>NW_027635860.1:10445037-11134668 GCF_903797595.1 Erithacus rubecula
GATCTCCTTCTTAAGCTTTGAAACTAGGCACTGCTAGGGAAGGTACTGTGTCACAGTAAATAAACTAGATTATTACTTGAGGAAGAACTTGTAAAGAGCTGGAAAATGGACACTGCTAGCAGCACCCACAGCCATGGCATAGTCACCTAGTTGCAAAATGTCCAGTAATTTTGTATTCCACTCTATTTATTCTGGCCATCTAGTCTGAACTATACTGATGCAGTAATACCTGAATCTCAAAACAGTTGCCATAAACTTCTATGGAAAGGAAGAAACATAAGTACTTTAGCAAAACACATTTAATAAAATAATATCCATTTAAAACTATAAACATATAGTTACTGCCCTATAACTAACTATAAAGTAACTGCCCTCATGATGGTATTGTATCAGTGTTATGTCATTATGAATTGCAACTGCCTCTCAAAACAATTTTCAAGACCTCTGTTTTTATGATTGACGTCACAGGACTCTCATTCCATATTCTTATTGTGATGATAAGGAAATGCATATTAGGCATCACAATGAACATGGTGTGAACTTCTGACAACTCTCCACTGCTGCATGCAATTTTATATAGTCATTTAGGTTGGAAAAGAGCTGTAGGATCATTAAATCCAACTATTAACCCAGCAGTGTCTAGACCATGTCCCTGAGTGGCACATCTCTTCAACAGCTCTAAGGACAGGGATTCTACACTTCCCTGGGAAGACTGTTCCAGGAGTTGACAATTCTTTCAGTGAATAAATTTTTCCTAATATCCAATCTTAACCTGCCCTGGTGCAACTTGAGGCTGTTTCCAATTGTCTTGTTGCTTGTGAGAGGAATGTCACATTTGTCTTTACAAAAAAGCTCTAGATCTACTGGTAGATAAGGCTAGCTGTGAGAGATGAAAGAAACAATGAGATGGATTCCACTGATTGATGAATGGAAAAGATATTTGCCTTTACAAACAAACTGTAGGTTCACTGATAAATGAAGCTGGATAATGGAAGATGAAAGAAGCAATGGGGAAAAACTATGAACTCTATAAGAATTAGAAATTAAAAGGGAGGGTTATACATTAGAGGGGAATCTCAGGTATTAGGTATTCCGGGAAGTCTGTGCCTCTCAAATACCTCAGCCAGTGGGAAAAAAGAGAGGGAAATGCGTCTGGGAAAATAGGATGAAAAGGGAGGCTGTGTCCTCCAAAAATTTGAGACATCCCATGGCCTCTCCCTTTATTCGAATAAAGCAAAGAGAACTCCTCTGTCTCCTTTTTTGGACATAAACCTCTGGTGTTTGTGGATTAATTTTCCTGACACTTGTGACTTGAGAGAAGAGACCAATCTCCACCTGGCCACAACCTCATCTCAGGGACTTGTAGAGAGTGATAAGATTCCCTTTGAGTCTCCTTTTTTTCCAAGCTGAGCCCACACAGCTGCTTCTCATCAGACTTGAGCTCCAGACCTTTCCCTGGCTCTGCTGCTCTCTCTGGACATATTCCAACACTTAAATGTCTTTCTTGTTATGAGTGGGCCAAAACGTGGACATAGAATTCATGATGTGGCTACACCAGTGCAGAGCACAGGGTATCAGTATATAAGATAACCAATTAGATCTATTAAGGGAGCAGATACACCATTCTTCTAAACAATTTTTATCTGTGACATATTCCAATTCCTTTTAAAATGTGGTTTAATTTAGAACTTTTAAAACTTTTTTTTTAACCAAAGAACCAAAGTAAACAGGAATTTTATTTATAGACTTCTATTTGAAATAATTAATTTTAAATTGTTATCAATTTGAATTTTAAAAAATAAAGGTGAAAATGAAAGTAATCTTCAGGTTAAGTAAATAAAAGGTTAATTTAAATTGTTACATTTAAATACAAAATCATTAATATTTGGGTTTTAATTTCTTTTTCATTTGAGAAAATATTAAATGTGTCTCTCTCTGCCAAGAGCTTTGAAATTGAGAAAGTCACATTTCATTAGGAAATTCTGGACAGCTGTATATATTCACTGATAACATAAATATAATATGATCAAAACAGCATTGATAACCTCTTCACATCTCATACTTTTCTGAGCTTCCTACTCCATATTTCACTGCTCCTACAGATTAATTTTCTAAATGCTCCTAAAAAGATTTGCTTCTCATTTTCTTTATACAGGCAAAAAGAAACTCATAAGAAAATTGCTGAGACTCTTTGCTTTATAGTGTGCACTTAATACATCTAGCCAAAATATGTGGCATTTGCACAGTGCTGAGATAATATTTCTGAGACTTTTATTAAATTCAAAATAAGATACTTAGCCAAGCTATTAAATCAAGTTGTCTATAATATACTTCATAATAAAGATGGGTAATACTGGTATATATAATGCAAATTAAAAAAAAATAAAAAATGAGTGTGAGGCTTGATATGACATTGAGTTTTACCTTATGGACAGACAAGACAATTACATCTTTCAGGATGACAGTGCATTGAGCACCTCCAGAGCACCACCTTTACAAACAAGCATCGGAAGAAAGGAAGGGCATACTTTGAAAATAATTTACTATAGAAAATAATGTGATATTTTACAGTACAAATATCTCAAGTGGTAAGTATGGTAATGTCTGATTATAACAAATCAGTATCAGCATTTTTTACATTCCACCCATATCCCGTGCTCCCTTAGAAATTATATTGGTTAAGACATAACATAATACAAGAATTTATGGTCTCAAAGTCATTGACTGTTTAACCACAGCAACTCCATACAGATGAAGTATTTACTACCTCCGCATCAGAGAAAAAGTATGGAATACTGATACTTACTAGAGTTCACACTTTGAAAGACTGGTATGGGCACAGTGCATCTTCTCCTCCTCTAAATGTAGAAGAGTCACATCATTCCAAAGATGACAAACCTACAAATCATACTCATTTTCTTCTTACTCATACCTTAAATGAAGACAGAAGAAACTATTAAATAGTTCCATTGTTATCACTGAGTAAAGAAAATTTTCCAGTCATGACTAATGTGAACAGCAAACATTCAAACAGCTTCTATAACTGGATAACTGACAGTTTACACGGGACTGATTAAGAAAATTTTCAGGAAAGGAAATAGCATACCATTGGATTCCCATGGTATAGGCCCTCTGGACCTATACTTTTGCCCTGGCATGCACATTCCTTTACAACAGAAACAATGAAATGTCCTTACTTTGCTCCCTACTTCCCTTTTCTCTATGTAGCTTGAGGTACATAGTTTTATTAGGAAGGCATTAAAGCCCCCTGGAAGGCAAGAGAATGATGTTGCTAACTATCAGGATTATTTCAGCAGGTGCTCTCGGTCACCAATAACTTTGGCAGCTTTTTCCAATTTATCCCTATAACCCTGAGGATTGGGAACACAAGTTCTTGTTTAAAGGAAGATCTCCAAGGTAAGAGATATTCCACAAGTACAAAGATGTGTAACCTTCAAATGGAGATCTTGATCTGAAAATAAATGGTGAGAGGGCATGCAGGGCACATAATAAACTAGTTTTCAAAGCACTGACACTCAGAACAAAAAAGTACTTTACTGAACTATCACATAATTAATTCTCTGGTATGCAGTTCCATTCCTCAAATATAATAAAATCTGCCCATGCAACAAGTCATCTCAATGCTTATAAGCCATGCAGAATGCAGCACAAATAAGAGGTAAGTGTTACGAAAGTCTTATACTTGTTCAGCGATGTGTTACTACCTCCAGGGAAATGGAGCTTCATCCAATGTTGATCCCATGGTGCATATGACAAAAAGTACAACGTTCTTACATATAAAGATTGTGTGTCAGTAAGAACAAGTTTCAGAAATAGTGTTAGTGATTCCAGGTAAAAAGGAAAAGAGTTTCTACTTTGAGTACCTGTGGTTAATTGTAAAGAGAAAAAAAAAATCTGTGCAGACAAAAATACCAAAAATACTTGCAAATTCATAAAATCTTTCCATAGAATCCCAATAGCACTTCCATTGAGGAGATAAGGAAGATAAGTGAATAGCTCTTTTCTCTGCAGTTTCTGGCTATCAAATTACTTTCCTGTCTGTAGTTTCACTAATCTCTTGTTCTAGAGCATGGCAAAATCTCTGCAGCAATTCAGAAGTAGGCAATATAAGGAGCATCTCGTCTGCCAATTAAGAAAGGAAATCTCTAGACTAACTGTTAATAATTAGACCGGTTATTAAACTGTGAGGAATCAGAAGACTAATTTCTTGGTAGAATTAGACCTTGCAAGTGAAGGAGTAAGGCATATTGAGCAGTAGTGAGCAATTTGGTCTGTCAGCCTATCCAAAAGGATGTGTGACTCCATAGCCTCCTTTTTCTTTTTCTACTCCAGTCACATAGAAGTTACTTAAATAAATCCTTTGACAACATAAATTGTCAAATATAGTTTAAATTCTCTACATTAAACCACCTGGACAGTTCCTTATCCATTTAATTATCTATCCATGAAATTTCTTCATTTTAGAGATTATTGCAAGGGACCATATCCAAAGCCTCAAGTGCCAATAGATGCTGTCCACAGCTCTTCTCTTGTCCACTGATGTAATCACTCCATCAGCAAAGGACACTAGTATGGTCAGGTAGTACATGCCCTTGGTGAAGCATCTTTTATGAAATTACTACAGGATGCACACAAGTAATACATAATGGTAATCCAAATTATGTGCATGGCATATTGTACCAGTCAGAAATATTAATTGACCAATGCATGAATTTTGAGTGTGATTAAAGATGTAGCTGCAATGCTTGCAAAATGCTTTACTCTCTACCAAAACTTAAAACCAAGTCACGATTCTATTTTCAAAATGCCTTTTAGAGGTTTATTCATGTGCTTAAAATTTATTCCTGAAAGTTGACAAACCTCTTTAAGAACCGGATTTTAAAACAAGCAGAAATAAAATAAAAAATGCTTTATGGGGCTGTTGCTGTAAGAAAAGTTATGAAGTGATGAGAAAAAACAGCAACATGACATTCTCTTGCTTGGTGTAAGAAAGAGCAAGAAAGAGCAATTTATTAAAGGAAGCCATTGCTTTAAATAAGGCAGTTTGTGCAAAACAAAATACATAGAGATCATTGGTCAGAGAAGGAGACACCTCTTCTCCCTGGCTTTCCCATGGACCTTGCAGGTGTTTATCTCTGTTGCGATTCTTTCTCTTGTGTTTACAGTAGAGAAAGAGTCTGTAGCCTAGGAAAAATCCTGGCTAGAGCTAAGAAAGTTTCATGACCTGAAAAAGGCCTGGCTAAAATGTGCCTAGGCACACTGTGCAGTGTCCACATAGGGCCACTAATTTTATAATAAGGATGCCATTCAGTTTAAAAAGCAAAGCCTTTCTTCTGTTCAACAAAGATGAACTGTTTATGGTTTGTTTTTATACTCTTTCTCATAAACTATAGTAATTAACAGATTTGCTCAAAACCAGAAAATCTCTACTGAACCAGGTATACTCTTTTCTTTCAGGAAGATTTAAAATCATCTGCCAGTCCCCACAGTTGAACTGCTGTTTACTGCCCCTTCCTAAGCAAGAATGGAACAAAGCACAAAGTCAAAAATGATTAAACAAAAATCAGTGGCTATATGGACATTATAAATCTTCAGTTATCTTATTAACAGCTCTTAAATATTGTACTAACCTGTATGATCCATTGGGTATTTTCATGGGCAAAATAGGAGTATAAAATTAGATTGACAGTCTTTTAATAGTCCTATTTGCAAAAAGTTTTCAATGATTGGGCCAATTCTTTCTCAGTCTTCCCTTTTCAAGGGATATTGTTTGACCCTTACCAATTGTTCTCCTTCTTTAAGCTGGATTTGTACTGGTAGAGCATTCCCAGGTATATTAGAGGCCCACACCCCAGAGAACACCTGATCTGTTATTTTTTTAATAATTCATTTTTCATTTTCAACTTCAATTTTTTTTTCAATGATTGGGCTAATTCTTTGTCGTCCCTTTTCAAGGGGTATTGTTTGACCCTTACCAATTGTTCTCCTTCTTTAACCTGGCACTCGTCACACTAATAATTCTAAAGCCTCACAAACAACTAACTATATTTTCTCACAAATCTTCAATTCTTCTGCTTACACATGGTCAAAATACACACACAGAGCCTAGCTCACACAATTCAAGCATAATGCCAGCACTCGCAATTCCTCTGCCCTCCTCAGTGTAAATATCCCTTCTACCACTCAGGTATAAACCTCAACTTATCTTTTTTTTTTCACAACCTACACATGCAAAACTTTTGCCAACATGCCCCCAAAAGCACATAAACCAAAACACATATGGCATGCCACTGACCCACAATTCAAGCACACAAAGCCCACAAAAACAAGCTGCATGCTCAAACGTACATATACATTCAGCGCACACAGACTGATCAAGCCCAGGACAAAAGGACAAAAGAATCAAGCCCACACACTGACGCCCGCAAGCTTGGTGAACCAAGCTGGAAATTACCACCACACTGCCTTTAAACCACAACTAAAACTGGAGCCACCACTGCTCCTGTACCACAACAATACTGGCAACGCTGTTATTACCGCTGCCCAAGCTCTGCTGACCCACTGCCGAGCGAGCTCTGCTCCAGGTGGCCACTATTGGCTTGCCACTACTCCCCCACTATGGGGCAAGAGTTCCTGCTGCTGTTACCAGCCCCACTTGGAATACAAACCACTATCAAATTCCACGGAAACATGCAAACAAATCCACTTTAGACTTTTTCACTGTGTGCTTGACATCGTGCAGTGCCTTACCAGTTTGCCTCTTTTACAGGTACCTATCTATAAGTTTTAAACATATCTTTTTGTCCTTACTTCCGGCAGTTCTTGTTCTTGTTCTGCTCCCGGGGGTGCCAGAAAAGGAGCCTTCTTCCTAGGAAGATCCCAGCTGGGCGCCCTAGAGGGATCCTGAACCCTACTGGCCCCTCAGCCAGAGAGAACAGGGTCCCACCAGAGTCGCCAACTGATTTAACAAAATAAGAGTATTGGTCTAATACTGATACTCAGCTGTGACAGACAAAAGACTCTCTAACAATTTAAAGTTAGAAAATGTATGTTTATTCAGCGCTGGGCAGCAGCATGAGGTAATCCTCTAATACACACTGCAAAATCACAGGCGATCACAAAGTCTATTTATTGGCAAAGGATTCAAACAAATACATATTCATAATAACAGCCCCTCCCATCCCCCACTTCCTATGGTAATTAGCTTGAATAGCTATTAAGCATGTGTGATTGACTTCTTAAATTAAGTCTGCGGTTGTTTTCATGGTGAGGGGTCTTAAAAGGAGGAAGTAAGGCAAGTCTTCCTCACCCTAAACTCTTGACCTTTTTTATCAATGACAATACAAATGATTTCTGGGGATAGTCCAAATTTCAAAGAATGGGTTTCTAGTTGCATTCTTTGCTCTGCTCACTAGTTTCCTCTTTTCCCATTGTAAGTGCAGCTGAGCAAACCTAAATAACATAAAGGGATCAGGATTTGTGAAAGGCACACCCTGCTTGATCAACCTGGTCCTATTATGAGAGGACTCATTTGGTGGATGAGGGAAAGACTGTGGGTGTTGTCTGCCTGGACTTTAGCGAAGTCTTTGATGCTGTTCAGTGTTAAAAAACACTTTAATGTATATATATGTACATGCACATGTCTGGGTCCTGGTTGATGACAAGTTGAACATGAGTCAGCAGTGCCCCAGCAGCCATGAGGGCCAACCCTGTCCTGTGAGCATCAGGTACAGCATTGCCAGTTGGGAAAGGGAGGAGATTGTCCTGCTCTGCTTTGGGCAGGAGCAGCCTCACTTCAAGTGATGGGGACAGTCTCAGTGCCACAATCATACTACTAGAGTGTGCCCAGAGGAGGGGGATCAAGATGGTGGAAGGTCCTAGAGGCAGAGCTTACAAGTATGAGATCACATGATTTATTCAAGAGAAGGCTGAGGGTGACCCCACCATGAACTACAAGTTACTTGAAGAGGGAAGTGGGGGCAGAGGAAATTATATCCTCACTCTGGGAGCACACGAGGAAAGGGAATGAAGCTGCCTCAGAGGAAGATTAGATTGGACATTGGGAAATGGTTCTTCACTGAGGCAGTGATAGGTCACTGGAATAGGTTTCCCACTAAAGTGGTCATGGCATCAAACCTGTAAGAGCTAGTGGGTCTGGGTGATGGCCTTAGTCATACGGTGGTTTTAGGTAGTCCTGTGAGCAGAAGAGAGTTGCACTGAATGGAATTTGTGTTGAAGATTTTGAAATATAACAATACTTGCCTGGAGTACTCTCAGTATTAGTTATTGGGGGTTTAAGTGATAAATCCTCACTTTCTGAGTTTTTCATCCAGTTAAGGAACCACTAACAATCATGAAGTTGCTTCTCTGTAATTTCACTGAGCATCTGCAAAGGGCATCAGCTCCTCCATATCTCCACTCCATCACCTGGTTGAGCCTTGGCTGTAAAGGCTGAATTATAACTTTCTCTAGTGAATGGCACTCACCTATCTGTTCCCACAAATTCTATGAACTTCTCAAGGAATCTCAGTGTTTTGTGTCTTCTCTGTGTCAAATGTGGTACAGATTCAGTCACAGTCAAAAAATTCCCAAGAACTACATGAAGGAAATCTTAAGCAAGGAGGGAATTGACAATAATAGGTCACATTTTCCTTTTTTAAGAAAATTAATTGAAGAGATCAAATTAAAAAGATTCCTCATTTGTGGTATTGTTTATTTTATTCAGTTTATTGTTATAATGGTTTATTCCTATGTACCTGTGTTTTCCCCATTTGGTTTGTGTGGCATTCCCTGCCCCTTGTTCCAGTTCCTTCCCTGTCCATCATTGTAACCACGCCCCTTGTTCCAGTGCCTTCCTTGTCAGTCCCACCCTGGGCCAATCCGTAGTTGCTTTGCCCCGTGCATTCATGGTATAGCACATCACACATTGAACAACTATTTTGCAATTTGTCTAAGCACCCTAATTCCCTTTAAATACATAGCAAAATTTTACTGACTTCAGACCCCCTACTTTATGATTTTATTTCCATAAAAATGAAATACTTCCTTCATTTTGTATCTCTAAAGACAATTTCAGAATAAAATAAGTGCAAAACAGGTATCAATTGAGCCCAGCAGATTTTTTGAGGTACCTGAATAATTTGTAGAAGACAATGATTTTTCTGGTTTATAGTTTGTGGGGAGACTTGTGGCTTGTCTCATAGCAAACCCTGTTCTGTTCCCCTGGTTGGCTTATGCGTGGTCCCTGTCCCTGAGTCCTTTGGTGACTCCCACACTGTTTCCCCTTTGGCTCCCATGCCCTAACCCCACCTTTGAGCCACCCCCATGTCCCCTGGTAATTGGTCTCTGATGCTCCCCCTGCCCAGAACACCCATGTACTTAAACCTGGGCTCTCACCATGAGATCTGCCTTTTTATTTGCCTCTAACGCTGGACTATGCACGTGTGTGGCTGAAATAAACATTTCTGTGGAGCCCTACAAAGGCCCTTCCTGCTTCTTTATCTGCAACTATCTTAACAACTATCCAGGTTACAACAATAGCTCACCTCTGCTCCAGAGCTCCATGTCATACTAAAAAATAATATATTCATTATGAAAGCTCAAAGATTAATAATGATCAGAAAGAAACTTTATATGTGCCACTTGTACTTCCATTTTGGACATTTACTAGGGTATTCTGTAGACTGAAGAGGAGTGGGTGTTTTATAAACAGTTACCAACATTCCCATTGCACAGATTTTGAAAGGCATACACATGAGCAGGTTGCCCAAATTCATTACACTGCTCTATGTAGCAGACTCATTCTTCTGGCTATATTTTCCATGGAAGCAGCACACAAATAATTCCCTTTTTTTTTTTTCTTTATATAATACTGAGATACAAGAGCAACAATCTTCCTCAGTAATTTTGTAAAGCTTCTTTAATCTAACATTGATCTTTTTCGCCTGTGGATTTCTCTTTTGGGGGAAAAAACTTTAACCATATGAAAACAGAGCTCCACAGTGTGCTTCACATGTCATAAAAAGAAAATAAGTCATAAACAAGCATATTCATTTATTTATCAGAAAAACAAAGTCACTGCCACTGCAAAAGCAGAAATCAAGCTGACAAAAGGCACCAGTTACACTTGCATCAACTATTTTTGCAAAAGCTCCATATTATCTGATCTGCACTCTTAAAAATTGTAATATTGCATGCAAAACCCAACAAAATTGTTTGTTTTTAGCAGAAACAGAACCATCGGGTGGGGAGGGGAAAAAAGCCCACACACAATAAAAAAAACCCACAACAAATAAACAAACAAATCCTGCAAACAAAGTTCTAATGTCTTAGTGTACGTTCTTCTAGTGTAACAAAAGATTAAGGTAATATCTTATACTCATTAATTCATAAAAAGAAATACTGTTTAAACCATAGACCTTTTGAAGGCTTTCAGACTCAGATCTTTTTCAGTAATTTTATTACAATTTACACCTGAACCTACCCTTAACAAGGTAACTACTTTAACAAGCAGTTCTTCATACTGTCATCATCTCAGTAGTAGTGAGCGACCGACAAACATGTCAAAACAGCTAATAAGCTTCAGCACTGTTAAGATTCCCATGTTTCAGTCCATAATCTGTCAGTAGATGTACTTTGGTCTACTCTGTTTATAACCAACATATTTCAGGTCATTTTCTTCAGATACTTTTAGTCATGTGCGAAGAGACCTCAAAAACCATATTTGTATACAAAATATTTTGAAGTTTCAAGTAATGATAATTATGGTAGCCACATGTAAAACAAAATTTCTATTTTCCCCTTTCTCATGACACTAGAAAGAATGTACTCTTGTCATTGCAAGTAAATTTTGGTGCTAACCTATTGAATTTGGAGAAGTTATCAAACAAAAAAAATTAACTTTTTTAGCAGTGGCTCACTTCCACTGTCCAGACAGAGATTGAGGTTACCTTGTAATCATCCTTCCTCTTCAAATGAGGGAAAATGAAGTTTGCAGTCTTGGTTTTGAGATTAAAAAAACATACAACTAAGAAAGTTTAGATCAGTTTAGTCTCACCTCCAACAGTTAATTACAGTCACTCTCTTGTAAGACTCATGGAATCCTATATATTTACTGGGCAGAGGCTCCAGTAAAGTTTTGGATAATTCATTTGCACTAGGCATACAGGGTAATATACATAGCTTTAGAAGCTTACTTCTGGTTCACAGATGAATTACAACATTGGTTCTATTACAATGTTTAGTTGGACAGTCTTGTTTACAGCAGGATATGTTTCTAAAAGAAATCATGCTAGTTAGAAGATGTAACTTTCAAAAAGTCTTAAATCATCCTTATTTTGAACAATACTTGAATTTCTTAAACCCCTAATCTGCAGTAAACCTCAAAGATAAGAGTCCATGAATTTAGCAGTCCAATCACTCTACATAACAGTTCACAGAGCATGTAAAATCACTTCTATTTGAAATGTTTTACCATTGTTATCTTGAAAAGAACTATAATCATTCAGTGAGATATACACAGAATATTAGTTGCTAAGTGTTAATATTAATATTAGATATGAGCTGATAGTAAACAAACAAGCAAAACAGCAACAAAAACCAAGAAATGAAAGCTAAAAACACTGTGCAAAACTAGGTTAAGTCTGTCATTGTAAAAACACGTATAAAAGCTACACATCATATGGTGAATGGGGCAAAAGTCCCACTGAGGACCATCGCACAGAAATGCAGAACCATTTAGGATGGAACACTTTTGACCACCTTCACAGTTAAAAAAAAAAGTTCCTGTGTTCAGAGGAGATTTCAGGTCTTCACTTTGTGTGCACTGTCTCCCAATGTCCAGAAAGTTGGAAATTAATAACAGCAAGGTTTCTACTTCTTCAAGACTTAGAACTCTCTTGAGCCTTATCTACTTCCCTAGCTCTCAGTATGAATGATACTCCCGTCTCTTAATTCTTCTCTGTAGTCCTGCACCACACCTATTCCAGCAAGTCTGTAACACCCTTGTTCTGGAGAGCCCAGAAATGGTGCCAGCAGTGCAGATGTGATCACACCAGCACTGAGTAACGACAGCATCACTTCCCTAGAACTGCTGTCAGTGCTTTGCCTAAAGCAGATTAAAGACATCCTGGGCATTTTTGCAGAAAGCATGTATTGCTACCTTGTGGTCTGCTTGTCCACCATGAATTCTTGTGCCTTCTCTGAGGGCTGCTTGCCAGATGGGTGGTCCCCTACATATTACAGATGCATGGGATTTTTTCCCCTGGTTGCAGGCTTTTGTACTTTGTTGAAATTCATGAGGTTCCTGCTTGCGCCTTTCTCAATCACGTAAACGTTCCTCTTAGTGGCATCAACTAGCCAGTCTATCAGCCACATGTCCAGAGCACAATATATACCATCATTCAGCTCATTATAAAATATTTGAATTTTACTAGTTCCAGTGCTGATCTGTGGGGCTCAGCACTAGTGACTTGACTCAAACTAGACTTTGTGCTTTGACACTCTGGGCACAGTTACTGGGTCAGTTTTTAGCTCACCCTCCCTGTCCGGATACATACAGCATATTCGTCTGTGATGTTTACCTTTACTTTGTAAAACCTGACAGAACTTGCTTCCACTATGTATTGCTATGAAACAAAGTAAATGGATCAACTTCTGTTTGGTCTTCTAGTCACTGTGATACTCATAAACTAGCAAAGGAAGTCTTTAATGAGTCATAACGCTAGATTATAAATTACAACAGTAATTCTTCTTTTCTTCTCTCCCCAAATAACCACTCCAGTGCAGGAAAGACTGCTGATAACTTCTTCAGAAGAGAAAACTCACATTACTCTGCCCCACAAGTTTTGTAGTCTATGTAGCCACATTAAGCAGCAGAAACTCTAAACTATTGTCTCGGTCTACAAGAAAAAAAGAAGCAGTTGAGCTACAATACTATATGTCTTTTAATGATCTGTTACACCCCGCACAAATCATGTCAGAGCTGGAAAATTAATTCAGGGTTGTAGGCCATATTGCCAAACATTAAGGAAGATGGGTATTTCATTCTTTCAGGGGTAGTAAATCTCTTGCTATGAGCCCATTCATCAGGAAACAAACACAAAATTTATCAGGAGACATCTATATCAAGCAAATTCTGACCCTTCTCTCCCTCAAAAGCCATCAAATCTTGTTCTTTCACAGGCTGTAGTCTATTTTGCTTTATTTCCTGAATAGTTATTTACTAATAGAGGATCTTCTTGACTTGCATACTTAACCTCTACCTATTCTAACAGCTGCATTTAAAGAATTAGATGAAACTTGACCCATATGCCACAATCCTTTGTTGTAGCTCTTGTTTACAAATCTTGGCAGAGTCAATGGGCACAGTCCTTGTAACCCAAGGAAGAGGGAATACTGCTTCGTAAGAGTGACATGAACAGCCAATGCAACAGGAAAAAAAATTATTACCAAAGTAAGGCAAGTGTAGAGGGTATCTTACACATTAAAAATTTCCTGTCAATGCTGAATGGTATTTCAGTAGTAGGCAATATAGATTAACAATGGCTAACTTGTAACCACTTGTACTATACAAATATGACTTTAATAACATCACTTACAACATAATGAAAATATATCATAAGTAAAAAAGAAAATAAAGCCATATTTTAGTTTTGAAGCTTTCATACACATTCTTGTTAGCCTTCAGCATTGTGTTTCTTAAGAATAACTCCATCACATTTGGAAATGACAAAGCATACACAGATGTAGTAAGAAAATAGGTTTTATTTTAAAATTTTATAGAAACATTTTAAGAGTGCTTAAATAAAGCAGCTGGACAGCAAGTTTCTGTATATAGTCCAGATAGAAACTCAAGTACTTAAATTAACAAATATTTTGATTTTGCAACTCAGCTATTCTATCATAACTATTTACATTTTCCTACAAATACTAAAAAGTGAACTTACACCACCAAGATAACACGTAAAAATATTTCTAAAACAGCCAAACTCACACACTAGCCCAGAATATGTGCACATTAAGTCCTTCTTAAACATACACAGTTCCCTTCAATATACCAAGCTACTTGTTTTCTCCCACTACAGTAACATCTAGGGATAAGTGGGACTCAGTCAGCTCAGTTCAGTTTCTTTTTCCTGTTTTATGATCAGAGTATTCCATCTTGTTTCAATTAATTTACATACTAGACTTCTAAAATTAGACTGCAAATTCCAGTGTAACTTCTTTGCACAGCCACAATCTAATACTATACAATGTTTAGCAAATTAGAGAATAGTACAGATTCAAAATATTCCAAGTTGTTCAAATGTTGAATATGATCTTTCATATTTAGGCAACAGTGTACAAGAACTTCAGTACAAGTGTTGTAATAATACTTATTCTTACAGTTTTCTTTCCAAAGTCCCTGATTTGCTTATCATTTTTTGTGTATAGCACGTATCTTCTCTGAAGTCTTTTGTGGCAGGGCTTTAGTTAATTTTGGAGGCTTGTAGAAATACACTGCCATGATTGCAAAGATGATTGTGATGATTTTGCAAGCAGCACCTGAATGCAAAGAACAGGAGAGTCTTTATTGCACATACTTTCAGTAGCAGACAGTGTTTCACACATTTATAAAACTTCATATGGTGAGTTACATACCCTGTAAGACTGAAATTCACAGCCTCCATTAAAATGTATTTTACAATTGCAAAAGGCAGATAAAGACAATCATCCAGCTGAATTCAGATCCTTTATCTGCCTGCCAATTTTTGCTTGCAGCAGCTATTACCTTTGCTCCAGTTCTGTATTTCTTCACCCCATACTAGCTTCAAGTGCAAGTCCTTCTTATTTCTTGTTTCAGTACTCTCATTTATTATATCAATATTCTCTTTTCCAGAAACTAAAACTTCCCATATAGAATACCTGTTTCAGTATTCTCTCATCTGCTCTCTTAAAAGGTTACAGAAAGTTAAAAGGTTACATGTTACAGGTTTTGTGCAACTTGGAAGGCCAAGAAGAAGGGCAAAAACCAGGAGAGATTGCATTTGATCACAAATATGCCATGAGATTCTTAACCTCAAGTTCTGACTACTGCTTTTTCAGTTTCAGGATTAGACATCATGCTTCAGTTTACACACTGTAAATATCACTGTTGCTAGAAGATAGACCAACAGCATTTATCTCAGATGCAAGCTTAGCATACCTTCTCTCCCACTGGCATATATACCTCATATTTGAAGGGAGCAGATTGTTAAACAAGTCAGAGATATTTTCAAGAAGTTTATATAAGTTATGGAAAATAACTGAAATACAAAAAGAGGAAGGAAGCTCCCCAGACCTAAACTGCCAACACACCAACCCAGATAATCACAGAATGGTTTGAGTTGGAAAGGAACCTAAAGACTGTCTACTTCCAACTCTCTGCTGGGGGTCAGGTACACCTTCCACTAGATCAGATTGCTCAGGATCCCATACCTTGAACACTTCCAGGCATGGGGCACCCATAACTTGTCTGTGCAACCTGTTTCAGTGCCTGCCACCCTCTCAGTAAATGGTTTCTTCCTAATATTAAACCAAAACCTACCCTTTAAGTTTCAATTCATTACCCCTTGTTCCATGACAATGCTCTTACAGAGAGTCCTTTTCACATCTTTCTTGCAGGTATCCCTTCAGTTACCAAAAGGCCTCAATAAGGTCAGCTTGGAGACTTCACTTTCCCAGGCACACCCAATTCTCTCAGCCTTTTCATTATAGGAGAAGTGCTCCATCCCTCTAATCATCTTCACATTCCTAATCATGCTCATTACCCTAAAGACAGACTAAAGAGTGAGCCAGTCCCTTAATCTAGTAATTAAAGTGTGACAATGAAGTAAAACCAAAGACCAAAACTGTCTTGTGTTATTATTAAAATAATTTTTAAAGTAACCTTTAAAGTTTATTTACTGTGGTGTTTCTCCTTCCATAATATTTTACTGATTATTTATGAAAAATTTAAAAACCACTGCTGCTAAAAATGAAAAGTGTAAGGCTTTATTTCAAAATAATTCCCATCTAGCAGTCAGTTACCTAGTATATGCATTAACTATAAAACACTTACTTATGCCCATCAGCAAATAAGCCATTCTTTCATTGTCATATACCCAGCATGCTCCTTTAACTTCACATTCATTAATATCCCACAGAGTACAACTGCTGTCTATAGCAACACCGAACAAAATTGGTCCAGGAATAGTACCTAAAAAACATAGTTAACATTTTAGAATGTTTGAGTTTGCCTACCTGGTTTTCATGCATACAGTGAAATGCCAAGCTGGTGGAGAATGTAAAACGGGAGAACCAAATACTAAACAAAACATTTTAATCGAAGTCATAAGCCTCGTGTTACATAGTAAGTCTGCACCTAACATCACTCTCAGTTAATAGGTAGTATTAGTATAGGTAGAGGTAAATTGTTATACAGTTCTCACTTTGTTAAGCAAGAAGTTTATTCAAAGACTTGAGCTTCTTAACTTCCTCAGTCTTCTGTGGGAAAAAAGTAATTAAAATCAGTGGTGAAAACAACTAATCAAGGAATCAGGAATTTAACTGAAAGGAAAAATGTCGCTTTCTTCATATCGTACACACCAATCCGTTCCAAATTAAAATAACTAAAATATTATTATGTTAAATGCTCAGTTACACACTTCTCCCCATTCCTCAGATGTAGCACAGCTTCCAGTAAAAATTTTACCAAAAAAACCCCAGTGTTTAAAATTATTCTTGCATAGATTTTATTAACTCTGTGTGAATTTTGTGTGTTATAATGCACAAGTGTCTGGCATCCAGGCATAGCCAACTTTTGAATAAACACACCAGGTACATCACTGCATACTCAACCTACCCAAGGTTTAAACTCCTAGAGCTAAACAAGTAACTATGTCCCTCACTAGGCCTTCAGCATAAATCCCCTGTATGATTCCTAAAGCTACAGCAAAAATATGTTGCTTATAAGTAATGCTGTGTAAAGTAGTGCCACAGTGAAGTCAGGAGCACTGAGCACAGTCTTCCAGCTGATTTCTAACTGTGAGAATGTTTGCTTCTTATTGCACTTTATCAGTAGAATGGCTTAGATTAATCAGTTTGAATATAGCAATGCAGAACTCACACTGCTAGATACACAATCTCAAAGGAGAGGGAATGGCTGAAGCATTAAATATTGGCATAAAAGTCCAAACAGCAACTGTGTATAGACCCAGTCTTAAATTAAATATGCCATTTAAAAACCATCTACTACCAAAATAAGGATTTTTATTATGCCTGGGAAAATTCAAATGCACATGGACCAGAAAATACCTATGTTTAGCTTTGTTTTACTTAAGGAGCTTCATCTGTCTTACTGAAATATTGGAGATGCTTAGATTTAGAATTTAAATATCATATTCCCCATACCATACTTTGTAATTGTTTATGTACAATTATTTACAATTTTAATAAATGCTAAAATTAGTCAAAGACATTTTAAAGAAAGGAAGGGAAGAAAGGCTCCACATATTCACTCTTCTTTTAAATTCAGGATTTCAGATGTTACATGAAACTGTTTTCTATTACATCAGTTCTTCTTATCTCAGCTTTCAGAATAGGCCTTCTTCTGGGGAAAGTAGCAGCAGATGCCTTTTACTGAAAGAATGACAGTTACCTGTATTTATGCTCATAAGAACAAGAAAGGCTACAGAGAGCATGAATGTCTTATTAGCAAAGGAATTTGAATCCAGATGGTACCTTACAAGAAGTGTATCCTGTAAGACAATGACAGACTGCTTCAAGCTGCTCTGAAAGCTTCTTAGTCTATTTTAAAAGTCTAGAAAAAAGTGTCAAATAAGTAGATTATTCAAAGGCAAATATTTCAACAAGAAAGTCATACCCAGTAGTCGCAGAAACACTAACTGTACTCCAAGAGCAAATGAGCGCTGTTTATCTGGAACACACCTGTAAACAAGATTTGCAGTTTAAGAGAGAGTAAACAAGTCTCACTCCTGTGCAGTGTCCCTCAATGAATTTGCTTTTTCTCTATATACTCTTTTCACTTGTTAATTCCTGAGGGGTTTAGAAATCCAGTGTGCAGAACAGCTAACTAAACTATTTCAAGTGGTGTTTAAATAAAATACACCAGTAGCCCATCAAGAAATTTCTGATTTAACTAAGTTTTAAAAAATAGTATAAACAAAAAGGAAGCTTGCTACCAGCACCCTAATATACCGATAATGTTGAATATTTTTTCCATAGACCAACCAAGGAAATTAAAACAGTGCTAGGATATAATCCTGAGCTACTATACCTAAAGAAGCAACACATGAATTGAGACTAGACTACAGCACAGCACAATATGATCTGTTTCCACAACCTTTGCATACATTCATTTGACCTTATAAATAAACTGTGCGGGCCTATCCTATACAAACCAATATAATGATTTAGCAAGTAGCAGAATTTATCAACTTACCTTTTGCCAATATTTTAAAGACATTTTTCCAGGAACAAACATATTCTCAGGACAGTGTCTTAAAGTTGCTACCATAGAGGTTAAATACAACCTAACTTGCTTAATTTATGTAATTTAGTTTCAGAAGTGTTTTATTTAATAAACTGTATTGAAAAACAATGTTGAAAAATACTGTATTTACACATTCAGAAGTTATTCCCACATTCTGGAGTATATGTAAGAATTACCCACATCAAAACATCCAAGATGAGCACTTTTCAGCAGTGTTAGAATTCTGTTATCCATAAAGGCAATTAAGAGAAGGAGAATGAGTTTCACATCATGCAGGCGATTATTTATAGAACTAGAACACTGTCATGAATGTATGGTTCATGTTTGAAATTGCACTAAATAGGCTCACTGAAAAGATACCAGAATATACTGTAAAATTCACTGACATTTAGGTATTTAAATTAGTTTTTGAAAAATTAAAATACTTACAGTCCTTTTTTCCATAAAAACATTTCAGCTGAATTATATAAGGATTCAAATATGCAAATTATACTGCTTAGAATTATTGAAATAAAACTATGTTGGCTCAATTTTTAAGATAATGCAGAACTTCACATCATTCTGCCCCCACACTAATATGAGAAGCTGCTAATTTCAGATTTACACCACACCTGGAAATGAGGCTACTTCAAAGCAGTGTTGTAGGATGTTACTGATTTCCTCAGCTGCCTGCCAAGGGGCATCTAGCCACATCCTCACAAAGCTACATGCCTATGCATCATAGTTATCTTTTCACTAGAAGTATTAGAAGTACAAGTCAAACTTCAACATAAAGAAAAACAGCTGTAAATTCAGAATGAGAAGCGCATTTTAAAAATAAAAACAACAACAAAAAATCTACCTTTCACACAAGTTTCACCAATTTGAAAGACAGCAAAACCACTGAATAATTGCTATCACATTTTACATTAATCACCACCATAGATACAACATGAATATCATGGGAAGTAGTCTACAGTTCTTGTACTCTTATAGCGTACAGATTACAATTTTTCAAGCTAGAACTCTGAACTGAGACAGGAATCTAAGGTTGAGAATACAAGACTAATTGTTATTTTATCCTTTTCCTGATACAATTTGAAATGCTGACACTGTCAATAAACAGGCTAGTCAAATATTTTCTTCATCAAAGCACATGGCACATTTATTCCTTTTTGCTTTAACTAAAACAGTTAAGAGTGCTCCCATGAAATGGATTTTGCTTCATGTTAGAAATTTTATTTTTTTAATAAATTCAAAACTTATCTACAAAGAAGAGTGAACAGTGGTATGACTGCTCTGTTTAAAATACTGCTTGCTTACTACACAATCTTGTTCAAATAGCACAAATAGCACAAATAAAAGTATTCCACTGATATTAGTTTTCAAAATAACGTTACCTTTCTTTCATACCAAAAAACATACCTGAGAATGGCCACAGTTGTTGGAGTAGTAGCCATAAATGTAAAAACAACAGCAAAAAAGAAGAAGGCCAGGAATAAAGGTAAAAATTTGCATTGTGTTGGACATTTCCCAGCGACAGCTTCATGGAGAAAGTCTTCTAAACCATTTTCTCTTTTTGGTTTCCCAATACAAGAACAGTTGTGGTATATCTACAAATAATATATAAGACAAAATTTAGCTCCAAGAATGACACAAAGTTACACTGTTTTGGTAAATTTTCATTGTATTTGCATCACACAAGACAAGAATAAACACTGACTTTACCATATAGGAAAAAGTCAATTTCCTGACAAGCAATGACACCAATTTTTAAAACTGGTTCATCAGAACTTGACTGACCTACCTCACCTGAGCAAAAAGTATTTTTGGCTTTTTGACTTTTTGCATGGCTTTTAGCTACAAGCATTAAAAAAACCTTGCAGATGTCAGAAGCAAACCATATGCAGAGAGACAAGCTCTACTCTTAAGACTTGAACAGGAAATAATGGAAGCAATATAGAACCACTTCTATAAGTGGTGTACAGGTGAACAAACACAATATGCTCTTCATCTAAATCTGAAGAAGTTTGTTTTCAAAGAAAAATATAATGTATCAGTGAAGTGTGAGGTTTTGACAGCAAGAAGTAATTAGTCTCCTACATTTTTCTTATGGATAAAACCTCCTCTCATTTTCAATATAAAAAGAACAAAGTCCTTTCCTAGGTCAGCTTGCCTTTTGGATTTTCCTACACTGCTCCCACATCCCCACTCAAGAGTTTATTGTATTAGTAGAGACAAACACAGAAAGCCCCTCAGTTCCAGGAAGGCCTGATAATAACCTAGGCACTTTCAGGACTTACCGTTCCTACATCAGGGTCTACTTCTCAAAACTCACAGAAGCAGGTTGTCGCGTATACAATAAACATTGCATTTTGCTTAAAGAGCTACATAAGAACTTCAGGTAATGTCAAGACAATTGCTGACTTTTCTGATTGTCAGTTTTATGTAAAGTACATTTAGATTTAGCTTATTTTCAGCATTAGAAAGACATGTGCAGAATGGCATCACACAAGTGAGAAACACTGTGGCTAACCAGTAAACCTTTACAATGAAAGAAGGCCTAGAGGTGGGAAAGAGTGATGTGCACAGAAAGTTCAGAGAACAATGCAGGCCGTGAATGGTTAGAATTGTTGCAAAAAAAGCTATACGGAAAAGAAACAGCTCTGCCACTTCAGGGAATCAACAGTAATGTAAATGCTTCTCTCTGACTTCATTAAGAGAGTGAAACATTTTCCAAAGTTAGCTAGGCCAGCATGAATATGGGGGATGAAGGGCAGGGAATGTGGCTCACCCCAACAGACTATAAAAAGCCAGACAACTACCAGAAACTTTTCAGAGATCAATGGACTTGATGTGGCTTCAACCCATGTGTGCCCTCTCAACAACTGAGGAGGCCTAGCATTTTGACTGTGAATATGTTAAGAGACCAGCAGTGGGAGCCATGGTGTTCCATAAGTGAATTGTGCATTGTAACTCCTGGGTTTTTCTAAATACAACCTATATTTTTATTGTGGGAAAGGACATTTTGAAATACAGTGCATTTTATAGGAAACCAGAAACTATTGTCAGCTATCTTTATTGCATAAAGTACCTTTTTCATGTTGTTAAAATGGTATGAGGCACATCCTGCAAAACAGGGAGAAAAGTACTGGACTTCATCTCTGCCACAAATTGGGTAGTACATGGAGCGCAAACACCTGCAATTAGCATTGCATGGTGCTGTTAAGTTATGTAGAGTGCCTGTTCTGAAAAGCAGTAGTAAATAGGCATTTAATAAAGCAACTGAAAAACAGAAGATATGTAAATAAGTAATGCAATATTTATAGCATAATAAATTTTAAAATACTCTATTCCTGTTATTTATGCACTTAATTGTTTAAAAATAAGCATAGTAGTTAGATCTCTAGATTTTCCATTTATTTTACATCTAGTTTATTTTCTATCCAAATATTATTCCTCCAATTTCCACTCACAAAAGAGATGACAAAATTCTGCATCTCAGCCCAACTCTTATATTATCCTCTCTCTTCCACTAAGGTATTTGAATTTCTTCAATTTATAATTTAAAAAAAATATTAAAAACAGTATTTGGAGTTGTTTGTTCTACTGATCATACTCCAAGAGTTTCCCCATTTTTTTATTTAAGTCTAGTTGCAAAGCCACCTTATTTTTACTATTTTTACCACTGCCCTGCCAATCTAAATTGTGTAAGCATTCAGACAACTGCACATGTTAAATGCAGAGTGCAATGACACACCCTGAAGGATCTAAAGATTTTCTCTGGCATTTTAGGAAATAACTAATAACTAACAGTGTTCTTTAACTCCTGCATACTACATTTACTTTCAATTCAGACATTTGCTTCCAATACAGTTCATCATATGGTTTTATTTGAAGCTGTCCCACTGTATTATTAGCATGAAAAATAATTTTGGCTTTTGTGATGACTGTCCTAGAGGCATAACATAGTGCTTCAGGAGAGAATAAAAGATAATAAAAATATGCTTTGATTTTCTAATAATAGTTCATTAATAAATAAAGAATTTCCACAGGTTAAAAGTTCAGTCAGCTAAAACCAGATTACTGACACTGCCAGTAGAGCTTAAATACTGTACTGTAAAATGGAAGTTCCACATCAATTATCTCAAAGGCATGCTTATTCATGAGAATTTGAGATGGCAAAAATACTAATAGGAGAAATAGTTTATCTAGGAATTAATTTACATACAATCAAACTTCAAATGGAGTATTAGGAACATCATAATTACATATAAAATCCATTTTGTTGTAGTACAGAAGAATATCACTAAATTAATTAGTGATTTAAACCTAAGCAAAATAACTTCAATTTTTCTAAGTATGAAGAATGAACTACAGTGCACCATAAGCAAATTCACTAATCATAGATTTGTACATTCAGTGCCTTGCTGGCTTGTGAGGCATGCAAAGCCTAGAAATATTTAATCAATTTGGTGCCATTTGTCCTGTTTACATGTGCAGTGTCTCTTTGCCCTGACCTCCAAAGAAGGATTGAGCATTAAGTTATGCACAGTCAGAGAAAAACATAACAAAAAAATATGCCCCTAGCTTTTCCAAAAATTCTAGCAAACAAGGTCATCAGTTGCTCCTTATAAAACTCTATAGGAGTTTTTAAACAGGAGTCCCAGAGATATGTGAAAATGAAAAAAGTACAGAAATAGTCACTGCATTTCTCTTCCTTCAAGTTTTCAAGGATGCACTGGGCAATAGAATTTGGCAAAACCAATTCTTTGCCTGTTAGACAAAATAAACCATGTTGGTTCTGCTGACCGTCTAATTAAGTAATAAACAGTGTTACTAAAAGTAAGATACTGTTTTCATTAACACAAACAAGTGGTCCTGTAGTTACGTTAAGTCTGAGACTAGACCTGCAAAAGCTCCCCTCACCTTTCCAGGCTATTTTTCAAAAGGAAGATAATGCTTGCCATGAAGGATTTCTTTAAATACTCCACAAAAATCTACATGAAATTTCAAGTCAACTCTCAGAGTAATCTCATAATTTATTCTAACAGAAACATTAGTTCATAAGCAGAAGGCAATACTTGGCTCCTTGTTCTTCCACCAGTTTATAAATTTATTATTTTTTTAAAGCTACTGCTACAATTTTATTTCTTCATAGAAAACAGTTTAAGAACTGGCACTGTATTAGGGGCACAGACTATTCTGGTGCACATGTCTAGTAAAGTATAATCCAACATGTAACACTGAATAAGTAGAACTGAGCCACTTTTTATAATGGATGCCAAGGGAAGAGATATATTTCAGGTCTAGTTAACTTCAAATTGCTGTAGCAACAGCTAAGCTACATAACTGATAAAGTTACACAAAACTGTAAAATACAAGTTAGTTGTATTTAACTTATGACAAAAAGTCAGTTCAGCTCTAACTTTTGTCAGCTGCTTATCACAGGACCTGATATGAATATATAGATAATTTCATGTACCATTTTCTATACTGTATCTTCACCATTTTATTGATGAATACATATTCTTTTGCTCAATATATAACTATAAGCTTTCTACAACCAAAATCTGAAATCTGATTCACAGTTCGGAGTTGTTCAAGTCATCTGTCTACTAGAATTTTTTCAGACACTGAAGCAAAGCTTTATTTTAGACAGATTTCAACACTGGCCTTTAAATTACTGTCAATTTACACAGCAAGTTGTAAAGATGAAATCAGAATGAGTGGCAATTTGGACTTTAAGAATTTTTATTTTCTTTCAGTCGCAAGAGAAGAGAACTTTGTTGATTTGCATTGCATACAAGTAAATTTCTATCTTCAACTACCTTGCATGGGCATTAGAGGCTACAAACCCGATTCCATCTTCTGCATTTTCATGGTACGTATCATGCCACTGTGTTAGTAAAGTGTACCACTCCTCTTCCCCATCTAATTTAGCTTCAAATGCCTTTTTATGCATTGGAGAAGAACAATCAGATTATGCTTTTATACAAGATAGTGGCACCTAGCCTTTGCATAAAATGGGGGATTTGGGAAAACTATATAAAGATGTTGGTAAATTATTTACCAACTTACACAACACACAATTCATGCCTATGATTTTTTCAGAAGGTATCTAGAAGTCCCTAAGTACCAGCCTATTAGAATTATTTTGAACAGCACCATCTGGCTCCTTGGCAGACTCTCAAACAGCTGGTGTTGCCTCTGGCTCTGTTAATTCATGACAGGGTAACTCACCACCTGAGAGCAGACTTTTGGAATAGCAAGTTGCATTCTTTCCACTTTTAAACAGTGCTGATGTTAATATTTGAAACTATGGGAACTGAATAAATAATAATACTAAACCCAAGAGTTTATTAAAATGTATTTACCCATTATATGTTTCAGAGACACCTGCAAAAGGTTCATTCCCACATTTAGCAAATAAAAACACCGTGTTTAATATTAGGGCCGCTGAATAGGTCCTTATTGTGAACTTCATTATGCCTTTGCAATCCATTTTGCGCTTGGAAACCAGGATACCACTTATGAGTTGGCCTAGGGCTGCTGCTGGAATTAGTACAAGTCCTAGAGGAAAACAAGACAAGGAGCAGTTACATAAAAATGCAAGACATAATTGTGAAGCAAATAAGGGTGCAATTTATGCTAAGAAAAAAAAAAAAAATCTAAACAGTTACCTGCAAAATGCAGTCCATGTGATATTGTTTTCAAACCATACTACCAGAATCTAACTGCATGAGTAATTTATTCTACTGTTACATCATCTTTGACCTTTCCAGAGGTTTAACTGGAGAGTGTAATTTATAGTTATCCAAAACCCAACTTCAACACCGCCAAATTAGATGACTTAGGACCACTATGGTGCGGGACTCTCTGAACACCAGTAGGTGTCTCCATGAAAATAGAACATTCTCTTTCATTGTTTCAGTGGCTTTTTGACATGTCCATGTTCTTTCTTATACATCTGTTATGAACATTTTAATAAGAGAATATAACCATTATTATACAAGAGACACCACAATGGGCTAGAAGACACCTACTGAAAGACTTAAAGAAGTATAGATAAGTGGGGTCTGTTTTGCTGTCGTAGCCCATATAGTCCACAATGATTTATCCTCTTTGCTCTCCATATAAATAACTGAGCATTTTAATATGGCTAATCTATAATACAAGACAGAACTCAGTATAATTTACACCAACTTAAGACAGTTAACTTTAGAGACAGCTCAGGCACAGTAACAAAACTGCTCAGGCCACAGACCTGGGCATTCCACAAACCATAGTCAATGATTGTTTAAATAGTTTCCATGGTCATTGGTAATGCTTAGACTAATTAGCTCAATTCAGGTACAGCCACTTTCAACATTACTGCAGGCATTTCTTTAAAGCTGTACATTTAATAAGCACTGTCAATATTTTCAACTCAAGGACATTCAAACAAAGTCTATGGACAAAAAAAATGCAACACTCAATTTTCCACTTCACTCCTAGTGTTTTTGTGCAAAACTTGCAAATGCTTTGCTTTGATGCAACAATACTCTCTAGTATTGCCCAGAGATGTAGTTCAGAAGTCTTTCCCAAACTCATTTCTGTTGGAGAAATAGCAGCTCAACTACCATAATTATATACTGCACCACTCCACAGCTAAGCAAGACACATTCTAGAAATACTAAATCTGCATATTGCAAGCATCTGTTGACACTATGGACATTTCTGTCTTGATCTGGTTGCTATTCTTCAGAATTCATTGTGTCAAAGTTAATCATGTGAGCCCTTCCATCAGATGTTTTCTGTTTCTTCAACACTCAATTTTTCATAGCTCTCTCCTGTTCTACCTATTACTTCTGCTGTCAGATAATAAATAGGTGACAGTAAGCCAACTATAGAACCAGTTATATACATAGACTTGTTAAATATTCTGATGAGTCATTTTATTGCAAACTCATTGTATGCCAGTGTGGAATGAAAGAGAGAAAGGTAAACTCAACATCTTATTTGTGACAAGAACAAATTTTTTTCTAGCTGCCCTTTGTCTTGTTTTAGTAGGGAGTAGGATACTAGTGTTCCTTCAGCCAATTTTAAATAAGGAAAATGGAACATTTTTCACCAAGAATAAGAAAGGAATAAATTACAGTTTCATCAGCACACAAAATCCTTAGTCTACTTTGAATATGAGTATCAAGTCTTCAGAACCTGCAAACAAAAGTAGAGCTATTCCCTTGGCAAACTAAGTATTAGAGTATCTAAGGGCAGGCAAGAATAACAAAAATACTGTTCTAATTACTGCATTCCATCTAAGTATATTCACAAATATCTCATATAAAAAAGATAATGAATATCTTCCACCGATAATGTTAATGAAGTGTTCAACACAATATATTTAAGACTTAAAATAAAAGCCATATTACCTCCAAGAGTTGCTGAAAAACTTGATGACTTTCCAAACTGATTTTCTATAAACTTTGGTAGAAATGTGGCAAATCCAGTGGCAACTAAAGCTTCTGAGGAACTGGCTATTATTAGACTCATAAGCACTGGATTCCTCAACAGTATCTATGGGGAGAAATTATCATAACACTTTGAAAATTATTTGATTTTGGTACCAAGTAAAGTCATTACATTTTAAAAGTAGATAGTCTGAAATGGAACTTCAGTAATATGGTTTTCTAGCAATCTCAAGCATCAACAAAATGTGCATTGAATTATCAGTAACATTGAAGTCTTCCCTATCACAACATAATAAGCCATTTCTAAAGACCTCTAACATCTGAAAAATAATTTCATTTCTCAGAATATATTCACTTTCAGGAATTTGAGATTTTTCTTACCAGGAGAGCCATAGGAAAGTCTTTAAAACTTTGTCCAATATTGTTCATCTGAACCAGTACCTGACTTCCATCATCATGGGTTTCAGAGATTTTTTCAGCCTGAATTTCTGCAGTTCCTACAAATGGTCATATTTATCAACAATGAAAACACTGAATACCTGCACTCTTAGACAACGTCAAAAATCTACAAAAATTTATATTTTGTTTAGTTGGGAAAACTATTTCAGATATTATAGGTCTTCTTGCCTGTTTTATTGGTACAGAATTTTAAAGAGATTAGTAATGTACTGTTGAAAGAAGATTTTTGTTGAAAGCATTACACTTTCTTTGCAAGGTCTTGGCTACAATAAGATATTATCAGGAACATCCCAAAAACTTCAGCATATGCTGAAATACCTTTTTTATTTTTTTAAATCATCCTCACATTATCCCATTTCCTACTTTATTTTTTTCCTTTCCTCCATCATTTCTTCTTCAATATTAGCACAGTAAGTCCCTGTGGATGCTTATGGAATTTCTACATTGTTCTTGGTGGGTAACACAGAAGCTTTAAATATAGTCCTGGGTGCTTAGGTACAAGCATCTTTCAAGCTTTCACCACCATCTCCACGCTGAGGTGTATGTTTCCAATCCTACTGTCAATCATTATAGAGAATCACAGAATCATGGAATAGTTTGCATTGAAAGGGGATCTTGAAGATCATCTATTCCCAAGCCCCTGGCCATGGGCAAGATCACCATACACAAGATGCTCACTCACCACATTTTAAAGGCTGCATATTGAAGGAGGAAACAAACAAACAAACAAACAAACAAGAACAAAAATAAAACAAACAAAAAAAAACAAAACCAAAAAACCCTCATCCTCAAATTTTAGTCAAAGGCAGTTAACTGAGAAACAAAATCAAAGAGAAAACATTCAGTCCAGTATCTATAACCTGCAAATATGAACAAATGTCTCTTCCAAAGTAGCCAAGTATTGCTAAGCCTTTACCTGGTAGGTGCCTTGGAAAGCACGAAAAAGGTATTATAAGAAGCCAAACTGCAAAAAAACATGCAAGAAATCCTATCCACCATGCTCCAAGCCAACGTGGGTCATCTTGATCCACCTTTGAACTGGAAAAGTAATTCAGATAAAGCAAGTTTACCTTTCTGAATTTCAGATTTCATTGAGCTGGAGTATTTCCTTTTAATACTTATTTAACAGAAAGCCTTTTAATATTGCTGTTTTCTTAGTTTGACATATTAAGTTTATGGTTTGCTTGTTTAAACCAACTTCACCGGGCAATTATAAAAATATTGAATTCTACCAAATGTAGCTTTCATTAGTTACTGTCATTCCAATTTAAAGATTATTCTTTGACTTTGATTTCAAGATTCTGAGGCACTATGAAGATACTGGAAATGCTGGATTTAGAAAGATTCCCCATAATCAATGAGTTATATCAAAACCAATTCAGAAGTTCAGGATGCCATTGCATGGATCTAAAAGCTCTAAAACTTAAGGAAATAAAAGTGTAAATGAAGTTCCTGGTTTAGACATTAGTACAATTCATAAGACTTCTTTTAAAAATGGACAATTATTCAACTGATACATCTTCTAGCAAGCTCTTCCCTAGGAGTTAAAGAGCAATATCCTAACCCTCATATTCCAGCTCGAGGAAACAGTTCCACAAGAAATCAGTACGTGCAGCTTAACCCCCAATAAATAACTAAGCAAAAGAAAAAGGATTTTTTGCTACTGAGGTTTAAAATAGCTAATATTTAAATGCTAGAACTATTTGCACTACAGAGAAACTTTCAAACACAATCCAGTCATTAACTCTGGCAAGTAACTCACTTCAAGCCTAAGTGTAACTTGTTTCCATGCTAATGAAGCTCTTGAAAAATACAGTATTTTCTAAAAAAATTCTCCTCACAGAGAGAAAAGCTGAATATTTAGATAAAAATTATTAGGAAAAGAAAATAGGAAGCAATAAGCTAAGTTGTATCTTGCCTTTTGGGGATCTGAATGTCAATATACACTTTAAGCAGCTGCCCTCCTAAGACATAGCCAATAGCAGGACCCAGCAGAGACATGGCATAGCCAATTCCTAGAAGAGAAAATACATCAAGTTCACCATTACTTCCTTAAGTTTTTTTAAAGCTTTCTTTTAATAAAATTCTTAAGTTAACTTCAGACCAAAAGATTTCTATTAGTCAACCTGTTCTTTTACTGCCACTACTTCAGTTATAGCATATAGAAGACAAAATCTGTACTTATGCCTAAATGAAGAAATTTGCAGCTCTCAGAAGCTTCACATCAGTGGTTCAGCAAAAGGCATTTCACTGACTGTACCTTTAAGCATTATTAGATTGCTTTTTCCCCATTTTGTGCCTATCTTTAAAAGATAGCTGGCGAAAGAAAAATTAGTTAAATTATGAACATTGGTTATTAACTGCATTAACCACAATCTTTAAGAACTTGCTTATTTATATTTTTTAATCTGAAGTTGTTTCTAGATTTTCTAAAACCAGAAGACAGAGTTACATGAAAGTATTACAGGAGTATTATCTGTCTTAAAATATACAACTAAGGGTCTTAACAGCTCAAGACATTTTTAAAGAAAAAAAAAATAAACAACAAAACAAACAAGCCCCTTGACCCCCTCCCCCCAAAAAAGAAAACACCAACCTAAAAAGTTGCTGGTGTAATCACACCCTGCAAAAGAGTATAAGACTTCTTTGATGTCAATGTGACACCAGAGTTCCTGGCCTACCAGACAGACTTCTGGTCACAGTTTACACTCACTGACAGCAGGAACACTGTCTCTGCAGATGAAGTCATGAAACTAGTAGCAATTAGATCTATCTTTAATTAGAAAACATGTATTCGTTCTGTTTCCCAAGGTTGAATAATCTGGATTTCTCATTTGTTTCTGAAGTATGGATCAAAAGTATTTAATTTCCCTTTAGTTAGTAGGAGAAAATGATGGGGGAGTCAGAAAAGTGAGAGGAGTGCAAAAGGGTAAAGCAATGCAAAATGTGACAGTCAAGTAAGTAAAAATAAATATTGAGTAGATATATCCCAGGTTTTCCAACATTTCAGAAATAGTGACATGATCATAGGAACTTTCTGAGTTAAGTTCATATTCATCCTACAGAACTTCAAACTGAGCTTAGAAAGTGCCTATTTTCTCCCACACACTCAATTTAAGTACCATTTGGAATTGTTTAACTTCAGTGGCTCTAGTTGTAGACATCCCAGACCTCATTAAAATGCACCCAGTGCAGAAGAGAAAGAAAATAACAACTTCTGAGTTGCAGGCCTAAAGTAAAAAGGTGCTAGCAGCTATTAATGGACAATTTTAGGAGTGTGTCCTGGGTTTATTTTGGTTTTGTGGGGGTTTTTTTGGGGGGGCTTTGGGTTTTTCCTGCATTGCAGTTTTGTTACATTAGGCAGAATACACCGCTCTTCTGAACTCAACTCAATTACCTGAAGACAATGCATGCATTAGTTCATTGTATTGGTCTTTTTTAAAAGTATGAACACTGACACCATTATCTGCAATTTTCAGGTCACTTCTTTTACCCCAATTTTGCAGACAACCCTAATTCTGCTCTATTTATTTTAATGGTTTCAAGGGAAGAGGCAGAGGAGGAAGAAAAAATAGAGTATTATCTCTCTCAAAATAAAGAAACAGGACAAACAAAACCTGTCTTCATCATGTAAGATTTATCACATGAACCTATCCTATTTGTTGGCATCAAATTAATTAGCTTGCCTAGAAAAACTGTGTAAAAATTGCATTTAAACAGAAAATTATTTCAATTTTGCCCCTTAAAATATTAATTTTATCTGAAAACAGTCATGGAATCAGAGAAGTTTTAACTCCTCCTGCAAGTCACAAGTATAGGCAATATGTTTTTAATCTGCTTACATATGAAAGAGGGGAAATAAATATCTTCATACACATAGAAAACAGACTTAAAGTGCAATAAACTTGGCAATAAAATGGCACATAACCTAGAGAATGGTGACTGAAAAAGATAAAAACCTTAGCTTTTAAACAACCCCCACTGAAGCAATCTCTGTACTTCCAGTACAGCCAAGTGCCAAATTTGTATGTGGGTAGAGAACTGGACTGATCACATGAGGCACACCAGTGTTGATGCACTGAATGGACAGACTACTATGAGAAGGTAAGTAAATAAAATCATTAAATAATATGATCTATCTACTGATCTGACTGACACACAATATTTTTCAACTGTGTAACTTTTTTGCTACAACTTGTTCTGTGGTTAACAGACCAGCCACATTAACCATTTAACAATTTTCAGTTACTGACATGAAAAAGTCATAGGAGGGGTGCTCAAAGTAGCTTTACCAGGTTCTACAGAATAAAAATTGAAAAGACTAAAACATTCTTATATCTAAATTGCAGAGTAACCGATGTAGAAATACTTTATGCGCGTAAGTAATAATTACAAGATTGTTTAATTAGAGGAATTCACAGAAACACCTGGAATGCATTGCTGTCTATCATCCATCCAGACGAAGTATTATAAACAGTTTTAAAGTTACCTATATAGAGGGAAGCCTTGTGTTTTGGGACACTGTCATCAATAAAAGCTGTCCCTAAAGTATATAGAGGAGTTCCTCCAACTCCCAGCAGCAGCTGTCCAAGGATAAAGACATACAGATACTTGTGAAGTGAAGAGTCTGTGCTGGCACTGCAAGTGGCATTAGCAAAGGTGGTTTCTGCAGTTGGGCATGTATCTGAAAAACAGAGACAGCAAGACTTTACAACTCTGTTACCTACCTCATCACAGTCCAACTTGAAGAATAATCTGTACTGAAAGCTAAACTACAAAAGAAAGCTATTATGTCAGGCTCCCATTTTAATTTTCACATTTATTAACATACCAAATATACTAAGCCTTCTGTGATCGCATATCTCCCAAAAGAAATACTAGCAGGGCTTTTTTTTTTTTCCTCTCCAGGCAACAGGAAATAAATAGCCTTATAAATATGCTTTGACTTGTTGGAAGTATTATTGATCAGATGTATGAAAAACCAACCAACCAACCACCTGTCAAATGCTCATTCCACTAGTTGTGAAGACTATGTAACAGCCACTTAATTGTATTCTTGTACCTTATAAAAATTCTGAGGAGCACTAACTTCCACTCTAAAGTAACAGAGCAGCCTGAACAACCTGAGGAAATCTGGACCTGATGGAAAGTGTGGTCTGTCATTAACAAAGAAAATACTCCCTTTACATTCACTATTTTGAGAAGTGCTTGCCTGTGAAAAATCAAAAAACCTTAAAAGCCTACACCACTGTGTCTCATAGAACACACATTGCCATGTCTCTAGAAGGAGAAATTAATGTAAAGCCTCTGTACTTATGCACACACACAAAGAGGAAAGTAGGCACAGCAGGGTAAGGTTGTGTCTGCTGCTGTAATATTATATGTAATATAAACAAGGAAGGGAGAGAAAAGAGGAACTGAAAACAGCGAGTATTACATTGTCTTCTCCTTTCTCTTGCTGTCATTGAGCTTTTTGTAGCAGAATACCAAGAGACAAGATAAAGGAGAAATATTTCCTGGTTTTTCCACATAAGAGCATAAAACCCTAAGGGGGAAGATAAATCTATCAGTTTGGTAGCAATGAGCTCCACTGAATAAATACATGAAAATGTCTTCCAGGTCAGATAAGTAGACTGATTAATTCACACTATTTCACCACAAAATTATTATAGCCTTTCCTTAGGCCCTTCTACATGTGAGAACACCTTTTATTTATGCAAAGAAGGGGCAAGATCAATCCACACTTTAGGCTTACAAAGCAAAGCATAAGGAAGTACTGGCCACACACTAGGTATTTAAAGGAAACTTATCTTAATCAATACTTTCTGCAGTGCATAATAGGTGATCCAGTGGCATTGCACAGAAACAGGTCAACATGTGGGATAAGAAAACCTCACTTCAAAAGAGTCTTTAAAGTTTTCCTTCCTTTCTGCTTAGGAAGGATCCTGAGTAATCTGTTCCAGTGTTGGTCCCAATGTCTTCACAATGAAGTTACTTTCCTTGTGCCAAGTAAGAACCTACGATTCACATTTGTTGTCACAGACATATTGAGACATATTTAATTTTTAAAATAAAATCCATTAGTTTAAAGGTACACTGCTTATAATATTTGCAGTTTTCACAGTCCTCTGTGCCATCTGATTAAACAAATTAAGTTGATTCTGTTAGGGATGCACCAGCAGAGGGAGCGCCTTACTTCCCATACAGGAGCCAGCTGGAAAAGTTACCAGATCAAACAGTTGGTTGCATCCGTATCACAGTTTAGAGTTTAAAACCTTTCTGGAGAATAGAAAACATACTTTTACAGTGGCTGCAATAAAATAATATGCAGACCATTGATTAGAAAATCTTTCACTATGAAATGTATTCAACTATTTCTAGGAAGTGGTATTATGATAAATAAATGATCAAATAGATTTGTATAGTAGGATATGCATAAATTCAGAATAAAAGTAAATTATTATCTCAAGATAAAGCAGTAAGTTCCAGGAAGTCTGTAAGACTTATGCTAGAGGCTAGGTGTATTTTGTATTTCAGACTAGACTTATTAATTAACATGGCAGCCACATTAAATATCGCATTAAACTATACTTAAAAGTTACCCTGCACGAAAAACTCACTGTACTGACATATGACAAACATTAATAATCAAGTAACCATCTAGTAATAAGAAGTGCTCAGAAATAAACTAAGTGGTAGATTTTAATATGTAGCATCAAATACAAGCTTAATTTTCAAAAAAAATTAAGATCTCTTTAAGTGATTCACACAAGTAATTAAAAACTAAGGCTTCTGGGGTCTAGTGCTATTAAATTCTATAACTAATTGTGTAATTCAAATGTTTCATCAACCTCAGAACTAGATAAATCAGACACCCCATAATCCTGTGCTGGGGTTTACTTGACAGTTAAGAGATGCTGTTGCACTGCATCTGAAGATTTATGTTGACTGCCATGGTGCAGACACTCCTTGCACTCTTAGCAATTTATCTTTGAGAGTGTTTTGTTTAAGTCAGCTTCAGTTCTTAAATGTGCTCACCATAGGCATCTGCATTACAACCATCAAAACAGCAGGCAAGCTGTTAGCTAACAGTGCTATGGTGAAGAAACACATTCCAATTCACACATTCCCCACTCTTTTAGATTTCAAAAGTCCATGTAGAACATTGTCCCTAATAAAGGTATCAATAGATATAGCCATTTTCAATGATGGATGTTGGAAAAACAGTAACATGTTCTTTGGGATTTCAAATAAAATTGTTTGAAAGGAGAAAGATCAGTTGCAATAGCTGGCAATTTGCTCTCCCACACTTATCTAGTTACAAATGAAAAAAAAATCAATCAAAATCAGATTTAAACTTTTATCTATTAAATTTAGTTTCCCTTTCATCATAGTGAAGTAGAGGGGTCAATATTGAAACCAAAATTAAAGGGAAATGGGACAGTAACAGTGCCAGGAGCAAGTGACCAGTTGTCCCTCTCCCAAGAGCTAACAAGCAATTATGTGCTCATAGCCCCCAAAACACTAAAGATGGTTTCTTTTGACCTTGTTCAGTTAAAGTCAATTTTAGACCTTCATTTAATAAATAGCAAAAAATAGCCTGCCCAACTTTTTAAGCTAACATCTAGACAGCTTGTAGAAATGAACAAAATGATTACTACTAAAGAAATGAATCTGAGAATCAACAACCTTTCATCATCTTGTTTAACAGCTACTAATTTTTTTTTACTGAGCACGCTAATATGCTTAGCGATTGCAAGCATGATTTTGATTAAAGACTGCAATAACAAGACAATCCTAAAAGATTAAGTCATCCTGCTTTAAACAAATGTGAATATTTCTGATTTATAGGTGTGCCACCAAACTGACATACAAATAGGTGGCACTAATCACACTGCTCTAAGTCTTGCTTTATGAGAAAAGTTTAAGAACTGAGAGTTCAACCTGTGATTTAAGTACTGCTTTGTTCAGTATTGCTTGTTTCCTCTTTATTTCAAATAAATCCACATGTTAAAATTAACTTCTTTTTTAAAAGAACTTAGAGAAACTTTCTAATGAATTAATCAACATTCCTTTAATAGTTCAAAACAAAGAAATGCAAGAAGTAGTCACTTTTCAGGTAAGATGGTAAGTCTAAGTGAGCTTTACTAAGTAAAGTAAGCTTTAACATTTCTCCTATATTGCTGACATAATTTGATTCCTAGTCACAAAGAAATGTCAGATAATTCTTTCTTTAAAGTGAATTTTAATTGCATTCATCAAGGCAAGAAAAAAAAAGTATTTTTATTCAAATGTTGCTTAACAGTAAGAACTGATACTGACATTCAGATTGCTTCTGAAAAAATAAAGCTCACTGCGCAGAGAGGCAGCTCTTGAACTTATGGATTTCAAAGAATCAATTTTCAGTTACAGACAGCACCCTATTTTAGGACATTGACAGACATTAAGTGTGTTGTACCAAATAAGGAGTTGCACCAAGTAGATTCAGAAATTCTCATTTTTATAGTAATTTTCAAAACAACCAGAAGCTTACCTTCAATTTTTCCTCCATATTGGTATTTTCCACTACAGAAGTGTGGTAAGGAAAACACAAGTGAGCCCACTCCTAGCATAAATGCTGAGAAAGCAAGCCATCGTGGTTTGTGCCCTCTTTCTCCAAAGTAAGATACAAACAGTGACAATATACAAAAAGCAATGTCATAGCTTGCAGAGATTAAGCCAGTGAGAGAACTGTTCAACTCATAACGCTTCTCAATTGTTGAAATACTAATGTTAATCAGGCCATTTACCACAATACCTACAAAAATAAAAAAAGGAGATAATTAGTCAAAGATACATTAAAGTTGCAGAGGTAAGCTTACCCTTGTGTGACAGAAAGGTTAAAATTAATGCATACAAAGCTTCTTTATAAGGTATTAGCTATAAGATACAAGTACATAGTAGATCAATATAGTGCCAACTTAGACAGCCAAATTGCACAGGACCTACATATTTGTCTGAAGCACAGATTTCAAACAGGATGCATTAAGATGTCATAAAATACTTGAAAGGTAATTTAGTCAAGGTTATAACTTGCATTAGAATACATGCTACGACAGAAGCACGTTCAGAACATAGTTTCCAAATTATTGCAAACAACCAACTCCCCACCAACACAAAAGAAAGATAAAACAAGGCTTTTGAACAAACATGCATCCTGTGTAATATAAAAAAGTATAAAGCTTTTAAAAAATTCTTTATAACTGTTTCAGAGCAACCAAGCAAAAAAGATTTTCCCCTTGAATCTGTAATTTCCCTGAAGCAAAAACATCAAACAACCTGGAAAAATGTCATTGCATAAGCTGACCTACTGAGGTGTAGATGAACTGCAAAAAAATTAACTAAAAGTAGAACTAAGCTACAATTGCCAGTGCATGCTTAAACACTCTGTCCATTTTTACAGAAGCATTGTCTGTAGACTAATTTGAATCTTCTACCCCACTTCACATTCTGTGTTTGTGAAAAAGACCAGGTAGTTTGTTTTCAGCAGTCCCAGAATAGGATTTAGATACAAGATAAATAGCTGTAATTATAATGGTGTCAGATAACTTTATCATAGTCTAATTGCATTATGCCTATAATAAAATATATACCTGAAAAAAAATTTGAGAAGCCTTAGAGTCAGAGGTACAAATATGTTTGAGTTCTGTTACCTTACAGATGACTGATGAGGATCTGCCCTGACACAGGCCCTACAGTTACTCTTACTCTTAAATTAAAACATTATTTTCTATCGTCATTCTAAGAGGAGAGCACAAGACTACTGACGGAAATGTGTTTAAGTTAGTTTTCAGTAAGTATTGCACCATCCGTAAGTACAACTACTTGAGCCAAGCTTCAACGTCTCCTTAGAGCACTCTAATGTATTAAAAGAAATTACTCCAAATAAACCAGCTGTTTTCTAATAGCCAAACTTCAGTTTTCTATATGAAAGCAACTCTTGACACAATCATAGTTCCAATAGCCTACTATGGCCTCATTATTAAGGCTGAGAATTTCACCTGTCAGTTTAATCATCACACTTAAACTCATATGGGATTGACACAAGTATTCAGGTGTCCTTCCAGTGCCATTAGTTACACATTCAGCAACTTGATTTTCCTCTTAAGAAGCATTAACCAAAGAACAATATTGGCATGAAGGAATGAACAAACAATTTTTTTTTCCCATCTGCCAGAACTTCGAACATTTACTGAGGCTTTAAAACACTTGTATGAAAATGTGCTACAAGGCAAGTGGATTACCGAGCTAAAAGGCATTGTCTTTTGCTTGTAGTTTTAGTCACTAACTTTAATTTACATCCCAAAAGTCATAAAACCTTCCTTTTAATTATACTGGATAATTAGACTTCATCTGTAAAATTCAGATGTAATGAATGTCAGCATAACTTTTCCAATTACATCATCTAGTGATTAATCACTAAAGTCTCTTCAACAGACAGAACCTGGCTGATACTAATTTGATCTGATAAACAAATTCTTAAGGACATCCCAACACTAAAAACTGTAGTATAGAAATTAGTTTTTAACTATCCTCAACCAAAACTTGTTGTCCTGTTACCTCTGTTAGAGATTTAGGTAGAGTGTGTACTGACACATAAAATCCAGATTAATTATAAACCCCAACTTCATTTGCTATTGCAAAACACAAGAGTACTTTTTTTCTTCATCCATCCAACAGAAATATGTGTTTTACAGTTGTTATAAGAATGGTGGCTTTAACAACAGGCACACAAAAACAACAATTAAAAAGGTCTTGGTAAAAGTACCTGGTCTGATCAGCCTATAAAATATTAGTGATATTCAAAGATTTTAAGCGGGTTAGACTGAATTAGTCACAAACTCTGGTTCTGATGTTTTTAGTTAAAATTACTAATGACATGAGAAATAAACAGTCCTCCTTGTGCTCAAAATAGTGAGATAACATCTACCTTGTTTTCTACTACAGCTACGAACTGCAGCATATCCAGCTACTGCATTACTAGATGCAATCATACATTTAGGCAACTCTAAGTGCCATACACAAAGCAGGTATTAGTCACGTGAAAAACATTCTAGGCAAAGTAAGTGTTTTGTATTCTGGAAATACAGGTTTCATATGTCCTTGAAACAGAAAGGGCCAGAAATTAGAGCAAGTTCCACCTGAAATCTTCTAAGGAGCTGCAATACAGCTTATTGGGTGCTAATGATAGCAATCTATTTTAGAGAGCAGCTAGAAAATATTCTGACAAATACATGTTTTCAGTTAGATTCACAACATACCAGGCCACTTCAGATAATCATCCACTATGTTCACTCATTTACAATACAAGTCTAGTATAACAACTTATATGCATCAAAAGTGTGTTATGGATTACTTCATTAATCTTCAACACATTAAGAAATAATCTTTTCTAGAGGTGCATTAGGCAAGTTTAATAGATATATCCTATCTTCCTCAGTGATGGTTTCTGTAATTTGGAGGGTAAATCAAATTATTAAACCCAAACTAGAGTACAGTATTAGGTCACACAAGTGCAAAATCCTAATTATGTTCTGTGTGCTTTTATCTAAACTCTGAAGCTGCAAGATCTGAATATTTTCACAAAGTTTCACACACAAGCCTGAATTTCTTGCTGATGGTCCTTGTTTCACCCACATATCAAAAAGAATTGCAGCTTGACTTCAGCACCCAGTTTCTTTTATGTTCTAACCAAAGGAAATTATCTTCTCAGAAAATCCAGGTAACACATCAAGAATGTCACAAGATCTGCAATAGCCATGCCTACACCAGCTTCCAAAACAAACATCATAAGTTTCCCTCCTTTAAGGCCCTAAACCTGAACTAGATTCATTAGGTGGCTGGCCTACATATACAGCTAGATAACAGAAGCAATAGCTGGATGAGTGACACAAGCAACACCCTCCTACGGGAACAGAGATTCTTATGACACAAGTTGTTTCCATGATTGGGAACCTATTCAGACTACAACCAAGATTTTAAAGTATGCTGAGTTTATTATTCAGCTCAACAATCAGATCAGAACAGAAGGGCCGATTTTATGAAATTTAGACATGTTAGAAATATTCAAGACACTTTGTTTAGTTTCAGTGTCATATTCAGGGCATTTTTAATTGCCTATCCATGTTCTTATGCCATTCAAAAAAACTTGTATGCATATTCTAAAAGTCTTTTACTACTCAGCTACTATTGTAATCTAACGATTTAAGAAGTTCTTCCACAGACACACCCCTCTCCTTTTTATTTATGGAGAAAATTTGGCAGGACAACTACAACAGTAATCATATTCTGATCCTACCAGCTGTAGCACTACCTTTCAAAATCACGCAAGAAACAACAGGCTTATCCTAAAACTTTCTAAATACTTCTTTTCTAACAGTAAGCTTATATGCTAAGACAAGATCAGAATCTAAAGGGAGTAAAATCAGAAAAAGTTCACAGAAACACATACTAAGACACTACTTCATGCACCGATTCTCCAAGCATCACAAGTAGCATTAAAATCCTTCTAGGTTTTAAGCAGAGCCTCCAATTCTCTTCTCCTCATCCCATTCCAGTTGCCTCAATGTGGTTCGTGGCAGAATAGAGCCATCCATCCAAACCCTGCATTTCTTTGGTGTAGGCTACTCTCTCCTCTAATGTCAAATACCCAACATTTCCCTCCATCCCTCTATAGAAATCCCTTTATGAGTAACAAGGAGCTTTAAAGCAAATTGTTCAGGAAACACTTTTTTTTTAGCTAGTAAAATAAAGTTGAAAGGTTATGAATATGGACCAAATCACTCCTTTTCACAGACAAGTATCCAAGTTTCACAAATCTCAATTATTTATAATTTTAAACAGTAATTCTTCTCCTCCCCTCGGTCAACATTTCTGCTTTCTAAGTTTAAAGCTTGCTAAGGCCCTAACCAATCTTTACAGAAAACCAAAAACATGAACAAGAATCTCTGAAGTTAAACAACAAGAATTTAGGGCAAGCTAAACTTCAGGTTACTTCCATTGTCAACTTAAATCATCAGTTAAGTTTTAGGAAGATGGCTGCACTGGGATTCACCAAGCAAAATTACATGTATTTGCTGTTTTCAAATTTACCCAAAGTTCCACCTAACCAGGTAAGGATAGTGTTTCAATTAGCAGGCAGGTAAGACAGTAGTGGGATACTACAATTTTATATTTATATTGGTGTTTTAATCCCTGACTTGTAAGTCTCTGCCTGTGTGTGCACATGAAGCCCTATTTTCCCGTGGTGAGTCGGGATGCAGCATTGACAAGCGCATGAAGCAAACAGCTGATAGACCGTGGACTCAGCAGTGGTCAATAAAGTACGTGGGAAGGCAAAAAAGGAGAAAGGTTGAAGTACAGCGAGTAATAGTGTGCAACTTCCCCATCCCGGGCACAAGAGTACTTTCTTCCACTAGTCAAACCATTACCTTCACTGTTCAGCAACAGCACCAGAGCTGCAAGTAAGAAGCCCTTTCTCTTCTTACCCACCACCCAAAACATCACCGCTCCTTCTCCGCCTCGCCCAGCCCAGGCTCCCGCCCGGTGCCCCGCAGCCCCGGGATGAGAAGCATCGTGTGCCCCGGGAAGCAGGGACGGCTTACCTTGGAAGATGGCCAGCAGGCTGTAGGCAGCCAAGTACCCCTCGGAACTGTTGCAGAGCTGCAGAACTCTGGGGGTGCAGGGGCCCCACCCGCAGGGCCCCTCCCCGGGGTAAGGGCCGGGCCCGGCGGGGGCCGCGGCGCCAGCACCTGCCCCGGCGGGGTCCGCGTGGCGCTGCTGGTCGAGGCCGGGGCAAGGCGTCTCGAACGCCAGGTTCTCGATGCCGCCGCTCTTCATGGCGCCCGAGGCCGTTGCCAGCCGCGGCTGCGAGCCGCACTCGCGCCCAACGCTCCGCTAAATGCCCCGAGGGCGGCACGGCCGCGCCGAACAAGTGGCGGCGCTTCCGCCGCCCCTCCCCGGCTCGCCTGCTCCTGCCCCGCTCCTGCCCCGCTCCTGCCCCGCTCCTGTCCCGCTCCTGCCCCGCTCCTGTCCCGCTCCTGCCCCGCTCCTGCCCCGCTCCTGTCCCGCTCCTGCCCCGCTCCTGCCCCGCTCCTGCCCCGCTCCTGTCCCGCTCCTGCCCCGCTCCTGTCCCGCTCCTGCCCCGCTCCTGCCCCGCTCCTGCCCCGCCGCCGGCCCTTCGCGGATGTCCGCCTGCATCGACAGCGGGCAGGCGTGTCGGTGCTCCCCAGCAGCATTCCTTCTGAGGGAAAAAAGAAATAATAGTAATAATGAAAAGTCACGTGCCTGAGAAAAGTTATCAGGAATGTTTCTTTCGAGAAGCGGGGGAAAAAAAAAACAACCCCCCCCCCCCAAAAAAAAAACCAAAAAAAACCCCACCTCAAACAACCAAAAACCCCCACACCCATTAAAATGTTCCGTGCAAGTGTTGCGACAAGAGTAAAGTTGCAAAATGTACCAGCCATAGTACTTTCCCAATTTAGGCAACATGATCTGCCCACAACAGAACTCTAGGCATTTGCAGATGCTATCCTTCTAAAATACTATTCTCTTCTTGTACCTCAAAAAGTTTCCGCATGCCAGAGTTCCCAGCCATTAAACACATCCAACACTTTGACTCAGTTGCAGATATAAATCATGAGAATTCGTCAAGAGCAAAGAAAGTCTGTTTCTTTGCATTTAATATAAATTATTTTACCCATCTGCACAAGAATAACTGGGAGAGTCTGGGGATCCAGACTGAGAGTTATCACCACTCGTGTTCAACTCTGGGCAGTTCAAGTTAGCCCTGAATAGTCCTTTCCCTTTAAAGAGTCCAAGACATTTTAGAGTCAACAGAAAGAGGATTGAAACTGGAGACATCAGCAGTGACTTTGGTTTCACAGTGAAAGCCAGGGCATCATCTTGAATTCCCAACCATTTGTTCTTAGAGACTAGTAAATATTCTCCCGTATTCATACAACAACACAGAAACTAAATGGAGAAAATCTTCTGTAAAAAGAAAATAAGTACGTTAGATGAGAGAATATGTTTCTGTTTTTTCAAATTGGTAAGTTGAAAATGGAAAATCGGCTGTTATTGCTGTTTCTACAGCATCTTGTAGGGGCAGCCAGAAATTACTTTCCCAAGCCCGCAGGAGTGCAGAAAGCTGCTTCCCAGTGAAGCTGGTCACTGATGATCCCATTCCCTCTAATTAATTATGATTTCTGGCTATAACCCAGAATGTGTTTTCCTCAAGTGGCTATCAACAGATATTCCAGTTAACAGCTCCATGACGGGTCTAAGAATATGCAAAAACCGGCTGGCACACCAGTCTGTTTAAAGGAAGAAAATAGTAGTGTCTTCTTTTTGTGTTCCTATTTTTTGGTGGGGGAGTTGTCCTCCTAATTATAGTAAAGTAGGACATGCCATTTGAAATAATTTCCTGATCTTTTTAAAGTACCTCTATTTTTGTGCAACAAGAATAACCAATGAATACTGCTAAGAAGGCACAAAAGCCTCCCTTGATCTGCCAGATCAGCTAGGTTGGTTGCTATATTCATCTAGTTGTCACTTTGTCATCTGGTGGTTTTGTTCTATCACCACAGGGAGGTGACAGAACGGAAGGCAAAAAGAGAAGCTAGTGGAGCTTGGTATGAAAAAAAGTGTGCTCAGATGAAGCCAACAACATTTTTAAGAAAACTGGGGATGAGAGTATCCTTATGGTGTCCAGTGTAGTTCTAATCTGGAAATTAAATAGGGAATTGAATAATCAAGGAAATTAAATTGGATTGAATTTTTGATAATTTATACCATGCTAGTAGAGTACAGATTTTTGGAGAAAGCTACAAGGACGGGAAGAGACAGGCAGAGAATAAAACGTGTTTTTGTGGTGGTTAAGTCCCAAAATTCTATTCACATAGAAATGCAGCAGATTTAATGAGTTTTTATAAACTGCTTTACTCTGAGACAGTATCTAAAGCCATTGTAGAAGTTTAAGTTCCTGGCATTTAAGACTTGGATACAAAACCTACCTGAAAATGGCAAAATGTAAGTGGTTTCTAGGGAAGTATCTAGAGTGTTCAGATAAAAAAATAAAGACTGTGAGGTGAATTTGGTGAGGTTTTTGCCTTGACCAAAGATGCTTATCAAAAGGGCAAATATGACCAACAGTCTATGTGTGTATTGCAGTCAGAGGTACTTGCTGAAGTTCCTTTTCTGTGTTATTCTATATAGTGTACCACTTCTATCCTTATACTTTATACCACTTATAAATTATACCTTGCATGGTACCACTTATGCAACCATAAGGAAAAAAGACAAAACGCAACAGAAGCTTTCAGAACAAATGAGCAAACTGACTAAATTAATTTTCTCTTTGACATTAGAAGGCTTTTAATCTTCAGTAGAGGTAAGTTTTTGGAACAGACTAGTAATGGATTTACAGACTTCTAAAATTCCAAATGGATATTGGTCAAGTTATGACCAGGATGAAGACTGAGATGAGAACTGATTGTCAAGGAATTCCTTTTCTGATCCTAAGTGTAAAGGAGGGATGGGACATTATATTCTAGCAGAAAAATAAGGATGTTTATTGCAGAAGAATATAATAAAATTAATACAGAATATAATAAAATTACAGAGGCACTATTTTAAAGAAAAAAATTGTTAAATTTGTGGAAGAACTGTAAAATTGTGGCCCTTCTAACTTCACAGTACTGTGTGATCAGCTATTTAGTCTGCAGCCTTACAGGTCATAGTTGCCCAGTTGCATGCCATGTCACATTTCTCTGCAATCATGGGAATGCTAGATAATACCTGTGGTTTTGTTTAAGAAATAGAGTTGCATCATGAAGTTTCAGAATTGCCATGCTCTGAATTTTGAGTGATTGAGTTTTTGCAATCAGATAAGGTAGACAGGGGGAAATGCATATTCAAAATATTTATTTTCAAGGATCTCAAACCAATCCCCTCTCATATAAAGGTCTGGTGGAGCAGCACACACCTACTTTCACATTGCAAGAAGACTATCTCCCAGAAACTCACTAAAACATTTTGTCAGTACAGTATTCCCTTTGACTCTTCCACCTATAAAATAAGATGCGAAGCAGATTACCTGGAGTCCTTAGAACAAAATTTCCAGGCAGCTTTTCAGTTTTTGCTGCATGTTTCATAGTTCAAATGCTTGCACAATTTTATTTCTGATACCTTGCCACTAACCAAAATCTTCCTTGTTCAGTTATTTAATCTTTACTAGGTTCCTCTGCATAATTTTCTATTATAATGGCTAGGTCAGAATTCATGCTAAGACACATGCAAACCAATGCTACTTATTCTTTTTGTTTTTTTCTTTTTTATGAAGAGTCTCCTTTTGTATCTATTTTTAATTTTTTTTTCCATTTATAAAAATTAGTCTTGAATTTTTGCATACTTTTTGCTGTTTAAAGATGCAACTATTACTTTTACCAAGCATATTCCTCTTCTTTGAAGATGAATGTTGGTTATCAGAGAGAGTCAGAATAAAATAGAAATTAGCCTGCCTGATAGGCTTATAGAACTAGAAATTTCATGTATTAGATATTTTTTCTCTAGCCTATCTTCATTGTTTTGTATTACTAGTAAGATCTTAATCCTGTTTTGGTCCTGTGTTTGTTCTGGAAATAATGTAAATACAGCATTTTTGTTGCCTATGTGAGGTTTTCTACTTATTTATGAAAAAATTATCTGTTTTGGTCTCCTTTTGAACACGTTAATATCTTTTAAAGTGAAAAAAGCAAACCTACAGCTATGTATACTTCTCCAGTGGGATCTAACTAGCTGAATGTATCTCCAAAACCCATTGTACCTCAGGGAAATCATATTCTTTTGTCACCACAGTAGTGCTTGTTTAGAGTTTTGTATCTACTTAAATTACAGTAATGTAGCTTTTAGTTTGGACTATGCCTAATTGTGACACCAGTATGGGCCCAAAGAAGCAATATCAACTTCCCCCTATTTTGAATATATGACAAAGGATGTATTTTCTTGAATAATGATATTTTTTAAGGCATGCCATTTTAATTTTTGGGAAGTGCAACCAAGATATTGTGAAGTTAAATACATGTAATTGTATGCTTGTTTGGTTACTAGGTTAGTGATACCAAGAGGGCTAAACGATATCCTACAATTAATACCTATAGTAATACCCATAATTTATTAAGCTGCCTAACTAATATGCCTCAATGTGGAAACCTAAGGCTTCTCCTGTTTTTGTCTCAATGCTATAATCTTTTACATTTAGCTAAACCTCACCTGCTTTCTGTAACCTTCATGTTGTTTGACCTGTAAACATACTCAGTGTAAATGATTCTCCACTTAGTAAGTTCCATGTACTTTTAATTTCACCTTGAAATTTAATGAGTAGATCAATAGAGAATAATTATTTCTTTTCAGAAACATTAGTTTTAGTGTTTTCTGAAACTAGGAAGTCTCTTCTATTTTCTTTTTGCCTGGTTCACAGAATGAACAAAAATAAATTAAGTTGGATCTACTTCATTGTTTGTTTCATCAGCAAATAGATGGCATCTAGTAGCAGGCAGCTAGTAAAGTTTTATGGTATACAGTACATTCTGCATATGCAGAGCAGGAACATTCACAGAATTTCTGTCTTATATACTATGCTTACCATAATGCCAGTTTGTTCTTTCTTAGCAGTGAGTTTAATCTATATATAATGTTCATATTGCAGGTGAAAATACACAGCCTCTCTGTTAAATCTACTTCAGTGGTTTCACCCTCGGGTAAGGTCTACTCGTCATGGGTGAGACCACACCTGGAGCTGTGCATCCAGTTCTTGACAGAGCGAGAGAGAAATTGAGCTGAAAAGTGTGAAGTGGAGGCCCACTGCAATGTTGAAGGGATGGGAGAATACCTCTTATGTGGAAATGCTGAGAAAGACAGGACCCTTCAGCCAGGAGAAGAGTAGGCTCTGGACCGGGATCTTATCAATATACCTGAAAGGAGGATGCAGAGGAATTAGAGCCAGATTCTTCAGTGGTGCATGAAAATTATTAAGCTTCAGAAAATATCCTATTTTCTATTCTACTTTTTTCTCCCTAAAATATCTCTATTAAAAAAACTGTTAACAAATTAAGCCTTCAAAGGTTTCCTTGAGCAGAAAATACTCTAAAATTTAAGCTTTGCAGCTATTAATTACCTTTATTATTTCTTTTAAACCAGAAAGCAGCAAAATAATGAAAATGACATTAAAAATATATATCAATTGAAAGCTGAAAATCAAAAAAAAGAGAGAAATTGACAATTCAAAGTCAATTGAATACTTGCACTGGAGTTTAAAATAATTTTAGCTGCAAATTAAGCAATTAACCTACTGAGCAGTCCACTGAATATCAGTGTATATTCACTGTATATCAGTGAATATCAACAGGCAGATTTAATTTATGGAGTATATCAAACAGATCTATGTGAAGAAAAGCCTCAAACTCTTTGTATGTTAACTCTCAAGTTAAAAAAATATAATAATACATTTCCATTTCTTTATTTCTGATTGAGAGATTGTATATACCAAATTTAAAATTTGCTTCATGCATAATCTCATTCTGTAGTAGGTTTTATTTTTTACTTTTATAGTGACTATTGCAATGGAATAACAAGATTTGTGTATCAGATCATATAATTAAAATATCCTGATCATAGCTACCTAATTTCCCGAAAAGTGACCTGGCTGGGAAGCTGAAACTCTGAGAAAACACAAATAAGCCAAACTGACAGCCTTCTATCAATAAATCATATTCACTTTTTTGCATCTTGTAGCTACTAAAGTGGGTGATGTTCAAGAACCATGCAGAAAGGAAGAGCTGCATTCAACACAAGATTAAATAACCAAAACCTTACAGTAAATCTATTTAATAGCCTGAACAGTGACCCAAAATAAATAAATAAATAAATAAATAAATAAATAAAAAGAGCTATAAGTTGAAAAAGGATTAAAGAATTTCCAACTAAGTGCACCAGGACACAGTGTAACATACCCACCAGAAGTATCAGGATACATGGCACCAACAGCAAGGCATGGGAAGATTTTGACACATCTACAGGCACTTCCTGCTATCACCAGGTTATGATATCCAAGTTGGAATAGCTTCCTTGAAGTTTGAATAGTTTGTTAAGCTCAGTTTTCTTCTCAGGTTTCTTTCTAGGAAACAAACACACTGTCTTCGACCTCTAATCAAGGAAGATAGTGCAATGACCATGCTTTTAACATTTAGAGTCTAAGTTGTATATAGCTAAAATGACATGCAGAAATCTCTTGTGTTCAGCTCTTCCTTTAGTTTTCTATTCATACTTTCACAAACCTTCTGAGACCCAAAGCTGCTGGCTTCAGTTTGGGTAATTGGGCAGATGCTGCTATCATCTTTTCACCTATGCAACTTGGAAAGGGACATTGTAAAGGGGGGCAGAAGAGCAGCCTATGAACCTGTCTGCTATCACCTTTTAATAGCTAAGGATCAGCTGAAATGTGGCTTAGTCAAATTTCCCCGTAAACAACCTGAATTCTCCAGGTGGCAATTTCAGCACAGGCACACTGAGACTGTGAAATTTCAGGAGGCTTGAGGGAGCAAAAATTCTCATCCAGCCTCACAGAGAGTTTTGGAGTAATCAATGACTGTGTAAGGAGGAGCAGTTGTTTGAGAGACCAGGTGCCATAACCCCTAACTTGAGCAACAAGGGGCAGTGGCTGTGTCGAGGACTAGGACCCAAGAGGAAAGGACAACAGCATGGCCAGGAAGGAACCTTACAGTGTGTCACCAGAGGAAAGTTAAAATCTCAGGAATAATTGTGGATATATTAAAAGCACAAAAACAGTCCATAGTGTTTTCCACGTGGAATCAGAAACACAGGGTGGACATTTGCAACCTGTCATAAGAAACAGGATATTGTAGATAAGAGAAGCTGTTACGGAGGGCAAACAAGTGAGCAGTGGTTGAAGTTTGGAGACAATACAGCTCCATCACTGTTAGACTATGAACTTGAATGAAGTATGTTCATGCCTGGTTTTGTCAAGCAGCAGCACTTGCTGATGTGCAGTTTCTGGGGCGCCAGGCACTGAGGCCATCAACATCACAGGCAGAGGGACCTGTTATGTCAATATTCTATTATTTTACCTCCAACAAGAAGCTATTAATAATCCTATTTGAACCTTAGATAGTCTTTTCCTTGTTCCAAGCATGCAGCTCACATTCCATGAAGATGGAGAAGGCTTAAGTAGTTCTCGAAATTTATTCTGACCTTAGAAATTTTTCAGATTACTGGATTGCAACCAAAAATAAAATGTACAACTGCTTTTACTTAAAATATATTCTCTTTGGAAGAATGCTATATCATCTGAGGAAAACTTTGCAAAGAAATTGAACAGATTGGAAAGCATTCTAAAGAAGTGAAGACCAGTGAATAATCACTTGTAGAAGCACTACAACGTGTATTCACCATCAAGATTGTATGAACTCACAGTAGCTGCAATATTCTCTCATAAATGTAGATGAAACTGTGTAGGAAATACTTTTAGAGGATATAAAAGGTCACTATCTGCTGATACTGATAAAGGACATGTGCGCCTCTAGTAGCAGATTATGTGAGGAGCAAATTCTTTAAGTGGAAACAGAAAAGTTGGTAATTATCTGGATTTAAGTTTAAGCCAAGTAAAATACAATACAATGTAATATAATAGAAAATTTTGTAAGTATAAACTATGAAAAATTATAATGTAACATGCAGTTATCAAAATTAATATTAAATTATGTTCCTTAAGTAGACTCCTGTTTGATTGAGATTAATCAAAATATGAATTCTGGATGGTTTTTGTATCTTATTATGGCATTTATTTTTCAGGGGCAGCATTGCATTAAACTTGTTACATATGAAATATTTTAAAATTCAGTTCTTAAATAAATACAGTCTGCCCATTTTGTAAGTTGTGGCAGCATGTAAATTGAGATCTTACACATTTTACTATTTAAGCCATAATCTTTAAGCTAAGTCTCTAACACTAAATCCATCAATGCAGTGAATGTTTGAAATGCTTGTGAGAGAATATGAACTAAATAAATGGCAGTTGTGAAAGAGAAATTCTATCCACTCAGTCACCCCACAGGTTTAATACTAACATGTTGTCTGAAAAAGATTTAAAGGCAGTAGTCTCCCATGCATCATCCCTATGCCAAAATCATTCCACAGAGGCTTAGGCTCTGTTTCAGAATCAAATTAAGCATTCCAAAATTCTGGTTTTAACCTTCAAAAATAAACTGATTAGTGAAATCTATAAAACACAGGCTCTCTTTCAGAACCAGATTAAGCATTCCAAAATTCTGGCCTCAACCTTCAGAAATGATCTTTTCTGTCGAGTCTATGAGACACAGACTCTGCTTTAAATATGTGGAGAGGTTGAAGAAGCAGGCAGGAGAAAAAAAAGCTGTTTTAAAGGAAGAAATTATTCATATCCTTGTCATGTATTTTCTCAATTCATATAGCTTTCTCAATTCATTTTTTATGTTGAAGACTGGGACAGCCACCTTTATCTGTTAAGTACTTTAACATCTTAAAATATTTGTTATTGATATAATTCACATACCATTATTCTGTGAAATATTTCAAATTATCTTTGATTCACTTTTACTTAATTTCTTACACAAAAATTATGAAATCAGTATTTTTTCAAATCTGCATATCTGTAAATTTGGACTCCATGCCATAAATATTAATGTCAAATCTAGTACTGTAGCAATAAGATTCTATCTTCAACTAATAAATACATCAATACAATTGCAACATATACAAAACATTTGTAAATGTAAGAAAGCAATCTGCTGGCTTTTCATTATCTCATTTTTGTTAAAAAAATAAAAATAAAATTACATTCATGTGAATATCCAGAGGATAATACTTTAAGAAATATAACTCAGTAGAATGTCTCAAGCTGCCAAAGTAATGCAACTGTTGTATGTCTGACTTTTGAGATAGAAGAGCTGATAAAAATAATGTGACTTATATCAAGTGGAAAAAACTTAAGAAGCAGACAGATTCTGTTAGATAGAAGTGGCTGCCCAGAGTCTCAAATATACAAAACGAAATGAAAATTCACTTGACCTTATACTGGAAGTTCCAGAAGAGGGCTGCAAATCGGACTGCTGAGAAAAACAAAACATTTTGCCAGGGTTTGTTGTCATTTGCATTTTCTGTGGGATGGTATGAATTCATATTTCACAAATAATTGTTGATTTCTTTACTACTTTGTTTAGCATTTTTATTTACAAACATTGGTATGCTCTGGAAATACCTAACTTACTACTACTTCTATGGTCTTCATCTGCTTGGAAACCAGTACTTGATTAGCCAATGTTATGTAAATATTAAGTTATATTACATTATTATGTTGAGTTAGACCTAATAACCTAATAATGTTTCTTAATAATGTATTTAGGAAAATGTTAGAACCTATGTTTCTCTTTTTCTGATTTTTTTTATTTGTGAGTATTTTTTAAATAACAAAACTGAAAATGTTTATATGCCTTACAAAAGAAAGAAAGAAAGAAAGGAGTTCAGTGAATAAGATGCCTTTCAGTTATCTACTAGAATGTAATTTCTAGTTTTTAAAGGCCTAAGAACACTTAATGACTAAAGGTGAATAGTGCATTCCATTATAGCAGTGGTTAAAAACCCATGATTTCATCACAATTTGAAAGAACAGATGTCAGGTCTATCTGTGCTATGAGTTAATAGGGCTTAGGTCAATATCCATTTTCACTCACCTGGAAAACAACTGCCCTGTTATACCTCCAGTGCTGTGTTAAGAACTTACCTGTGACCCAGAAATCTGGGTGATATGATCAAAGCAGGTTTCTCCTGCTTTTTTAGGCCATGTTTCTGTAGGCAATTTCACCACAGCTTCAAAAAATTTGCTACAGCAATAAGAGGTAGCAACGAAGGGTAATTTGTCTAGTACATGCTAGTGACAGCAGCCTGGGAGGTTCTGTTATAATGCACACACTGAGGAAAGGTTTGACCATGTTGCTGTATCATGTCACTGTGAGAGGACAGTTCAGTTGTTTGCATATTAGTGTAGGTATTAATTTTAAATTTGCTGGAAAAAAAAAATTGAAATGCCTGTTAATGGTATTAGAACATACCTTTCATGACAAATTAAAAAAAAAAAAAAAAAAAAAAAAAGTAATGTAACAAGCAATGAATGTGAGAAAAATTATTTATCTTTGGCCAAATAACTGAAGAGGGAACTGGATATTGTATTCTCATGGAATCACAGAATCAAAGACTGGATAAAAGCAGAAAGGTCCTTAAAGATTATCTAGTTTCAATCGGGTGCCATGGGCAGAGAAATATTTCACTAAAAACCAGGATGCTCCATCCAATCTGGCCTTGAACACTTCCAGGGATGGGGCAATCACAGCTTCTCCACCCTCACAATAAAAAAAAAAAATTCCCTAATATCTGATCTAAATAGATTGTTTTAAACTTGTTTCAGTAACCCTTGTTTCACTCCCCCTTGTTCTATCCCTACATGCACCTGTAAAATGTCCATTTCCATCTTTCTTGTGGGCTCTCTACAGGTACCGAAGGCTGCAATTAGGTCCCCCAGAAGCCTTCCCTTCTCCAGGCTGAGCAATTCCAATTCTCTCAGTCTTCCTCCATAGCAGATGTGCTCCATCTATCTCATCACTTTGGTATCCCTCCTCTGGACTCTCTCCAGCAGCTCCATGTTCTTCCTGTGCTGGGCCCCAGGGCTGGAGGCAGCTCTGCAGGTGGGGTCTCACCAGAGTGGGGCAGAGGGGCAGAATCCCCTCCCTCCCCTGCTGCCCACAGCCAATAGTTTTATTAGGACATAAAGGAATTAAACTTTTCTTTCTCAGTTTTTAAAGCAATCTACACAGTGGCTAGAAGTTCTAATGCTTCAGCAAGCATTGCCACTCATCTTTGGAACATCGGGGTCTGCTGTACACAGTGATAATATGTTTTATAGTAAGTCTTTTATATTATTTCATAATTGGTGTCAACAGTGATATCAGTCATATGTTGTTCTGTTCTAATACCTTAACACTAAAAGTTCAGAGTTATTTGTTGTTGGTTTGGGGGTTGGGTTTGGGTTGAGTTTGGGTTGGGTTGGGTTTGGGTTGGGTTGGTTTTTCTTTTTTTTCTTTTTTTTTTTTTTCTTTTTTTATTTTTTTTTGTGGTAAGGGATGTGGATTTCAACTGACTATAAGAATACCATTTTTAAAGCTTTTTTTCCTGGAACTTTTAATCAGTAGTATGACTGAAACCTCTCACATAACACAATACATTCAAATTTGCTATATTCATCTTATTCAAAGGAAATTATTAGGTCCACACCCTCACCTGAATTTTGGGAGAGCACAGAGGAACTCTTTCACAAGAAACACAAAGGAATTCCTTGACAAAAAGATGTTTTTCTTCTAAACTATGTCTTTCTAGCATTAATGTCTTTCTGTTAAGTTTCATTCAGGGCTAAATTCAGGGTTTCAGAGGGCTAAATATGCTTCTATGACAAGATTCATGCTGCATGAAAAGCAGACATCCACTTATGGTGATACTTCTGATCATCTGATTTGCTATGCAAATACAGAGAAGAAGCCATGAGACTGAGTCACCCCTGCTGCATATTAAACTAGCCCATTGTTTGCCCAGGGTTGGGCTGTCACCATAAATAAACTATTGCACTCTCTCTTTGGGCACTGCACAAATATTTTTAAAGCCATGTTTGAATGTGTTAATAGGTGTGGAAAAGCAGAGACTTGTTCTTTAGCTGTCATTGCATGGTGCTCTAAGAGGTTAAACCAGTGATACATCAGCCAAGGCAAGTACATAACTCCTTCTAGCCTCATTTCTCATTTCTCCTTCCAGAGCTTGGAAGAATATTTATCTCTGAAAATGCAGCAAACAAATTTTTCTTTAATAGCTGACAAATGTGCAAATACAAGAAAAGAAGATTTAATGTGCACAATATCCATGACTAGTTTATCAAAGCAAAGTCCTCAGAGGGCAGGGTGGCTGCAGTTTTTGCTCCCAAGAAGGAAGCTGAGATATTAGGCACAGCAACTATTAAATGACCACCAAATCCTCTCATCAGCAGCAGATATGGGATCATGACGCACACCTGCCTACTGCCCTGATCCTTCAAGGTTTTTCAACTTTCTATTCTAACTGTCTATGCCAGTTCCCTGACTCCATACTCTTCTAATTTTTGCATCACAAAAATTTTGAGCTCAATCTTGTTAACACTTACTGACACTTGAAGAAATACTGATTTTATATCTTTTGTTGGAGTCTTTTTAAGTGTGTACAAGCAATAAAGTCAGTTAAATATTATGTTTTTACTTCATTAGAAATTACTTTTTTTCAGCAATGCTAAAATGCAGTCATTACACATTTCTACAAAGTCTTCAACGGTGTTTTTAAATACTATTCCTCCTTCTGTCTTCAGATTTCCCAAATTATGAATTCTGCTGCATTTAGCTTAATTTCTTCCTTTATACCAGTATTGTGTCAGCTAAACATTTTAGCCACAAGGAAGTAATTTCCCCCTATTTCAATATTCCGTGTTTGCTGGCAGAAATCTCCAGCTTTCATTTGGCTTGAAACGAGAGGTGAGACAGTAGTTTTATTCCAAATTAGTCAGTGCAATTTCACAAGAGTTCTTTGGGCAGCAGCCAGTAGTGGAAATGTAAATGTAAAAAGATCAATGCCATTGCTTGAAACATTGTTTTAGAACTACATTATTATGTCTGAGACCAGTTTAAAAAATCCTGAAGACTGAAAGGCAATAAAACATAGTAAAGTAAATCAATGGAGTATATCAATGCCACTATCTTCATTTATTTAATTTGACTCTCTGACCAATGGCATATTCAAGACAAATAATAAACTGACTCAAGTTCAGGAGAAGTTTCCAAAGGAGAAACTTAATGTAGGTATATAATTTATATATTTAATGTATTATTTTAGGATGAACTGGGATTGCTGGACAGTTGCTACATCATTTGCTTGTAAGTTTAAGTTACTTGTATTCTGAGTTCAAAAAACACAGTGAAACTTTGTTTGTATTAACAAGAATTCATTATTAGCAAAGATAAGGCTCTAAATAAACACACATTAAAGTCTTGTCTTAGTTTGGGGTTTCTCCTTTGCCCCAAGATCACCCCAGAGGGACACGAAGGTGGTTCAAACCCTGGTTTTCCCCGAAGCCGCCGAAGAGAGATTGCCGGAGACGGTTTTCTCTTGTTCCAAGGATTGTTTATTAATTCTTATCTCTGGGACACTTTGCCTGCCCAGCAGCGGTCTGCTCAGCCTGGCATCCATGGTGGAATCTGCCTGGTGAAGGCAGGGCTTATCATATATAGTTTCTACTACGTATTACATGTTTACAAAATTTTACCAATACAATACAATTTTATTAAATGGTCCAGCCCTGACCCCATCCAATCCAAGAGTGCCAACATGTCACCCAATATGGATGACATGGAGAAGAAGGAGGAAAAGGTGTCCACCCCCCAAATTCTCCATCTTGGCCATGTGTGTCTTATCATAAACTTTTAAGAAAACCTATTTATTTACATTCTAACAATCTAATTTACACTTCACTAATTTTGGCAGCTTGTTTCCATTCCCTCTGTGCTGACAACTTCCCCCAGGGGTCAGAACTCAGCACCTGTGACACCAGGGTCTCACTCAGAGTCTTTGAGACCCTCGCCAGGGGAGTTTTGAGACCCCCAAGGAGGCCAGGGGTATGCCCTGGGCTCCCACAAGTCTGAATTTGGCTGTTTCTGAAATAATTTCTCCTTTATAGCTCATGGTCAGATCTAGAGGGTTTTAAGCATTATGTCTACTTACAAGAACTGAAAGATTGCCTATAGAAATATTAACTTTAGGGAAGGATCCTGTTCAATTTGATAGTTCCCAGGACAGACATTATAATAAGACTAGCAACAGCTTTCTCCTCAGTACCCAGGCAATGTATTTATTAAAACACTTTTCGGCTGCTCCGTGGCAAATTAAACTTATAGAAAGTTTTTTCTGATATTTGGCATAAACTATCAGCAATACAAATATTTTACATTTATTATTGCCATTATTTAATTTGATATTTTGCATCCATTATTGTCATAATTTCAATTGACAGGTGTTACTTTGCATTTGTTTTGCAGACATAAGTATGTCTGATTTGAGGTGGCCTAGTGGCAAGGGAAACTTCACTTTTTTATGTTGGCATTTGCATTGATGGAAATTAATTTTGTGAGTAGAATGGAGTCCATTCACAAACAGAATTTCTATACTCAATCATTTCAGTAGCAAATGAAGAAAAACATGAAAACTGAAGAAACAAATAATATAAAATAACATAAAATGTTATAAAAGTTTCCCAGATTTCACAATCTAGAGTCTTGCATGCAGCTGTTATGTTTTCTTACCAATCTTTCAGCAAAATAAAATATTAATGTTTTAAGTAAGCAATAATTCACTGAGGAGTATTTGCAGCCATCATAAATTGCTTCTGGTTGCTAGCAAGATTAGAAGAGAAGCCACTTAAGGCACTGGAAGGCAAGTTATTTTTGGATAAAAGGAAGCTGTACATGGCATATTGCTAAATTGCTTGCATTTTGAACAGCATTTCAGTCCTCAGCTAGCAACTGTATTCTTGCACTTCATTTTATTCCTCCAACATCACCCACCTGTATGTCTGCATTGCATGGACAAAAACAAATTCCCTATCTTTTCTATAAAATCCTCTCTGCTCCTATTCCAAGTTAAGCTATGCTCTCACTTTCATCCACAACAGCAAGAAAATGGTCATTTTTTCATCTTCTATCCTTAAGTTCATGTGCCTATTGATGTCTATTGTGAGATTGTCATCTTTATTTTAACAGCTACACGTGATTCATCTTCTCTTCCCAACCAGATGGAAAAAAATGTTCCTTTTAAAATAATAGATGGATAGTAGATAAACAGCATATATTTCTTGTCTTAAGAAGTAAGGCATTAGTAAATTTTTCAATCAGTATGTGAATATTCCAAAAAATGCCTATGCATTTTTCTTAGTCATCATATAAATAAGTGGTAGATTTGGGTAGCAGAGTCAAAAAAAGAGGTGGAAAAGTCTGCTTCAAGAGATACAGAGAATTCTGCTTGCATTCCACATGTCTAAATTTGAGATCTCAGATGATTGTAAATATCATACCTTGAATATTGGTGAGCTAATAAAAAATGTACCAACTAAAACACAGTCTAAATACTAGGTTTATATTTACAATATTCTTTCTTGGAAAATACAAAAATTGAAGTGTTAAGAATACTAATTGTTGAAAAAAAGAAATGTCTGTTGTTATCATGTATTTTGTTATTTTAGAACTGAAGCGCAAAATACAGGATGCCATGCATTTACATATACATTTATTAATTCCATTCTTCCTTTTATGTGAGTGAACTTCTTCAAATAGTAGCAGAAAAGGTCCCACAGATACCACTAGAATGTACCAAAACCAGGGTCATTTTGAAGAGAATGGTAAGATGAATATTTCAGAATATATACCTTGCAGTATTGTAACAGAAACTAACTTAGTATTTATGACTCCCAAATAAATTAATACTTTAATTTTTACTGTTAAATAGTATTTTCAAGATTTAAGATAAAATTACAAAGAACAGTGAGTCATCAAGTACAAAATGATGGGCCTGTTACTGAAGAAACTGCAGCTATCTGTTGTAGGAATCCAGTTCTCAGAGGGAGTAATAACTGAAGCACTAAGAATCACTCATTCCTTTGGAATGTGACTACATTATAAATAGACAGACATTAATGCTAGGAATAAATTCTAAGTGATACATTTAGACAATGCAAATATAATACTGGAAAGGTATATATACATTGCAGTTTGACCTTCTGTAGAGTTCAGGAACTGTCTGCCTTGTAAAGAGCAGCATACAGGAAGATGGTATCACAAGCAGAAGAACTACCTCTTTCCCTAGACATCTTTCCCACCTGCCTATCTTCTTGAAGTCTCCCACTTTATTCATTTGATGGCAATGTGATGAAGTCAGGCTAGACATCTCTAGCCACACATTTACTTTAGTTTTCTTTGCCTAGGTGCCTTGATCTATGTAAGGAGGTAAAGTCTCATATCACACTCATTTACATCTATCTGTTGGCTATTCAGTAGTCATCATGAGATTCTAGAGCTCTACCTAATCTTGGGAGAAAATGGTCCTTTTCTGAGAGCACTGACAAAGAATATTTGTAGGCAGTTGCATCTTCATTATTCTACAAGGATCCATCTTGTTGTTCGTATCTTATTATGGTATTAATTTGTTTAAGGCCATTTGGACAGACATTCTAATACTCTTGGATGATAATGTTCAACTCTCTATCATTATGTATCAGCTCTCTCCTCTCAGCATTGTCCAGCAAAGACAAAGAGTGTTTGAAAACCTCAGTCCAGACAGGTAGTAAGTTAGTGAGCTGAATCGTAGCAGAAGCAGCAATCTCTTTACTGAGGAAGAACACAGAAGTTGTTTTCATGTTTGTATATGGCTCTTGTCACAAAGAAAAATTACTTGCAGATAGTTACCACAGACAGGAATATATGGTGAAAAAGATGCTTTTAGCCTTACTTTTGGAAAAAACCTCCTGAAATTGTCAATGTCATAAATATCTAAGTTAAAAATTAAATTATATGTGCAATTATATCATACATGCAATGATACAATGCAGATGATACAAGCAACATTCTGGAATATGTTATTAAGAACAATTACCTTATTTTATCATATGATTGTTCACATCTGTTTCTCTGGATTCATCATTAAAACAGAGTTAGTAGCAACCAATGCTTTGGCCATTTTTGAACAGTGAGGAGTGATAAGGATTTCTCTTTTTTCTATTCTGCGTTCCCCTCACTCAGTGAGCAGGTTGTGAATGGGCAAGAGCCTGTGAGGGGACACAGCCAGGATGGCTGACATAGCCAGCTAGCCAAAAGGATATTTAGTACCTCATGAATGCCAGGCTCAGCAATGAATGCTGTAAGTAGTAGAAAAAAGGGGATGCTTCTGGATTCCGGGGTGTCCATCACTCAAAGAGTGGCAATGAGCATCAGTCTGCTTATAGGAGCTGGTTGCTGTTCTGTCACACTTGTTTTACCTTTCTCTTCCCTTCACCTGTCAAATAATTTTTTATCTTGATCTATCAAGTTTTCTTGCTTCTGTCCTTCCTATTCCCTTACCTATTGCATGAAGCAAGAGTAGGAATGAGTGAGCAGCTGTGTGGGTGTGTCTTCTGGCAGAGGTTAAACCACCACGTCAAGAAAATTTTAGGAGTTTTATGTGAAGTAAAAAGAGCACAACACATTACATTTCTGGACCTGCTTTTAGCAGCTAGTCTTTCTTCTTTGCTTGAATTTCAATCCAGATTTCTTTCAGATTCTAGGGAAGAACAAAAGAAAAATCCGTAATAGAAATTTGTTTTGCAGGACAAAGTTTATTTAAATATATTTCTAGCAAAAATTAGTATGTGTTACAAAAACAAAAACAAAAACAAAAAAATCGCAGTTTCCTATTTCTCTTAGAAGAGTTCTGGTAGAAAAATATAGCTAGTTGTTAATTCAGTTTAATGGGGATGTTTTTTACTTCATAACTGCTTTTCATAAATTTTTTGTTTTCATCCTATTAATGTGGAGTCTATCAATATGCATATGATTTAAAGCAGGAAATGAAAAGATGACTTTTCATCATAAATAGCATAAATAGGAAAAGGTTTTATTAATTTGAATATTTCTATTATGTACTGAAATGATCAACTACAGTGCATAATCCAGCCAATTTCATGTGTCTTATTGCTAATTTTATGCTATCACATGCAAGATTTCATAATACTCACAAAACCACTATTTTAGCATTTGATAATAATCACTTTCTGCATAACCTACAAAGAATATTTATGTCACTCATCATTCTACATTCTAATTGCCTGCTTTTGTCCCACAAGGTACTATGTGAATGAAGACATGAAGGGGACCATTAATGAACATTATTTATTGTCTTTATTGAGTATAGACTACGTTTGCAAAGTTAGAATGACAAAAAGACCATGGTTGTAAAACGGGAGGTAATGATCTTTTCCTATTGAATACTAACAGTTATGGAGATTGAAGCGATTTACTCTTTTATGTGGCATCTCATTGTCTGCAGATGCAGAACAAATGGGATCCACTTTTCTCCTGAGAGATCTTTTATCTTACAGAAAGCAATACCATTGTTCTAACATCATTCGAAATTCATTGTTTCGTGTGCTGTCTGTGGTTTTTATCATATGTAACAGAGCTAGAATCTAGACTTTCTAGTACACAAGATAATTATGTGAGAATATGGACTAATTTTACATATGGGAAGAAATTTGGAGGAAGAAAGGGATGACATTTCAAAGCAGCTACAAAGCCTGTAGTGCCAAATTTACTAGGCTGTGTGTAGGCTGAAATTGGCAGCTGCACAAATGCAGTATGTGAGCCAATCATGAGGGTAAGAGTTTCCAAGAACACCATGTGAATTCACAGTGGTTTTCAAAGCTGACCACGTGAGTTATGTGAATTAAAAACAAACATACAAACAAACAAACAAACAAACAAAAACAAAAAAACCCAAACCAGAACAACAAACCATGCAATCTAATTAAAATAAACAAAAAGCCCCAAACCAAACCAAAAACAAACAAAAACCCCAAATAAAGCCAAAAAAAGTGCACAGGTTCAACAGAAAGAAACTGAAGATTTGAGAACAATAAATTATATTTTCTTTCTATACTACAGTAGCGAGGTATTTACAGGCATTTACAGGGCATTTTTGCACCATTCTTCAGGGTACATATGGATCAATAAGGATGAAAGATACAGAGATGTTTGAAGGTCAAGACAGTGTGTTCTACAGGGGAAGCTTGAGCAGCTGCAGGAAAAGAAAAATGTAAGTGGATAAAATTTGTAAAGGTTTTTCTTAAAAGGGAAATGGAAAAAACTGTTCTACCTGTCTAAGTGGAATAGCACATTTGCTGCAATATTTGGGTTAAACAGTGGGATAAATGGGTGAATAATGATGACTGTAAGGAACCAGGACAGATTTCCTGGTACTATTATAGTGTTTCCTTCACTGGAGATCCTTAGGAGTAAGTTAAACAAACCTTCAACATATTGAAGGTGTGATTAACATGTCTTTGAGCACAGAGTTAGATAAAGTGAGATGTTACTCAATGTGTGTACAAATCTTTATGGTTCTGTGAAATGAGTGGTTCTGTGAATGACTAATTTGTAATGAAAAATATTGCTTGGAATTAAAAATTGAAGGATTTTACAGAGAAATCTTCAGAACAAAAAATCTTCACATCTTCATAATTATCCCTATTTTTCCCTTCAACTACTTGATATATTGATTATCATTTCATGACTATTTTTACCCTCTTAGGCATGGGATTTTTCCTTTTAGCATACATAAAAGAAGGCAAAACTATTCAATATGGCTGCATATTGGATCCTGAGTTTGAAAAACCTACTGACAAATATATTCTCTCCTTCCCATGGTGACTGTAGTCCCAAAAGGCCATACCAAATTTTCATTATTCAGTTTCCATTTACACAGTTTAGATATTGCGACTAACTTGTAAATTTAGAGTAGAACATTCATATTCTAGGAACAATAGGAACACTGGCTGTTCAGACCCATTTCAGCAGTCTCATGGTCTATCAGAACCTGCTTTAAAATTCCCAGAAGTAAGATGGGGTAACACAATATGTTTTGAAGTGCAGGGACCTAATTAGAAAATTGTCTATTGACATTTTCCATTTTATAATGACACATAACTATCTATGTAGGAAGCATTTACACAATTCAGTGAAAACAAAGACCTGAAATAGTCTTTGAATTAACCATTATGTGTTTCATGGAATTTCAGATCATATGCTCACATTGTGCAACTTGTTTTTGCAGAGAAGGAAACCAAGAAGACCACTGATTTTCACAAACATGGTCCACAAAATTACAGAAAGGACAGTCCTTCTTCCATATAGAGCCTTGTGAAAGAGATACAGAATGCATTGATATTGCCAGGAAATTATGATCTGACCAGAGGAAATATGAAAATGTTGTCCCTGCCTTGCTCTTACTGTGTACCCTTGGCTGAATTAATATTTTCACTGATTTTCTTTCAGAAGTTTCTGGTATTAGCATTGTGTTGATAGGGCTCAGAGGGACTATATATTACCGTCATCTCACAACATCCCCTCAAGATTTTGAAAAGAGTGAACATAATGCAGAGCTTGCCTGTTTTATTACAGCTCTGAAATAGTAGGGGATAATTTTAAAGGGGCTAGGGGGCTATTTGATATTGAAACTGGATTAAAGAAGGACAGACATGATTAAAAAGATGGAAGTGCATAGACAAAGAGTGTCACAATTCTGCTGCCAGAAGGGCCAGGCTTTCTGTACTCCTCTTGCAACTGTTCCATGGGCAATCCTCCATATGATATTCTTCCATAAATTTACTACTGGGAAAAAATACTCTAGGATAAGATATCTCTGAGTCTCATAGGCTCCTAGACACTCCTTAAAGAAAATATACATTGTTTGACTGCCTACTCTTTTGCTAGGTATCTTATTATTGCAGAAATATGACTAAAATCATAGACAATACAAGCGTCAGGTAGGAATTTTGACAATGTGATGACACAGTGGGACATACATTCCATTTTGAGATGTCTGTGTATCACAGATAGAAGGTCAATTTCATTACATACTAGAAATGTTTCAAATAATTTCATGGTGGCAATTAGGTAACCCTGTAAATAGGAGTGGTCAAACCACACCGTAGATGAGATGGCCAATCTGACATGAAACTTTCTGAGGAAAAAAATTATCATCACATTAATACTTATATGAAACTGGAAGTCAAAGAGCACTAGAAATCTCAGTTAATAGAAAGGACAAGTAGTTCCACTGAGTATCGAACCTATATTTCTACAAGTTATCACTGTGATGCCAAAACCAAAGATATGCTTTCCATAATTTCTCTTTTAACTTAAAATTGTCAAAGACTAAATTTGTTTCATAAAATAAACATTTTCTTCATATTTCCAGGTTTAATTTGATCATAATATGTATTACAAACTGTTCTTTAAAAAAATTTCTTAAACTATAGTTTTAAGGTAAACATTTTTCAATTGTTGAACTGAGTTAGACTTTGAGCTGTAACAAAATGGCATGGACATAGTGGTAGAGAAAGCGCAAGAAAAGAAAATGCACAAAAAATGTGGTGCAAAATTATACAAGATGTGACCAAGAATATGTGTTGATTGTTTTTGTATTTTCTTCACATGCCACAAGATGGCATCAATTAGTTTTCAATGGACAGAGACTCTCAGCTAAAAAAATTACTTTTGCAGTCCACAGGTTTAGAAAAAGCATTAAAAAGGAAAAAATGTATTTTTTTCCCTAATAAAATGCAAAAGTTTTCAAAATAAATTCTATATTTCCCATTGTAATGGGAAGATAATTATTAGTTAAATAAAATATTTTTATAGCTCTATGTGTAAACTGATTTTAAAAACGTAAGCAGAGGAATCTGATGTTGAAATGTATCAGACTTAAACTGATTCAATAACATGTACTGCTCTAGCAGATAAGTTACTAAGTATGGCTAAACATTCAAAGGAAAATGTGGAATAGAAGGTCATAACATACCATCCTGCTCCACAGAAAGTTCATCACAATTTTCAAAAAGTGGCTTCAACTAAGGAGTTTGAATTTATTTCCAGATTTCCTAGAGCTGTCTTTTTTTCTTGGGCTCCTAATTTTCTGTTGAAAGAAGTTTATCTTGTTTTATCTTCACTGTGTTTTTCCTTCACAATTTCTTTAAATGTGTCTTTCTTAGGCTATAAAGATCAAGAGCAATAGATGTAAGGGAAAATTTTTGGAAGTAACATCTGTCACAAAAGTCATCTCACTGAGGGGTATGTTAGGAAAGCAAGAATTGTGCTGTAAGCATGTAAACAAGAAATAGCAAGAAAACAGTTAAAAGCTGAGGAAGAAGGAAGTAAATGCAAGCAAAGAAAGAGAAGTGAAGGGAGACTTGGAATAACAGAAATGGCTTCAGTTGATTTAAATAATTGTATTGATACTTCAGAGGTTATCCAAACCTTGGGACTTGGGATTTCCCCCTCATAACACCCAAATTGTACTTTCCAAACTGTTGCAAAATGTTGCCAGGAACTGGCCATCCATGACATGTCTTCATTCAGCCTACAAAGATACAACAGAGATACAGAAATTATAATCTGGAACTGAGAATTAAGATGCAGAATCATTACTCCCAGTCTAAAAGAGAAAACCTCCAGAAATATCTTTATCAATTTTAAGGAGCATATTTTTGGGGGATGGGAAGGATTGTTATCATTAATAATGAAAGCAGATATCTGATGCCTGTTTTCAGGACAGTCTATGCCATCCCATTAATATCCTTTACAATTGCTTTTATAATGACATAATATAGGGATGTTCTGCTACTCTTCTCCTTATCTGTGTGGGACGGTGGCTCCAGCTTTTTTGTCCTGTCGACTGCATTAATGAAGTCTGAGCATATCTCATATAACAGCCAGTATTTCTTTGATGGTATAGAACTGAAAGGAGTTATTGGACTGTTCCCAGGTATCTGAGAACTCTTAATTGTCTTACATCTTCTTAGACAAAACTAGAATTGCAAACCACGAATTTCACCATGTTCCATATGGACATTTTCATTGTTCACAGGTATGATTTTTCATCATTATTATCATAATTGTTGTAATGGTTGTTATTGCTAAAACTATCCTATATCTTTGTTTAATTTCAGGTTAAGCCTAAAGCAGCAATAATGACTGCAAGCTGGCTCCAGTTTGAGAAGCCTGTAGCTCTGAAATCCAGCACCACCCGTGGAACTGGATAGTACAGATTAAACACTGAAGAGACTTCAAATAACAGATCTGTCTGCTGCACAGTATCTCAATAAAAGCCCTCAAAATCAGTATCCTGGATAAGAGAATAAAATAGCTCACGCTGCAAAAGAGGAATATTTATGGCTGATTCTTTGGATATCTACTGAGGAAAAAAAGACTCAGCATGAGAAGCAGAAGAATAAAACCTGGAGATTGACAGAAGATACAGAGGTTTCTGATGCCAGTGAGTAATGTAACTGTGTCATTTGCAGAGGAACTAATGGACATATCTTCTATATTTAGACAACCTTATATACTAAATGACAACACAGAATTACATTTATTAACTGAGTATCCAGGCACTTACAAGTATCTCTGCATGAGTAAGCAAATGTATCTCTCACATTTGTTTATATCTTAGCAAACATGTAACTACATCATTTCACCACTAGAATTTATGTTTCTTCCAGCAGGTGACAAGGGATTCTAAGTGAGAATCAGAGATAGAAGGAGAGATGGAAATTAATAGCTCATGGATTCATCTGGGAGAAAGTTAATTTCTTCTTAGTAGCTGTTGTTTTGGATTCAGTATGAGATAATGTTATTTACACACTGATGTTTTGGTTTTTGCTAAGTAGTGCTAAGGACATGTTAATGTCTCGTTCTCTGGCAGTGAGGAGCTGCCCATGAAGCCAGCAGGGAGAAAAGCCAGGACAGGTGACCTGAACTGACTAAAGTGGTTTTTCAATCACAGAATGTCATGCCCAGTATAAAAAATGGGGGAGTTACCCGGAAGGGGGGGTCATGTAAGAACTTAAAAGAGCACAGTTCTCTGTCTCAAAAGACAGCAGAAGAAACTTTCTGTATGATAAGCCACCATAGCATGAATTTAAGACAAGGAATTTGCAAGAGGAAGTTGCTAATTCCAGGCCTGGCAGTGGTGAGGTCCGTTTAGCACATCCTGTTTAATGCATCTGATGTCTTAAGTTTTAGCTTGCTTATTTTCCAGATTCTCTACTGGATTAGTATATGACTCTGAACTTCATATAGCATGTTAGCAAGTTCTTTTCATAGTTTAGTTAGACAAAACAATCCTTTTCCAGTCTGAGAACCAAAGATACTATTGCAGCTTCAGGCCCAAAAAATATAAACAACAGTGAATTGAAGAAAGCAATCTGGGAGGATGGGACTTCATAACCTGCAGCTATAATTGTACAATTAACCCCAGTATGTAACTGGACCAACTTTTAAAAGCATGAAAATTTGTGACCAGGTGTCCATCGTGGGTGTAGCTACAGCTGGAATCTTGTACTGCCCAAAGTGTACTCTCTGAAGGCCTTTTAATAAATACCTATTTTATTCCTTTTACATTGTCTAGCCATTGTTCCAGGTAGCCTCTCAAGGCATTGTGCTCAGGCAAATATTCCTACTCTGGCAAGCAGTGGGAAAGGAAGCAACTGCTTGCATATATCCCACTTCAAGTTGAGGGAACAATATGAACCACTACCCCATGGGTTCCCAGAACACACACTGCATAAAGGTGCTCTGCCCAGAAGAACATCACTGGCACTCCCAACAACAAAAAGGCAGTGGTGAAAAGGGACTAATAGGACACACATGGATCCATGGGTGGTGATTATCTTTTGCTGATCTCTCTCTCCCTTTTCTGCACCACATTTTTCTATTTTTTCTATCTCTCTACCTCAAATTTATTGTTAATTAGGTCAGTATTATTGAACTTCAGCATGTGGTCTCATTTGTATCTTAATTCAGGTAGAGGCATCTTTCACTTCATAACATATGACACATAACAATTCATTCATAACACACTAAGGAAGATTCAGAAGTGGGCTGGACATCAGTTAGCAGGTGATGTAAAATTGTGTTGTCCATTGCTTGATTTTTTAAAATTTTTATTATCATTACTGTTATATTTTACTTTATTTCAATTTTTAGACACTTCTTATTTCAATTTTCCTCCCCATTTAATTGTGGGCTGCTTTGCTGCCAGTGGGGCTTAAACCACAATGGATATTTATACCTAGTTTTTGAATGGAAAACATATCCTTCAGTTGTGCATCTATTCTGAAATAAGTCAGTGTAAAACACTGTGTAAATGGTTTTTCTGTTTGGAAATATTTTTTGCTTAATCTTGACTGGTAACCCATTTTATAACTAGCATAAAATTTACAATAAGCAGGATAATTTATACTGCAAATAAAGACTATTTTTGACTAGTGGGCCAGAACAAATTATGCAGTTACTTAGATCATGTGGTCTCCCATACCACCAAATCTGCAATAAATATTTTGTTAGCTGGTTTGTTTAACAGGACATGAACATAATAGTCAGTTTCTGTCCCAATGGAAATAGAAAAGTAAATCATATGACTTTTAATCAGATAGTTGACAGAATGCAATGTTTTTGTTCTGTATAGGTGAGTGAGATTGAGAGATTGCTATTCTAGCAAAATATGCTGTACTACCTAAAGTAATATGAAAATGAGAAACCAGTACAAAACATAGTCACTCTATTTAGCTAGCAAATTTACTTCCTCTTGTTTGGATTTTGTTCTTGTCCTTGTGAAATTGGCAAAAGTATTTTCAGTGCTTTGGGAAAAACAAGGGTTGGATTCACCATGGTAGTGAAGCATGACACAGATAGAAATTTTGATGTACAGAGGCTGCTGTTTTGAATTACAGGATCACTCGTGCAGTTCAGCTTGAAAATAGGACAGATGCAATATTTACCTTTGGAATCCATGTGATATTTTAATTAAGGGATAATGTAATTATCATATATTCCTGTTCCAGGATAACAGTCTTCTGCTGCTGGATGAAGGCCAAGAAAGCCAAACAGCTAATGAACATAAACACTGCAATGCAAATATTTCCAAAGAGTGGACATTTGTCCTTGGGGTATAATTTTATTTTAATTGTTTCTGTTAAAGAAGGTAGTTAGAAAATGAAATTAATCATTGAATATAGCTACAACACAGTGACAATTTTAGTGCTAATCAGACTATGACTACAGAAAGGAAACTCCTCCATATACTGTTTGCTGCAAAGAGAAGCTTCTCTACTAAAAACAGCAGTTAAAGGTTCTGACACTTGACCTGAAGATGTCTTGAATGCTGCCTTTCTTTGCCAAATATGTTGTCTTAATGTTATCAGCATTGATCTACAGCTTTGCAGCATAGCTGCATACAGCTTCTCCTCACCTGCTGTTTCAAATTATTCACATGGATCTGCTTTATTATTTATGGAGTGCTAATGCTTAATAGGCTTCAATGTAAATATGGACCCAATTGTGTTACAGATACATCCTAGTGAGATTCCAGAGTCTGTTCTCTATGGAATTTAACACTTTTCTACATATTTGTGTGTTTCCATATGATTTACAGCTGTTTATATTGATGTCTGTACTGAAACATATATCTTCATTTAATTCATAGATAAGCCTGGTACTCAAGAATCTGGTTGATTGTTATAGATAATATTACTAAACTGTCTTGTCTGAATAATGAAGTTTTATAACTGCCATAAAAGAAAGCAATAGAGAAGACAACAAACTGCTCTTCATAGGTATATAAAGAACTGGGATGAAGAAGACAGAAGTAGGTTGGTCTGCTGATCTGTTCCTACCTATCAAATTTTTCTCCTAAAGTATATGTATAAAAAATGGCTATCTACCTCTCTTAGGCTTTCTACAAAAATCACTGAGTCATCATATTTTCTGTAAATGTCAGTGACAATAGCCTGGCACTAAACAACCTTTTAAAAAGACTGAAACAGAAAGACTTTAATATGGCTATAAGGGAAACACAAATTGCCTCACTGGGAAAAAAAATCCTGAGCAGAGGTTTTACAAAACTGTGGAACAATCTCCCTATGGAAATGATGTTGTATTAGTTACCTTACATGCTGCCAGTTATATTGAGCAGATGTCTGATAAAAATAACTATGTGAAGCTAGCTTTTTGGAAAAAGTGTTTGTCATTTGGTTATGAATTGAGTCTGTGGTGGGTCCAGGACCACATCTTTAGCATACAAGACTTATCAATCACAATTTTAATGGTAAACAGTAGATCATGTAAACTGAAAATGAGAATTTCTTCATTTTTTACCCATTCGCATTGTATTAACTGTTCCTACCAACAGAAATCCATGTGTAATGTGAATAAAGATTCATTTTTAAATTTTTACTTCAAATAAACTGATGCTTATTATTGCATGTCATTCAATTAGAACGTATTGAAACTGTTTCTAGTAGCTTTCAGAATAATTTTGCAGCCTTCTTCTAGAAGTCTTATAAATTTAGAAAATTTCAGTATTTGGAAGATATAAAGAACTGGAAGATATAAATAACTGGAAGTAGTATTTTCCCTTCTTATTGATGATCACTTTAAAAGACAAAAACAAGATTTACAGAAATCTACTAGGCTTGATTTTTCACTTGCACTCTGACCTTTTCCATCATACTAGCAGTACAAAAGCCCTTTAAAATGGAAATAACCCAGTGACACAAGGGGTTCTTCGTGTAAATTAAAATCAGGTTCAGTGAGTAGAAAGAAGGCTGAGGAAAATCAACCATGTAGTAAAGAAAGTAAAATTCATTCTCCTGAAATAAATGCTAATTACACAGGGGAGAGAAAGTTCAAACAGACCCTGAATCTCAATGCACAGGAAATCAGGCATGAGCAGGAAAGGTACTGCTGCGTGTTACTCCAAAACAGACAAGGACTCTCCTCCCTGCCTCCTGCCCACATCTATTGATTTTGCAGCTGCAGATGGCTTTTTCCCATACTTTATAAAGTGATTTTTTCATTTCATAGAAGATCAAAATCTTCTTCTAAATCATGTCTGAATGATCTTGGACTACCATCCTAAGAGTATTCAAGTCATTGAGGCATTAAATGCATTCCTGACTGCACTGCTCACATGATTATAGTATACCAGACAAACTAGCCAAGGAAACTCATAGTAAATTCAAGATGACACTTCTTTTTTCTTTCCATGAAAAGTCAAGACCATAAAGCAAGCAGCAAATGTTATTATGACTCTATGCATTCACTGACTTTTGGAGTAAAAATGCAGTTCAGGATTAAGAAGAATGTATCATGAATCTTATCAAGAGACTAATGATTAATCAGTAAGTGTCCAGAAAAGATCAGTGTGAAACAAACACAAATTTCAGGAATTTCTTAAGGAACTGTTAAAGTCAGGCAAACTACTTTATTTTCTGCAAATATATTTGCTATCTTACATCTGAATTTGAATTTCCTTTTCTTTTTAGTTAATATGCTTCACATATTAGAAGGAAGCAATATTAGGCAGCAATTAAAACATTATCAATGGCTGTTGGCAAAACTAGGAATACTACAAAACTCAGCAATCTTGACCTAAGACAAAACCATCAGTATTTATTATCATGGTTGGCGTGTTTTGTGTTTTCCTTTGTAAGAGCATGAAAATATGACCTCTATAAAGTTCTTGGAAACAAACCAAAAAGTCTCATTGAACTATAGCTCAGAAAATCTTGGCTTTTTAGACAAGTGAAAATAGTTCATGGATGTTTGATTTCTGCTATGTGACTTAGCTGCTTATATTCAAATATATATGTGGCTGGGGAAAGGTTTATCTAGGGTAATGGCAAAGACATTCAGAATGGTTTATTTAGGAAATCTTGCCAACTATTTAAAAAAGTACATGTCAAGATCCCCCACTCTCTGACCTTTCATCTGGCTAGCTCTAGTTCAGAGATAGAGGGGATTCAGCATGGACAAAGCAAAAGACCAAAGGGTCTTTCCTGGGTAATCCAAGGTTTATTCCTAAACGGCATCCAGGGAAAAGAGGGAGAGAATGGAATGGAGGCGTTTTTTTCAGACCTCGGATGAGAAGAGGGGAGACTGTGCTGCAGCCACTGAGGTTGCACTGGTGCAGAGGAGCTAAGGGACAGTTGAACCAACTTCACAGTGTTTCAGGGGAGCACAGAACAAACCATTTTTCTCAGTGCAATATAAACCAAATTAGTGAAATACAACAAGTAAACATACAATATATTCCCAGCAGTAGCATCGTGTATTTCTGGAAAAGCCTTGGACTTTCCTTCTGCTTGTGAAAAGAAATTATAGAAAGAATTATTCCGGAGACATATGGCATGCATTTTCTAATAGGCAACATATTTTATTACTAGTTTGTTTTTTTTGTCTCCTTGGTGAAGTAGGCAATAAGCTACACACTATTCCCCAGGAGCAACATAAATCATCCTTGCTCTTGAAAAGGAAATTTGGATGTATGAAAAGAGTAATTTAGTAAAGTAAGATCTGTAATAAAAGGACTCTTTCAGTATTACAATTTCCTATCTTATAAAAATACCACCTTACATATATTTGTAACAGAAAGATAACTTAATGTTAATTAGGTGTGCTGGGTTGATGTGGCCAGAAATGTGTATTCTATCACCATCTGTTGAAGTCGGGTGGGGTACTGATTCCTTATCTCTGTGGCACATATTATCTGCTAATGGGTCATCTTTAAGACCAGGTGGGGCAATCATCTTCATCTTTTCCACAACACATCCTCCCTGCAGGAATATATAATATGCTAATGGCCCATTAAGTCCCACTGTATGACTGATAAAATTACATCATCCCACTGGGAGATGCTTCAGTTGGGGGGAGGCAAGTCTTTCCTACCTAGGTAAAAAACAGATTTTGGACAGCAAAATTTTTTCACTGGACTCCAGAGGAAAATTGGACCTTTTCCACATCATCCTTGGACCTTCAGAGGAAAACTGCACCCATCTACGGGACCACTGCTACAGCTAAACCATATCTGCTACTGCAGGAGGACCATAGCCGCCATTTAATTGAACTGTAGCTACCAACACCGTGACTAACAGGGTGTCAGGTTGTATTCCGAGTCTGTCAGGGTTTGGATTGTTCTTTGTAATACTGCATTTCTATTTTAATTTTTCTAGTAAAGAACTGTTATTCCTAATTCCCATATATTTGCCTGAGAGCCCCTCAATTTCAAAATTATAATAATAATTTAGAAGAAGTGGCTTTACATTCTCCATTTCAAAGAGAATCTTCTGCCTTTATTGGCAGACACCTGTTCTTCAAACCAGGACATAAGCAATTTAAAGAAAAATATCAGCTTAATCACCTGAAAGTTCCCTGATCAGACAGGTGCTTTAAAAAGTAATGCAACATAATATAAAACACTGGTTTATATGGTGTTTTGAGGGAGCTTGTCAATCCCTGCTGCCAGACCTGGCTGACACGAAAGAACTGATTCTGTCATCCAGGAAAAACCAGATAAACTAAGTCCATCAACTGAGTAACTTGAAAATAAAGCTCTGTGCTATCCAATACATTCACTGATGTGATACCTAAATCCACATTTGTTTAAGAAAACCCCTTTTGATTCTATATCTTTATTGTGAACTCTATACTTACTGATCACTGAACTAGGAAGAAAACCTCTCTCAGTAATTCAGGAATGAGAATATTGTATTTCACTTCCAGTTTGAATCAAGCAGACTACAAATGAAGTCAGTTAAAAGACCATAATTGTCCCATCAGTGACAGATGAGAGTAGCGATCTGAGTCTTTCTCCTAAGCTCATTACAGAAGATTTAACACAGTGAGTGACAGCATACTCATTAAGAAACAGAGGTGTTTGGCAGATTTAATCCAAATGAGGAGAGTTTGCAGCCATTAAGATTTTTGTAGAAAATGCAGCAACCCAAATCCCCAGAGGAACCCTATATTGAGATTTGCTCTCTCTGCTGGGTTATTAAGGAATGCTTCTGCAAATGAGTCATGCAGAGCTGCAGCAGTAGTTTCTGTTTTCTGAAATGTCTTATTACAGTATGCGTCAATACTGCAACGTTATAACTGCTAGGCACATAGAGACCCAACTAGACATTAACATCTGAATTTCAGCAGTAATTTTTAAAGCCCTAAATGCTAATCATTGTTTTCCACACAGAAATTAAATAGAATCTGAACATGTTTTATTGCAGTGTAAAATGTTTCATTATATAAAACTCAATACCCAATCTGTTTGATTGTTCAAACAGAACGCTGCCCTTTTTTTAGTATCTCCAGGATAAATACTAAAAAGTTGATTACCTACAAAACACTCACTTTACTTAAACTGAATTTTCTTTGAAATTTTCTTTCATCCAGAAAGGATGGCATTTTGTTCACACAATTTATAAAATTGTTAAATAATCTTTTCAACGTAACATAAAACTGAAACACAACTCTTTTAAAGAATTGTTCAGCTTAGTCCTGAGAAGTGGGCTGTACTGCAGGAAACATATGGAATAAAACTTGTAACACCTACCTGTACCAGGAAGGTCAAACCACAGAATTTTCTTAAAATGTCTATATCATGCAAAACAGTCATTGAGAGTCTCCTGCACTGAGTAACTCTACATGATACTATACACCTAGAGCTATTTTTTTATCTAGAGGATAGATTAGGCTATGACTGACTTCACAAATATCAAGACGAAAAATATTTTTGCTGGGCCTGCTGGAATAATATTCTGTCTCTTACCACATGCATTTAATGCATCTTCTTAATCCTCTTTAGACCCATGATAATCCCAAGGGATCAAGACGTAACTCTCTCAAATCCTTTTTTATATATACATTGCTGCATTTTACAGATTTTTTTCTGATAGAGCATATTAGGATAAAATTAAACATCAAATATTAGCTAGCAGTTTTTGTGGAAGTATGACAGTACTACGAAAAGAATCACAAAATTAGAGGAAATCCTAAAAATCTATTTGACAGATCAATGTGCATATTTGAAAGCAGTGGAACAAAAACTAAAAATGCAAGAATTCAAATGTAAAGAATTGCTAAGAATTGTGTCAGTTTTAATATGGAAAATTATGGTTCCACAAAAAATGGAGAAAAAAATTTCCATCCATCCATTACTTATTAAAATCCATTCATTGAATGCTGTAAGTAAAACTAATAATTTGCTAAGCATCATCACATTTTTACTTCTCTTTCCAGTGTAGTTATTTTTTACCAAAATAAATCTAAGAAAAGAAAGATACTGTGGCTTTAAATTAATTTATGTTGAGCACAGTGGGTACCAGAGTCAATTCATGTTGCCATGACAACAGACACTGAAAATTTAAACATCCAGTGACAGGCTGAATTCCCTGTAAAGAAGCTATTCTGCATTAAAATGATATACTAGTGAAACATTAAACAGATGTATATGCAACCTATTTACATTAAGCAGAAAGCTTGATTATAGTTTTCAAAGAATGTAACTATTCAGACACTAACTTTATTATTTCAGTTTAAATTTCTCTGAGATTTAAAGAGCAACCAGAAGACCAGTAAGTAAAAAGATGAAGTAGGCAATTAAGAGGGATTCTTGAAAGAAGATGCCTTTGTTTTTGTTTTTTTTTTTTTAATGCAATTGCATTATCTATCAGATATTTGATTAAATTTCCTCTAAATGTGTCATCCCACACACAGAATTAAGCCTGTAGGTTGTCCTTTGCATATTCACTACAAGAAAGCTTTTGAAAGCTTCATAATGCATAAACATTTCTCAGAGCGTTCTCTAAGAACTTTCAGAATTACTGGATTTTTGGAATGAATATGTTGTGCTAGAGTTGTGCAACAGTTTTTATATAAACCAGCCCATCTATTCTAAATGCAGAAGAATTTGTTACACCTGAGCAAAAAATTGCAAGTCATAGACATAAGTCTAGTAGAGAGAAAAGCATTTTACTGTCTACCAGTCAAACTATCCAATAAAAGGATACAGACAAAAAGATATAGACAAGAAGTGAAGCCATCACCATGATTTATACCCTGAAAAATCACCATTTGACTGTACACAGAGCTGAAGACGCTGCTTTAGATCTGGTGGGCAGAATTTCTCCCACCGCAACACACTTTTAATGGCTGACCTTTAGAAGAATCACATTCCGAAAAAACTGTCTGAGTTTTTGAAGAAGAACTAATTGGAAATATTCTAACTGAAGAGGATTTAATTAACTATTCCTACTTCATGGTGTATGAATAACTACTATTTAATTTATACATTAATGACATGAAAACATTGTCAAGATTTATGTCTAATTTTAATTTCCTTCTTAGTATTCTTCAAATTGTTCTCTTTAGCTCCTGACACTCACAGTCTTCTACCATCTGTAAGACTGCACAGGAAGTTCAGACCATTGAAAATTTCAATGGAGAATTTCAAACATTTGCAAAAATAATGATATTATCTTTCTCAATATCAGCATGTTAATATGTTCACAAATGGACCTCTTGTGTACCACCTTAGTCACTGCTGAAGCACAACAGCTGGATAAACTGGCATTCACTGTTGACTTCCAGAGCACTATCAGACTCTGCAACCTCCTTCCACCCCTCTATCCCTTCTCAGGGTTTGTACATTTGTGCTCATGACACTTCCCAATTTGTTGGGAGCAGAGCTGCAGAGCAGGAACCATGAGAAGCCCCACGAGACACTGTTCCTGCTTCTCCTGGCAGCTGTATCATGTTCTGGATGAAGTCTCTGGCTTGAGCTATCCTGCAGGTAACGATGTGTTCTTATGCCTGGTCATGCACATCCCTGTACCCAGCTGTGACCCACCCTGGACCTGCCTCATTATCCTTGTGTAGTGGTCCTGCTGTGTGCTCCTGGCTGATGTCACTGCTCCCTGCTGTCCCCTGTCCCCAATCACTGTGGTGTGGACACCACTGAAGGCCCAGGCAGAGTTTGCCAGGCTTTTTCTCAGGTTCTGAGTCTTTTTCTCAGGCTATGAAACTTTCTCACTTCCAGCCAGGATTTTTCCCCAGGCTAGAGGCTTTTCTCTACTGCAAACACAAGAGAAAGAATCATAACAAGAGATAAACACCTGTTGGATCCGTGGGAAAACCAGGGATAAGAGGTGTCTCTTTCTCTGACCAATGAACTATCTGTATTTTCTTTTTCATGAACTATCTTATTTAAAGCCTTCATTGGCTTCCTTCAATAAACTGCTCTTTCTTACACCAAGTAGGAGAGTGCCCTGTTGCTGTGTTCTCTAGCCGCTCTGTAACTCTTCATACAGCAACACTGTGGGTCTGCTTCCTGTCTTCTTACCTATTCCACTGCCACCCCTAGCTCCAGCAGCACCCTCCTGATACTTCCTCATATCGCGCTTGCTGATCTGAGCTTTTGCTGCGAAACTTTCTTGCCTTGTTTAAAGCAGGAAACATTGTTCATTTACACAGGATAGCAGCATAAGGAAGAAACTAAACATGAACAAAAACATGGCACAGTTACTAGATCCAGTTATCCAGCTGCATCATATACATTTTAGGATCTGCTTAGCCCAGGTGCCTTCCTAATGCCCATGAAGGACTCCAGGTGCTGTGCCCAGCAACTGTACACCTACACCACATCTCCGCAATGACAGAGACACGATAATCTGCATTCCTGTCTGTAACAGAGATTTGGAACTCACAACTTCTATCACTGATCAGTCAAATTTTTGTTTTTCTTCTTCCCTGAACAATGTGGAGAATGTTTTTGAGGAAAGGCCTTTTCTGTTACCTTACCATGCTACAGCATAGTGGGGGGTTTTCAATAATTAGTCCCAATTTTTGCATCCAGGATAAGTGAGTAGCTAATTATCTCTTTCAGTAGACAGTGCTTAAAGAGAGTTTCTCACACAGGGAAACATTATATGTCTGACCTTTCGTGATTGCATTGAAAAAAGGAGAAAATGGGATTTTGCCAAGAAAACACAGTTCTGGGCAGAAGCCAAAAGCAAGCCAGCAAATTGCCTGGAGTAGGGAAACATCTGGCATCTTTCAGTGGTCCTGTTGAAAGAGAGGTCAAGACTGGTAGAGCACCTGTGGGGATATGAGAGGGAAAGCAGAGCATCCCTTCACAGAAAATGATGGTCAAATTGTGCTCTAGGAAATAGAACAGTAACAGCAGTCAAAATCAACTCCATTTTCCACCATTAAGTCCATCAGTTCCTTCTCCTTTGTCTTCTTCTTCCTTCCATGACAACTATAGGTGAGCTCTGTCCACTCTGACTCATCTCCAGAAATGAAATGCTGTCTGGGACCACGGAGAAGCCTCCAGAAAATAAGAATATGTTTTCATCATCCCTATCATGCTGCATAGAGGAAATTGACAGCACAGAATATTCCAGCTTAATTTTACCTAACAAGTGTCCTATTTCTCACAAAACGAAAGATTAAATTCTACAAACCATCGATGTATTTCTTTTGACCGAGGTTTGGATGAGTGGCTCTATTGGAGCTGTGTAAACGAAGCTGTCCCCTAGTCCTAGCTGGGAGCAAAGGGCACTGGTGCTGAGGCCAACAGGGCAGGACTGGGTGGACCCAGACAATGTCCTTGCCATGGCATTGCTGGGGCAGAGGCTGTCAGTCTTAAGACTGAGATGAGGTCCTGGGCTGAGGGCAGGTGACAAGAGCCTCAGGGGGCCAGGCAGGGAGTCAGGATTTTCAGTGCCAATGGTGATGCCTTAAGTTTAAAGTGTTTATATTTTTCAGATCCTGTATTGCATTAATGAACAACTCTGAACTCCATATAGAGTGTTACTAAGTTCCCTTCACATTTTTGTCCTACAAAACAATCCTTCCAGGCCTGAGAACCAAGGAGACACACTGCCTCAGGCCTTCAAAAGTATAAACAAAAGCAAATTGGATGGATTCAAACCAGGGGAATACGACTTCATTACCTGAAATGGACAATTAACCTCTGGTATAATAAGCGACCAAACTTGTATCTCTCTGAGAAACAAGTTACTGTCATCCATCTTGGGTGTGGCCTCTGCGAGGCTTCTGCACTGCCCAAGATTTAACCATTGAAGGCCTTCAATAAATATGTACTTTATTCTTTAAACTCTGTCTAGTTGCTGTTTTAGGCAGCCACTCCAAGGCATCAATGGCATAAGTGACTCACACAGCCTGTTGTTCCAGAGGAAAATGTGCAGCCACTAAGCATTGCTATTACCTTCTTACGAGGAAAAGCAAGGCTCTTCAACAAATTTTACATCAATTTTTGCTTAAATTTAAACACATTTTTTTCATTACTGTGGTGATTTGTAAAAATTTCCTGAAATAGCTTCTTGCCAGGACCTGGGCAGACTCCTTTGGACCTGACAAGGATCAGTCTGCATCTGATTTTTAATACTGACACATTGTTACACCAATGAGAGAGTTTATGCACCTCTGGGAAAAATAATTGAAATTCTCCACCCCAACAGCTCCAACACTGCCAGGCAAGGTATGAACTCTTTCACTGCCCAGAATGAGATTTGCAGACACTTTGTTCTCCCTCCTGAGTGAAACAAAAGGACCAATATGAGGATAATGCAAAGAAAACAGAATGAAAACACCTGAGGCCAGACAAAAGGAAGAGTGAAGTCCCAGATGGAAGGTATTGATGGAGATGTCTCATTTTTGGGCTAAAATTCCTTTTTTTTTTAAACCATGGAGAAGAGACTCTCATTTCCCTATAACTCAGAAAGGCATTATGGGGTGGATGAATGTTCTAATTGTTAATACAAGCAGAGACATTTGTGCTAGAGGAAGCAGGTGTTAAAATGGCTGTGATCCCATAAGTTTGAATGGAGAGTAGAAGACCCCTCCTGCCCCCCAAGGAAGAGAAGAAGAAAGACCTCTGTTTTCAAAGATGAAGAGAGCTTTTGTTTGACCTGTTATAATCCTTAAAGTGTGGCCTATAAGTTGATATGGTCCTTAATAACGATTGTGGGAAGACTGATAGTCAAGGAAGGGATTTTTACGAAGATTTCCATTCTCCTGAGTGGCTGATTCACTGTGACACTGAGGCCACGAGAAATCCATAGATTGAAGAAAGAAGTCTCTTCTCTCAAGTAAATTGGTGAAAGACTATTTTAGACATGGTAAACTGACTGATTTCTTTCTGTACCTGGTTGCTGTGAAAGAAAAGTAGTTGTGGGAGGAGAAGTGTTCTGAAAGTTTTATTATGATTCTTATTATTCTTCCATATAGTTTCTAGTTATAAAGTTTTTCCTGTAAAGTTTGAGCCTGTTTTGCCTTCCTCCTAATCCTATCTCACAGCAGGAAATGAGTAACTGATTCTCATGGGTGTACTGGTGATTTGGCCAATGCTAAATTCACGTCATAAAATTAGTGAATGAGCCAGGAAATTTCAAATTAGTGAACCAAAACTACTACTTACTCTTTCAAATATTCTTGAAGAAAATTTGTGTCATTCGAGTTATAATGCCCTCAGCAAAAAATATCCTGCTACTTCTTCTCTAGAGGTATAACAGCTGGCAAATATGAAGTTTTGTTTTCATATAGGTCATGACTAAAATTTCTTTCAGGGTTTATTGTGCCAAAAATCTAGTCTCTCAATGCTTTCTATTTTTTAATTTCACTACAAACATTGCTATGTAACTCTCTTAATAACGTAGTGGAATCCATTTTCTCTATCAAGCACATACTTTTCTATGTCTAAAAAAAAATATGCTAAGTTAAGAAATTAATTATTTTACTTTTAGATTATGAACAACACTGGCATTTACCGTGAGAGTAATTCATGACATGAAATGTCTCATAATAACATTAGATAGCACATAAAGAACAGCAGGGATGAGTTTTAATTAAGATAAAAGGATGAGCTGAGTAATGCAGCAATAAAAATTGCATCTCAGAAATGAAACATCCAAACCTCCATCAGCCATTTTTGCAGTATGTTTTCAAGGCTTATGTAGTAACAATAAACAAATTTATTTTACAATAAATTCATTAACTTTTAAGATTTTAAGAGATTTTGGGACCCTTTTGGCTGTTTTAAAAAAATCACTGCATTTTTTGACTACTTTCTGTTCCAATTCTTCTGGAACTGCTGAGTAAACCACAAAGTTTATGTTGAGAAAATTGGGAAGCGAGGGGTGGGGCATTCTGTATTTAAGATTCTTCAGCATAAATCAGCCTAAGCACATAAAGTCAAGTCATTATAAAATCAGCTCTATTACTTTTAAATACATCATTTTTCTGATATCCTAAGAGTTTAATATTTTCTGCTGCATAACCAATCCTTGGGATGACTAAGACATGAAATAGCTCTGGTGATTCATCCTAGCTCAAAAATGAGCATGTACAAACATAATTTTAAGAAGCATTTAGTCAGTATAGATTTGGAGATCTGCTTTACAGTAATAGAAGTATACCACTCAAGGCAGGCCAGCCTTGAATAATAACAGCACTGCCTATTTTTTCCCTTTCCTAAGACTGAAAGTAATGTGCATTATTTATGAATTGCTTCTTCTGTAGAGAAATGCAGCCACTTCAGGGACATACCAGTAATTTAAATGTTTCTTGCAGTATTTTGAGAAGTAAAAGCATTTACAGTGGAATGAAAAGCAAATAGTGAAAAAGATTGCAATAGCTTTATAATACATAAAGATATTTTCATAACCTTTTTTTTTTTTTAACAGATGACATGCTTTTCTGAAAGTAAAGTATTGTATTTTCCCAAAATCAAATGTAAACTGCAGGGAGGAAGATTTTGGAGAAATAACTCAATTTTTATAGACAATCTAATATAATATTTCTTTATTTTATAGTTTTGCTTAATGGTATCCTGGCAATACTGCAGACATGTATAGAAGAATGTGAGACAGAATTCTGAAATTCTTTTATTAAGACATGGAAGATGGCATCAAAAATTCACTTTCAAATTTTTTGATACTTATACTAAACTACCTTATCAGCAGAGACTTCCTCTGTAGTCTGTCTGACACTATACACAGCACTGCACTTTAACCCATGACTAGGAGGAAATGTCTAAAATAGCATTTCTTAATCAGCCAGAAAACTTGCGATTAACACAAAATTATACTCCCTCCCCCGTTTTTCCTAAGGCTTTATTCACTGCATCTGATGCACTCTCAGTGCCTGCAGGTGGCACATTTATTTTTCTAGGATATTGTTAAAACCAGCTAGTGGCATGGACTGTTGTTACAGGATAATTTGAAGTACTTCTGAGCAGTGTTTGCTGCATGTCAAGATACTGAAGTCTAAGTGCAGAGACTGAGGGCATTACAATGTTCAGTTGAATTTTGGATCACTAAGATGAAGCATCCATGTCATTAGTGAGATGCTGAATGAGCATTTAGCGTATAGAACTGTGCAGAAATTAATGCTCTTATTGTTGATCTAAGCTTCCAAAATGACAAGAACATGTTTCAAGAACTTTGCAACCATAAATGGCATGAACAGATCACCAGACAATAAATTTAATGAGTAAGCACTGCTAGTCAAACCTCATAAAATTCCTGACTTGTCTAATATGCACGTAATAATGCATGCTTATCCACTATTTCCTCTACTTATGCATGTGTATATACAAGAGAGCAGGCAGAAAAACAGTGCCAAAGTAAGCTTAAACCAACATCTATTCCATTATCAGAGAATAGCAGCATTTCAGGTACAGATCTTGAAGTTCTCTTCTACAAGTGGCTTAGCACTAGAAATGTCACTGGCATAACAAGTTTGTTAATTTACTTAGCTTATATGGATGTAATGAGTTCCAGAGAAAAGGGTTTGGGCTGATATGCTAAAGAAGTATACCTAATAGAGCCCAAAGTGGGTTTTGATGATGTGGATATCACAAGCATATCTAAATGGCATCAAGGCTTCTACCATTCAAGCTAATATGAAAAAGTAGCATAATATGCTTAATGTCCTTATAGAGTGGGCAGAGCCTGTGTTTTAGAGACATAGTGAAGAATTTTATTCATGAGACAGAAAACACTATATGCAAATTTTTAATGTGCGAGAGTGAGTGAATTAAACAGAACTGAGATTAGTCTTCCAAAATCACTGTGACTGTACTAAATATCAACTTTATAATCTGGATTTTTTGATTTTTACTTGTCAGAATGGAAGTAGACTCTAGCTGGAGTTATCCTCAGCATGTCATGAGTAATGGGAATGCAGCAATTTGGAGCTGACCACGTTAGCTCATCAAAAGAAGAATTAAGTAGAAAACTAGGTTTAGAAGGCAAAGTTTTTGGGGTTTTTTCCACAGAAAGGGGGGAAAATGGTGAAGGCAGTTCTCCTAGTTAAAGGAAAAATTTTTAAATATAGCTTACCCAGAAAAAAAGCTTCAGGTAATTAAGTTGAAAACAAACTGCAAACATTATGGAAGCCTTTAGCAAGTTATACGTATTAATGCTAATTTGGATAGGTCTCTAGAAGCTTCAGCTACAAGTAGACTGCAAAATTAAAATTGCACTGGTAGGTTCATATCTTTTTAGATACATGTCAGAATGACAAGGTTGAGTCTTAAAACAGAAATACAAAATGGTAAAAGAAATGTGGTGGTAAAGATAGATACAGGCCTAGAAGTCTGAAAGACTTTTTTACATATCAGACATTCCAGTGCTACCCCAAAACATCATTTGTGTATTGATGAACCCCCTCTTCAGGCTACAAGATAATTCACTTTCCATACTGTATTATCAACAAGGAGCTGAGCTGTTCAGAGTTAGATGTGAATAAGGTTTTAAGACGAAGATTAATGTCCTGGCCTCAAGGCCAGATTGTGCTAGGCTTCATATTAATAGATATAAATTTGATGAGTGCTTCTTAGAAGGAATCAATTAAAAATGACCTGTATTTTAATTAATGGAAGCGTCACAATATCTGCCATTTCTGCTGCATTGTATTCCTACACTTGGAATAGCACCGGTTCATGGACAGAACATTGGCTCCAACTCAGCAAAACACAGCAACAACATATTTCTTAACTTCTTAGTTAACCTTATTCTGGAAATGAGATTCTGACAAAATCGTTGGCTTTCTAGCTCTCAATCAGCTGATATATTACCTTGTTTTACAGAGGTTTTAGATTACGAATTACAAATAATTATCATAACAATTTGTGCTATGACATTGACTGCATGTATAATATGTTTATACATATTATATACATTATACATATTAAACACCTTATGACAAAGAAATCTTAAAGAAATGCATGCACTAAAAAGCTTGTATTTTAACTTTTAGTGTAACAATGATGCCATTTCCAAAGTGCTTTGGTTTATCCCAGACTTCCTTTAGAGCATAGAATGGGTGTGGTAACTGAGTCTGATAGTACTGTAGATTTAATTAGCATATTCAGTTTGATAACCAAGATGCCTTGGCAAGAGCAAACAGAATATGAAGATTACAAGAAGCTTGAATCAAGTCTGGCTGGCAGGAAAGAAGATTTAACTAAGTAGAAATATAAAGTTTGTCTGCGTGATGTTTACCCAATGTATGTAGTAAAAAAATACTAACCTTCCTGAAAATGGTATATAAGCATATGTAGCTCACAGTAAAATTTGGATTCTGATCACCAGTTAGGAATCCCCATCTCTCTTTCAATTTTCAATAAATGGGTACTTATACTATGTCTGCATTTGTGCCTACCATTTCACAAGAAAGGATGGAACTCATGCTGTCATATATAAAGAGTCAGCTGGATGTGGTAAAATAACAGTCCATTGCTCCAGGCACAATCTCAATGTATTAATGATACATGGGAATGCTAGTTTAAGATCCAGAACGTATTTTTCAGTTCCAAACATCATCAAAAAACAAAGAATGTTAGAACTAAAGTTTAAATTAGCTCATTATCTGTTTGTGTCTTTAGTTTTGAAGATTTTTCCTTGTCTGAATTTTAGTTTTATATATAGTTTAAAATCTGATGGTTTTGATTTACTCTTCAAGTAGTATACAATATTGTGGAGGCCCTGGAACCTGCCAGGGAAGCAAGCAATCTCCATGTCCTGGAAGGAGAGATTTTGAGTCATTGAAGAGGCGTTAAGAGCATGGAGATAAGAGGCTTCTCCCCATAATCCTTTACAATTTTATGTTAATGTACTCTGGTTCTGTTTTCCCTATTCACCTAGACCACCCCTGTTTCCACTATATGGCGTTTCCCTAGAATGTTCTCCCTTTCCCTGATCCCCGTTGGCCCCAGTTTGCTGAATTGTTCTGCTACTGTTACCCTTGATTTCCCTGGTCCCTTGCTCTGCCTGTGCACCACTTTCCCCTCTTCCCATTGGTCCCTGATACCCTGCTCCACCCCTCATTCCCCATATTTATACCCAAACCCTTCCACACTCCTAATTTTTTGTCCCTGGACCTCTTTGGTCTATGGCTGCAATAAACCCCATTGGAACCCAATACAAAGACCCTTCCCAGCTTTCATTTGCCGACTTTCCTCATCATCCATAGTGAACCTGTGTGCTTTGTGTGTTTGTATGCTGGTCTGCCTGGCTGGATCTTTGCCTTCTGGAGATGCTTCGGGAAGGTAGCACCAACTAGCCATCAGCGCATGCCACTACACTGAGTTCTCATGTTTATGCCACAGAAGGGATGAGTATTATTGTGTTTCATAGATGTGATTGTTGGATCAAGCATCACTTCTATGGAAAGCAAAGAGAAAAATATATATAAAGCTGGGGACAAGAGTAAATTGTATTCTCAAAACAAAAGAAAAAGGAACTGTGATAGTTCCTTTAGTTTCAAATAGCTGCATGGTGCTTTCCTCAAAGTAATACAAAATAAAACGCTCTTGTAGAATAATTGAAAAAAAAAAAAAAAAGAAAATTTAAAATACGTAGAAGTTTAAATTTGGACTTCCTTAGAGAACAAATTATACTAAAAAATGGAAGATTAAATACAAAGTTAAGAATTTACATGGCAGGGAGGTGTGTTGGTTAGGAAATGGACAATTTAATTTCTCCACAAGCATGAAGTTCTAGCATGAATTAATTTACTTCATGCAGAGTCCTGCTGTTTTCTCTTATTTCTTTAATCACTGTTTACTACATAAAGTCACACCTCACCTTTTTTGATTGTTAATTTGAGCAGGATTTTTTCATGGCACCATGTGTAGAAATAAGCTTTATTCTGCATGCAATACATAAATATATTCTTTTAGTCTTCAAGATCACTAGGGCTATTTCAAGTATGAAACAATATTATTCCAATATTTTATTTCCAGTAAATAATTTAACTGAATTTTAATAAGGTATCCAAGCCCTAATCCAACATTACATTTCCAACAGCTACATCCTTCAGTGGATGCTTTGGATTTTTAATGAATAAATTAACTACTAAAGAAAACCAGGAAGATCAGCTCATCTCAGTAAGATTAACCTCCACTAAATTAGTAAGGCTAATTTTAGGATGTGAATGGAGAAAATCAATAGGATCGCTTTGTGTTTGCTAGACAGAACCACAGAGAGACAACTAGAAGGCTTTGTAAAGGGTTCAGAAATGTTTGGACAATACAAATCACTAGGGCAAAGTGATGAGTTTTTAGGTAGTAACCACTCAGACAGTCAGAAGTTTTGGACTGTATTTTCAAAAGAGAGTAATGTTACTGTTTTGAAGCACTTAAAGGAAGATCCATAAGAACAGATTATATTTTGTTAGTATAGAGTTACCTTTCCTACTAAACCCAAGGAGTCCAAACATGCTTACATGCAGATTTCACTATTTTGGTAACTGTACTAAATAAAGAAGTATATGTATAAACCACAATGAATTCTCAACAAATAAAGTGAGAAATTGCTTATAATAAGTCACAAATTTAAACTAAATAGTAGGTGTGGTATTCTAATTATTATACTGGGTTTCATAAACAAAAATTTATGTAAAAAAGTGTTGTAATGGTAGCAGTTTATATATCAGATGATGCAGTACCACAAAATTTATTCTGGTCCTGAAACAGTAGAAGAAAGTGAACCCTATGTATACAGAATATGATCCTGTATTACTAAAAGGTTCTTGTAAATGCCCTCTTTTTGTCACTAGATAGCTCAATACAGCCAAAACAGTGAAAATGCTTGTCAGCCAATTGGCCAGATAGAAATTTTTCATCATAATGTGAGGACAATTTTTCATACAAGTCGTATCTCAGAGAATTTTATCTCTGCCTGGAGACTTTTTCTAGACCACTAGACATACAATTATGATTTTCCTTACATTGTTTGAAGTTAAATATCATCTAAGAAAATTTCCATTACCAAAAGTAGGTCTCAGTTAGTCCTGCTATTAGTTAATGTCATAGTAAAAATGTGTTTGACCTTCTCAATCCCCATCTGCCCCTCACCAGTAATGCAAAAGGACCTGCTAATGAGCATCCATTTCCTGCCTTGTAGTCAGAAATCAACAGTTTGGAGGTGGGGAGTGCTGATAATATGTGGGTGTAAAGAAAACAACCTTCATGAACAACCAGGAAAATTGTATTAGGAATCCCCCAAAACAAAATCAGATTTCTAGTTCCAAAAAGCCCTCCTTCTAATTCCTTGTGCAAGAGAGAGGAAAAACAGCAGGCTGTTCCTTGGCTTACCTGATTGTCTTGAAGCTAGCTAAATTCAATATGTACAGCAAATTACATGGACTAGGGTGCAAATGGGATGTAACTTCTTCAAATTCAGCATTTTGCTGCCTCTCAGGTAACAAATGGTCCCTTGGTAACAACACATTGTTCATACATTTACAGCAATCTCTGGGCTCTTGCAAATGTGGGATTTGTTATAAAAGATGGCACTGATCAGAAAATCACTGAAGCAGGTTCCTGGTGGTTCTACGCTTTGTCTATGGATGTTATAAAAAATTTGGCTTGAAGCACTGTAGATCCGATTTTCAAATAAATGGTAAGATACTTTCAGACTAACTTATGAATAAATGTGAAAGCCAATGCGTTCAGGAATAGAAGTGGAGTACAGCCATTGGTATGTTCCATTGTGGGATCTTATAATATTTTTGGTTTATTCCCCAAAGAGAAGCAGCGATTTCTGAGGTGAATGGGAACAAGAGATAAAAATGGAATTTCCACTAAAAGGCCACCCTGAGATGCCTTAAGCACAACAGTACTGACTAATCAAAACCTCTTGTCACACTACATCCACTGTTGATATGTCCTCACCTCAAACATTGCGTAGAGTTTTCCTCTCCACAATGTAAGAAGGAGATAAAAATACCAGAATATGTCCAAAGGAGGGCAACAAAGGTGGTGAAAAGACTAGAGGGCATGGCTTATGAGGAGCAGCTGAGGATATTGGGTTTATTCTGCTCAGAGGAGTCTGAGAGGTTCCTCATTTCTGTTTATACCTTTGTCATGGTTTGACACTGGCCCAACACAAGGCACCCATGAGAATCACTGGCTCACCCTCTCCTACTACAGCTGGGCAGAAGAGAGGGAAAAGGAAAAAAAATTAATAAATGCTTAGTGAGTGAGATAATGAGCAGGAGAAAACATTTCAAGGGCAAAACCAGTCTCAACATACATTGCAAAGTAAATTTATTGCTAATGGAATCACGGGAGGATAATGAGAAGTAAAATAAGCCCTTAAAACATATTTTTCCCCCTGCGCCTCCCTCCTTCCCACTGACAGCTCAGGGAGACATGGCATGGGGGTTCTGGTCAGTTCATCACCAGGATTTTCTTCCTCTGCTCCAATCCTTCCCCTGTGAGGCTGTGGGGTCCCTCCATGGCAGACAGCTCTCCCTGATCTTCCCCAGCGTGGGTCCACTCTCAGGAGCAGCAGCCATTCCACACCTGCTGCAGCGTGAACTCGCCCCACGGCCACACAGCCCTCCCCAAACTGCTGCGGCATGGCTCTCTCTTCCACAGGGTGCAGTGCTGCAAGGACAGGCTGCTCCAGCCTGGAAGCAGGGTCCCTCTGTCCCCCGGGTCTGCCACTGGATCACAGCCTCCTCCAGGTATCCACCTGCTCTGGCATGGGCACCTCCCCCACGGGCTGGGGTGGATCTCTGCATTCCCTGGATCCCATGGGCTGAGGGGCACAGCTGCTTCACCATGGTCATCACCACAGGAATCTCAGCTCCAGTGCCTGGAGCACCTCCTGCCCCTCCTTCTCCACTGACCCTGGTGTCTCCATGTTATTTCCCTCACATGTTCTGATTTACTCCTCTTCTCTGAGTAGAAGCCAAAACTGTGTGTACTTTGTTTTGATTTTCTTCTTAAATATGTCACCACAGAGGCATCACCAGCCTCTGTCATTGGCCCATTTTGACCAGCAGCATGTCCATCCTCAGAGCCATCAGGGGCTGGCTCTTTTGGACATGGTGGAAACCTCCAGCAGCTTCTCACAGGAGCCATCGGTGTGGCCTCCTTGATGCCCAATACCAGGCCATACCAAACCAGTACAACCTTCCACATGAATTGTAGGGAGATGCTGATCTCTTCTCTGGTGTGGAGTTAAAGAACCCATGGCAATGACTTAAAACCGAAGCAGGGGAAGTTGAGATTGAGGATTTAGGAAAGGATCTTTACTGAAGGATTGGTCGAGCAATTGAGCAAGATACCCAGAAAAATAGTCATGGCCCCAAGCCAAATGTTCAAGACATGTTTGGACAACAGTTTAAATTTTAGTTTCCTCTTTGTGAAGTCAGGAGTTCCATGCTCCTCACAAGTCCCTTCTAACTCAGGTTATTCTGTTGTTTATGATTCTAAGAACTCTCCCACTCTTCAAAGCAAAATATCCATTTAAGTGCCGGTGTTCCTACCTCTCTAAATACACAACTTTCTTGTTCTCCTACATTTTCAATGTGTGTAAGTAGACCTGGTAATGCAATAAATACAATATCACAGTGAATATACAAAAACACCCTAATTCTACTATTTCCTGAAATTCCAAAGATTTTAGTAAATCTTTAGTAAATCTTTAGTAGCTTGTTTCTGCTAAATTATTCACGATTTTCTATGCTGGATGTAGTATAGAGCTATAGCTAGTATAGTGTCTCAGCATTTTAAATATTAAGCTGGTTTAGATAATTGTGGAGTAGAGTTAATTTTCTTCACATTGCCTAGTGTAGGGCTCTGTTTTGTATTTGTGCTGAAAACAGTGTTGATGATAAAGAGATGTTTTAGGTTTTGTTGAGCAACACTTGCAAATGTGAATACCATTTCTCACCCCACCCCACCAGTGTGCAGCTTTGGGGTGGACAAGGAATTGGGATAAAATCAGCCAGAACAGCTGACAATGACCACAAGGATATCCCAGACCATGTGGAGTGCTCAGTACATGAAACTAAAGGGGAAAAAAATAAAATTGAACCATTTAGAATGGTGGCATTTATCTTCTCAAGTCACTGTTATCCATGATGGTGCCCTATCTTCTTTGGGATAACTGAACACCTGCCTGCCCCTGGGAAAGGGGAACAAATTCATTGCTTTCCTTAATTTGTTTGTGTAGCTTTTGCTTTACTTCTTAATCTGACTTTATAACAATCCATGAGGTCTTTTTGCTTTTTTTTTTTTTTCATTCTTTCCCCAGTCCTGCTTGTGGGGGAGTGAGCAAGGCTGCCTAGGGCTTAGTAGTCAGAAGGAATTAAAGAACAATAAATATTCGTATTATTTGAGTAAAAAAACAAATTAATTAACTCCTAGAAGCGGTTTTGATTCCCTGCAAAGATTATTCTGAACTTTGAAATGTTTTGCAGCAAAAAAAACTATAGCAATTAAGACCGATGTCTCTGCATAACATAAAATAAGGCTTATGAATCCAATACCCACTCTGAAGCTGTGACATTGGCCCAAAAATATTCCTGTTTTTTGATCACCTTGCCCGTTGCAATCTTAGTATAAAAAGGGAAGGAAATAATTTGAGTGGCTGCAATTTGCAGCTGCTGAAAGACATAGAGCAGGAGCTCAGAAAGGATTGACAAATTGCTATAAAAATTGCTATATTTATCTCTGTTTGAAAAGAACTCCTTATAGAAGAAACTTTGTGTTTCTAACTGATTGTACAGAGCAGGCGGGCGTCTTCTTGCCATCTGCTGTATTTCTAAGTCAAGAGCCCTTGAGGACGTCACAAGTGCAACAGCAGGCTAGACTGCTATGAATCAAGAAGTGCATGAGAAGAAATTAATTATTTTTCACATTTTTTTCCTTGTGCAATCCATTTTGTGGCTTCAGAGTGTGAGACCTTACCTTACAACACCTTCAGCATTTTTCCAGAGAGCTTCTAGTTGAGTAACTATTCTTCTGTTAGCATTGCAAAAGAGGAATGTGGCGGTTGTGTCTCAACAAGAGATCAACATTCAGGGGAAAAGATGAAAGAGCTCATTAGAAAATACTTCCTCTTTTGTACTAAAATTGACAGAAAAAGAGAAGGAAGAATGAGTTTAAGTGATGCAATTTACAGAAACTTTTCAACTGTTCCTTCATGAAATAACCAAACATTCAAGTATACCTATCTTGGGTAAAACAGAGGCCAAGTTGCATTGTTTCTCAAGAGTGGACCTGGTCAAAGGAGGCAAAGGACATGCTAAATTTACTAGTGATTATCTCAGCATCTCCTTCAAGATCTAGTGCTCCTGGGAAGACTTAAGGCAGTTTACTGCCTCAGATAGATTTGTTCCCAGATTACTCTTGCATCATATTGACTCCTGAAGTGCCTCTGATTTCCAGAGTACTTAATGAAATGCTCTGAATATGTATCAGGATCATAATTCTCATACACTACATGGATGGTTTATAGGTGCTTGGAGTAGCTGGCATGGTGACAACTCTTCACATAAATTGCCTTTAATAAAAACCAGATATTTCAGCACAGAAACTTATCGAATTTTCAACAATGCCCAGGAGGAAAAAAAATTATCTTTTTCCTGACCAGAACTTTGAAAGGTAGAACATACAGATGGGTAGTGTATGGCAGCCTTGAAGAGAAAGTATTAAAAAACACTATTTTAATCCAGTGTGTTCTGGGACAAGCAGTTTCATGATATTCATTTGCATTGTCTGTGAAATAATACTTATTATTATAATAAATAAATAATACTTATCTTCCAAATCATTGACATAAGTGAAAGTACCTCTTTGAAAATATTTTATAAAACATAATATTTCAATAGCATTTGCCTATTAGCATGAAATGGGCTCTCAAGCTGTTCTTGGCTTTTGCATGAATTTGATTTTGTGCCAAATAAATATTTTTTTTCTTTTGTCTAATTTGTCTGTTTACTTTAAGGCTTGTCCTTCTGGATTAAGTTTGAGCCAGAGACTTCAAGAAAATGCATTTGTTTCTTATTTGCTGTCTGTGGTACTCTTCACTGTGGAAAAGGAATGTTATGCCAGTTGGCACTTTGCCACGCAGTGTGGAAGAAAGCTATGCATTTGCCTTCTCTTATCTAGTGTGGATGTGATCTTTCTCCTTACAACTATATTGTGTTAAAGCATAAAAATATTGGATAGAAAAAGGTTTAAAGAAAAAACATTTAGTCTTAGTTCCATGTAAAGTAGCACATGCTTTTATCTATCTTACCTTTAATTACCTTTTTATCAAGCTTTAGGTGTATTGTGCATTAAGGAAATAAGCAACTTCTGCAGGCTGATCTGGCTCTCTTGAGCAAGGCATAGGGACAAAGGCATTTCAAATGTTGGGTTTATGTATAGGTCTGCAATATGTAAAATTTAATTTGTTCTGTCAAAAGAAAATGCTACCCAGGCCAAGACTCAGAGTGGCCAGAACTGGATGAGCATTTACATGAATACACCTTGTTATAGGAGCATGGCATGCTCCTGTCATTTATTTCTGATGGAAGCCAGGAGAGTATAGAAGAGATCATAACGAACAGATTTATGTATTTTGCATAATATTACACTTGGGGAATGCTTCCAATTCATATGCTAGACCTAGACTTCTATCTATTTCACAAAAATTTGGTCCAGAACTGATGTTTGAAAATCTTGTTCAGACCTTTTTAACATTTTTAAAATTTAAAAATGTTAGAGCAAAAGCTCTAACATTAAGAGAGTTTTTATACACAGGCTATCTGTGCTACTGCATTTCAGAAGTCAACAGCTGTGCTGAGGAAAATGATTTTGAAATTAACATTTAAAGAATAAAAATATGCAAAACTTTAGAGATACACAGTTTTAAGCAAGGACAGAATTTTCTAAGTAATTAAACTCTTATCAGATTAGATATCTAATGCAATGTACACAGTTTAGGATGGAGATCTGCTGTGTTAAAAAAAGAGAAATGCCAAAAATTTATCAAGTGTACTACATATGCATAGCACTCAAATTCAAGTGTGTTTGAAATAATGAGATTACAAATTTCATCAAACTAATAAATTCTTAGTATTTAGCTCTGCAAAACCACTTAGGCATTGAATTTGCCCTAAAATTCCATGTAACAATCAATTTGCTGCATAAGGTTCTAAAAATAATCTGCATTGAGTTATAAACATATGAAGAATATTATTTTAATTTGTAAAACAATTTCTGAAAAAATTATTATTTTCCATTTCTAATTTAAATTTTAAGAAATTATTATACTCTAAATGTTATCTTGTAATTTGTATTTGGTTGTGCATTAAGGGGAGAAGGCAATGAGGTTAGCTGAAGCTGATATGATACACATGATCTTTCAGTTGTCTTGCAAACGTATGCCAAAGCCTCTTATGGATGATTGATGCTCACTGCTAAGCTAGGCTTGGAAAGGATTAGCAGTTGTGCTCGCCTGCATAGCGGTTTTCATCTCCTGGAAAGTATCCGTTAGGTATTACATGTAAATGCTCACTTATTTCACTTGCTGGTCTGGGGAAGAATTCAATTGTGATTGCAGTTCCACTGTGTCAAAGGGCAGACTTCTCAGTGCAGTTTCCCTTATAAATGTAGCCTGCTTTTTTTTTTTGTCAGGTGTGAGTATAATGTAATATTTTTTTTTTTCCACTGGTAGAAAACTGATGCAAAGTATAATAATTTATAATCGTGTTTTAAAGGTATCTCCTAAATTATAGTGTATAAACTTGAGTTTCTCAAAACACAAAAGGTCTTAAAATATTTTTATAGCTTTAAAATCTGGAGCACATTGGAGTGTGTTGAAGTGTGAGTGTTTGGGGATGTGAGTTGGAGTGTGTTTTGTGCCATCACAAGGCACAAAAGCCTTGAACAGCTGCCTAGTCTGCTTTTACCTTGGAAAGCTATCATCAAAACTTCTATAATTTCTGAAAAGAAATCCTATTTATAGGAGGGAAACAGTTTAAATTATGACAAACTCTTCCTTTCTAAGGCTTCATCTTCCAGTAAAAAAGCATTTCCTTCACATTGACTTACATTATTACTGCCTGAGTGTGTAGCCCCTAAATAGCTGAAATACTTGCAGCAATGTCTGTGACTCAGTACATAAAGCACTCTCCACTAAGCTTTCCTAACCTAACCATTTATTTTTCTTTCAGCAGGTAGAAAAATGGAGAACAGACAATAGGTGAGATAAGTGTTGTATTTCTTCTGGGTGGCAAAGAGAGCTGTCTGTTGCTAGACACACATTTCAGCTCAAGACAGGGGAAGTAAACTGCTGAGCCACAGCTTCAGGACTCCAAAGTGTTCGTTGGAACTGACTGAGAAAGGTATAAACTTTTCTCTACAAATCACCATTACAGATAAATTATTAGGAGGAAAAAACCCAAACCCCTTAATTTTCCTTTACCCAGAATGCTCCCTCATTGAGGAAAAAAACAAAAAAAGAACCAACAAACTCTCACAAACAAAACAAACCAAAAGCCAACACCACAAAAACCACCAAAAAAAAAAACCAAAAAAAAAAAAACCAACCCAAAACAAAACAAAGCAAACAAAACTAAAACAAAACAAAAAAATCCCCAGAAACAAATAATAATGTTTTAACCTTGTGCATTACACCTTTGATCATCATTGGGTGAACAGATATGAAAAAATCAGTCTCTATGCTTCATATATAAACTCATTCTAAGTAGAGATTGAATACCCAAGCACAAGAAAATGTACAATAAAAGTGTACCAATTCACCACCTTTGAAATCTCTGTATTCCTATCTGGCTGACTCTCTGATTATTTATCTTCAGATAAGGTTTGGGAAATTTTGCTTTTAATCTTTGTGAAATATATCCATAATTTGGAGAAGAAGAAATTACATTCAAAGCACCTAATGCTATCAAGACATGCACAGGATTTGAACCAAGTTTGATTGCTTGGTTTTTTGAGCCAGATGGTGGTGAAGATGCTGATCCTACATAGTTTTTTCACTTTCACATAGCAAAAATATTCCCCTAAACTGAATACCAAAACCAAATCTCTTCCTGAAACTGCATGCTCCCCTAAGCAGAGATCTCTTACAAGGTATCTTTGTAATAACCTCTGTTGGGTGAAATTATCAATCAAATTCCAGAGAATCTCTATGCATTTGTACTTAGTAGTTTTCCAGCTTCATTAGCTCCTAATCCCTCCATCAGCTGAGTGATTTTCTGTTTCAGATATTATATGCTTATATTTGTGCTGTTGAGTTTTGTAAATGCTAGGAAGAGGAAATAAGAGTACAGCTCTCTTTTATTTGCAGATTTACCTCAAGAAATCCACTGTGATTTGTGCTGCAGACTGCAGTTCCACTGCTGCTGGGACTGCTATGATTTATCCTCCTATGCAGGAGGCTTTTACAGAAGATGTTACAGAATGTATTTGGATGGAGTAGAAGAATCCTGTGTCTAAGGAGACAGTTTGTATTCCTGAAGGACATAGTTGGATGCCAGTCTTTTATTTGTCTAGTTTTTTACATAGTCTATTCCCTGTAACTATTCTGTCTTGGCTTCCTTTATTTGATGTGATAGCCATGATAGGACTGGAGTAGTAAGTACATGCTATCAGAGGCTAAACAATGTTTCATCCTGTTATCATCATATTTATCAGTTTAAATGCAATGCCGGTTATATTCCTCTTCCTAGGCAGGTAATACTAGCACAACAGCACAAATGCCACCCTCTCTGTTTCCAGGGACAGTCCTGTAGTACAGATCTGACATTTAAAAATTTTGATTCATATGGCTCAGTGAGTTCAAACATGAAGCAGTAGCTTAGGTAACTGCAGTTTGATATTTCCCTATTGAACTGAAAGAGAAAAACGCTCTTTTTCTCTGCCTCTTGCTACTAAGGTGATTGTAGGAACTAAACTAGACAGGTTTGTTGAGTGCAGACAGTGGGACAAAGCAGCTTCTCTTCTCTTAGGGAACAAGGGGAAAACAACAAAACAAAACAAAACAAAGCAAAAACAAACCAAACCAAACCAAACCAAACCAAACCAAACCAAACCAAACCAAACCAAACCAAAAAAAAAAACAAACCACAGGGAAAAAAAAAAAGGCAAATGGAAGACTAACAATTCTGTGACTTTGGAAAGAAGATCTTTTCAAAAGATTCCTAATTTCAAACAAGAAAAATAGAGGATTTTTTCCTTCCTTCATGCCTATTTTGTTGTATGGGGGGTTTTTTTGCTGGTTGGTTTGGTTTTGGGATGTTATTTTGGGGGGTTTGGTGGGGAGGGGAGGTGTTTGTTTTCCTTCGATTTTTTTCTTTTCTGTGGGGTAGGTTTGTTTGGCTAGGCAGGATTTTTTGGGGCTTCTCATATAAACATGCATCTAATATTCTGAATTAATAGAAAATTGCTGACTTTTGTATTGATAGTACTATTCACAAAGCTCTGCTTCTGGCATTCCAAATTAATTATATATCTGGAAGATGTGAGACAAGCCTTGCTGGAGGAGTAAAATTCTTTCTTAGTGCCACACTGACATTTTTTAGTAGATCTAGAAAAGGAAAGTTAGTCAAGTGCCTTTGCCACAATACATTTCCTTCCTTAAATGTATTGGCTAAGCATACCACATTGCAAATTGCTGCATTAGTCACTGGTAAAAATAAACTAAAAACATTTTAGAGATTGTGGAAGTTTAGTTTCTACAGCAGTGAAAACATCATCAGATTCCCCACACTTTCATTAATTCTGCCTTCCAGTGTAGCTCATTCTTAGGACTCCTCACCTAAAAAGACACAAATTCATTCACACCATTGTCTGAGAAAGCCTGGGCTGTTTGTTGGTTAGGAAATTCTGGTATAGGGATGTGACTCCCTGTGAGCCTGGGGCTTTCTCATCTCCTAGCAGAGCTAGGCTGGTTTGGGGACCATCGAAGGCTAGCACAGCCTTGCAGCAACATTTGTTCCAAACTCCACAAAACTGAAAACCCATGCAGTCGTTCTACAGAACCCCCTTTTCTCCCTTATCTCCACCTCAGTGTCTAGAAATATATGTTTTTAAATTCTATTTTATCTAGTTTTACTAACAGAAGTTCTGTTTTTTATCATATGAATATTGACACTCCAAAATCACTTTTCCTGAGCAGAAGAAAAGCTGTGAGGATAAGCCACCAGTGAGGTCTTAGCTTTCATGTAATGGCTTTCATTTCAACATGGAAGCATTTGTCAGTGAAGCATGTGCTGGAAAACAAGGTTCCATGGAGGGCAGCCAGAACTCAGCATTGTCTACACTGATCTGCCAATGGCTGCCAGGAATAGCAAAATAACCCACTTGTTTTAAGATTAACTGAGCTGCTGAGTGTTGTTTTCAATGATTTATTTTAAAATACTAATTTCATTCTAATAGAAAGGTGACTATGGTGTCTGTCTGAAGTATTATTATTCAATTTTTCATTATTTGTTTAAAAGCACTTGGTAGAATACCAAGCAAGAATACAAGCAAGAATATCAGCAAGACACTGACAGCAATTTTATTTGCAAGGCTCATTGTCTTTTCCTCCTTTTTCATCTGTTTCAACTCTAAATTCAATCCTCTCTTTCCTCTGGTGGATTGGTTGACTTTTTCTATACTGTCAGCCAGATGGTGTTTTGGGCTTTCTCCTAGAGCATAGATTTCATTAAGCCTGGAGTCAATGGCTTAGCAGGTCTTTGTCCATGTTGCCTCATGATAAAGGCAGAAAAGCCAGATCAAATTACCCAGTTACATGCTGCTCTTCAAGATAGCTTTGCAATTTTGTCTCATTCCTTCAGATGATAATGCAACACATCTGATAATACATGTGTTTGCATGTCTGTCCATGTACACATACACACGTGCCTCCCCTCATGCCTTTTCCCCTATGAATGGAATTTTAGACTTCCATTTATTCTACAGAGGCACAAGCTGCTCTAACCAGCTGTCATACTACTTGCTCAGATGAAAAGTGCAGCTGAACGGACTGTGCAACAGTAAATTTTTCAATTTTTCTGATTACTATATATATATATATTATGGACTGTAGGTATCAACATCACATTGTTTTTCTAAGATTTTTCCAGTGTACTAGAAAAAATCCATACATTTTCTGTAGTATTTTCTACTTGTGGCATGAGAGCTAGATTTCATAATTAAAAGGCATACATTGCAAAAATGTTACCAACTGAATTTTAATTAATATCTAGTTTGTAAAGTGATAGTGTCCAAAGCTAAAGTGTACTTTAACTCGAGTTGTCAGCTCTCAGCCTCCTGCTCATACAGAAAAGGGGAAAAATAAACCTGTCTCCCATGAAGTAGCTTTCAGGTACAACAAACATATATTTGATAAGGACTTACAAAAACAGGAAGAATCAATGAAAGAGAATGCTTCCCACATTAGTAATTACATAAAATACTCATAACAAACAGGTAGTCCCCTACCAAATAAAGAGGTTTATCCTTTATACTGGGTCATAACTTTAATAAAACATGGCTCTGAGACAGCACTTTTTGCAAGATCAGGAAATAAGATACTGGATTCAATACCAGAATATTATTCAAGTAATTTTGATGTATTTAACGAACATTATCTGGTGATGGAAGCTGGTTCAGCAGGAGCTAATTTGCATTTGCATGACATCTGAACTGCAGTTTTTCAGTTGCTATAAAGTTGATATAAACTTAAAGGGCTGTGAGCGTACATGCTTATTTCAATTCATCCTCCTGTAATTAGGTCTCTATGGTGAGACTGCAGAAGGAAGAGGTGGGAAAGAAATGCAAGAAAAGGAAGTAAACAAAAGAAACAGGTCATAGTAGAATATATTGATAAATTACTGTACTTTCTTCTTATGAGGCTTACTCAGCATCTTGAATCATGTAATTGTAACAAAATTATGTAACAGTTTCAGTAACCTGACTGTTCTGCTGCCATAACCAAAGGGTAGGAGAGAGCTGGATGTCTAACAGATACCTCCAGCTTTTCTCTCAAGAGCTCTCATGAGTTATACAGTTCAAGGCAGCCACACTGGCACACAACAGCAAGAGCTGTGGAGAGAGTGTGAACCCATTCTACTCATGACTGGCACAGCAGAGTAGATGGAGTAGATGTGACTGTGAAAAGATGAGGAAAGAGAAGGGGTATGAGAGAAGTGAGTAAAGCTGAAAAATACAAAAAACAGTCTTGTTAATTTTGGCCCAGTGTGTTGGATTGTCAGTTTGTGTCTACATAGAACCAATCTAGGACTGTGATAGAAGTATAAAATGTGTTTCTCCTTCAGCATCCACCTTGAGTGATGTTTGTATTAGTCTTTGAGACTGGGGTAAGAGGATGACCAAAAAGTCCAGTCAAATATGTTATCTTTTGATAACGATATAGCCTCTGATACTTACCTGGATAGTCTAGACCAAAGAAATTCTGGAGGTCAGTGAAACTCACATTAGCTACAGTGTGTTTAAGACCATTAGCAAATTCATATTCCTGCATCCTTTAGTCACCTTGATAAAATTTATTAATTTTTAAATCTATCTAAATCTGTGTATGCAGAAGACTTTACCATATCTCTTATAATTTCTCCTGCTAATGATACAGCTTCAGAAGAAAACTATCTGTCTTGTATAAGTTGTAGGTCTTGAAAAATTAATAATTGTAGCACTGCTTTTCCCCCTGTTGTTCTGAATTTGAAAAGAACAACCTGGAAGTGAATCAAGTACTGGATAGAAACAGACCAACTTAGATTCCCAAGTAATTTCACCTTGCATTTTGATAGAGCATCAAGGCATCACAACAAAACATTGATAATGCAATTGTGACAATAACATTGAGAACATAATAATAGCAAGTATGAATGCACACCTGCAAAATCTAGCCATTTCCTGGGAAATGTGCTTTCTTTCATGACTCATTCACTTATACTTCTAAATGCCTTTAAAATGGATGGGCTGGTTAGCTCTCTGCTCTGTACCACATCTCCAGGAGGACTGTCAGACCAACTGTAAATCTCTTACGATTGCAGAGAGATAGGGCCTGTGCCTGCAGCAGACCACTTCACCTATGAATCCAAACATCTGCTCATTTCTGATGCAAAGTCAGCAATAACATTCCTAATTTTTCATGGTGTGAATATCCTGCTCCCCCAAAATTCTCCACTCCTACCAGCCTAATGTTATAAACACTTGATCCTGTATGACGAATATCAGGATGACCACTAGTAAAAAGGGCCAGGAGCTGGCACATCAAGTAATTGGCCCATGCTGATGCTGTACAGATGGTGAATAACTACCTACATGGAGTAACTAGGAAGTCTGAAAATTCAGATTTGCTTTTTTTCATCTGCAGTCAATCATACTCATGGATATTCAGATAGTTGACAGGTACTTTATCATATTCAAAGCAGGGTAAAAGGTTTTGAAATTGATTTTTTCTCCATTATTTTTTATATTTTTCTCCCCTTCTTATTTCCTGTTTTTCTTAAGGTACTCTGGACTCCCCCCAAATGAAATAAATCACTCTTAAGTTAATTCACACCGTTTTATTTTGTTTTAATTTCAAACAATTAAAATAGTGATATTTGTTTCTCTAGTTTCAAATCCCCTAAACCAAATCCCAAAGCAGGAGAAACAGACAACTACCCCTTTGCTTATATCCTCACTTGTAACCTCTAAGGCTAACAGATTAATTTTAGCAATGCAATATTCTTTGTCTGCATTAAGTGGATTTAAGCTCTTAAGAAGTAATTATCTAATCTGTACATATCTGTTTCCTGCTGTCATTATTTGTAAACTGATCTCAAGCTTGAACTGATTTTCTCTATGTTTCTCTGAAAGGAGAGATGCAAAGTACAGTGTTTAACAATACTGCCAGTATGTGTTGGATTGATGTGGCCAGAAATGTGTATTCTATCACCATCTGTTGGGGCCAGGTGGGGTAGTGATTTCCTTATCTCTGTGGCACATATTATCTGCTAATGGGCCATCTTTGGGACAGAGTGGGGAAGCCATCTTTATAATTTCTACAGTCCATCCTCCATCCAGGAAGATATCATCTGCTAATGGCCCATTAAGTCCTACTATATGACTGATAAAATTACATCATCCCACTGGGAGATGCTCCAGCCAGGGCGAGGAGCCGAACCTTTCCTACCTAGATAAAAAACCGAGATTTTGAACAGCAAGTTATCCAGATTTCCACTGGATTCCAGAGGAACACTGGACCTTTTCATTTTACCTCTGGACCTTCGGAGGAAATCTGCACCTTTCCACAGAACCACTGCTTCAGCTGAACCACATCTGCCACTGCAGGAGGACTGTAGCCACCATTGAATTGGACTGCTACCAACACCCCGACTGACAGGGTGTCAGGTTGTATTCTGACTTTGTCAGTGTTGTGGGATTGTTCTTTATAACACTGTATTTCTTTTTTAATTTTCCTAGTAAAGAATTGTTATTCCTAATTCCCCTATCTTTGCCTGAGAGCCCCCTAATTTCAAAATTATAATAATAGTTTGGAGGAAGGGAGTTTACATTCTCCATTCCAAAGAGAAGCTTCTGCCTTTATTGACATCTGTCCTTCAAACCAGGACACAGTGTTAGAGTATTTTCCCCCTTTTGAACTCTCCAGCTTCAATTTGAAGTGGCCTAGTGGTTTCGCTCATCCTCTGATTAAGTGTTTCCAGGATAACATTTCAAAAGGTAGTCAAGGTCATGTCATTAATATACAGGTATGTGGGCTGTGCTCTTACTGTTCTCACACCAACCCAAAGTGAAAAGCTGACAGCCTCATGAAAAAGCAGGCCCATGCAAAATATTTAGTTCCACAGATGGAATTGATATGGAATTGATTTCTCTTCTCCTGAACATTGATTTTACTGCTGTACAAGTCTCAGACATCAATTTTGAAATATTCTGAGAGCATCTGAGAGTTACAATAGGCAACATCCCTTTCTAAAAACTTCTGCTTACTAAAAACTCTCCTTTTTTTAGTATGCATGAATCAAGGAATTTTTAAAAAATAAATATCAGATTTAAAATTAAAACTTAAATTGATTCAAAGTTAAAATTTAAACAAGCTATGGCATCACATTTTGTACTTTTCATACAGAACTGTCTTATAGAAATTACAGAGGCTGCACAGCTACTCTGCCAACACATAATCAGGTACACATACTGTACAAGGAGGCAGGGCAGAAAAAAGAAAACATTATTAGTACCTTGGGAAAATATATTCCTCCTTGTTCTTCAAGGAGAAGAGATTCAGACTGATGCCTGTGTTTTTAATAGAATTTTGTGTTACAGTTTTTGACTTGCAAAAACAGTCTTCATTGTCCCGTAAATAAATTCACTGATTGTAAATAGAGCTTTGAAAGAACAAAACAAGGATTTAACAGATCAAATAATTCTAGATAAGAATTGATACATCATAGGAGGTAATAAAAAAATTTAGAGTAGCTCACTTTTCAATGTTTTTGTAAACAAAATAATACTAATTTTCTCTGAGTTTAAATGCCAAAGCAAACACCCATAAGAAAAAGTTAACATATAAATGACATGAACAGAAGAAGACATGCTGAGTAAACAAGAGGAACAAGCTGCTTTAGACACTGCATTTTTACTGATTTACATGCTTGTGACAGAAGTGTATTTTCTTAATACCTTTAAAACGGAGTAAAATGACTCATTTTTTTCTTTGTTTAGAAGTTTCTTTTGAATGAACATGTATGAGTTTTCAATAAAAAATATGCTGCAAAGTCTCTGAATCCCTAAGTCCTCTCCCTGAACACAGCTATGATTCAATTTCAAAAATTGTTTGTGTTTAATTTCAGTTGGTATATAGTATATTTTGGTGATTGTTCTTGAAATAATAGGTTTTCTTTTCTTCTTCATCATCCATTTGGTGCCTATTGGGACCTCAATGTCTCAGAAGTTTCTGGAAATGTTTGCCATTGAGAAGCAAATACTAGAATGTTTCTGTTAGAATATTTTTTCCTAAGGCAGAATGACATTGTCAAACATATCCTGCCAAATTTCTTGCTGCTCGCCAGCTTTATATTTTGAAAGTGGCATTATGTTGAGTGATTTTAGAAATATATTTTCCCTTCGCCTGGCAAATGGCTAATTTAATGTGTAAGTTCTATATTTCTGCTGTGTTTTCTGTATTTTGATATATGATTTCTAAGATATGCCAGATTTGCTTTTCACAAATTGTAAAGCTGAGTTCTATATTTTGTTTGTCATATACTTAACTGCATTTCAGTGTAGTAGAGAGGGCAATATTTAATACACTCTTACAGCCCCCTGTGACTTTATTGAAACAACTTTTACTAGGATATGCAATAAAATTCCTGGGATTCACAGTTTGCATCCTATTTCTGCATTGCCCTTCAGGTTCTGTGCAGGGTTATAACATACTAAAATACAGCAACATTGAGAGCAGTGTAAGAAAATCAGCTTTTAATGATTCTGATTCTCTTTCTAGTCATCTAGCCATCATTTTCTTTCCAAAGAAAATGTCTATCCTTGCAAAGCAGACAAAAAAAATCACATTTAGGATGGATGATTGAATATTAAGCAGTAGGAGAAGGCAAAAATTCTTTATATCTGCCGACATCCTACGCAACACTCAGTTTGAGAGAATTCCAAACCTGCATGCAGCATCCTAGAAGTGAATTGTAAATTGTAGAATTATCTGAGCTGGGATCTGGAAATCTGCCAGTTTCTAGTTCACCAAGACATTTCTAGATGCCTGAGATCATCCAAAAATTAATAAGAAAGGCCTCACAATAACATCAGTCAGGTCTTTGGGCCAATGTTATTTCTGCCTAGTCCTATTTTGCTAGTAATGCATTTAAAAAGCACTTTTTACTGTGTCCCACAGTCCTGGTTCTCTTCAGCTCTAGCAGACTTCCAGACACATAAATTTTCTGCCTACGGTGGTGACCAGTATGCCCCTCATGTCAGTGATCTTTCCTCTATTGGCATACGCTTTCTTTTTTTCACCTCAGCTCTATAAGAAGGTGCCTTCTCAGCCAAGCTGGCCTTTTGTCTCACCTACTTGACTTCTAATATTTTGGAATTACCCGTTCCTGTGCTCTTGGGAAGCGGTGCTTAAAAAGTGACCAGCACTGATGAAGCCTAGCACCTTCAAAACTTTTTTGTCAGGGATCTCACTAATTAATTCCCTGAGCAGTCTGCTTTCTTCATGTCCAGAGCTGACATTTTGCTGGCACTTTTTCTCCTGTCCTCAGAGATTTTAAACTTGATTCCTTCATGGTGACTGTGGCCAAGATGGCCACCAGTCACTACTTCAGTCATTAGAATCTCTCTGTTAAAAAGCAACAAACCAAGAAGAGCACCTTTCATAGTAGCCTCCTTTAGTATTTGTACCATGAATCATAGAATCACACAATGCTTAGGATTGGAGGAGACCTTAAAGATCATGTCATTCCAATCCCTCTGCCATGGACAGGGACACCTTCCCCTTCACCAGATGGCTCAAAGACCCATCCAGTCTGGCCTTGAATTCTTCTATGGATGATACATCCACTGCTTCTTTGGCTAACCTGTGGCAGTGCCCTACCACCCTCAAAGTAAAGACTTTGTTCCTAATGTCTAATCTAAATCAATTATGTTTCAGTTTAAAGCCTTTTAATCTTATACTACAGGTCCATGCAAAAAATTGCTCTACCAGCTTTCTTGTAGGCCCTCATTAGGTACTAGGAGGCTGCTATAAAGGCTCCCTTGATTCTTCTTTTCTCCAGGATGAACAATGCCAATTCTGTAAACATTTACTCATAGGAAAGGTGCTTTATCACTGTAATCATCTTCATAACCCACCTCTGGACTCATTCTAGCTGGTCTTTGTCCTTCCAGTTAAGGTATAATACAAGTATTTTAGGGTGTTTTGGACCTGCTTGTACCACCTGTGTGTTATTCCCAGTTAATATCTGTCTCATAAGAGCAAGAGTGGCTGAATTAGGTGTCTCTTATTTCCTTAAAAATAATCCAACAGTGCTGTCATCCTGTCTCAGTGGTCCATAGCAGACTCCCATGAGGAAATCTGCATTTTTTGTTTGTCCCTTAATACATATCCAGAGGCTCTCACCTGGGCCATTGCCAAATTTGAGATTCAGAGACTCCAGTGCCTCCATTACACACAATGCCATTCTACCACCATGACCTTCACTGCCTCTTCTGCCCTGCCTATCCCTCCTGAATAGCTCATTACCTTCTAATGAGGTACTTCTGTTAGAGGACTTATTCCACCAGGGATGACTCTGATGTGTTTCAGGGACTCATGCTGCACATATTGGTGTAGAAACGTTTCAACGTGAGTACATCTCATTGCAGCCAACATCCCATAGAGAGGACTGAAGGACCTCACTAACACACATAGTCCCTCAAAATTTCATGTCCATCCCCACTACTTATTACCGGCAAGTCTGGTCTTTCTCCTTTCCTCATTCCACTCCAGTTTAAAATTCTGCTGATAAGTCCTTCTAACTCCTGTGCAAAAGCACTTTTTACCTTCTGAGAAAGGTGCATCCCACCAGGCATTGCATAGATCATCCTGTGATGAAAAAACCCCAAATTCTGCTGGTGACACCTCAGAGTAGCATGTTAATGTATTGAATCTGCCCTTTTCTTTCAATATTCTTTGCTGTTGTTGAAAGGCATGAAGAAAACACAACCTGTGACCCTGTTCATTTAGCCAAACACCCCAAAACCCTAACATCCCTTTTCATTGCCCAAAAAGCCATGAAGACACTAGAAGGGAAGTAAGTTAAATAAATAGCAGGGGTATGATGAAGATGATAGTGCAACAAATTACAGCTCTGTCTGGAGTCGAAACACAGAGCAACAGATTAATGTAAACTAGAGTTGTTAGAAATAATTTCATAAGACTTCAACTCTGCCTCTGAAAACTCATTCAATGTTGCCGTAATTTCCACATACACCAGTGCAATGAGCTGGATGTAGGAAATTATCGCAAATGTAGCACTTGAAGAAAATGCTGATCAGTTTGATTTGCTGAAACTGAGAACAAACCACCTCTTTCTTTTCATTTTAACTGCTCCTCTCTCCTTTAACCCACAAGAGTGTCAAGTCAGAAATTAATCCCAACTCCACACAGGCCTAGAAATGTCAAGCTTAATGGCATCTCAGCCGTCCAAGGGTTCAGTTCGTTTTTCAGCCTTGGAATAGTCTGAGTTTTGATATAGCTAATACATGCTAGACTGTTGAGGGTTGGGGTTTGTTCCCTTACTTTTCCTCCTCTTTTTTGGAGAATTTTTCTCATTATTATGCTAAGAAAGCCTGCCGGGTTACACCCAAGCTCTTCATGGCTCGAGACAAAAGGATGGGCGGGGGCTGTCTCTGCTTTTTCGCTCGCCGGCGGAGTCTGAGTCTGGGGACTGCTCGTTCCCAGCCCACGCCGTCCGAACGCCGGGGAGCGAGGTTGTCTGCGGTTGGACATTGCCCTGCACCTGCTCCGCATCCAGCCTCCTACCTCTAAAAACACAGCTGAGCACCAGGACCCAAACGGTGAGCGGGGAGCTTTCCTCCATCTTTCTCCTACCTGGGACACAGCGCTGCCGCTGCTGCCTCCCCCCACTCTGCTCCATCTGCCACCTCTGCAGCTGTGCGGGCCCTGCCCTGCCTTTCAGCACTGGGACCGAGCACAGCAGAGTGTGTCTGCGGCTGAAAAATAGGACTGGAACTGAGTTATTTGTTCTGTTTTGTTGTTAATTTTCATAGCTGCTGTGTTTCTGTTTGTCCGGTTAGATATATTAGTAAAAGAGCTGTTACTCCTACCCCCTTATCTCTGCCTGAGAGTCCCTGATTCAAAAATTATAATAATCGGGAGGGAGAGGGTTTACATTCTCCATTTCAAAGAGAAGCTTCTACCTTTGTTGGCAGACACCTGTCCTTTAAACCAGGACATAGACATACTTTTTATTAGAAAATGGTATTCCATTCTTACCTTCATTCTCTCTTCCCCCTCTCTCCCCCCAAACTGCAGCAGTCTAGATTGGAAATAAGACCAAATAAAGAACAAATATGAAACATTAGCAGGAAATAGGGTTATATACTTCATTTATGTCCATGAGGAATTAATATACATCCTCAAAGATGATTATTTAAACATTGGCATTATTATTGCATTATTTTTCTGCCAACAGATGCCTCACTCTCTGGTAAAAGAAGCAGAGCTGATTTCAGGAGGTAGTGTAATGATGTTTCTTCCCTCTATCCAATAGAAGCACTTTGGAACACTGGAAATAGGAATGGAAGTAATTTCAAGGAATAGTGAGTTGATATAGGCCATAGTACTTTGACCAATTCCATAGTATCAAACAGCTATAGCTGCACCATATCCTCCAAGTTAAAGAATTTTCTTATTTTCAGGAACTTGTTCAGAGATTACTGTACAGAGACAGAGAAAGTTCTACACTTTCACTACCAGTCTTGCCCAAAAGTGCCTCTGATTCTCCTGTGGAAGTATGGTTTGCATTTTGACAGAAAATTATGAGGGTTTTTTTGCTATCTTGAGGAAAAGTTTATACTCCTCCTTTTTAGGGTCTTGTTTAAGCTCTTACAGAGTTTTTATAGAGAAAGTAAATGGACATGAACAAAGACTGTTGCAAAGCTGTGCATCCTGCAGAGATACTTACTGCCTCTCCTGGAAACAAAGAAACAAAATTATTAGTTACATGTTGTTGGGGGTTGAGTGTTTTTCTATTACTCTGTCAATTTAAAGAATTTTTCCCATTATCATGTCAATGGAGCTGGCTGGGTTACACCCAGGATCTCTGATGACTCCAGACAAAAGGGGTCGGTGGGAACGGTTCCGGAGCAGCTACTCAGGCTTCTGGGGGGGAACTCGTGTTTCCGGGGAGCTCAGAGGAGGACACCCCGTCTGCAGCCCCACACAGCTGAACACAGGAGAGCCAGACCCTCTGCGATCACCTGCCCTGCATCTGCCCCGTTCCAGCCTCCTGCCTCTGCGGACACAGCTGATCCCCCGGACACACACGGTGAGCGAGGAGCCGCCGCTCCAGCCCGTTCCCACCCGAGACCGGCGTGGCCGCTGCCGCCCCTCCCGCCTCCGCTCCCGCCTGCCCTCGGCAGCTCCGGGCTTTGTTGCAGCTGCAGTACCAGGACCAAGCACAGAGAGTGTGCCTGCAGCTAAAGAAGGGACTGGAACTGAATTATCTGTTCTGTTTTGTGGGCAATTTTAACAACTGCTGCTGTTTCTGCTTGTACAGTTAGATATATTAGTAAAAGAGCTGTTATTCCTACCCCCTTATCTCTGCCTCAGAGTCCTTGATTCAAACAATTATAATACTTGGGGGGAGAGGAACTAAAGTCTCTATTTCAAAGGAAAACTTCTGCCTTTATTGGCAGACACCTGTCCTTCAAACCAGGACACGTGTTGATAAGAACCCTTTAAAGCCAAAATCCAACACATTGCCATGAGTGAGAATGGAATTGCAATCAAATTACTGTTATCATTTCCTAGCAGAGGATGACTATTTCACATACACTGCACAGCAACTGAATATGGCTACTGATGTTCCTGAAGATGCTGCAGATACACATAAGGTTCTTGGCACTGACTGGTGAGCATTACACAATGCAAATCAGAAAGAAGAGGCTACATTGTAAAAAAAAATCCAGTGAATATTAATTAACATGCACATCGTTCTTTTTAGCTACCATTAGCACTATAGCAGTAAATAAGGTGCTAAAAATAATTGCCTAGCACAAAAGTCTATGGGACATTAATTTACTATAAAATAATTCTGACCTTACCAAATGGGTATACCATGCAGTGTTCTTTTAAGTAAGTGAATCCTATTAATTAAAATAGTCAGAAAATCCTAGTTTATAATAAACCCCAATGCCACTCTTTTCAGCTACTGCTCAGAAATTAGGAAACTACTGAGCTTCTATCTGTATCCTAGAAAAACATTGTGAATTTCTTAATAAAATAGAACTAGAAAAACCTTGAGAATTTCTTTATAAAATAGAACTACAGGAGAGGGCATGCATCAGAAAGTGTGTTATATGTCATTATCAAGAAAGACGTGGGGAATTAAGTAGTATTTTTTTAATTCAAAAGAAAAAAATAAGAGTAGATTATCATGCAGAAGTCAGAGAAGAGGAAGACGAGCTTCAAAAAATTAAATTTAGAGTGGCTTCTTTAATTTAGCTTGAAGTGTTGGTAATACTGAAAGGGGAATAATATAGCTGTGGTTCTACACAGCAATATGTTATTTTTAGGTCATTCTAGCTGTGAATAAAGCAAGAACCTCTGGGGAGACTTTTCTTTTGTAATGCTGGCCTCCTGCTAAAAGCTGTAGTGGCATGGGCTTTCTGCTTCCTCTGTAATAGTTCATCTTACTCTCTCAGAAAATTATTCATTTTAAATATGACATGGGAACAGATATGGTGCTTACATCATCTCAAGGAAAGTAGCTGGAGCCTGAGCAAAATACTGTCCTATAAGTGGACAATTAAAAATATTCTAGGTCATAAAAAGGAAATATCAGTCCTATTTCTGATGTTACAACACATTCTTTTTTATGAAAGCACATTGTGTCTCTAACTAGCATAATATCCAACTGTATTCTCCTTAAATCTTTTTTCACAAGTAGTAGCTGGTGATCTAATTTATTCCTAGTTTTAGATAGTTTAATTTATTCCAATTTTTCAAATAAAGTGGTATTTTCCTATTATTATTCCTAGTGTTGTTGTTATTACTATTGCTATTTCTATTACTATGATTATTAAAAGGAGGGGTAACTGTAAGGTTAATATAGAGGTTTCATCCACAGCTGTAATTTCTGGGGAATGACTGAATCTGTTTGGACAGGACAGGATGAAATACAAGGCTAGGAAATGAAAATGCTAGATTTGCCTTACATGGAACTCAATAGGCAAATAACAAATCTCCAAAAATAGCAAAGCAGCAAGTAAGGTGCCTTGGGACTAAGATACTATTGTGAGATTTAAAAGATACAAGAAATATGGGTGCTACCAGTAGTACTAGAGGCTGCGTTACATTTGGAAAGCCATTTGACTTCTCATTTCTGCAGTTTTCTATCTCTTTCTGCATGAGATTTTGTTTCTCCTGTTGTGCTTAAAGTAATGGCTTTCTGATACTCTATGAGAACTAAGCAGTTAGATCTCTAACACATATGAACTGCAACTAAAAGAAAAAAAAGGCTTAAAGATAACTCCATGGACTACATAAGAGTGAAGATGTCAAATAATGTTTTTACTATAGTTCTGCCTATATTCAGAGAAAATCATCTTCCTTTTCTCTGTTGTAATGGCAAAAACTTCCTCTGCCCCAAACAGCTTGGATGGGTAATGTGAAACAAAAAACCTTAGCAATACACGATTGCACTATTGACTAGGCAAATATGCATTATTAGGGAGGACAGTTACATACAGTGTTTGACCAAAAGGAAGTTTTTTGATGCCAATTTATGAAGCCTGCAGATAGACATTTACTAAGTGTTTTAACAAAATAACTCTTTTTTTGAGACAGTGAAATCTACTATTGCCATGTTTTGTTGGCCTCCTATCTACTTTTAGAATTAATGCTCCATCTACACAAATGAATGCAATTTTTTCTCTGAATGTGTATTTTGCTTGCTACACCTCTCTGCATTCACAATTGCAGGTTGTTAAGAGGAGTCTTCAACTCCAGCATGACTGAGACAACCATATAGAGTGTTTTTTTAGTTTTTAGTTTTAATTCAGGTACAGCTTATTCCCACACAACACACACAGTCACACGCACACCACCACCAACAGAGGAAATAACAGTTATTCTGGAAGATCCTCAACATGCCAACATCATCCCATCCAGCATCTAAACCATGTAAAAACTAGCTTTCACACATCCAATGCACTTTTAGAAAAATAGGTTTTGGATTCTTCCTTATTTTAGGTAATTTATTTTGTAATAGATTGAGATGAAGGCAAGAGGGAAAGAAAGAGATAAGAATATGCGTCATCTCCCTAGAACATTTTTCTCCACTTCTGGAAGCAGTGCTGCAAGTCCAAATCCCCAGTGTATGATCCAGACTTGCAATTGCCTTGTCTTCCCCCTGTCCCCAGTGATTAGGCAGGCTCACCACCGTGGCCACATCTCCCAAGGGTGCCAGGAACACCTTTTTCTCAGCCTCCGTCCAGGGCTGCACAACTCTGCATTGCAGCATCAGCCACATCAGAGACACCGCACTACATACAATGTTATACATTTATGTGCATGGGTGGAGAAAACAAAACAGCACCAACTTCACAACCTTGAGAACAACTCATGACATGCCTACCAGCTGACAATGAATTCTACATTTCATCTCTGTCCTGTTAGCACTCCTACCTCTCTTATCTCTTTTATTAAACTTCACTTGTCTTTTGTGATTTGTGTCCACATATTTCCCATTCATTTTATCAAAACTTCACTTCCATTCTCGTTTCATGTCCTTTACCTCCTCTCCTTTCTTCCCTTTTGAGTATCTATGCCTTGTTCATAACAGCATGTTGTTAAGCCTGATACCTGGAAGAAATCTACCAGTCTGAGTCTCTCTGACAGTTTCCAAAAAGGAAGGAGATATCTTACTCAGTGGGGAGATATTTGCAATGTTATTGAGGGCAAGCTTTCTCATTTTGGCCACAATCTCTGGCTTAGTTGTCATTGTGGCCTGTGCTTCTCCAAGAGAAAGTCTATTTGAACAATTAATTTTCTCTTCATGATCAACCTTCACAGGGCAGTTTCAATGACAAGGTTGAAGTTAGTTCACAATGAGAGAGATAAAGAGGATCTGATATGCATTTAGTTTTCAAAAATCAGTGTAACAGAGACATAATTACCTAAATGTTTGCAACAGAAGACACATCTCTAGATTATTAGTCATGCTCCCACTACAAAAGTCTTCTTGATAAGTAGGAAATAAACTGAATTAAATTTTTACATAACTGGAAGTGTCATGTAGTAAATTATGCCACCTAATTACTAAGCTGTTGTCTAATCTGTTATATGAACTAAAATACTACATTAGAAGAACTACTAGGTATTTATATACTCCACAGCAAATAACTTTGTGATTGTATCATTAAACTTGAGAATACATTGCCCTTTAAATTGCTGTTAACAGGTTTGTTAAGCTGCACTAAAAATTTCCAAAGCATCAATAATCACTATATAATACAAATATCACAATAATTACTATGCCAGTGTAAATTTTAATATCTTCCTCATGTTCTCTTCTGCCTTGCGCCAACAGGAAGCCCATGGAACACATCAGCAACACAGACCAGTGACATTACTGTTGCTCCTGAACTGCTAAAGTCTCCTGAGCTGGTAATTGCATCCTATTATAATATCTAAGAAAACAAAATCCATCACTGGTATAAGTAGCTTTGGAAAAATTATTTTAATTTAAGGCAGCATGCCTAATCACACCTTGAAAAAAGCTTTGAGCACTCAGAAAGGCAGGAACAGAATATGGCTTTCTTATCAGCTTTCACTGGAAAACTTGGTACACTGTAAATCAGGTAACCCTCTTCCCTCAGTTTTAACTGAGGGAAGAAAAACCTGGATTTGTAGAAGCACTGTAGTGTTACCAGTATTAGCATAGGGTTTCTTTGGAAATACTAAACTTCCTGAATTTTCTAGACATGTCTAAATGTATTTAAAAAAATTTTTGAGGTATTTTAGCATTAAATGTGCTGAAAAGTCAATTATGAAGAAAGTATTTTCTTAGGCAATATTTTTGTTTTCTTAGTCTGTAGACACAAATAAGACCTCTGCAAGAGTGCTTGTGATTCAGTTTATGAAGTTCACAGAGAGGTGATGTATTTCAAGTACAGTAGACAGACACCTGTTCCATTAAGTTGTTGTATACAACTTCAAACATGTCTCACTCTTCTGCATCAATTTATGAAGGAAGAACACCATTCCATGTTTTTGAGTATGGCAGAATATTGTATTTCCAGTAGAACTGTATTTCCAACAAAGATTTTTCATTAAGGGAAAATCACTACTGTTGATTGCATTATTAGCATACACTAATTTCAGCTGAACTTCCTTGGCTGAAGTAGAAGCCAAATGTAACAGTAACCCTCTTACTGGATCCCTGAAACGAGGAGATTTTGAGCTTTCTGTGCTTTCAGGCACTGACCCCCTGGAGAGCACTGCTTTTGATCTGATGCCTTGGAGATTGCTTCTAAATATAAGTGATGAAGTAAGAATCACAAGTGTGTAGTGTGTGCTTTAACAGGGTGATAGGTTTCAAATTTGAGGTTTTTATAGTATTGTAATAGGTATGGGACAAGATGAAGGTTTTTGGGTGTTGTCTCTTTCTTTGCTTATCTTTCTTCTTCCTTCTTTATGGAATTCAGGTAGTAGTTTCTGATTGGTCAGTCAGTGTCACTCTAAGAGCAATGGGAATCTAGTTATTGGGTCAAAAGTATAGAAAATACAGGTGTTAATTCTCTATAGGACTATTTAGCTTTAAAAGACCTTGTAGTAACTGGACTGGAGGCCATTTTCCCTATTTATAGCAAGAAGCGGGAAGTGCTGTTATACTGTTATACTGTTATCTGTACTTACTGATAAGATATAATAAACATCCAAGCTCAAACATAAGAAAAACTGTTTCAATCGTGTTTTTGTTAATCCTGGTTCTGAAGGCAAGCAAACAAGACTGATGACACACCACTAATTAAGTAGTGCAAAGCTCCTGCACTGCTGGCACACTCTCCCACCTGGATCAGGAGCAGGAACCCACTCTATCAAGCATCAGAGGCAAACACAGGATCTCGTTTCCTGGACAATTATTAAACCAATGCAGATAGCCTGCTTTTTGAAACAAGGAATGTGATTTTCATTGTGTCCCAGCTATGGTTTAAAATGTGTAAAAAGGTCGTCTTAAGTGCATCATTTGCTATCTCCTATGAACAAAAAAAAAAAAAGAGGAAAGCATATATCTATTAATACATATAATGCTAGGCTCCCATGCTGCAATTCTACCCCATTATACAATAGAGCAGTATTCTTCAACCCTCTGAGATGTTTTAAAAAATTAAACTGAAATAAATGGAACACATTTTACTATCACATGTTGGTGTACTCTCAAGTATATGAAGTTAATTAATAATGAGTTAATTTGTATCACAGCCATGGTAATTTACCAAAAAGTTGTTTCTTCCTAAATCACTTTCTTTGAAGGAAGATGATAATCTGATATTCTGATCATTGCTATTCAAAAGCAAATGTCCAAGGTCCCTAATAGATATACACACTCCAGCACAACTGTTGTGAAATGAAAATCACTATAAAACTACGAAAGCTCTTGTACAATTATAATCCAGTCAAACCTTGCAGAGAAGGAGTTTTTCTTGGCTAATAGAGCTGTTTATTTCTCTAAAACTGGCTGAGCCCCAAATGCAAAAATATCCCTAGTTCTCAAGTCACATAATTCATATTCCTAAATAGTCTGAATTCTAGACTTGCACATTGAATATACAGCTTTAATCAAGGCAGAATCCTTTTCTGAAATGTCCAGTAAATCTAATCAGTCAAAGAAACTTTTGACCGTGTTAATGTCAAGGATTTGATCTTCTTTTGAACTCCTCTTTTCTAGCAAACTCACCCTCCCCTCCCTCCTCCCCACCTTCCCCCCAAATGAAAAATATTAGACAACCTAGCCATGCAAACTAAATTAGAAAATGAGGTCTTTCTTTGTGCAGTGGTATTTACCACTAATGTTTCTTTCATGCTTTAGGTAACGGGTACAAACTGCAGAGCCTTTAGAACAAGCTCTCTTTAGAACAGGCTTCCTTTACCAAGGAAGTGCTGGCTAAGGTAGAAAGGAGATGCAGATCTGCTGTAGCTCATTTCTTTCCTCTTAGAAAAGCTACTGTCCATTTCTGTCCCTGTTACTTGCAACCAAGAAATTCTTTCAGTTTTTCCTCTTTTCAGGTTGTCCAGGCTCTGAATTCCTGCACTGGAACAGCACTTTTTTTTGTCTGGAAAAGTAATTTGATTTTGAGATTTATCACCTTTTATGACATTTTTCTAGGTATTTCATAGCATAATTAAACCTTTACTCTAATCCTAACTTTGCTGTATGTTTCTTCAACAATCCACACAGTAAACAGTCTGAAATTGCTCTTTGATTTTTGATCTAGGAGGTTAGCTGTGTGCACAACTTTCCATACATTATCCTTGTTTAGATTTAAGACTATCCACCACTGGGAAGTGTGGTACTACAGACAGGTCTCCAGGCTAGCTCACCACTGGAGAACCTTGGGATGCATCACAAGGCTTCCCAGTGGGTCATCTGGATGCTGCTGTTCTGCATAATTCTGGATGTGAATATTTATTCAAGTAATAGCTAGGTATTTGTTTCCCCTACCATGAAAAGAGTCCAATATAATGAAAAGAAAGTTGTATTTTCATTTGTCTGGGCCTCTCTCAGCTGCTGCTTGCAAGCAATCAGATCTCCTATTTATTTTCCTTTCTTTGTCTATGGCTGATCAAAGCATCCTCTGATAGATTGTGATGTATATCTGTTAAGATCACTGGACTTATGCCAGCTTTTATCTAGTGAAGGTTGTCCTAAATCACTCCAGTTTTCTTTATTGGTTTTAGGGGTTTTTGAATTTCAGAGCATTAAAGAATAATATTTGAACACTATTTATTTATGAAACAGTATTGTTTTTAACCTTCAGAAGTACATAAATGAGAGTATTCCTTTTAAGTATCATGACCCCCACTCTCTGGCAGTGTAATGGAAGGGCAGTGTAATGGAACAGGTGGCTTTCTGGGCTCTGTTTCACTTCATGATTCTATAGACTAAAGGTTTCATAACCAAGGCATCAAGATTTTACTGAGAAATTATTCTCTGTTAATGATTTTGGGCTGTACTGACAGTTATGTGGAATATTTGTGTCTGTATGGTATGTATAATATCAGGATTATGTGCTCAATATGTCAATTAAAAAGAAAAAAATATAAAAAGAGCAGTTTAAAAAGATATGGAACCTGATAGATTTTCTTTCTCTTGACTGTGATCATCCCATGATATCAGATGTATACTTGAAGAAATTTGCCCACCTGATTTCCAGAGAAGTTAAAAATTATAACTTAAATTCAAGGTAAAACAGCAATATAACCACATAGATTCACACTTAGTTTTTAAATAGGATCTGGAATTAAACTCTCCACTGTAAGTTATACTTACGGAGACATAGCAAAAGTTTAGTGAGGTTGGACACAGGTATTTTAGGTATGTTATTAATCTTACAAGCTGGACCCAATGTCTAATACTGAGCCCCCTAGCCCCAGAAATGTGTGCTTTCAGGGCAGTTATTTCAGCTGAGTGCAGCAAACCTTGTGGGCACTTACGGGAGTCAGAGCTGGCCTCAGTCACATTTCCACTCCTTCTGAACTTCAGGGAAACCTGCCCTGTTATCCTGTAGGCTTCTTAGTCTATTCATGCTATTTATAATAGAATAATGGAATCACTGAATGGTTGGGTTGGGAAGGACATGAAACACCATCCAGTTCCCTGTAATTGCGCTCATTACTTTGTGGTGCTTCCCCACGTGGTGGGGAAGGGGCCAGAGCCAGACACAACACACTCCTCTGCTCGTTCAAGGACAAGAGTGTCAGTTTATTCATGGAGGCTACCTTTTATAGGGGGGGTCAAAATCTGTGTGCCCAATTATATATCTGCAGCCTAGGTGGAACCTGACTGGATGAATATCCACTCAAGGGCCCACCCAACTTGTACTGTAACAGTTCCCATCCACCTGCTAAAAGTAGGGACTACTTTCACTATATTAGGTGGCTCAAAGCCCCATTCAGCCTTTGTTTGAAAATTACTAAGGATGGGGCATCCATAACATCACAATTTAATTAGTTAAAGAGTTTTCGAATTACATTATGAACAGACCTGTCCATGGGACATGAACAAATATGAGATATTCCACATCTCTTTAACAAAAGTAGACTTACCATGTTACAGAAATTACTTCCATAGAGCAGCAATGCCACTGAAATGTGACATTCATAAGAACATTTAATTTCATAAAAGCAAATACAACAACATTTTTTTTCCCCCAAAATAAATAAATAAATAACCTAATACTGCCAGCATTAGTATAGTCTGGAAGACAAAGATAGGGAAGACTGGACAGTTTTCTGCAAAATCATCACTATTCATTTACATTCATAGTGTCTTAAGCAGCTGTATTTTAAAAAACTCTTTCTCTATTGTAAGTCTTTACCAAGGAAAGCTTGTAGAAATAAGGTTAATTTCCAATGTAGCATGCAAAATGTTTTTGGGTTTTCAGGGAGTGAGAGCAGGCTTACTTCAAATCCTTGTATTGTCCTGTGAACAGGACTATTAATTTCACCTTGAGGAAAATCTGTTGTAATAATATAGAAAGCCTAGACCCAAGTCATTCTGGAACTTTTCTCTTCCAGAACTCTAGTGCAAAAATTACTAAGCAGTTATTAGGGATGATTTAGAAGTGTTCAAATATATTTTCAGAGTAATTGAGGAAATGTTAAAGCATTTCTCAGTTCCCATAGCGTTTCATCTGGCTTTGGCTTCTTTGGGTTTGTTGTGTCTTTTGGGTTTTGTTATTAGAAATCAATCAGCATTTTTTTCAACAGGAATGCTGCTTCAAAAAGTTAGTATTTGCCTTTTTATTCAGTGAAGCATGCACATTGTATACCAGAGGCAAAAATTTTCTTGCAGCATTTCTCTTTTATTTCTAACATGAAGGCCATAGTAAATAGTCACACTAATTCACAGTTATATATAGAATAACCTTCTGCATTGTTATTTCCCACTGACCTCTCCACTATGGTTTAAAGGAAGAGGTTAATGGGAGGTTGTCTGGATTATGCAACCCCACCCCTACTGTTAATAGATTTTAATGGAAACTCTGGTTTATGATCTATAATATAAAGTTCACAAAGAGACAGACTGTATTAGTGTTCTGTCTCTCTAACACACCAAACAAAAGACCCACTACTAGAAATTGTCTTCCTTCCTGAAACGGTGATTGTATCTGAGGTGCAAAGGAAGTTTCAAGTAAAGGAAGATTGGTTGACAATAACTTATACAAAGGCAATATTTCACATTTTTCGAACAAGGCCTATCAGTTAAGTGCAGCACTACTCTTAGAGGAATTACAAACTGAGGTTTAGGATTAACCTCCCAGGCTTCATAAGGGAAAAGAGCTAAATGTCCTAAGAAACCTTAAGTGAAAGAGTGAGCTAGAGTGTGTTGATGTTGCACATTAAATTTTCTAAATCTGAGCCATAGGAAACACTAGAGTTGAAGGAAAGGAGGTAAGGAAGACAGGCAAATTGAGCCTTTCCAATGCTGACGTGCTAAAAGAAATGTGAAAGACCCATTTATGCACTTAAGGATAAAGAGACTGGCGGTATCTTCTCAAAAGGATGGTCTTCCCTTCCCTTCCCTTCCCTTCCCTTCCCTTCCCTTCCCTTCCCTTCCCTTCCCTTCCCTTCCCTTCCCTTCCCTTCCCTTCCCTTCCCTTCCCTTCCCTTCCCTTCCCTTCCCTTCCCTTCCCTTCCCTTCCCTTCCCTTCCCTTCCCTTCCCTTCCCTTCCCTTCCCTTCCCTTCCCTCTATTAATGCACATTTTTATTTTCATATAAAAGCACTGATGAAACATCCTGACATTTGCAACGTTCATTCACTTTCAAGAATTTGCAACAAATGCCAAAGGTAATTCAAGAAATTGGAATAATGCAGTACTTAAAATGTTAATTTCATTCGGAAAAATGTCCCATGCCTTCATTGCCATGTGGTTATTCTCATACAATACAGCAAATCTTTTACCAACTAATGAATGAATTACATATAAGATTTGCTGATATTTAGTCCAGTGTTGACACATTAAAATAGGCAGTTTACAATCAGGTTTCAGTTTACATTTGAAATAAAAAGGATTGCAAGATAGTATTTTGTATACATATAGGAGGAATCTAGATACATAATACGAATCACATCTGCCACAATGTTAGAAATCAGATGAAAAACAATCTAATTGGCAATCCTATATTCAATTATTTCAAAAGAATAATAAATCAAAGTAAACAATTTCTTGTGGGATCAAAAGAAAGATTCAGTTTCTGGAAACCTGAGTCCACTGACAAAACAAATAAGCATATCATGCATGAGGGAATCTTACACAGACTTACATATCTTTCTCAGCTTTCTTCATGTAAGACAGAAGAAATTTTGGTGGCATGTTGCTAGACTTCATACCCCTGACATATACCAAGTTCACTCGGTGGCTTGGTGTCTTTCTCTCAAGGTGATCATTGCTCACTTAAGAGAAAATTACCTCTGCAAATACCTAAGCATAAACCTAAAGGGCATCTGCCAGACACTAGCACTTTCTCCTGCTGTTTTCTTAAGCTCTTTGGAGGCATGTCCAGAGGGAATCTTTTGGCACATAAATATCAGTGAGACATAAAGGAAGTAAACTAGAAAAACAGTAAATATAAGACAAGAAAGAAGAAAGATGTATTGCTGTTTTAAGATTTAAATGCATTTATATGGCTTTGCATAGAGAAGATGAATTAAATCTGTCTGAAAAAAAACGTTGGATATCTTTCTTCAGAGACCATAAGCAATGTGTGGACTCCTTTTTTAGATGTCACAATTAAAGTGGATGACTGAATTTGTTGATCTGTTTTAAAGAAAGAGCAATTTGCACATCATCTTCAGATGTTCCATTTTGATGGGAACTTGACTCCATTCTGCAAGAGGTGCAGAGTTTGTGATCTCTCCTTTCTGGCATAATTTCTTGTGTCTCTTTTGCTCTCTAAAGAACAAGTAAACCCAGGGTTAATGAGGGATGATGAAATCAAACAACCAAGTAAAAGAATTATGAGATCACAGATTTCTAGAGTAGTTTGTGTTGGACTGGACATTTAAACACCACCTAGTTCCAATTCCTCACTGTGGGCTGGGATATCTTCCACTAGACTAAGTTGCCCAGAGCCCCATCGAGCCTAGCCTTGAACACTTCCAGGGATGGTGCATCCAGCAGTTGGCTAGTTTCTCTGGCCAACTGCCTCAAATGCCTCGTCACCTATACAGTGAACTTCTTCCCTATGCCTGTATTGGTTTAGCATGGCCTGGTTTTCAGCAGCAGGGAGGCCACACCGATGGCTCCTGTGAGAAGCTGCTGGAGGTTTCCACCATGTCCAAAAGAGCCAACCCCTGATGGCTCTGAGGATGGACATGCTGCTGGTCAAAATGGGCCAATGACAGAGGCTGGTGATGCCTCTGTGGTGACATATTTAAGAAGAAAATCAAAACAAAGTACACACAGTTTTGGCTTCTACTCAGAGAAGAGAAGGAGGTGAGAACATGTGAGGGAAACAGCATGGAGACACCAGGGTCAGTGGAGAAGGAGGGGCAGGAGGTGCTTCAGGCACTGGAGCTGAGATTCCTGTGGTGATGGCCATGGTGAAGCAGCTGTGCCCCTCAGCCCATGGGATCCAGGGAATGCAGAGATCCACCCCAGCCCGTGGGGGAGGTGCCCATGCCAGAGCAGGTGGATACCTGGAGGAGGCTGTGATCCAGTGGCAGACCCGGGGGACAGAGGGACCCTGCTTCCAGGCTGGAGCAGCCTGTCCTTGCAGCACTGCACCCTGTGGAAGAGAGAGCCATGCCGCAGCAGTTTGGGGAGGGCTGTGTGGCCGTGGGGCGAGTTCACGCTGCAGCAGGTGTGGAATGGCTGCTGCTCCTGAGAGTGGACCCACGCTGGGGAAGATCAGGGAGAGCTGTCTGCCATGGAGGGACCCCACAGCCTCACAGGGGGAGGATTGGAGCAGAGGAAGAAAATCCTGGTGATGAACTGACCTAAACCCCCATGCCATGTCTCCCTGAGCTGTCAGTGGGAAGGAGGGAGGGGCTGGAGGGAAAAGGTATTTTAAGGGCTTATTTTGCTTCTCATTATCCTCCTGTGATTTTGTTAGTAAAAAAATTCACTTTGCAACTTAAATTGAACCTGTTTTGCCCTTGTAGTATTTTCTCTTGCTCCTTATCTCACTAAGCATTTATTAATTTTTTTTTCCTGTTCTCTCCTCTGCCCAGCTGTGGCAGGGGAGGGTGAGCGAGTGACTCTCATGGGTGCCTTCTGTTGGGCTAGTGTCAAACCATGACAATGCCCAATGTATATCTATGCTTTTCAAGTTTAAAGAATTGTCCCTTTTCCTGCCACAAAAGACCTTCAGAAAAAGGCCTTTCTTTGTCTCTCTGATTTAGAGAATATTGTGAAGGGTCATATTGTGAAGGCTCAAGGACTTAGGGTAGCCCAGGCAGCCACATCAGCACATCTTCTCTTGTCCACTTAAGTAGTTACTCCATCATTAAAGCCTACTGGAGTAGTCCACAACATTTTGCTCTTGGTGAAGCCATGATGACTGTTTCTAATCACTGGTATTCCATTCACTTCAACATCACCTACAGGAGAATCTGTTCTTTATCTTACTGGTTAATAAAGTGAGGATTACTGGTGTGTAAAAAAAAAAAAAAAAGCATAAGTCCTCCTTTATATGCTTTTTAGAAATGGCAGTATTATGCCTTTTTCTTCCACCACTGGGTGCTTCACCTCTCTGCCATGGCTTTTCAAGTACAGTGGGGAGTGGCTTAGTAATTATAACTTCCAGTGTTCTCAGGACCCTGGGATGCAAGTTTTTTCCTCTCATAGAATTGTATGTATTCAGGTTTTTTAAGTGGTCCCTAATTTGACCTTCTCTTAAGATGGGACACTGTTCATCCAGTCCCTGTCTTGAGGTTCAAGGACTTGGAAAATGTAGGAAGAATGACAGCCAGTGAAAAATAAGGGAAAAAGTGTATCAGCCTTCTTGTTTCAGGGTACATGTACCTGCACCCACTGCCTGTTCATCTTCATACTCACTCAGCCATGCTTCTATCCTGTCTTTGTAGCCTCATTTCTTGCACGTGGTAACCAAAAGCATTTTAGTTTGAAAAAAAACATTCGTTGCAATCTCTCTTCTGCTCCTGTATCCCTGAGGGCAATTTTGCAGGAGATCTCTTTCATAAATTCCATGAACAACTAAAGCCTTGCCCTTCTAAAATTCAGGGTCTTATTGACTGATAGTTCAAAACAAGTGCAATAGTATGGTGAGTTTGGCAGATTGTTAAATTCATTCTATATCCACAACCGGGTAGCTTTATATTTAACCTTAGAGAAATTAAGACTTTACAGATTCTGTGGGACATGGTAGAAAATGGGGTCAAAACTTTTTTTTTATCTTCTTTACACTGCATTTGCAAAGCTCAGTTAGCATTTAAATACTCCTAATAATAAACCTAAAGTATTAAGTAAATATTAAATAGATCCATTTAATTTCTTTCACTGCCTCTCTTACCAGTGTCATAACTTCATACTTTTTCATTAATTTTGAATTGGCAATTATTTTACTGAGTCAAACAATGTGAAAGCTGACTTCCATCCTACATCCCACCACTATCTGATGTGGCACAGAGTCTTGGTCACGTTGTATATTATTGCCCGAATAATCTCTCTCATTTGAGGCTACGTCCTTGACCAGAATATTACACTTTATAATATTTCACAAAGACTGTGTCTATAATTAACTTCTAAGGAAGCCACAATGAGTTGTCTCATGACAAGTTGAGCTACCTGGATTTCCAAACGGCATGGATGCATGGCTTAACCTATAAAAAGTGCTTTAAGCCTGGCACAAGACTGGCAAATTTACCCTAGATAAATCACAGCTAAATGTTGAGGTTTTCAAGGCCTTATTTTTCCACACTTTAAAAGAAAATCTGCTTATTTATATACAGCTGTCACAGCATGAATTCCTCTGGTTTGAAGAATTACCTTTGTTCATGGAATTCTGCAGTTACCTTTAAAACCAATGTTGGCATAGAACAAATGGATTCTAAAAGTCAAACAACCGTTTTTTGTACAGTAGACTTTGTTAGCAGATTTTGCCATGTTCTAGGCAAACAATGTATACTCAATTAGGAACATATATTAAAAGGACAATTTGACATCACTACTCTTGTGTCATTATCTTCTGACATCTCCTATCATGGCTATGTTGGGTTTTTTTGAGGCTTTATAACAAAGAATGACCTGATTTCCCTTCTTTGCAGTGTGCCTGTGGTTAGTTTTCTAAAATGTGTGAATATTTTGTAGCTCAGTCTTGAAATGGTAGTGAAAGTATATCTTAAATGCCGGTAATATGAACTTCAGCACAAGCCTCCCGAGCAGAAAGACAGACTTTCTTAAAACATTTTCATTTACTGGTACCTCTGTTTCTGTAAAAAACAATTTTTGCACTAAGAGAGATTAACTTTTGGAATAATGTGTTTCATTAGAGACCATATCTGCAGCCCAGTCATCAGGTCTTTCCATGCAACATGTCAGAATCTGGTAGCGAGTTACTAAATCCCTAATTTAGTAGGGATCTACTCTCATTCTCTGCTTAATACAATTAAATAAGAACAATGAATGCAAATTCACTGTTTTCCTACAACAAATTCTTATGAGACAATCTAAGGATGAAATGTAAGTTCTAATTCAACTCAACATTTTTTGCAAGTCTTTTGTTATCACCACTGACATCTGACTTTTTTCTTTCCCAGGATAAACAAGCCAACAAATGAAAGGTAAGTACAGGAAAAATCCCAACCCTTCAGAGATACCTACATAGATATCCCAGAGGCAAAAGGGCAAGAGTAAGATTATTTAAAGACACACAAAAAGCCATAGAAGAAATGTACACAATTTCCCAAGGAGAGTTATTTGAGTTATCACATTCAAATTAATGACAACTGTATTACTTGCATTGAGGCACCAATGATCACTCTTACATATGTTCAGCCACGTCATGTTTGAAGATCGAAAGGATAGTGTGCATGTAGGATAGTAGCACACAAATAGATGAGAGAGATACAACAATGAACATTTTCTGTTCTGAAACAATTAGAAACCATTTCCAGTGGTATGCAAAACATGGCATAAGTCTAGGTAATATGCTGTTATGAATAATTTGTCTTCAAAATATTATTCATTAAGTTTTATTCATTAAGTACTGTCCTACCAGAGGTAGAGAAGAACATCCTTTACACATGGGAAAGGCATTATATAAACAGCAGCAGCCCAAAAGCTTACCTCATCTGCAGGTTGCAGAGACCATTCACTGCACAAGAGTTAAAGTTTTGCTAAGGAGGCTAGCTTGCTTAACGGGATTTGTTGCCTATGTCCATTTACCTGGACAAAATTAAGCCTCCAATTTCTTTGGTATATTTTTGCTTTTTACCAAGGAATATAAGGTACTTTAACGACAGCTGTGTTACGTATCTTTACAATACATATATCTCTCACTGGGAATCCTTTTTAAAATGAAAATTTATCTTGGTGAGTGCTAGGAAAAAACTGGGAAACAGCAATGAATAAAATTGCAGCCTGAAGGAAATCATGGGCTGGTTTCCATCCTCAAAAGAACTCTTCAAAGGCTTTCATACTTTTTGCTGCCAGCGTGCTGCCCCATTTGCAAAGTACAATCTCTGTGCAGCTCTCAGTGTATGATGCCTGTACTTTTACATATGCAACAGAATAAAGAGAAAATTTGTATCTTGTTTTTCCTAAAAACCACCAAAAACCAGAACAAAACAAAACAAAGAAATCAAAAACCAACCAACCAACCAACCAACCAAAACAAAAACCCCAAACCAAATTTTTAAAAAATCCAAAAAACCCACAGTAAAAGGAAATTATCTATCTGTGGCAAAATTAGAGTAAATAGTGCTCAAGGCAAAGAGCTCAGAGCATGGAATCAATTAACCTACCTAAAATACTTCATCAAGATATATAAAGATAATGACCTTTATGATTTAATATTTACTGTTGTTGCTTGCCAGTAACAATATTATTGTGTTATGGAAGTATAAGTAATAAGACTGTAAGATCTAAAAGGGTTTTGCACAAATTGAAAGAATATTTTTTCACAGATGCAATTTATGAATGGCAGGCCATGATGGTCTAGCATGGTTCAGGTATGGATAATGAAAAATTTTAAGATAAGCACCAATGCAAAAGCTTATAACATTAATTTAATTTAAGTTTATTCTTGTATGCAAGGAAGTCCAAGTACTTTATCATGAGATTCCAACCACAGACCAAACACCTTTTTATATTACTTTAATGTCAAAGGTCTACAATTAATTGCTTTAGCATGTATCTAATCTCAAAATTCAAATCCTTGCTGAATTTGGGCCTAATGCAGGTGAAAAGACTGGCCAGCTAAAGACTAGCTAAAGAAAATCCCACAGTTCTATTTCCCATGAAAAGCTATTATAAAAGTTGATATCCAGTCACCCAAGATGAGAAGTAATTTTTCAACTCAGTGAAATCAGTCTTACAGAAGTCTAGTACTCTACAGGATCTGGGGTTTGCTTTGTTTATTTTTCAGTACTTCACACTAGGAGGTAACAGCAGAAGTCACAGAATAAAGCTTAAAAGTTATCTTGTTTGTCTACATTAGAAATTTTCAAATTCAAAGGACAGGGCACTGTAAGCCAAGTCTCAGATTTCAGGAGACAAAATTAAACATCCCATTTTATTGTATTCATTTTTATGGCCTTTGTGAAGCAATATGAAAACAGCTCTTGAAGTAATGAAAGCAGGATAAGCAAAATTCAATAGAATGATATAGGCATTAAACACGAAGTCTAAGATGGACTGCCTTAACCATAAATACAACTAGTAGATTTGACAGTTCTACTCAAACTAATGACTTTGATACAAAGGTAGTCATAAAAGGCTGATATTTTAATTAATTTTCTCTAATTTTGAAGAAAAAACTTCTAAAATTCAGAAAGAAAACTTTAAAGCCTATCCTCTTAGTAGGCCCCAAGGTCAGTCTCTTTCCCAGTTTCTTTCCAAAGAGTTGGTAATATATCTTTTCAATGCTTTTCTCTTTCTCTTTTTCTCCCCCCCCATATAATTTGATTCCTTTTAAGCTATAATTTGATTCCTGTAAGCTAGAAAAAAGCACTTAGAAAAATGACTGAATTTGTAGGCCTCTAGCCTCCAGAAAAAGTGTCATAAAATAAGACCTCCTAATTCATGGAACATTCATGTGCTAAAGACTATTTTGAGGTCCTCCAAATTCTTGTCCTTTGCAATTCTGTCTTTTGCAAAGATTGCTTTGAGAACATATTAATCTACACCAATTAAAGAATTTGCCTAAGAGCTGCTAGCATGGGAAACATTTCCAGAACAGATGTAGCCTCTTGTGAGAGACTGTGAAGCTGCACCCTTCCAGGTAATGGCAAGCCTTTGAGTTGCTCCTGCCTAAGCAACAGGTGTTTATCAGTTTATTATTTCACAAAAGCACTATGTGCTTTGCTCAGGGCAAATCCTGGAATCCTTGGACTAGTCCTTTGCACTTACAGCGTTCATTTTCATGAGCTAGATCAATAATGTAATGGAAGTTCAGCACAAACTTTGATGGTGACTTGGTGTGACAAAGAGCTCACAAAAAAGTGCTGGTGTGACGCTGCAGATCAGTTGGAGCCAGTATTCTATTTAAAGAGCTTAATATTTCTTGTCATCAAAGAATGAAATCATTTATGGGACACATTAATCACAAATTGCTTGCTATGTCCTACAGCCCCAAAAAGGCAAATTTTCACCTTCTGAAGAAAAAAGGACCAGGCAATTAATACCAAGCCAGAACTCCAATAAAGTACTTTAATTTGAGAAATATTAAAAAGCTTTCAAAGAATGTTGCATTTTCCATTTTATATGAATGAGGAAAATGCTAAATCTTAACAACACATCTAGCATTTTAGAAATACTAAAACAACCATCACAGACCAAATTACCCTGATTTGTTGTCACAAAAAAGCCAGCAGGTCTACTCAGAAAGAAGCTATTTATTCTGAGGGTAGCTGAATTATGTTTTACCATATGTGTTTTTTATATTTTTAAGGAGCATTAGGACAGTACTAGTTTGATAAACTAATACTTCATCACAATGCCCCTGAAAAACAATACAGATTTGGGTCCCAATTCTTCCATTTTACCTATGCAGATAAACGTCTCGAAGGTCTCCTGAGCAAACCTGTTTAGCAAGGGATGTTGAGCAGGGTTCCCATGGATGCGTGTGGTTGAGATACAGCTCATTTTAACACATGGCCAAGCTTCAGTTCGCTATTTCATGTTATGAATTTCACTGAAACAGCAGCTCATTAAAGCACACTGGAGCTCTCGACAAGCTTACAACCTCAATAGGCACGCTGGCCTTGAATCCCTCGTTACCAGGACCTGCCTTGCGCCATCACCAGCGCCCATCCTCGGAGGATTGCAAAGCACGGCTGCCCGCGGTCCTGGGCCAGTGTTACCACCACACCACTATCCGCATAGGGCTCTCAGAGCCTTACCCTCAATCCGCTGACCGCCTGCGGCCCTGCAACCACAGCCTTGCCTCTCCGGCACGAAGGAGCTTCGGCCCCGGCACTAACCGCACACAGACTCGCCCGTTCCTGCCCGGGGGCCGTCAGAGGGGTAGGGGCACTTTGCTCCCTTCCCGAGAGCTCCCACGGCACGGACGCCTCCAAGCTGACTCCAGACCCTCCCCTGTGGACCCCAGTCCCTCCCCTGCAAACACAGGACCCTTAGCCTCCAGGCCTACCCTGCGCACCCCAAGCCCTGCGGCCGCCGCTCGGCCGGGCCCCGCTCCCGGCCCGGCGGGGCGCGGCGTGGAGCAGAGCGGGCCCCGACAGCGCCTCCCGGCGGCGCAGCGACCCAGCCGACGTGAGCACGGCCGCGTCCTCCGCGCCGGGCGGGGCGGTGCGGGGCGGGGCTCGGGGGCGGGCCCGGGGCGGGGCAGGAAGCGGGGGGGTCGCGGCGACAGACCCCAGTGTCGGTGTCGCTGCCGCTGCTGGCAGTGGGAGGGTAGGTCGGCCGGGAGTCGACAGTGCGGCTCGCCTTTCTCCCGTGAGTTCCACCTGCGCCGCGTTCGCCTGGGCACGGGGGCTGCGGGTAGGGGAGGAGCAGGAGGTACTTTGAGTTGCGGTGATTCTTCCAAGCCCCACGGCTGTGCCGGTGCCGCGCCTTGGCCGGACGCTCGCCCGGCCGCGCTCGGCGCTGCCTCTGCCTGGGCACACGTGCGGCGGCGGCGCCGCTCCCCTTCTCGCCGACTGAGGCGCGGCGCTTCCCGCGGATGCCTCGGGGCGGGTTCCCGGACGCCCGGGGGCCGCGTAGCACCGCCTGGGGCCGCGGCCCTGCGGGTGCCAGAAGCAGCTCTTCCCCTGCGGACTGCGGCGGCTGCGGCGCTGGGAGGCGGGGATAGCCCCATCCCGCCCTCCCCGTCCCCGGCTGGGCGCTGCCACCGCTGCCTGAGGGGTTGGATGCGGCGCCGCCGCCGCTCCCCTGCCGGGACTTTGTGTCCCGTGCGAAGCCGACGGCAGGAACGAGCTTCCCCCGGACGGCGGGGGCACAGCGCTCCCCGCCCGCCGAAGTTTCCTGCGCCGCCAGCCCGAGCCGTGCGGGCAGCGAGTGGGGCCGTCCCGGGGCCGGTGCCTCTCGCCCCTCATGGTTCCCGCTTAAAGGACCGCGGCGTGCCGGCGGGGGGAGCATGGCGCAGAGACAGAGCCCCTCTGGATTGGGCACTGCCCCGCTGGCATCGCTTCACTTCTGGGTGTCCAGCCATGGGAGGCGTTCAAGTGCTGACATTTTGTTAGTTTCGACTTACAGCTGTTTCGAGTTGGTTATGGTTCCCAATAGTCCCTGGGAGCGGCTTTGTCATTTTTTTTTCCTTGTGTTTTTTTTTTTTTTTTTAATTTTGGTAAGCCTTCACTCCTCATTCTTTTCCTTCAAAACTTACCTATTATTTTCAGGCATTGCTATCAAAATATGTGTGTTTTATATATCAGTCTCTTGCAAGTTGATTTGCACATATTTTTGAGCGTGCCACTTGCCAGAGCGTGGCTGTGCTGTGGGACCTGCTGTGTCAAGGGGTGGATCCCAAAGCTGTTCAGCAAGGATAAATCCATGGTCAGTTCTCAGACTGACTTACGAACTGCACAGAATTGCCGTCACTGACAGGTTGGTAGGTTTTGCTGTAGACTCTTTTCACATTGCCTGTGTGCTTGCAGATGAGTATTTTTATAGATTGGAGTAAAAAAAAAAAAAGAAAAAAGATAAATCACTGGCATTAATTAGAATTTTTATGCTACTTATTAAAGAAGAAGTGTTTGGCATGGAAGTGGAAGTCTTCTTACAAGACAACTTTTAATTTATCAAGTCTCTGATCTGTTGCTTGGTATGAATCAGGCATTTTGTTTCCTCTTTGATTTAGGGCATCCTTTTCTGTCTTTGCAGGGGTTCTCACATCAAAAACATCAGTAATAAGTATATAGCTTTCAGAAAAATGCCATTTAATACCAAAATTTTTACTGATTTAACTGATTAATTTTTTTAAGTGCTTATGTGTTAGATTCTTATTTATATTTCTGTTTTGTGATGTAGATCTGAAATTACGCGTCTGTCTTGTACTGTAGATCTGAAATGAGCTAGTTTTCAGAAATAACTTCGCTGGAAGACTGAAGCTGACTAGTTTGCTGACCAGTGTATGCAGAAAAAAATGGAAAGTGGGTTGAATTTAGGCCTTAGGTGCTCAGCTAGCTTCTTTGATACGATGGTCTCACCATTGGAACAGGTGAAAATGAGAGATCTGGGAGGTAAGGGCCAGTGAGTAGCCAAAAGCAGATACTTCCTTTGACATATGGAGGAAGAGGTCTGCACAAATGTATGTGCAAGCAGGCTTAAAGTAATCCAAAATACAAACCCACCATTTTGATGCTTTTCTGATTCTTTGTCAAGTGAGAGAATCTCAGGCTGCAAGTATCAAATAATACAAGATAGGATTGAATCTGCTTGTTTTGGAGGTTATTTCCCTGCATGTGGCTGATACCAAAAAATGGTCAGAGGATGTTTTATCTTGATTTCTTTGAGCTGAATCCAAAGGAATTCTGTTGTAAAATGCATGCATATTGAAGACAATTCTTATCATTCTACTTGTAGTAATGGTTCAAAAGGTGCCAAGAGGTTGAGATTTGTTTTGAAGTTCTTATTTTATAGATTGACAGAAGTATTCATGTTGCATACTCAAAAATGATGCTGTGCACGTTGCAATTAAGACTGTACTTAAAAGGATTTTCATAACTTTCCAGCTTTCCATTTAATCCTTAATTGGATCTGACCATTGCTTGTGATAGTCAAGATGAATAAATCTCCTGGGATGCTTATAGTAGTGCTATCCAAAGTTGCAACTACTACAAACCAGAGTTTTGAAATCTATCACAAATGAAGCCAACCAAGCTAGAAAAAGTGTTTCTAGTGTATACTTTAATACAATTTCTAACCAGTAGAATTAAATACTTAAAATAGTATGTTGTACCATATCTACCATATTTTCTATGGTACCAATAGACTATACCATGTTAGTTGTCCTGTGTCTTGAGGAAAAGATGTAGTGCTGGCTGATCTGACCAAATTGTTGCTAGACTGGTTTACCAGCCTGGTCTAGTGTGACAGTCTGTATAGTAAAAATATTCTGAATAATTTAAAAAATGTCTCTATTTAAGGCATTCAAGTTCAGTCTAATGTTAAAAGTGGCAGAAAGAAGCACTAGATATTGTCTGACTAGTGAGAAATGTTTTCTTCATGCTCCAGAGCTTGAGTAATTCAAATGAATGCAAGGTGTTTTTCAAGGCACAACTAAGTATTTTTCCTCTGTTTTGTCTCTTCTTTTTTCACCTCCTTTTTCTCTCTCTTTTTTCCTTCCCCTTTTTTTCTCTTCCCCCTTTTTCTTTCTCTCTTCTTTTTACCCTAATTCTTTCTTTTTCACAATTTTTACTTTTTTCTCCAATACTTTTTTCATCACCTTCCCCCTCCTTTGTTGCCTTCCCCCACTTGTCATCTCCTTTTCACCTTTCCCCTCACTCTGTTTTGCTTTTCCTCACCAGTTTTCTCATTTTTCTTCCCCTTTTACACTTTCCCCCTCCTCTTTTTCTCCTCTTTTTTGTTTTTTATCTCCTTTCTAAGACAGCCAGAACATAAAAAATTGAAATGCATAGGGCAGAAGAAAGATTATTAGAATTTACAACATACTCATTAGTGAATAACCCCCCCATTTCTCTGTGGTAAATGGAGGAGTGCATTTCATTTCCTGTCAATCTTGCCTGTATTCAGATCCAGTTTCTTCCAGTGGGCCAAGGTAAGGAGGAGAGGGTGTTATTTATATATTGTTCAGGCATATTGAGTCAACTAAAAGTGCTTCCTTGCAGAAAGATGTAGAAGTTTTACTTGAAAAACTTGATTTAATAGATCTCAAATTTTATTGATTACTTTATAATTTAGGTGAAATAAATATTTCAGTGTGAATTTGTGTTAAAGGTATGTGGGAATGCAAATGTGGAGTGCTTTTGTTACGATAGCATTATGGAAGCTTAAAGTAAAATCAAGTAGGATTTTGAGATACAACTTTGGACCATGAGAGCAAAGAACAAGTACTCACAAAAATCATTTAGTATATATGGGAAGCAAAATTTGGTTAGTGCTGTTTTTGAAGCACTGTTTTTCAAATATACATCTAAAGTTTTGGGATTATTATTACTAGTGTTGATAAACATAAGTTGGATAGAGATTCTCTTTCAAATCTATGTGAGAATGTGAATTAAATTGAACACTGGCCTCTGAAAGGATGCACATAGATTGCATAGGAAGAAGTGCCAGAAAAAAGCAAGCTTCTCCCATTTGTTTAATAGTTGAAGATCAGGCAATCTTTAGTTGGAAGAGCCCTGTTGCAGCAGTACTCCAAGCCCTGTGACCACTTGCTGTGCATTGTAGAGGCATTTCCACCACCCATCAGTGTATTATTAGCAGTGAAAATACTTAGCAGAACCCAGAATTTTATGCAAAGAATGAAGTGTGTTTTGCTGAAACTGAAAGACAATAAATTATAACTTAAGCTGTTCCTGCTGCAGTGGTGAAATTCCTGTGTTTTAGCCAGTAGATGTTGCTTGGCAAATGCTCTGGTTTCAGATACCAAGGTTCTGCAATAGCTGAACAGAATGTGTCACCATATGAGATGAGAATTTAAAGTGCAGCAGCTCACAGTGGATCACTGGATAGTTGGAAACATGACTTCTAGTTTTGAGCAAATTAATTTCCATAAACTTGTATTTCAAATCTCATAGTTTTTTTCCTCCTTTCATGCTCCTTCATTTATGAGGACTAGGAGAGAGGCTATCTCATCAGTATGATTACTTGCAGTAAGGGAGACAGGGGAGGAAGGGATGCTGGCTACCAAGTCCTCACTGTGTATTTTAGTTTATTCTTGGCAGGTAATGATGTTGCATGATCATTGCTGCAATTTCTGTTTGGACAAAGAATGCTGAAGGTTATGTTGAGTCATATATTATATTTGCTGATACATGAATGTGGTATGGTCTCATATGCCAGCACTACTTCCCAGTATCAATATTCATTCTTGGATGTTGTGGTTCCACTTGGTTGTCTCAGTCCTGTTCTAGTGTTTTAGTCTGTGCTGTTGAACTGGCATGGTCCTAGTGTACTAATACAAGTACTTTACTGTAGAAATCCCTACAAAACAATGGTATCTCAAAAGTTTGTCTGTTGTAAAATTGTCTGTCTCTGTATCAGAGTCCCTAGTGCGTAGGATTAATCAAGACTTAAATAAGACAAAAACATTTTTCTTCTGATGGCCATATGTTGCAAGTGGCCTGCTTGCTTTCAGTCTTCTGTGATGTGTATACCTCTGGTCTTCATACTTGAACAAAAGAGGGATTATTAGTCTTTCATGCTTGGAAACAAAAAGGGATTATGAGGAAGTGTTTATAGTGAACTTAACATTTGTGATTTTTTAAAAAAATTTTTTTAAAAAAGCACAGAACTAGAGTGCCAATACAAAACTATAGAAGATTTGTTTGCTCTTATCCCTTCCATCCACACATAAAAAGCGGGGGCAGGGGGTTTCTTAGCTGTACATTTGCCTTCTGTTGCAGACCTGTAAGTAATGTTCTTTGATCCAAATGATAAAACAATTGCTCATCTTTAAAATTAGGGCCCACAGCATACTCTTTTTGGATAGTTTCAAAAATGTGAGTCTAATTTTCAATCCAGATTATTCACAGTCTTTATATATATTCATTATTCTTGTTTAGTATCATTCAGTAGCTTAATTCTTAGTTCGTTCTCTGTATCTACTTCTGTATAGAGAGGAGTCATGTTTACTTTTAGACTTCATATTGTTGGCTTGAAAAGACCAGATTGTTTCATTACATACTAGGAAAGCTAAGAGCTTGTTGGGTTCAGCTTGGAAAAGAGAAGTCTGAATGTGACCCATTTGCAAACTGTAACTTCTTCAAGGGAGGAAGTGGAGCTGATGATGCAGGTCTGCTCTCTCTGGACAACAGTGATAGAACACAAGGAAGAGGAATGAAGCTGAATCAGAGGAAATTCAGATATACAGAAATAAGACTTTATTTATGAAATGGTTAATGAAATTACGACTTGTCATTGTGTTTCAATTGTCTTTGTTTAACCATTCATTTTGAGTTGGGTTTTAATTTCACATCTTCTAAACTAGTTTCCTCATGTTTAATAATCCCCCATGTTGTAGTATAGATGAAAAACTAGTTAATCCCCCACCCCTGACTAGCTCCACTACATTTTCTTTTGTTTTGGGGAATGACCTTTTGTTTGATCGAAGAAAGGTGGTATAATTTGCTGAGATAAGATAAGTAAGTTTATATTTCATTTTTTCTGCCACTCTGTTTCTAATTTCTCTCTGTTTCTTATTATTTTTACTTCAGAATATATTTAATTGTATTTTCTCTTTGATTCAGTTTTAATAAAGCACCTTTATTGAAACTAAGGTGAATTAATGTACTCATAAGTAGCAGTAGGTCCAAGGTATGTTTCTAATCTGCAGGATGATGGTGACCCTTAAAGGCTTAGAAGGCTGTCTAATACCTCCCACAGCAAGTTCATGTGGTCTACAGACTGTAACATTGACAAGTTACTGAATATTGGTGATGAAGCTGAAAGTTGAGTTGTTGTTTTAATGTGAAGAGAGTAAGAGGAGTGCAAACAGTGACTAGAAGAGAATGTAAGGAGAAGTAGGTGAACTGGGGAAGAGAGGAAGGGTTACATTGAAAATCAGTCTGTGCAAAGGAATGTAGTGTCTGTAGATACTATTGGGACCATGACCTGGTGGGAGAGGGAGAAACTCTCTGAACTCTTGACAAGGATCTGGATCAAGTGAAGAACACTGGAATAGGAGATTGGTTTATATGAGTTAGTGACTGGAAAAACTGAAGTGAAAGATTGTAAGGTTGAAAATCAGGCTAATGTGAAGTGAGGTGGAAGAGAAAAGGCAAGGCTGAGTGGAATGGGTCATACAACTAACCCGTGTCACAGAGTATGTATTACTTCTCATGTCTTTAAGAGATATTTAAAGGATTACATTAATAATTATTGAGAATAGTCAAATGCTTTGTTCTGTAAGATTCATTAAGATACATTCATAATTCAGCATAATTGGTATGTAATTATGCTTACCTTCTTCATCCTCATCTTTTCAGGAAGCCATAACTTTTTCTTTTTGAAGCACTTACCCATCTGTCATTTGTGGTTCCTTCCTGTACCCCTTCCCAGTTGAGTTAACTCTTTGTGAAGCTGCTCCTGTACGTCTGTTCAGGTACTGAGTGTGTTTGTAGTCCAGTGTTTTATCAGTAACAGTGCTTACTGCGTTGTGACTGTTCCAGAGTGTCAATGATTATTTTGCTTTACATGTCAGCTTACTTTAATAGAGTTCTCTCTGAACCTTGCTCATGTGCCCTAAAGCAGGAGTGAAGAAAAGGATTTTGAAAGCAGATCTAGTCAGCCTTGCCTGTTTACTTAAAGGGGGTGGGAAAGCTAGTCTTTGTTTTAAATCTCAGCTCTGTTGCAGACTTCTATGCTGTATTTTTTAGTTTTCTGTGGATTATTTATATTCAGATTGGTTAAATTCAGTCAGTTTTGATTCCTTTTACAACAAGCATGTTGTACACTGTGCTCAAATTAAGGAGATGGATTTTATGATAATAAGAATCCCAATCTAGTTGTGGAAGAGATGAAGAATTTATGATGGATTTTAAAGCATTAATTTTATCCTTACTTGAAATACTTTTTGCTTTCTGCTTGTTTACTGCTGTTTGTATTGAGACAATGGTAATGTATTTTAATCACCATTTTAAGAATGTTAGTTTGCTGTAATCCTTTCAGAAGAGATTGCTGTAGTACCTGTTTTGGGAGAACCTAACTGTTCTTAAAAAAACTGTTTGTATATAGCATAGTTTTTATTACAGTCAGCAGAATGTTAATTAAACAGTGATTTCCAATTTTGTTTCTTTTTGACAAAAGAAAAGGGTTTTCTTTTCTTTGACTCCATCACCCAGCTTTCTCCCTATGAGATGAATGCAGGATCACAGAGTGGTTGAGGTAGCAGGAGACCTTTGGAGATGATGTAGTGTGACTCCACCCTCAGTTAAATAGGACCAGCTACAACAGGTTGCATATGACTCTCTTCACTCAGATTTTGATTAGTTCTGTAGGTGGAGTCTCCACAGCTCCTCTTGGCAGCCTTTCTCCATGCTTGACCACTCTTGTGAAGAGTAAGTGTATTCTTTCTTGCATGTAGAAATTCTTCTGATTCATTGTATCCTTGTTGACACTTTTCTAGACAATGGACTCTGCTGAGGAAAGTCTGACATGCTTTCATCCCACGCTGATCAATCTTTTGTTTTTGTGTATTGATTTGGTTGCACTCCGTCCTAAGCAGGCCTTGTCTTCAGTTTCTAAACAGTCTCACCTCTTTTCCTATGACAGATGCTGTAGTCCCTCAGTCATCTTTGCATCCTGTGTTTGGTCTTGTGCTGTATGTTTATGTGTCTTTCACTAGGTTGGACTCACCTGTGTGCTGTGTCCACCTGCTACTACATGGTAAGGGTCCAGTTCTGCAAATGGCTTAAGTCTGTTTTTACTGATAGCTTTGCACCTAAAAATGTGCTTCTTTAGGATATGATCTCAAAATCTAAAGTCTAAAGTAGGTTTAAATTGGTAGTTGAAGCTGAAGTAAAATGTAGTAATTTATTTGAAATTACTTTATAAATCCCATTAGAAATTTCCTGTGTAATTTTCTCAGGAAGGACAATTATCTTTCACATTTTCCGTAAGTCACAAGTCTCACATCTTGGTAGTGTGTTGTGTTCTACCATGGGGAACTATGAGGAGTTTTTTGAAAATAGATGGTCTAGGATGAAAATAAGTTAAATGAGACAGTATTGTATCTGAGAACCATTTATTGGTAACAAAAAAGGAGGGAGTTGCCCTGCTAAAGAGGACTAGAACAGAAAGGAAAAGGAGGAAGGAAGATAAAAAGGAATGGGGAGAGAGTGAGGGGGGACAGAGAGAAAAAGCAGGTGTTACCCCCAGAAGTTGGGAGTGCCATGAACGCCCAGGTGTCAGCAGAATGTGGCCACTGTGCTGGAGAGCTGCCCAGCTCCCGGGGAGGCACGGGCGGCCCCACAGGCGCAGCTCCCGCGGCCGTGGGCAGCCGGACACGAGGGCAGCAGCGGGCGCTGGGCGGCAGCTCCGGAGCGCCGGGCACAGCGCGGGGAATCCTGGCACCGGCTGGGCCAGCAGGGCTGGAGGGGCAGGAGGCAGGAATGGAGCAGGCAGGCTGTTGGTCAGGGGAGGCAGAACAGGCAGCGGCTGGGACAGGTGAGGGGTAGGGCAGGACATGGGCTACACGCAAGGCTCGGAGGTCAGCCAGAGTCCAGCTGAACAAAGCGAGAGGGAAGGACAGTGAGGGCAGAAGAGCCAAAAGGCATGCTGAAGCCAGGACAAAATGGATGAAACGCAGGCTAGAGCTCCACATAGTTGATGGGGATGTGTGATAAACTCATGTTACCAGATGTTCACCATCCTGCAACTGGACAATTCCTTCTGGAGATGACAACCCATATTTGATTAAATGCAAGTGAGAATACCTACCAATTAACTGTTGGTTTAAAAATTGAAGGTGTTCCGTAGTGACCTCTGGTTTATAGCGGAGATAGGCAATACAGTCAGGTGCTTGCTTGTACATGTATCTACCAGCACTAGTATTTGTTGCAAGCTCTGGCCTTTTGGAAGTGGCCTAGTGTAATCTCTGTTAGTGTAGCTTGAGACTAGCTAGTGCTCTGTTTCCCTAGGGCTGTTGTGGCAGTTTTTCTTGCTTCTGTTACTTGCAGGTATTGTAAAAAGACATTTTGAATGGTTTCTCTGGAGCAAGGATTGTCTCTTATTTTGTCCCTTATTGTAGATGGCAAATATCCCTGAATAACTTGATTTCTCAGGAGAGTCCACTCAGCTAACACATCCTCAGTAGTGGTTGTTTCAGAAATACGTATCTTAGGTAACTGATCAGCAACAGCATTGTGTTCCTGCAGTGGCTCGGAATGGTTTGCAGTATAGGCATCTACATGTCTCCCATGGCTAAGTAAGCAATACTTCTATACACCAAAACCCAATGAGGTTTACCATGTATCATCCAGTCATCTGCTTGTCATTTCCTAGACCACAGTGTGAAATCTTTGTATACTGCCCAAGAGTCAGAAAAAATGTTTGTTCTTCCAGCACTGCAGATCCAACCATTAATTTAAGGTATTGCTTGCTCCTCACTTTCCCTATAGTTCAGGAAGGTTTGCTCTGCCATTTCAAATGTTGCTTTCCATTGCAGTTTTTCTTTCACATTTCTTGATGTCCAGTTAGTGAAACATTCTCCTCTTGGGTTAATTGCTTATATAATGGGAACTTCTGTGCCTGAAGTAGAGGCATATTTTTACCTAGGGAAATTTGTCCTGTTTTCTCCTGTAAGACACTTACTTCGTTTTGGCTGGGAGATGTAAGCTTAGAAATGCATCATTTCCATGTGACCCTATTTTTTAATTATTATTATATTATATATTGATTTTCTTATGTGGGCCAAATACGGTAAAAAGTACCTCTGAAACCATCATAGACAAAGAATTTTCTGTGTTGCTACTTTGCATTTCTGCTATATAAAGTATGATTTGTTCAACTGATTTGGGTGACATTCATAAAGTGCCTGCCAGATTATTCTTCCAAATTTTGCTCCTGTGGCAGTTCTTGGAATTTTCTTGGGGTTCATTTCTGAACCATGATTTTTGCATTGCCTCAGTGACATTACTCAGTGCTTCTCCCGCTTCTTGTTCAGTGATGTGGAAAACATCATCCCCCTAACAGTAATTTATAGCATGGGGAAGTATTGACATCTTCCAAATACCAGTCTACTTGCCCATGGCAAGTTATGGCTCTGTGCAGATACCTGTGAGGATGCATTGCTGAACCTGACATGAGTGTGTGGATTGCTACTTTGGCTCATTAGCAGCTGGAATTCCAGCAAAAGCCTTCATTGCATCCCATGCCACAGCTTTGGATACAACTCACTGGCTCAGAGCACTTGGGCATTTCATCTCTGTGGGACAGCCTTGTTTAGCAGTCAGTAACCAGCTGTCATTCTCTGGGAGCAGTCAGGCATCCTAATTGTTTAGATGGGGCTGCTGAAATGGAGAACGGGCTTTGTGAATGACTCCAGCCTCTGACAGCTGTAATGATTTAGATGATCTTTAGGTAGCCTCTGGCTAGCCCATACCATTTTTATGCAATCCATTTTGAGGATGTTTCCAAATCAGCAGGATCTATATCAACTTTTCTCACAGTGATAGCAGGAACTCTAGAAGAATATTTGCCTTCCTATTATCTTGAAAACTTTTCCTGCCATTGAGTCATACACAGTAATATATTCAGTTACTTAAGCTACCTGCACTTTTGCCAGAAAAGACAAGTAGGAACCCAGCTCTAATAGCAAAGAAGTGTAACAAGCTTCTACATTCTCCTGTTCCCTATCTCTCCAAGTGATTAATTGTAATTAGTTTATTTATTAGGTATAGGGATGAGACCCTGTGAAATGCGGGGACCTCAGGCCTGTAAGCATCAGAACCATCACCCACTGGCAGTTATGAATGCCAGCACATGTGTACTGCCAGCACAATATAAAGTTTGTTAACTTTCTATGAGATCTCAGGCAGCCATTTCACCTTTGTGGGGAAGACCCAGATCTAGTTAATTTATACAGGATTTGTATGTGAGCTATCAAATTGGGGTAGGGAATACTTCTGGTATTTCCTACTGAATAGCAGAACAGTAGGTATACTCATTCTGTCCACTGTCCTGATATGTTTTGTGGTCTACTTTTATCTTTTCCTTGTTTATATTTTTTTTAATAAATATTCCTTATTGGTTTTATTTCTGATATCTGAATCTATCACCTGACTTTATCTTGTCAAAACCTTTTATGTTAGTGAGGAGAAGGAGTGCTGTTTTCACAATACTCCCCATAAGTATTAGAATGTTAGAGATATTACTTTTGGTACTTTCTTGATTCCTTTTATTTTTTTTGTCAGTTATATTTATAATAGTTGTTTATTAAAATAGAATATTACTGAAGGATAATCTTATGTGTTCCCCACATTTCTGAGAGTATTTTGGTTTTCCTCCTTTTTTAAAAATTTCTATGTTTCATTTTTTGGTGATTTTAAAAGCAAGTCTCAGCTTTCTTAGTTATGTCTTCAAAATACGCGTTAAAAATAGGATTTTTTTTACCAGTTTTTGGCTTCCAGATTGGTCAGGTTTTCTCTAGGTTTTGGGTTTTTTTGTATTTCTATTTTTTAATAGTTCACGCTTTTTGTTGCTTCCTCTAAATTTTATTTACTTCTGTCATGTGGTATTTTTTTTATTGAGAAATGAGTTGGGGAAATCCATATGGACTTACTGTTCCATTGAATTCAGAAGGCCTATTGAATATGGCACCTGAACTTTTTGAATTTGTGTTACTAGATTTTTTCGGGAACAAATATTTCCAAATTATGGAATGTATTTTCTAATAGTATATGGTAGTCATTCTGTTGGTCAGTGCTAAGTACCTGTATGTTCACCACAGGGCTCAGTCTTCTTAGAGTTACTGCAATCATCATTAAGCAATAAATCTTTTCTTTGGTTGATGTCCAAATCATGAAGATCAGCATTTGTGTTTTATTTCGTCTTTTCATCCCTGTCAATATAACTTGACCTACTTACAACCTGCAGTCGTTTGCTTAGGAGGAGTTTCTGAGTTATTGTATGTACGTATACATTATTTGAATATGTGATCTCTTTTCAATTATAATAGCGTATATTTACTTATTGGTAATAAACTGATGCTTAGACCAGACGCTTTTTAATAAGCTTATTAGTTCAAATAGAAGTTGTGGATGGTTTGGTGTTTTTGTTTTTAATGAATGGATAGTAGTTGTCAAGGGTAGCAATTATCACTTGCTGACAGTGTTCTGCACTGCAGTTGGAAGTTCAGTTGAGGCTAGACTGGCATAGTCATATCTAAATGTGACTTGGCTTGTTTCACAGCTGCATTACCACTTTGGTGAAATCCAGGTCTAAACAGTTGTGTCAATCACTTACTGAGTATGGCCTGTTTATTTTAAAATCTTCATGGGATATGATATGGGTTGGCCTTGGCTGGCCTTGCCAGATCCCCACTCAGCTGTTCCTTCACTCTCTCTCCTCAACAGAATGAGCTTAGAAAGTAGAGGTAGAACACCTCAACGTAAAGACTGAGAGACCACTCATCATGAGCAAAGATATTGACTTGAGGAGAATTAATTTGATTTATTGCCAATTGAAAATACAGAAGAATGGGCTCCCAGTGGGCTGCAGCTTCCTTTGGGGCATCTCCTGCTGCTTTGTCATGGGGTCTTTCATGGGTTGCAAGGTTGGTATCTGCTTTAGTGTGGAGCTTTTAAACGGCTGCAGGCTCTGCTGCTTCAGTCACCTCCTCTTCACTGTCCCACGTGTCTGCAGGGCTGTCCCTCACTTGTGGTTTTCACGCTGTGATGCACAACATTTTCACATTTCATAGCTGTACTTCTCCAGATGTACCACCCTCCTGGCTGGGGGGCTCAATCCCCTGCTCTGGTCGTGTGTCAGCATGTGTTTTGGCACATTCTCTCCTCACAAAAGTCACCCTACAGGCACCTCACTGCTCGTACTTGTGCATGTAAACTAAATAAAACCATCAATGAAAAATCTTGATATTTAAGATAATATTAATAATTCTGAGGATTCTTGTTTTGTGTGTGTAGTCCTATGGGACAAGATACATAGAATTAGTTAACATTTTCTCATTGTGTTTGCACGTATATCTCTTCAAGTTCAAAATACCTAGTGACAGGTAAAATAAGTATTAGTTTTCTTTACAGAATCACAGGACAGTCAAGGTTGTCATGGACCTCTGGATCTCACACCTTGTTCAAGCAACCTAAAGGAGGTTGCCCTGAACCTTGTCCAGATGGATTTTGAATATTTTCAGAGTTAAACTTTGTACAGTCTCACTGAGCTCCTCCTCACTCTCACAGATGATTCCCTCCATTGTTGTGCACCTTTCCAAATTTCTATGATTGATCAAAGATTATGAAGAGTAGTGGTCATGGGTACATCCCATCAGGAGCCATGGACTTATGTATGTCCAGATGGCTTAATTATTCCTTGATCAAGGGTGTGTCTTCCTTGCTCTAAACTTCCCCTAGGATGTGATAATTTAGTTTAGTATGACATTTAGACATTTAGTAGCATAGATTTAGTATGACATTTCCTCCAATTTTCTAGCTTATAAGGAGACCAAGAGATTGGTTCAGGTAAGGTTTCTTATATGCCCCTACATGCATAGAAACTATTTCATGCAATAATTCAATGGAGTTGGTTTATTTCAGTGGTGGTGATTGCTGCTTTTGAGGTCCTGCTCTGGGTTAGCTTTTGTCTAATATGTGAGAGAGAACAGCTGCAGTCATCTGTCTGCCTTGAAGCACTGTTTTCTTTGTCAGTTTAGTGTTTATGTATAAGCAAAGAATATGCTTTTGATCAAATTGTGATATTTCAGCCAAGGATTATAACTGTATGTAGGTTGTGTTGCTGTATCTAAAAGACAACTAATATACTAGAAGGATCTTTTAATAGATTTATGTGCAGATTAGCACAAGGTGATTTGTTTGAAGGTCAAAGTTCTGCTTCTCTTGGCATCTAGCTCTTTCTTTCCAATATACTATGAAGAAAATATCTTCTCTACTTCTGTTTACCTTTTTTTTCCCCGTGCACACTGACAAAGCAAGTTCCATTTAGCCATCAAAAGCAATTTTCTATGTTTTTTACTCCATCAAGAATTTATCAATTTTCATTCCTTATACCTACATAGGTTTATTATGCATAGGGCAAAGAAATCAGCAACAAAAGCACGATGCAATGGCATTGGCTCTCTTTTTTGTATCTATGCTTTCTGGTTTATATGTGGAACCTTATTTGAGAAAATACTAGTTTTATGTGTTGCTCTTGATTGCAGAGATCATTACCTTAACTTTCATTTCACTATCCACGGTACAAATCCTTTGTTATTTTAATTTGCTAAATCAAGAATGTCTGTTGTCTTGTAATAAATTTTGCCATTTTCAGTCATCTTAAAATAAAAATAAAGCTTTCACCGTGAACTATTTGCTCACCTATAGGACCAGAATCAAAAAATAACCAGGTTACTTGTTTGGAAAGGTAACTCACAAGAGACCACTCACCCAAACTTCATCTTAAAATATAGAGTTTGAGGTTGGGATCATTAAAGGGAAGTAATTTACTCTTACGCCATAAGCAGGCTCAGGTATTTTCATAACTCATTTTGCTATTAAAAAGGCTAGAGGCATCTGAAAATGAGCCGATTGTGGAAAAACCCTTCTTCAGATTCTTCCAGAATTGGTTAGGTATGGATGCATCACTGAGATCTCTTTGAGATTTGGAGGCAGTGACCATAATCCTTGGAATGGAAGTGTTAAAATTACTGCAGGACAGTAGAATGGAATGAGGAATTTTGAAGTATGGGTATTTGGTTCTCTGAAGCATTTAGCTGACCTTTGGTATGCCTTTAGTCAGCCCTCAAATCAGTGAAGCAGTAAAGAAATGGTGGGCATTGCAGGAAATTTTCCTGTCAGATTTTTATAAAAAGCTCTGTTATCATTCCATTTGCAGAGCTGCCAAAAGCATTTGGTCATTGAGCATATATAAAGTTAAGGTGGTGGAAGAAGGTTAATATCTATTTATTTTTCAGTGTCTCTGTGAGGAACAGTTGGACGGAGCATGACTAAAATTTTTAGATGATGCAAAGTTAGTATTTAATTTGAAATGTTTGCTTGAAATACAGAAATGTAAAATGAAATGAAATTTGAACAGTAAAAACAGCAGTCTTGGCAAGTGCCTCATTTTTTGCTCTCAAATGGTGATGTGTACTATTTTACCCCTGCAAATTTAAGAGGCCATCTTATATTTGCACTTAAAAATGCCTCTTGCATGCACTGAGAGTCCTTTTAAACAAATATATCAGAATTACAGGAAGCCTTGTTTTGTACAAAACCACCTGCTTGTGTGGTTCAGGGATCCATGTTAGAAAGATTTATTGCATGTGGGCATTGCGGTTCAGTGTAATGTCTAGACCTTAATCTCCAGAGCTGTAACTTGAAGTGTAGAAAAGACCTACAGAGCAATTAGATGTTTCCAAACATGAACATATCAGTACAGGTGCCTAGGTACAATTTGTTGATACTTTACACTGAATCTATTTTAGAAGTGAAGTCCTGTGTCTTTCTGGTGTTCATTTTTGTAGCTTATCCCTCGGTTTTTCATAAGGCAAATTTGCCCATTTGCCATAAAGGAGGTGTTCTTTAAAGAAGGTTAATTAAAGGGATGCATAGACTAGAAAAACAGGATGTATTCCAGACCTTTATGGGGAAGAGATTTGTGTGGCTGAGACAAACAAGATGGCCTGTTGAGAACACAGTTGTGCTTCTGCTTTGCTCCCCACCCCCTGCCTTTCCTTGAAGAGATTGATGATGGTGGTGGTCGTTCCAGAAGTTTGTGGACAGTGGTCCCCTCCTCCAGCATTGCAGGATCAGAAAACATATTTGTTGTGATGATATGTGCAGGAATAAACAATGTCTGTAAAGAGAGCATGGCAGCATTCTGCTATTAATGCTGTTTCTGTGAAAGCCTTCTAGGACTGCCCAGTCCAAATGTTTGAAGTGGAACTGGTGCTAAGAAAGAGCCAGATTTGCATAGACTTGATAGTAGAACCACAAGAAGTAATTAAAATAATTTTCTGTATACAATTTCTATATAGTATTGTATATTTCTGTATATTTATAATGCACAATTCTGTATTACTTATGTGTGTTTGTTTGTTCCATGATATGACCAAGTTCTAAGGAGTTGCTCTGGAGAGTATTTTGCCTCCTTTTTGCCACTGATGTTGATTGTGATAATAACTGTAGCTCTGTTTTGGCAATATGCCACTATAGAAAATTTAAGAAAGCTCTCCCATTTAGTTGCAGGTATACATATACGAAAGAAAACACAATTAATCAAAAATTCAAAATATTTTCTAATTTAAATTGGTATTCCATATTCCTTACATTCCATCATACTAATAGTATGGGTTTTTATGTATAATACCAATGTAGTATTTCCTGGTTTGACATATAATAATCTAATTATTTTATTATTATTATTTTCAGCAATATTTCAATCCTGAGGTAAATGTTCATTGCTGTGTAAGCTGGTATCTCTTGTTCTGTACCTACCTGTTGAGCAGGTATGCAGTTACTGCCTTAAAGGGCATATGCCTAGATTTTGATGTGGAGAGGAGATTTTATAGAAATTCATAAGATTGTCTAGTGGTTTGGGTTGGAAGGACCTTAAGGATCATCTTGGGTGAACTCCTGTGCAGTGGACAGGATACATGCTACTGGGCCCAGTTGCTCAGAGCCTCATCCAGCCTGGCCTGCAACACTTCCAGGGACTGGGCATCCACTGGACAGCAGCTGGGCTGCCTCTGGACGACCTGTGCCAGTGCCTCACCACCTTCATATCTTATCTAAATAGTACTATGCGTTATCTAAACATAATCCATTTCAGTTCAAAGCTATCTCCCCTTGTACTAACAGTACATGTCCTAAAAAATCTCTCTCCAGTTTTTTTTTTTAAACCCCTTTTAGGCACAGAAAGATGCCATAAGGCCCTATAGCCTTCCCTGCTTCAGACTGAAAAGTTCCTACTGAGCTTTCTCAGCTTGGCTTCAGAGAAGAGATGCTCCAGCCCTCAGAATACCTTCTTGAGTAAGGAAGAGATTTGTGGCAGAGTGCCAGGAAATAGATTGAAATCTCTCTTAATAAAAGCAGGACTTCAGAATATGCTGTTGTGATTGCTTGAGCTACTGTCTGATTCTTTTTATTGCTGTGGAAATTATAATCTTGAATGATTCTTAAGTGTTAGTATAATAGCCCAGTAAGTTTAATCATAAGAAGAAACCATTACATGTGGCCTCAGAAATGATATCAAGATGGTTCTTCTACATGCCATTGCATCGTTATTTGCAGTCCTATTCTGCGTTAACATCCAAAGTTTGCACCTGTTTACAGACATACAAAAATAAAGTTACTTCTTATTGTGGTTTCTTTTTTTTTTTCCCCTCTTGAAACCAGACCTTATTCAGCTCAAAGAAATACTAAGAGGAATGAAAAACTGTCATCTGGTATGTTTAATATGCCTCCACCTACCTTGATATCTAGCCTAAATTGGTTGTTTTTCTGCAGCAATTGCAAGAGGGATGTTGTATATACAGACCCTGACAGTATTACCATTCCATACTAAATTAAGTTACTGTTCAAGAACTGGACAAGAAAGCCTTTTGTTTTTATTTAGTTTTTAAAGCAGTCAAATGAGTTCACTAGATATTAACAGGAAGTTGTGGCATTGGCCCAGAGAAACACTCCTATCTGAGATTCTAGTTGGAAAAAACTGAACCAGTCATTTAGCCACTAAATGAAAACAACTGAGGTGTAGGATTGATTTATTTGTTATTGCTTCCTCTGAGAGTATGTTACTAGATCTGCAGCTACGGTCTGATCCTTCCCTTCCCAAAACAGGACAGTGATTGTGGGAAATGTATTTTGGAAAAATGTCACTTTAAAGGCTTAGTGTGTCATGTAGCAGTTAAAAATCATGTGTGTTTTCATTTTATTCTTTGTAACTATATATTCCACTCCATAGTCAGAAGTCTAGGGCGTCAGTTTTAAAACAAGCTCTTATATTTGGCTTCAGGCTGATGTGTTATTTTTTTTTCCTTTTTTTTTCCTTTTTTTAAAGCTGTTAACTTGGCAATTGAGGTGGTAAGCACCTTTGCATCTCGTATACCTTGGATTTAGAAGTAGTTTCACTGTTCATACCACTCTGGCTCTTTTGACTTTTGGGCTTCCTAAGAGGTGCTACCTTGCTTGTAACATCGGAGTTGGAGAGAACAGAGAACAGAATTCTTCTGCTTTTGTTGAGCTAAGGTTTTCAGCTGCTCTTTTTCTCTGCATTTATGCATGGGTGAGTGTTATTAGTGTCCATTGGAGACACAATACTGGTCTCGACAGAGGATCAACATTGTTAAGGCTTTCTGCATTACTGTAGATAGCCAGAACTTAACTGAGTTGTTACTTCATGATAAAGGCAAATCTCCAGCTGTTCTTCACTTCTGTCTCTGCATTTTCCCTGAAGTGTTCGTAGCCTTATACATGCAGATACTGGGATGGAGGGCAATACACTATGTTCCTGAGATCAATGGTTTTGAAACCATGTGTGTTTGCAGAAGATTTCCTATGAAAAGCAGCATGTGTGTGAAGCATGTGAGGGAATTTGCATTTGTGCTTGAAAAGGGGGACATGAAACACGCTGTTTTTAAAATAAGGGTGCGAAATTTGGTTGGCGAGACCAAATGACGTCTTGTCATAAAGTGGTTGGCCCAGTAGTGTTCTTATCCGGCACAGAGGATGATCAGAACTTTCAACCTAACTGTGGAAATAATAACTTAATCACAAGGGTTTGATTAATGCTAGAATTGAAATGATACTGATTTAAAAGTTTGTTTATGGTGGCCCTTCTAGATACTCCAAACTGGGGGAATTCCAACTAACTCTGTAATTCTGATTGGATTGTTAGTCACATGGTTATTCGTCAGTTTTGAGAAATCAGATAAATGTCTGTGAGCTATTTGTGGGCAAAATTTAAAGATAGTAGTCCGGTTTTCTGGAAAAAGCCAAAATCATCTTATTCAGCTATCTTTGGGCCATGTCATGTCACTGCTGGTATTATTTCCGGAGTTTTGTCCTTCTGAATTGACCTACTGACTGATAGTCATTGAAATTGAAAGAGACATGACACCAGGATAAACACCTTGTTTCATCACAGCATGTCAGTTTATATTGCACCTGACCTTTAGTATTAGCTTGACTTTATGTTTTGTTGTAAACACTGTTTTATCCCCTTGTGCAGAAGAACATTCTGCATTAAAACTCTGCTGTGACTTACTTGAAGAATGTAATGTCTCAGTGTGATGGTGTCAATGCATGCAAACAGAGAAAACAAATGCTTATAAAATTGCTACCTGACAGTAATACTTCTTGACCTGTGACTCTGGACAGATATTGCAGATGTCAGAAGACTTCAATCATGGGTTCAAGGTATGACACTTGTAATTTAAAAAGTCGCATCACAATTAATAGAATCAGGATTTAGTGCAGGGTTTTTTTTCTGCACAGTACCACTGCCTCTGTGGCAAACTTCATTTCTTTCTGAGCAAATGTAAACATAGTGTTACAAGCCTCAGGAAGTTGTTAAAGCAATTAAAGGCTTCTCTCTCAGCACATTGCGTGGTTACCATAGTATCCCTTGCCTCAAAGTCTTTACTGATGATGTCAGTATGCATAAAGGGGCTGTTCACAGCATCTACATGAAGATTATTCAGCCCTCACTGATCATAAGCACCTCTATACATTCTGTTATCCAGTGTTATTTTAGTAATTCGTGAGACTGGAAGGTAAGTGATTTTTTCTTCATACTGAATACTTTTTATGTGTCCTCACACTGAAGTTTCAGTGTTATCTTTTTCTAAATTCTGTTGAATTGTTCACTAAATGTATAAAATATGTTTTAGGTGAACCAATTACATAGATTTATATCATTTAAATGTAATGACAAAGTCTAGATAATTTTCATAACTATAAAAAAAGGTAAAGTAAAAATCTCTGAAGTAAAAAAAATTTACTTATTAAATAGTTAGAGGGTTTTTACCAGTTAAAATTTACAAGCTTTATTTTTAATCAGAAGCAGATCATCGAAATTATGTAATGGGAGCATTACCTGAGAGAAAAATATTCACTTTTAAACAAATGATTATTAAAACAAAAACTCAGCAATTAACACCCATCTCATATTAAAAAAGGGCTTTGATGTTGCAGGAAATTCTACATTAAGGTGGTATGTATTGTACAAATCCACCAATGTACCTCTCTTTTTCCCCCCCCATGCATATACAGTATGCAAATTACTTTTCTTAACCTGTACCTGTTTTCTGTTTTTTTGAGCATTCATTGGCTTATTTAGACACTTCTGTCTCTTTTGGGGAAAAGGTTCCTCTATTGACATTTCTTAAGCAAAAAGCTTAGTACCCGCTGACTCATGTGACAGTTTTTAATGCTATTAATTGCAATAGATATAGTGCATTAGAAGAATTGGAAGGAGAGTCTAGTGACAATGCCGTGCCTTTTGAGTATCTTTAATTCCTTGTGGACTGAGGAATTTTTGCTTTCTAGTATAAAGATATATGAGATCTGTTTTTCTCTCTCTCTTGACTGCCTAGCTATTAATTTGGATATTAATATAAAAAAAGAATAGTATTTTTTGATAAAATGAAGAAAGCAACTCCCCTTTTGATTCTCATATCTATTAACTTTGATATGTTACACTTAAAGTCTGTTATGTATTTATTGCAGTTTTTAATTGTTCACAGTGTCTTCCTTTATGGCTTTAGGAATTGTGCATCTTTTAGGTTTTAGCTTAGGAGGTTAAACTATGTGGTTTTTGCTCATTCTTTTTTGTTTGCTTGGTTTTTTGGTCAACTTTTTTTTGTTTGATTTTCAGTTTGGCATGTTAGACACAAACAGCTGGTATGTAATGCATGTGTTTCTTTAATGAATGTCTGTCGAATGACATAGTAGTAGTTAGGAGCTTCTTTTTCATGTTTATTAATTAATTTGATTTGTTTTTCCTACCATGAAGTCTTTTGACTTTGTGTTCAAATTTCACATTCAAACAGTTTATTAGACAAACAGGGTTTCTGTTTGTTTTTACACTATAATCCTGTTAGGTCATTTACAGGGGTGCATATTTGGGTGGATCTTGAGATCTTCCATTGTAGTGGTGTCATTAATCACTGCTATGTTTTCTCTATACTCAGCAGAAAACAAGCAGGATTACAGGAGGACTGAGGGGAAAGGATAAGGACTACTTTAAAAAAAGAAACCTGCTTTTTTCAAATAACACTGTAATAGTGACCTACAGAAGGACATCACAGAATTAGAGAGTTTTAAAAAGATGAAGATAGAAAGACAGTTATCTTAAACACAGGCTGAAGGAAAAGTTCTTGAAGGAAAAAGTCTTGAACAGAGTAAATTGGGAATTCTTTCCGTTTATATTATCTAACGAGAAGAGATTAGAACATTATCTAAGGTAATGCTAACAGTTTTTGAGGATGTTGATTCAATGCTGAAAAGAGTAATCTTGCTGTCCTGATGCTCTTCTCTCCCTACAGGAGTCATGGGGTGAATTTGTTTAGTGGGTTGATCCAAAATAAACTAGTCACAACAAAGCAAGGAGCTTTTCTGTCAGCTGGCAAAATGAACCTATTCCCCTGGAATCTGTGGACTCACAAAGTTTGTGACAGTAGAGAAGACTGGTTTATTTGCCCCGCAGAGCATTAGCTCTGAGAATATTCTGCCACATCTACTTAACCATAAGTACAGCTGTATTCTAAAATCATGGTGTGTTTTTATGGAATTTAAAATCTCCCTGTCCAATACAGCTGTGAGAAAAAATAGCTGGCTGGCACATGGGATTTTGTGGTCAGTTTTTGTGTATTTTCCCTGATATTTAGGGAAGTTATTATTCAGATAGAAATCCTAGATAAATTTCTGGCCTTGTTTAAACAAGGAAATTGAGTTCAAGACCTGACACTAGGAATGTGCTGGTTTTAAATTAGGATGCCCCCCCCCCACCCCACCTCCACCCTTGACCCATGGCTGGTCATGTGTACAATTATAGATATGTTTTGTGTGCATGATGGGTTTATATGCTGAACCTCACCATGATCAGATGTGGGAGCTGAGGCCACCTTGCCTTTCTTGGTCTGCATGATCTGGCCAGATTTTCTTCCAGCGCAAAACTTTAAGCAGTTTGTCTTTAAAGCATGCAGCTTGTCTTTGTTTGCATGGAAGTAAATTATAATGGAGGAAATGCATAGTCTTTCAGAATCAATAAAGTTTACTCCCATCTCTTTTGGCTTTATTTGTACACATGCATATGGAATGGGGCAATAAAGTCTCGGTGGTTTGCTTGGTATTTCAGTCAATAGGAGAAAAAATGTGCCCTAACCTTGCTAGAATTTGCTTACAGAAAATTACCTAATATTTTTGTTCTGACAAAATGTAATTACTAGTAAATAAGCATTCATGTATTTCTGTAAGAATGGCTAATTCAATTAGGGTTGTTAAAAATGTAGAAAAATCCATAAGCGGCTATGCAACATCTGTCTTTTTTGTCTTCCCCCCCACCACGTTCTTCCAAAAATCATGCTTCAACTGCACCCCTGAGATACATGAGTTTCTCCACTATAGCTGTATGAAAATGAAGAGCAATCTCTAGAATTTTTTTTGTAACTATATTTTTCTTAAGTGCTTTTCTTTTGCCTAGAACCATGGGCGCACGTCTGTTTAAATTTGTGTAATAATAATAATAATAAAAAAACAGGTGGAACTGGCAGATAAAAAGAACTTACATTCTCCTGAGTGGATTTCCAAAGTTCAAGGCTTCTATAAATTTTCCATTTTTCCATTCCATATTGACTGGTAACCAGTGAACTGATTTCCAAAATTATATTCTCCAGTTCTAAAAATACTGCCTTTTGGTGTTGGGAACTTTGTCATATCCTGTTAATATGATCATTTTGTAGTGGTAGGTGGCTTAGATAATTTCTAAGAGGAAAAAACTATATAGGTAAATAAACAATAAAATAAATAGTGTGCTAAGAAAAACATTTTAGCATTCTCTAGAGCTTGTGTTAATCTGAATTGGCTGATTTGTCTCTGCCATGTTTATGTACAACATCTAATTCTGGAGAATTTTTTAAAAACCAAGAGACCCCCTTGACAGTATTCAGTATGTCCTACTATATGTGAGGGAAATGGGACTTCACTGATGCTTTTTTTTCTTAGAATTTAATTTTGAACTTCTTCATTTGTACATGCAAACCTTTATAGGTTCTTTTGTGTCTTTTCAATCACCCTATTCCATTCCCTCCAAGTTTTAGGGTTTTTTTTTTAATGTTATCTTGGGCTTTTTCCCTGAGTAAAGATAAAAACTTTGAAGCCACACAATTGTTTTGCCTTCTTATTTTCAATAATTTGAGTGTTAAACTTAAGAATAGAAGCAGTGTTGTGCATCTAGAAGAGGCATTAATTTATGATTCAATGGTCTTGATCTTAAGTTACATTATGTATTACCTGAGAGAGGCTGTGGATGAGGATTTGTCTTGTTGGCTTTTTTTTTACAGTGCTATTTTTATATTATTTTATATTCACTGAAGTTGTTATTGAAGTAGATTACTTCAGTTGGAGGTGCTGCTGGAGTCTTAGTTTAAACAAGATAAAACAACTTCTATCTACTTAAGTAAAAGCTGTGCATTATACTGGGCATGAATCTTATTTTCACTTTTCTCTATGTAGATTTTTATGGTGGGAAAGGGTGAGAGTCAAAAGTTAGCTTTAATTCTAGAATTAAGCCAGTCCATCTGGATTTTTACAGGAATGGAAGTCTTGCACCTTTCTGCAAGGTTTTCATGTATGACTTCCATTACTTACTGAGACAGTTTAGAAGTGTTTGTCTTGTTTTAGAGCTGAGTGGTAAAACTAGGCTGGTGAATCTTGTTGTTTTATGATATTTAAGGAGTCTCTTACTAACTTTTGTCCTTAAAATACACGTGAAAGAAGCTTTTGTGTGTGAGAGGCACAGTGGATCCATCACTTGTGAAGAAAGGCCAGACTGCTACAAGAAAACATAGCTGTTAAAACCACTGCTCTGTTTCTAGGGCGTTTATTAAAAGTCTTATTTGTTTGGTTTTTCTTTAACTAAAAAATTAACATAATTTGAAGATTGTAGTTTATTCCATGTGGAAGAAAGGAGCAAGTTCTTCAGAAAAGTACTGTAGAACTTGCAGTGTTGCCACATTCAGGTGTTTAAAAAGGTCTATACAGTCCATCAGAAGGAATGTTACAATACAAATTTCCTTGAGGTTTTCCTAGAAAATCTAGATTAAATCTGAACCCACTGCAAAGTACTCCACTTAGTAGTATGCCATCCCTCCCTTTCCTTTTTAAAGAAATGTACTTGGAAATGGAACTGAGGAATGCCTCAGGAGCTCCCTGGTTGACAATTCTGAGTTTAGCCTGACAGCTAGCTCAAGTATTCACTGCTGTAGACTTTTTGGATATGGTAACTGTTCAGTGAATGACAAGACTAGTGTGGAGTGCTTTCTCTTAGGCTTTTTCCCCATCTTGGGCCATGTGTGAATTAGTTTGGTTTTGCAAAACTGCTAAAAATAGTAGCTGCTTCCTCTTCTAAACTGACCAGATTCTTAAGGAACAAGGGCTTTGCAGGAGATATAGAAAGCTGATTTGGTTTCTTTTGTGTGAGGGTCATCTGGCATCCTCAAAGAAAATCAACAGCTAAGCATGCCATCCATTCTATTAAAGACACAAAAAGGAGAAAGGCACTTGGTCCTTAACTTGTGATTTTAGGAAATCTTGGAAAGAGGACTGTCTGGTTTCATGTGTGTTTGTGTCAAATAGCAAATTATGCATCCTTACAAGAGATGTAAGGCCATTATTTTTGGGGCAGTAAAAGAACCTGTTGTAACCTGTTTCTGTCATTCTAAGAATGATACATCCAAGATACTTAGCAATTTCTTTTGTTTTGGAAAACTTGAGTTTGTTTTACTATTTTTGTTTTTGTTTTTAAGTCATCAGACTAAAAGAAAAATCACAAAACAATTCTGTTCTTGAGAGCTAATGAGGCTTTATAAATATATTCTTTTTCAATTAGAAGTAAGTATGAAAGTGTATGCTTTCTTTTACTTGTTGGTTACAGTAGCACACCCATTAATATAAGTTATCTTGTAAAAACTAGAATGGTAAGTATTGTATTTCTGTTTGTAACTAGAATGAGATATTATAATTGAGAAGTACTCCATCTGACAGTCAACTCTAGGGTAAAATTTTGAGGTGTCTCATTTAATTGTGGTGTGTACTTTCTCTGGTGAGTTTTATTGAGGGCAGCATGACTTTGCAAGAATTGATGTGGTGATGTGTTCCAAGCAGTGCTCTGGTATGGGTGGGCTTGATTTTAGCTGTTGAGCTAAAGAGGCCTTGCATGAACTTGTGCTTTGGTTCCCAATCTGTAGTCAATTAGGGACTGCCTTGTATCATGGAAGCACTAGGAACAGAATTCCATTTAAATTTGTCTCTTATGATATATCTAAATTATATACAGGGTACACTGATACCCACATTCATAGAGAAGTATATAAACAGTTGGTTTCTTTGTTTCATGCTCTGCATCCTTGGTGTTCTTTAGGAACAGTTGTCTAGTATCAGTTTTTTCTTGGCCTTACTTACGTGTCAGAGCTCTGTAATATGTGTGCTTTACTCTTGAAGTGTGATTGAATATTGTTCAGTTCTTTGTTCTGTTTACCAGATGTAGGTTGCATTTTTTATCTTTCGCTATTTCATCAGGTTTATGTGCAACAGAGTATGAGATTCTGCATTGTTAATGTATCCTTAAAAGGATTTCTGGTGAATTTTAGAGAAGAATGCTTCAAAAGGGAAGATAAATACCCAAGTATAATATTATTTTTTACTTGAGTGTAAACTATTAGCTTTCATTTTCTTTTATGAGTGAATGAGAGTTTAAGAAGGCATTTTAAACATCCACTTTTACAGAAAACAATTTTTTTTTTCAGGAAGCTGTTAAATTTTATTAGTGTTTCAATATTTTAACCATTTCCTCTGTAAACAGTGCACCATGACTAGCATGGACAGCCTCCTCTAGTTATAAGATTTTTTTATCTTTTAATGTTACATAATTGTGGAGCCATTGAGGTATAGTGGACAGTTTTGCTATAGTAATTGAAACAGATGAAGCTTGTAGGTGAAGTATAACTAAGTGGCAATCAGTATTGCTTGGTGCTGAGCATGACCTAACAACCAACCAACTAAAAAACTCTTCAGAGAAGTCAGGTAGCTGCTAGGAAGATGAAGATACATCTGTTGCCTTGGAGGTCCCTACACAGACAAGCATTTCATTTGTTATATGGGATGTACAAGAGGGTATGGGGAAAAATACATGATTTTTCACTTTTAATATGAATAGTTACAGCTGTCAGTGAAATGTATTTTTGAGAATGTTCTAGTAAGATTGTTTCAAACAAGAAAACAACTTGACCTTTTATGATTATATTTAAAAGTTGGTTTTGCATCTCTTGTTTAAATAGGTAAACTTTTGTATTTAGCTGGCAGATTTGCATTATAAACCTACTTTTTTTTTAAAAAAGCAAGTTGTCAGATTTTAATTTGTTGATTTATTTTATGGGCACTATTATTTATGTTCTGATTCTTAGTTTATGCAACATGGACTGACAAAACTGGAGATTTTTTATTTCCCACTGATTTCCCACTGTATTTGCTAATGGATCTTTAGGATTTGCTGTTCAAAATCAATCACTGCTTAGCAGGAAAGCAAACTGCAGATATATACTGCATCTGTTTTCATGCAGCATCTTGGAAGGGCAGTTGTAACTAATTTTTTTTGCTTAACTGTCTTAAACTGGATGGTAGGAAAGCACATAGTGCAAATAGGCTTCACTGTCAATCTGTTTTCTGCAGCTCATCAGCAGTAGCTTCTGAAGCCTCCTGGAAAGCTGTCAGGCATTCTTTTTGGTACTGTCAGTGTCATGATGAAGGAGAGCAGTACTGGCTTTTGTTCATGTGGTGCTAAATATAGCTTGTTTTAACACAGCTCTATTTTTTGGTGGTGTTTGTCACTTTTTTGTCATTCTCTAAAAATAGAACAGTGTTCATCAAATTCAATCAGCCCTCTCTGATTTCTAAATAACTTAAAGGAAGTTAAAGTGTTTTTCTTTGTAGTTTAATACTAAGTCAGATTTAATTCTTTTTAGCTAAAGTATAGTGTCAAGACTGATAAATGATAGAGGTGTTTTGTAATCTGATACAAAACACCTGTGAAAGTAGAGCATAAGTAATGAGAGATTATATAGACTTGCCTGCTTTGAGAAGGGGGTGAATAGGAAAATTTGAACATATGGGGGAAGCAATGAATTGTATTAGAATGAATTCTACCTGTTTTGACTAGAAAATGCTTGCTGCATTCTCTGTTCCTGTCTTCCCTTTTAAAAACTTTATTGGTAATTTCATATAAAGTATTAAAATCTATTAAAAATGTTTGACAGCAAATTTGGGATGGCTCAGTGACTAGCCATGAAGTTTTGGGTAAAGTTCTTGTGTGGTGAGCATGTGAAAAGGAAATGAAGATCACCTTCCATCAGTTGTGTTTAAAACACCTGAAGGGTTCATGCAACTAAACAGCGTTAGGGGCTTTTTCCTGTACCACTTTTATGCTGCCTCCATGCTCTTCCTCACACAGCCATTCTCCTTCACCTCTGTAAAGTTTACCTGTGTATGGAGCTGTCTCCTTATTTGAGTGCCTTTAAAAGAATCATGGAGCCTGAGTGAGGAATAAAGGAATCTCTGGTGTTTCTGAGCTGTCTCATAATAGTGACACTGATGTCTGCTGCTTCAAAATTGCTTCTTTCTATTTGTTCCAGGTAGTTAGCTATCTGTCATCAGGTTGCCTGTCGGAAACAAAAGTTTTGCGACACATAGTGGGATTTTGTTGATGTATTTTGTACAGTTACAGTGCTAATAGATAAAACCTTTATCTATAATTGAAATCTCATGCAACTACAGTGCAGCTGTGCAGCTCAGGCTCCTGGCATCCCGACACAGCTTGTCTAGCAGTGCTTGGGGAATCTGTGTGTCTTCTGCTGTGCAGTTACACAATAAACTTTCACTCCTGTTGTTTCAGGTTGCTTATGCAGAGGAGGCAAACTGCATACAGTTCTAAGTTGGGAGTTGGACTTGCTATGATGGCTCTCTATGACTACCTAAAAGCAGGTTATAATTAGGTGCCTGTCAGGCTTTTCTCCCAAGTAATAAGTAATAGGACAAGAGGAAATGATGTAATAAAGTGTGTGGTTAATTTCTACATCATGTGTAGATGTGGGATCTTTACCCACTATGTACCACATGATTTCTTCCTTGAAGTGTTTAGCTAGAAATGGCATTTACTCACTATATTCCTGCTCTTTGATTTCCTCACATACACTGTGACTTAAAGTAATCTATTAGATAGCCATAAAAGGTGATTGTAAAAGTGTGTTATCAAAGGAAGCGCTTACTATGAGTAAGGCATGAGTAGCTGTTAGAGTAATCCAGCTCTGAGGAGAGAAAATTGACACTGAGTTTTCAAGCCTTATTTTTAGAAGAATGCATGCGTCTAAAATTCATACTCTTATTTTAGAGTATTTTAACAAACTGTTGGCTAGCAGTTTACAATGTCCTAATCATTGGATACAAAGTGCAGTTTAGACCATGAAGTTTCAGTGGTGAAATTTCACCCCACAAAATCCCGGTTTCCAGCTTCCTCTCTAGTAACTTCCCCTCAAGCATCTCTGGCATGTATTTGTATTTCATCATCACAGAGCAGTTCCAGTTTTCTTTTTCTTACCTTTAAACATCCAAATGTAAGTTTTCTGTGGCATTAGTGAGTCCTTTATTCAGAAGACAAGAATGCTGAGCCTCAATACCCACATTGCTGTGCCTACCACCCTCTTCACCAGGCATGTTGCGAGCAAGCACTGGCACTTCCATGGATTGCCATATCAGATTGTGTCTTTATACAAAGTGAGATGTCCCTACAAAAAATTTTGCTGAGCAGATAATTTGAAAGGCAGTCTGCAAGACAAGTTTCTCTTCTGGATTTTTGTGACAGTAAGTTTCCATGGATTTTGCTTAAAAACCAGAATAAGTAATTTTGCTTGTGATGCCATTTTTAAAATATAACAGCTTTACAGAAGTTACCCAAACCCTACCAGAAGTGTGCATGAGTCAGAGACCTGATCCCTTCCTGCTGCTAAAGTCTGATTCAAAAGTTTGAGGTCTACTTCTGGAGGATAAAAGAAGACTGAAATCCAATATTTGAGTCACTGAGGCTGTCACCTTTGATAAGAGCAAACAGCCATGTTTGGAACAGTGTTGCACCTCACCAGACCTACAGTCCTATCTTGTGGAGGGGTTTGAAGGTACCCCTTGAATAAAAAAGAAAGGGAAGGGAAGCATAGGATGTGATTTGGACCTGAGAAAAAGACAATTCACTTCTTGCTCCTGTGGAAATTCTGCTATGTTTTCTAGCACTTAAATAAATGTCTTGAATTTAGCTGAAAAATGCTGTGATGATTATATTGTTTAATGCAGAATTACTGTCTTTTGTTGTCATTTGGTCATCTGGCTTCCATCTTTGACTTCAGCCTTGATCTTTACCTATGTGTGCCATGTTCTTTAGTAGCTTGATATCAAGCCTGATTTGCTGGAAGGCAGTTTAGGTGAAAACAATGGATTTATGGTGTGTTTATGAATTTACACACTTAATCTGAGAATTACGGCAGGTAAGCTCCAAAGAGAGAAAAACAAATATTTCCCCACTTGAGATAGAAATAGAGTTAAACACTTCAAACTGTTCTCAACAACAGAAGTAGGTACTGACTTTTTGATGGTGTGTTTAGTCTGCTGATAGCTGACCTGCTTCTTCATTGTCATAAACCAGGCAAATTTTGTTGTACAAATTTCTTGTAAAATGTTACACTAAAATGCATTGAAAAGTATGCTTTCTTTCTGTACTTGCCTAAGGACAACTTATAATGTGACAATGAAACATTTTTGTGAGCAATTTTTAATGCTGACCTGAAAAAATATTTCTCTGGATTTTTTTTTTTTTTACTTCATGCTCAGATGCCTTCCTGAGTACTTTCATCTGCTGCATCTCTGAAATTTGTTAGGATTCAGTGTTTGGGCCCCAGCTTGGATAAGTTACTTATGCATAAAAAAGGTGTCTGAAACAAAAAGTAATGTAATCTGAGTCTATGTAATGTTTTGTATAGCACTTCAAACTGAGCATTTTGGAAAATTCTGTACTGGTTTTTGTTTTGGTTTTTTTTTCCTGTAAAAATGCATGGTTTTGACTCAGAAAGAAGAACATTTACAAAAACAAAGTAATGTATTTATAATTTACAGAGTAATAGAACATATAAAAAAACTGTGCCCAAAGTATTCCATCCAAAAGTCCTATTCAAAATATTGTCTACTATTTCTATATAGTGTGACTTCTGTATTTTCTTTGCTCAACCCACACCCCTCACCCCCTGGTAGATTTCACCTTATGTCAGAAATATCAGTCTTGTTGAGTGGGGAACTGGGAATGGGGGATTTGGGCCTTCTTGCTAAAGAAACCCATGATGTGATCTAGGAGGAGCTAAAATGCTACTTTGACAAGTTATTGCATGCAAGAGGGTGAGTGGGCGTTGTATTTGGAAAAACTTCTAATAAGCATTGTAATACATAGGAAATCTTTAAATCAATTGTTCTTACATTATAAAAAAATTCATTGATATACCCTAAATAAGCGTTAGTGTGTTGTTTTAAAAATGTTTCTTTTTGCTAGACTAAAACTTCATTTTTTTACAGGTTTGTAAAGTTCACTAATGTGGGAGGTTTGTAGTTGAACTAGACAAAATATGAACATGTAAATGAGTTTTTTTTCACAGATCTGACTTTGGACAGTCTCATGTCTAGCTTGTAGACATTTTATGCTACTGCATTATGGAGAAACATTGAAATGTATTCTTAATATTAATTAAGAATGACAATTTTGTACAAATTTTTGTTAGCAAAGTAGTTTCTTAGCTTGCACTTGAACTAATGCAAAATAGTTTTTCTTTATGAGAATTTGGTTGTTAAAATTAAAACAAACAAAAGAGTCTATGTAATACTACAAATGAAGAGCATTGCCACATTTTCTTGCAAACATACCTGTGTGCTTATGAGTTGGTGGTTATGTAGTTTGGCTTATAACCAAGTTTCCAATTTGTGTGCTCATGGGTGAGTCTTTTCACAAATGTTGCAACTGAGTTAATGAGATTAGACTTGCACTTATGTGAACAAATTCCGTCTCTTCTGATAGGCTGTATTTTTAAGAGTATTCATTAGTCAGTATGATGATTGCCTTGGAGAATCTGGCATAAAAGAATTATGACTCTTTCTGGAACTTGGCTTGCTGATATTTTGCAGAGGTCCTGGATTTCTTGCCACATGCTGTTTTAGTTTGAACAGCTGACTATTGATTTTACACACTTCCTTTCTCAGATAAATTAAAATCTTGCTCCAAAACTTCATCTTATCTATGAGTAAGAAATATTTGTGTCATGCATCATATATTTTTTTTGGTATGTCAAAGAGATGAGTCCAGGGGCTTGCACTAGTATGATATAATTTCATAATTCGTGATAATGATTTTACTTTCATTGTTTTAAAAGGCAGGCTGTTGCCTTAATCTTGATAAGATTTGTGCCTGTCCTCTTCTGACAAGCCCACAATCTGTAGAAGAAGTACTATTTTTTCCCCTATTTTGGCTAGGAATTAATGTTATTGGCCGAGTAATAACAAGCTTTTTGTTACTACTTACAGAATTTGTTGGAGTAGCAAAATAACGTGACACAGGGTACAATAAACAGTTTTAAAAATCTGAGACTCAAGGTGGGTATTTTGGGCTTTGGTTTTCATCATTGCTTTTCTTGCAACAATCACAGAATATCAGGTTGGAAGGGGACCTTAGGGTTCATTTGATCCAGCCTTCCTCACAAAAGCATGGTCCAGTCAAGGTCACCAGGACCTTGTCCAGATGGATCTTAAGAGTCCAGCATTGGGAAAGCCACCACCTCCCAGGGGTGATTATTTCAAGGGATGATTTTTCTCATTATGACAAATGTTCCTTTGCTGTCCAACAGAATCTTCCTAGGAGTAATTTTATACCCATTACTCCTTGTCTTTTCCTTGTGATTCCTTGGGAAAGGGTAGTCTCCTCCTTTGTAGCCCCCAGTGATGAGAACTCCCACAAACATTATTTTCTCAAGGTTGAACAAGCCTGGTCCCTGTTTGTCAGCCCTGGTCGCTGTGGTTGTTTCCCAGGGCAGTTTAAATCCCCTGCAGATGCTCCTGCACTTCCCCACCCTGCTGGGTGAGCATTGTGTGAGGTGTTCCAAGGGCCTCCCTTTCTCCTATTCCAGCAAAGGCCAATCTTTGAAGAAACACCTCTTTCTCTTTCTCCGTGGGATGTTGTTTTATGGTTTGTCTGTTCGTATGTTATTATTGAATAAGTAGTTGAATACTGTTATCCAAACAAGCAAAAAAATTGGTCCTGTAAGTATAGCTTTGTCTCTTTACTACTTGATTTCTATATTCCTTTAGTGATAAAGGACACTCATGTATGTCCAGTTAGAAGAGTGGGCTGTTCTGGAGGAAGGTAGAATAGACAAATGAAGGTGCATCACAAAAATTCACTGCAGCCTCTAAGCTGCTTTGTTTAGGTTGCTTTTAGTTCTGTCCATAACACATAATCTCTAAATAGAATAATATTAGGGGAAAAGGTTTTTTAGGCTGGCCTGTAGATAAAATGATGTTAGAAAAGTTTCTTCCTGCAATGTTCAGATTTGTTGTTGTTGTCTGTGAAACTGCCCCATCCCCTCCTCCAATAGTGAGTTGATTCCTAATAAATTCTGTATTTCCAATTACTTCCTGACTCACTTTGTTCTTTTATAGGAGGTATTACTTAACAAATACTTCCTAGAGAATTATGCTGCCATGCTGGCAGCAAAAGGTGCTTAAAAGACATACTTTTTAGTTGATGCCTTTTCAGCTAATCAGAATAATCACTTGATGGATAGAATAGCACAGAAGAGAGATTGCATTCTGAAGCAAAAGGCAAAATACATAAAATAATCACCTAATATTTTTTTTATTTTCCAAAGACCAAACATGGCATTTGAGTATCTACCTACATATTTGCCATTGTTGCATGGGTGGAAGGGCAAGGCAATGTCTATAGTAAAATGTAGAGCTTGAGATTTTTGCTTTATGGTATACAGGCTCAGAAATCATTTAAGGAGACTTCTGTTCAAGCTGTGTGTTGCTGAAATGCTTTTCAGATGAATTGATTTCAGCAAATTAGCTAAGTCTTAAGATTCTTCTTCAACCTGAAATAATGGCCATTATACAGGAGTCAGAAAACATAAAGCTTAAGGATTTTGTGGAGTGGTAGAGGAAGGATAGTATGATGATTAATCTTATACTCATATCTGTCAGAGTTTTGCAGGAAACAGTAATAAATCAGTGTCAAGCAAAGACATTGCTTCCTGTATTATGATTTTAACCCATCCTGTGCAAGTTATTTAGTTAGAATTCCATATACCTTTCTTCCACAAGTATTACATTTTTTGCAATAAAACCATTTATTTGGGGTTTGAGTCTAAAATTTAGATGTTTGGATGGATATCCTAGTATTTTTCATTTATCATCTTTTCTAGTCCTAATAATGTACAGTTGAATAGCATTTTCCAAGGAAGAACACTTGATTGACTTTATGCTGAAAATTAACAAGCTTGAGAGTCCTGCTTCATACTCCAAGAATCAGAGTAAAACACATTTCTATGAGGAAATTTTATGAGGAGGCTGGGGTGTAAAGAGCATCTTCCAGTAGTTTAGACACTAATGCTAGTTATTTGTTTTTTCTTTCATGGCTGTCTCTCTTTTGGCTTGTTTTGTGGCATGGAGATAGCAGATAATACTAGCTGTGATTTAAGACTGATGGGCATGTCAGCATCACATAGATCTCTCTCCCTGGCCCCCAGTGAGCTGAGCAAGACAGTCACAAGAAAATCAAAAAGCTCATGGGGCTGAGATGAAGATAGGGACAGCAAAAGCTGCAAGCAAATAAGGAATTCATGTTCTTGCCATTGGCTGGTCTTCATCACCTGAAAGAAGAAGGACTCACATGTAGGAGTTTCATGGGAAGAAATAAGCCTTTGCTTCAAAAGTTTCCCAGTCCTCCTTTCTGTGTTATGGGATATCTCTTTGGCCAGTTAGGGTCAGTTGTCCTGACTTCCCAACCCTTTCACTTGTACTGCGGTGTTATAGGCAGGGAGGGCCTTGGCTTTGTGTAGCCACTGCTCAGCAGCAGCTAAAACACCCATGTGTTTTCAATGCTGATTTGCTTACAAATCCAAAGCATAAGTCCATATAAACTACTTTGTAGAAAATGTACTCTGTCCAAGCCAAAATCACAGCCCAGTACAAATTATGTCCACAAACCCATACCCCATCCCCATTTCCACACTGTTCCTATCATGCTTTCCCTTGTAAAATGCCCACAAATGTTCACTGAGTATGTTCAGTCCATGACTTGGAGCTCCATCTGTTCTGGTGATCACTCAGGACAGAGAGGTGTGTTGTGGGGAGTTCCTGGGCACAAAAGCCAAGTTGGGTCACAGCTGCATTTGTGCTGCTTTATGTGAGGCTTGTCCACTACTGGTTGAGGTAATAGGAATTTCAGTAACATAAAATGCAAATCACAAGAAATTGAAGGTTGTTTCCATTAAGTCTCCAACCTTCGTCTCTTTGGGCCATGCCATAGGATCTAACATTGCAGTGGACTCTTCCCCTTGCTCCTTCTCCCATGTGAGGTCCCTCCTGTGGGAAATGGGATATAATCCTTCAAGAGCTGTTAAAACGTGAGTCTTCTCTTTAGCTACAGTCTTTCCATATCAAACTTCTCTGGCATAAACTCCGTGCAGGGCCACTGCTCCTAATGGTGTCATGAACTGGTGATTTAGATCATTTAATGAACCACTGTCAAAGGGTTTTAGCAAAAATGTTATTAATAATATGTTGTAAAACTGGGACATACAGTTTGGTGCTTATTACTGTGTGGCCCAATCATTTGAACAATGATTGAAAATTACCAGGCACAAATCAAAGTTACCATTCTACCAAGGCTATATGTGATATCAATCACTTAAGATTTACTTTGGTAAAATGGTCTCTCTGCTTCAAGGAGCAGCCTTGAGAGGCCACCCAGCTACAGAGGAGATCCATGCTGCCTGGCAGGGAGAACTCAAAGAAGGCTCATTTAGCCTGTCATATTTATGGAATAATGTGATTTGCTCATTGTCAAATTGTATACAGTGGGAGAAGTATGCATGAGATTCCTTGTGCCCAAGCTTCCTTTGTTCCTTGACAAATGATCCTTGGAAAAACCACTTGCTATTAATTTTTTTAATTATGTGATCAGTGTTCCAAGCTCCTGAATGTATATGTTCACTGGGTCACTCTGTTCCTTTGTGGGTTTTCAGAGAACAGATAAAACCTGAGTTCTTGGCCCATTAATGGCTCAGATCTTTTATCTTCTCTGGAATCTGTACCATGTGGCTAAGGGGACACACGCATTTGTCACAATGGGTACCTGTCTGCAGGCCACAGCACCTGCCAAGAGCTTGCTGTGGTGTGGGGTTTCCATAGGCTGAAGCTTCCTTTACAGCACATATACCTGCTTCAATGTGGAGTCCCTTTATCCTGACTTCTGCCCATGGCATTGGACGTTTTGTATATAGCAATGGAGCACAGTATGTTCTCAGCAGTTCTTTCTTGCACTGGTTTTCATTTCTGGTTTTCTTTCCTTATTCTTTCTTTCGGGTATGCTTTGTTTTTCTTCCATTTTCCCCTGTGAACTTCTTGTTTTCATGTGTAATGGTGCCTTACAGCAAAGAAACTTGGGCCTCTTCTTGATTATTCATGTATGTCCTGCTAAATACACTACCTATATTTAGGCACTTAATAGAAAAATCTAGTGCAAGTATATTTACAGGCAATTGTATTGTATTTATCTTTATACTTTTTAAAAATTCAATGCAACGGTAAGACTTGTTCTGCTGAAATAGTGTTCTGTTTTATTGTGTTCAGTTACCTTGATATTTGGTATTTTGTGATATTGAAAATCTGTATCTCTAGAGATGCTATATTTCTAGCACTATTTTGATGTTTACAGAATTCTTTCTTTTACTCCTATGGATACTAGTTTTGAAAACAGTGCATTTAACTAGTAAGACGTGTGTCATGAAAAGGCCTGTAATTGTTGAGGATTTGTTTACCTGCTTTTAGCATAGATCTTATGTTGCTCAATTGTTTACAAATTACCAAAGTTTACACATACTAAATGGAATTGGATTCATTGACTTGGTTTTCATCTTCCACTCTCCTCGTTATCTTTTTCCTTAATTGTGTTGTTATTTCTGCCATATGGAGCAAGGAAAGACCACAACATTACTTTTGTAATCAACTCTTCTGTTGACTTATTTTCATTAATTGAAATTGCTCATAATTTCTGGGAATTTGCAATGCTGTAAATCTCAGTTTATAACTACATGACATAGACTAGACATTTAGGAAAATGTTTCAGATTTTTACCTGGAATTACGTAAAAGATGCATACAATTAAAGGGGTTAGAAAAAAGTTCTTAATTTTCTAATTTTTATTTATAGTAGCCATACTTCTAAAGAAGGCTTATCAAGGCATGTTTTTTTAGGGGGGTGTCTGCAGTTGAGGGATGTTGTCGTGGATAATATTTGGATTGAGAGGTCATTGCAGCATCCTACTGAGCAAATAGAAACTGTGGAAGTAATCACTCCAGCATTCTCATGAGAATGTACCAAACCAGGAATCACCACTTGCAGAACAGTAAGTGTAAAGGTGCATTACAAGGAGAGCTAGAAGCTTTCTAGCATTAGCAGTATTCCTGCCCCTGCTGCTGTCCTGACTCCTAGCTAAACACTGTTTCTTTTTTTTCCCAGTGATTATCTTAATCTAGTATCTTTGGCAACTTCTCCAACTCAATAATCTGACAAAACAACTTAGCCTGTCCCTGAAGTGGGAAGTTCAAGAACTCAAGAAACCTTTGGAGAATGCTGTCAGGCCCATGGTGTGAAGGCTAGGAGCTGGACTCAAGTGATCCTTGTGGGCACCTTTCCAGCTTGGATTTTCTATTTTTTGATTTATTACCAATTAAACAGAGTAGAATACTGAGAATAAGAATGTATTTACAACCAGCTTCCCTCAGCCTCAACTTCGCTCTCAATTCTTCCCATTTCCAGAACTGTGCAGGGGAATTAGGAATGAGAGCTGCAGTCCATGCAGTGCAGGGCTACACTGGATGAGTCATCCCACCGTGTTTCTGCGATGGTGGCATCATCACAGCTCTGCTGTCACACCATGGCCTCCAGCTCTTCTTGTTTATTACCCAAGCTGTGTGCATTGGTGTACATGCACCTCAGCTGGGCTACTGATTTCACCCCTAACTCTATATATGTGTATATATATATATGAATGCAATAATTCATAGTTTATATGTAATGCATAATTGAACTTAAGTATTTGAAATTATCTCTCATCTGCTTTATCATTGGAGGCTAATCCTAACTCTATAAAACATTCTTCCTTTAATATTTTCTAATTTTGCATAACAAAGGGCATTTCAGTGAACCTTTATTCTTATTACATTGTGCCACTGATAGTGATCTGGTAATTAAATGAAAGCAGAGGCATCTTACGTGTTTTCCCTTTTAAGCAAGTAATTAGTACCATCCAGCTTGTTCATTTTTTCATTATATGAAATTAGCAGTTTGCTAAGATGCTGTCTCTGTAAAAAGTGTTGACTTTCTTAACAAGAGAATTTTGCCTGTTTCGATACCTGGTCAAAGCAGAAGCATTAGAAGGTGATTTATTGTGAATAAAATGTTTTTCAAATGCTATTAAAATACAGAGTGGGAGAACCAGCACATGCTGTCTTGTCTTCAGACTTCTGAAACTTATCTGTGACTCCAAAAAGAAGATCAGGAGTGTTTCAAGCAGTTTCAGGCTGTAAAAGAAGATTTCTTCTTGAAGTCTCCTGTTTTACTAATGCAAGCACAATTGTATTAATATAAACAACAAAGAAATTTTTTGTGGCTTGCTTACATATTTCTATTCTATTAAACAAAGTACAATTCCATGTTCTTAAGCAAGTTTATACCAAATAGTTTACAATATGGTGATGGAGAAAACTGAGTTAAAAAATCTTGCCTTGAACTGTATATCTTGTTCTGAAAAAACTTGGCTTAGAATTTAGAAATTTATGTAAATTTCCAGAATTTCCAAGAGCATTAATTTTATTTTGGTCTGAAGCATGCTGGCAAGTGTTTCTATATTATGCAATATTAAAATTCCTTCTTTTTCAGGTATTTCTTTGTCTCACACCAGAGTGTGCATTGTGTTGAGGAGTGGCATTTGTTGTATTTAGGAATGGGAGGAAAATGTGACCGAGAAGGTCACTAGGGCAGCTTTACTTGTTGGCAAATAATCAAGTCTTAGGCAAAGGCTGCTCAATGAGATTACATTGTGAAGTAGTAGTTGAATCTTTTCAGCATTTTTTTTTCTTGCATATTTTCTTCTGTTTCCATAGAATTCTTACAGTGGTAAAATTTAACAATTCTAGAAGTTTATCTGACAAAATCAAATCTGCTTGGACTTTTAAATTTGTCCCTTCTGTCCCAATCTGGGAAATGCTGAGGGTGACAGCTGCATGTAGGGTTTGGTGACAGCAATTCTGATGCCCTGAGTTGTAGTTTTTTTACTTTCCTTGGGGTTTTTTGTGTTTTCTCATGCATATCCTGAAGCCCACAAAAAAAAAAAAAGAAACCAAAAAAAACTGAGGCTGCTTTTAGTTTCTATATATTTTATAAATTTTTGCCCAGACTCCCTAAAAATAATGTCCTTGTTTTTTCTTTGCATAAACATATATAATAATCTGTTTCCTTGCATCTGTCTGTTTGTGATTTTCATAACTAATATTGCTGTACAAGTTGTTTACTAAATGCAATTGAATGCTTCCTTTATTGTTTAATGAATGGGGTTTGCTTATGGCTTGGTGCCAATAGGGTTTATGATTTTCTCATGTTACAGCAAGTTATGTTGTGAACATACTGGTCTCCAAAAGGGAATAGTGTAAATGGCAGTTCTCCATCCTCCCATTTCTTTGCTGTATAAAACTTTAATTAGTTTAATAAAACAACAAAAAATCTGTCTAGTGGATAAAACTTACCATACTAACTGAATTGACAGAGTATTTGAAGGATTTTGCTTTTTTATTTTTCTTGGTACAGATAGTCTATCTTAAGATAGTAAGTAGAATTTATTTTCCCAGAAGGAAACCTGTAAAAATTCTTCATGGATCATCAGAATATCTCAAAATAAGCTTAGATTCAGATATTGAACTTTTTTCATATGGTTTGTTGCCCTTATTAATCCTTTTAAGGACAGCTTAATATTAATTTCCATTTAATTCTTCTAGTTAAATGGGAAATACACATTATCTAATTTCAGCATATTTGGAAAATATTCACAGAGTATATCCTGTTAGAATGAATCTAGTTTCACTGCTGTATTGCATACAAGAAAATTCAAATCACAGACCTTTATTTAATGTATTAATATTGTTCCTCCAGTGATGCACTGGGCAATTTTCTTTTTAAAATATTTCTTTTAAAAATAGGCTTCATACTTATTCTCAATAGAACAAATTTTGGAGGAGATTTATAAAAACTACATTAAGAGCAATCATATATTTATTTTTTAATTATTCCTTTGCTATTCATATCTGAGGTTTTTGTTGGTAGCAGATTATAGGAATTTGCACAATATAAATCAAAACAAAAGGAAAGCTACATTTGAAAAGTTACCATTTTAATTTTTAAAAAATATATTTAATACTACACCAAATCCAATCTGGGTTGCTGCCCAAGCAAGGGGATTCTTTACAGCCCCAGCTGTATGCTCATATCTGGCACACTGACCAGTTGATCTGATGCAAAATTAATACACTGGTGGGGAAGAGGGCATCATCTTCCTGAAAACTGCAGAGCAAGAAGAGGAAAATGCAAGGCAGCCAATAACTACAATAGATGGTTGGAGATTCTTTTCCATGGGAGAGTCTTGTACAACAGAGGCCTGTTGTGCCTCAGGGATAGGACCCAGCACTTGGCCTTGTTGAGCCTCATCCACTGGCCTCAGCCCATTGATTCAGCCTCTTCAGAACCCTCCTGCCCTCCAGATCAACACTCCCACCCAGCTTGATGTCATCTGTGAACTGACTTGATCCCCTGGTCCAGATCACCAATAAAGATACTGAATAAGTTTGCATCTGGTTTCATCCTCTTTGCATGCTTCCTTCATATATTTCTATACCTTGATCAGATCTCCCTGATCCTTCTCAGGGTTGAACAGTCCCTGCTCTTTCAGCCTGTCTTGGTAGGAGAAGATATTCCAGTGTCTTCTGCATCTTCCTGGTATGTGCTTGGACTCTCTTCAGTATGCCCATGTCTGTCTCACAATAGGGAGCCCAGTGCAGGACACAGTACTCCACGTGTGGCTTCATCAGCACAGAGGGGAAGAATCCCCTCTGATGTCCTGGCCATGCTTTGGCGCATGCAGCCAAAGGTACCATTAATCCTTCTGGTGGGTTAGAGACCCCTGACTCACTGACCCCAGCAGGTTAGCCTTGGCTAAACACCAAGGGCCCATCCCAAACCACTTACTCACTCCCTTCCTGAGCTAGACAGGGGAGAGAAAATATAATGAGAGGCTCATGGGTCAAGATAAGGACATTTCTCCTACCTGTCAGGATCCTTCTGCATAGCAGCACGACATTCTGATATATCAGTCACTTGTCTCACTCCAGTGTTGTCTGCATTATACATCTCCTCCCCACCCCTAGATATGTTTTGTGAGATATTTTTATTGATGTTGTGGATCAAGAGGTTGTCTAATTTGATGGCTTTTTGTGAAATGTGTTTTCCTATTAATCTGTGTCCTAGGTGGCTGCATTTGGTGCATTAATGAATCCCTAAGCAGATCTCACAGCATATTGATTATCCTGTGTTATTAGAAGCAAAGTGTTCCAACTTGGAGGCCTAGCTGCAGTTCATTTGTTGACCTAGCTATTGTTTGTATACCCAGTTGTTGTCTAAGCTTAAAATATTCCCTAAGACAAAATATGAGCTTTGCTGTAGCTGAAGGCAGAATGCAAAAAATCCTTGCTCATTTCCATTACTTCAGTGCATAAGAAACAGACAGAGATTCATATATGAGAAATTACCATCTGTGATAGACTTGGGTATTAATCCCCATGAATTTGATCATCTTGTTTTTCTATTCTTTGAAGGTGGTTGAGGGTGTGATTTCTGTTTCTGGCTTGTTCTCTTGGTACTGTATATAAAATGTTCTAATGACTAAACAGAAAATAAGAAAATACTATATTGTGCTTTATAAACTTGCGATAAATACAGAACTTTTTTTTATGTAGCTGGTTTTTGAAAATTGATTGTTATTCTTTTAAAAGACACACTTCTAATTTTGTATAATGTCACATTGATATGTAATTATTCTGTTTTGAATTCCAGCTTCTTGCCTGCCTCTCCTCCCCCTGCCCCTGTTCAGTGCTTTGTTGTTTTAGGCTGGTTTTTTTTTTCTCTTTACTCCCTTGTTTTTTTGCTTTGTGTGGGTAGAGCATGTGGGATAAAAGAACATGCTTGTATTGCCCAATCTAATTTTCATCTCACTTTCTCTACTTTCACTGTACTCTTTGTCATTAATTATGTCTTTTTATTGAATTCCTTCTGTTCCATTGGGATCTCTTAACCCAAATTGAAAGTATAACAGTGGTATCTAGAAGTCCACATAATGAACCTAAATTATGTAATCTTATTACTGAATCTCACATCCTTAGTTTTTTGGATACTTTTTCCCTCATCTCATATTTTTCTGAATTGCATCATACCTAACATTACATTGGAATAACTTCAGGATAGTGCTGCCTTCTTACATTTTTTCCTTTCCTTCCAAATGTAAAATGTCATTATGCAGGAATCTAATCTGAAGTATTAGGTACATTAAACCTCACATTTAATATTCATCCAGCCGGTAAACCTTGGGAGTGGGCAAACAGGGGCGTGACACATCTCTGAGGGCAGGGCACAGCAGTTTGCCTAGTGTGCAGGCAGGGCAAGCAGGCAGGGTTGTGCGTATTGTTCACTGTGTTGGTTGGTTGGGGCGTTTCTGTTAGTAAAGGTCTCTGCATGATCAAAACATGTGGTAAGTAGAAGTGTGTGTAACCAGACAGAACACAGCAAAAAGGATGCGTCTGTACAGACCCATTCCTGTGTGGAGTGTTTGAGCTTATCAGTGGTACCAGGGAGCAATGCAGCTGAAGCCTGCCTGTGGTGAACAGTTGAATGATCTCCTTTTGCTGGTGGCCAAACTTAGGAGGAAGTTGAAAGACTAAGGAGTATTAAGGAAAATGAAAGGGAAATAGCTTGGTGGAGTTCTGCCCTCCCATCCTTGAGGGAGTCCCATCAGGAGTAAGAGGATTTTCAAACCTCCCACTGTCAGGCAGCAGGAGGACACTTGATCAACAAAGGGGTGTGGAAATGAGTCCCTGTTTAGGGAGACTATAATAAAATTCCCTCCCAAACCCCATCCCATAGCCAGGTGCCACTTCAGAATAGGTATAAGACCCTGGATTTAGAGAGGAAGCCAGATGATTTAGAACAAAATTATCTGCCCAGTGAACCTCCCAATAATGATTCATCTGTAAGATGGATCATCACCTCTAACATCAAAAAGAAAAGAAGGGTAGTCATGGGGGGTGACTCCCTGCTGAGGGGGAACAGAGGGCCCCATGTCATCAGGACCCATTCCACAGGGAGGTGTGCTGCCTTCCTGAGGCCCAGGTAAGGGACATTACTGACAGACTTTCTGGGCAGATTCAGCCCACTGATTATTAGCCACTGCTGATAGTCCAGGCTGGCAGTGATGAGAATGGAAAGACAAGTATTAGGGCAATTAAAAGGGACTCTAGGGCACTGGGTGAGTGATTGATAGGGCAGGGACATAGGTAATCTTTTCCTCAGTCCCTTTGGTAGCTGAGAAAAAGAGCAGAGGGAATAGGAGAGCTCACATTATTAACAAATGGCTCAAGGATTGTTATCATCAGCAGAATTTCAGGTTCTTTGATCATGGGGCAACTTTTACAGCACCTGGCCTGCTAGAACTGGATGGGCTCCATCTTTCTGTTGAGGGCAGAAGAATTTTAGCTTATGAACTGGTGGAACTCATTGAGAGGGCTTTAAACTAGGTTTGAAGGGGGAAGGGGACGCAGTTGGGCTGTCTGAAAAAAGGCCCAGGGGTAGTAAGACTTAGAGAGTGAAATCTTGGGTAGTAGGAGTTAGGGGTGAAATCAGTAGCCCAGCTGAGGTGCATGTACACCAATGCACACAGCTTGAGTAATAAACAAGAAGAGCTGGAGGCCACGGTACAACAGCAGAGCTATGATGTAGTTGCCATCACAGAAACATAGTGGAATGACTCATACAGCTGTAGCCCTGTACTGGATGGCTACAAGCTCTTCAGAAGAGATAGGAAAGGGAGAAGAGGTGCAGGGATAGCACTTTATATTAAGGAGATTTTTGATGCCAAAGGTATTGAAACTAATGGTGATTTAAGAGGAGTTAAATGTCTATGGGCAAGAATTAAGGGCAAGGCTAACAAGTCTGACATCCTACTGGGAGTCTGTTATCATCCACCTAACCAGGAAGAAGAGGTGGACAACTTATTCTACAAACAGCTGGAGAATGTTTCAGGATCACCAGCCCTTGTTCTTGTAGGTGATTTTAACCTGCTGGACATCTGCTGGGAACTTAATACAGTAGAAAAGAGGCAGTCCAGGAAGTTTTTAGAATAAGTGAAGGATACCTTTTTGTCCCAGATGGTGAGTGAGACTGCCAGGGGAGAGACTATGTTAGATCTGTTGTTTGCAAATAGAGATGGGCTGGTGGGAGATGTGGTGGTTGAAGGCTGTGTGGGGCACACTGATCATGAAATTATAGAATTCTCAATATTTGGTGGTATCAGGAGGAACATCAATGAGACTTGTACATTGGACTGCTGGAGGACAGACTTTGGCCTATTTAGGAGACTTATTCAGATAGTTCCTTTGGAAGCAGCCCTTAAAATCCAAGGAGTTCAGGAAGTGTGGGCATGCTTCTAAATAGAGATCATGAGGGCCCAGGAACAAACTGTCCCTGTGTGCTAAAAGATGAGTTGATGAAGAAAACGTCCAGCCTGGATGGGCAAGGAGGTTTTGGAGGAACTTAGGAATAAAAAGAGGATGTATCATCTTTGGAAGGAGGGTCAAGTGTCTCAGGAAGTGTTTAGTGGGACTGCTAGGGCATGTAGAAAAAATGTATGGAAACCAGAGCCCAGTGAACTTAATTAACTTAATGAACTTAAAATGGTGACTTCTGTAAGGGATAATAAAAAATGTTTCTTCAAGTATATTAATAGTGGAAGGAATGATAAGATGAACTTTTGTTCTCTATTGGATAAGGGAGGGAACTCAGTAACTACAGGTGAGGAGAAGGCAGAAATGCTTAACGCCTTCTTTGCCTCAGTCTTTAGTGGGGACATGGTTTGTCCTCAGGATAACTGTCCTCCTGGATTGGCACATGGTATTAGGGAGCAGAATGGTCCCCTTGTTAGTGAAGAGAAAGCAGTCAGAGAACTGCTGAGATGCTTACATAATCATAAATCTATGAGACCAGATGGGATCCATCCCAGTGTGATGAGGGAGCTGGCAGATGAGCTTGCAAAGCCACTCTCCATCATTTACCAGCAGTCCTGGCTCATTGGTGAGGTTTCAGATGACTAGGAGCTGGCCAATGTGACACCCATCTGTAAAAAGGGTGGGAAAGAGGATCCTAGTATCTATAGGTCAGTTAGCCTGACCTCAGTAGTGTTATGGAACAGTTTATACTAAGTACCATCATGCAGAATTTACAGGATGGCCAGGGTATCAGACCCAGCCTGCATGGGTTTAGAATGGGTAGGTCATGTTTGACCAATCTGTTCTCCTTTTATGACCAGCTGGCCTGCCTGGTGAATGCAGGGAGGGCTGTAGATGTTGTCTATTTGGACTTCAGCAAAGTCTTTGATACAGTTTCCCAAAGCATACTCCTGGAAAAGCTGGCAGCCCATGGCTTGGACAGGAACACTCTTTGCTGGGTTGAGAACTGGCTGGATGGCCGAGCCCAGAGAGGGGTGGTGGCACCCAGTCGCCAGTGGTGTCCCCCAGGGGTCTGTGCTGGGACCTATTCTGTATTTTTATTGATAACAAGGATGAGGGAATTGAGTCTTTCATTAGTAAATTTGCAGATGACACTAAGCTGGGAGTGTGTGTTGATCTGTTGGAAGGTAGGAGGGCTCTGCAGAGAGACTGGAACGGTTAGATGGATGGGCAGAGTTTAATAGGATGAGGTTTAATAAGTCAAAGTGCTGAGTCCTGCATTTTGGCCACAATAACCCCCTGCAATGTTACAGGCTGGGAATGGTGTGGCTGGACAGTGCCCAGGCATAAAGGGACCTGGGGGTACTGTTTGACGGCCAACTGAACCTGAGCCAGCAGTGTGCCTTGGTGGTCAAGAAGGCCAATCCCTGGCCTGTATCAGGGATAGTGTGGCCAGCAGGAGCAGGGAGGTCATTCTTCCCCTGTAGTCAGCACTGGTGAGGTCACACCTTGAGTGCTGAGTCCAGTTCTGTCCCCTCAGTTTAGGAAGGACATTGAGACCCTTGAGTGGGTCCAGAGGAGGGAATGAGGCTGGTGAGGGGCTGGAACACAAACCCTGTGAGGAACAGCTGAGGGAGCTGGGGGTGTATAGCCTGGAGAAAAAGAGACTCAGAGGTGACTTTATCACTCCCTAGAACTTCCTGAAAGGTGGTTGTAGTCAGGTGAGGGTTGGTCTCTTTCACCAGGCAACATTTGACAGAACCAGAGGACACAGTCTTAACCTGTGCCAGGGGAGATATAGGCGAGTGTTAAGAAGAAGTTTTTGAAAGAAGAAGAAAGTATTGGAATACTTTGCCTGGGGAGGTGGAGTCACCATCCCTGGATGCATTTTAAAAAAGACTGGATGTGGCACTTGGTGCCCTGATATAGTTGAGGTGTTAGGTTGTGGCTTGGTCTTGATGATCTTGGAGATCTCTTCCAACCTAGTTATACTGTGATACTGTGAAAAGCACTTGGGGATGAAATTGGGCCATTTTTAAGGAGAATATACAGTTGGGTATTTATCTCACTGGAGCTTAATTGCTTTGTTTTTTTAGACTATTCCAAATTATTGCTTTACCTCCACCTCCTATGGTCAGCCTCAAATTGTCTCATATTCTCTTAACATTAAGATGTGTTGTGGTGATTTTTGCTATTTGATATTTCCTACTTGTAGTGAGAATTGAAAGTTGCTGTAAATAAACCCTTGTATTTCAGATGAGGAGGGACTGTAGGTCTAGTTTCTTAATTCTTTCCTTTTATTTCTTTTGTGTTAAATAAATCTCCTTTGTTAAGCTGTATACCATGTAGATGTTTGTAACAGACTTGGTGTAACAGATCTCATACATATTGAAGCTGGCATAAACTATGCATTTGTTCTTATTTCTAGTTATTAGAAAATATATTTTTATATTTAAAAGAAAATATAGAATATTGTAGTTCTGTGTATATTACATGTCACTGTATTCTTCCTGTTCCTGTTCTTCAGATTTCTTGCTTGTCAAGTGCATTTCACTATGGTATGGGAATAAAAGGCAGAATTTCTTGGGTAATACAACTAAAGAAAGTAAAACTTCTGGTCAGGTAGTTTACAAGGACACTGAACAGTTACTTTTGTGTAGTTATTCCTTAAAGAGTGGAAGTAGTGAATCCTTATGTTATTGTAGTTAACTTATGTGAAGCATATTAGCATGTCAAATGATTGTTGCTTTTCATCACAGCACAGTCCTTTAATATGTGTTGCAGATTTGTATAGTTCACCAGTGAAAATTATTTAGATCACTTATTCTAATATAGAAGTGGAGACATGAAAATTTACATTAAAAAAGGAATTAAGATTGTATCATTCCTTGCATGAATGGTTTTGGACAGTCTTGGCATGTTTTTAGCAAGCTGAAAATTAATATGTGTTTATTATTGGTTGTTTGTGACTAAATCTTTTTTGCCATCCTTCAGTGAATAAAATTTGCAAGTTTAATGTTGATTACCATAATCAGATTTTTAAATCTTGCGAAAAGTCCAATGCAAATCTATAGTGTAGCTATTTAACAACAGGCAGTGACTGTTTGGCCAGTATGGCTGCTTAGTTTATGCTTAAAAACTCTTGATTTATAAGAAGCCTTTTATATATGTCTTCAATCAGACATGGTGTAATTTTCTAGCATAATTATTAAAGAATACTAAAATTTTGGAATTAAATACTGTGTATAAAGAAATGGGGAGGTAAGGACAGTTGAAATTAAACAGGGAAGAGACAAAAGGTTTATGCTGGCATACCCTCAGTGTATGAAAGGACAGATAACTACTCAAGTAGTATAAAGCAGTCTGATGTCAACAGATCTGGTGACTGTATTTCCAAAAATAATTTTAAGTATCTCTTTCCTGCAATGGATATTGAAAGTAGCTAAAGCACATAAGAGATACTTAATGGTTTATTACAAGTTAAATTAAAAGTAATATTCTCCTAGTCTGCAATATATACAGAAACATTTGGTGGTATTTAATAAAATTTACGAACTGTGATTCTTGCTATATCAAATTGGTACCTTTTTTCCCCTGCTGGTAGAACACATTATACTAGTGTTTGCATATGTGAAATACTCCATACATTCCATTTTACATATTGAGGAAGTTTTTATGTTTCTTCCCATTATGCAAAATATGTTTGAGAATACATTTTGTGTATCAAAATGAAATGTGGCTGACACGGCCCACCAGAGCCCGGGCTAGCTCTTCAGAGGCACACCATGCCAGGTGTGGGGAATTGCCCCAGGATAAGATTTCCTGGAGGCAGAACATTTAGAGTTACTTGCTCTTCAGTGTGCTCGGGGTTTGGGGTTGGGCAAAGGAGGCTCTCAGCTTCTGAGGTTCCAAATGGTTTACTATAGTTGGAGGGTTCAGAGGTAAAGAGCCCCAAGCACTGCTGTGGTCGGGATTAAATAGGTGGCAGATCAGGGGATGGGTACAAACAATTGGCCAATGAGGGATCCTTAGGGGAGGAGTGGAGGGCAGGGTCTGGCAGGGTTACAACCCATGAGGGAAACAGGGGGAGGAAAAAGGGTTACATGGGCCAATGGGACATAGAGTAACAGGGGATTTCCAAATGAGTTAATCCAAATGAGTGGGATTGGCCCAGGGTGGGATTGACAAGGAAGGTACTGGAACAGGCGGTGGGGTTACAATGATGGACAAGGAAGGGACTAGAACAAGGGAGAGGGTTACAGTGATAGACAAGGAAGGGACTAGAACAAGGGGCAGGGTTACAATGATGGACAAGGGGCGGGGAATGTCAAACAAGGTAGTTTCAGGGGTGGATACAACTTGGGGACAAGCCAACTGGGGAAAACATAGGGGTACATAGGAGCAAACTAATATAACAATAAACTGAATACAATAAACGTGCCGCAATGTGTCTCTTTCTGGTCGTGTATGCAGGGAAGGGAAAGGAAAGAAAAGGGGAAATCAACAGAGCCAATGCAATCTTTACTGGGTTGAGCTAAAGCTCATGGAAGAACTTACTAATATATTAAATGTCTCAACGGTGATTTGCTGAGAACTAATGTTCTAATGCATTAGTCATCCTTATGCTCCTTCTGTTTTTGCAGATTCTGAAGGATGACTGTTGCTGGTTTCTGTGACACCACTTGAAGTCTCCCGTGCTGTGGATTGATAAGTAACGTGGAGGTTTAACTGCACAACCTGGGAAGAAAGCATCAGGAGTGCTAGTCCTTTTCAGCTCCTTAAGTAGATAGCAGTACAGTGCCATCTGTCTGCAAGGGAACATTCTTCAACAGCTTTTTACAGCTAATAAAAAAGACAACATAGTATCATCCACCTTCCTGATTTACAGTGTATTGCTTTCCAAGACAGATGGTCTGTCAGAAGCTGGAGGATGCCCGCAGAGCACATAATAATGAAGTAGTGAAATGATACTGCTGCTGCTGCCACTTGATTGTCAGGATCACTGCTGATAGAACTGCACTGCCTTTTTTCTGCTTGCTTAATCAGGCCAGAAATAGCAAGGTGGACATGGCTGGCTTCATTAGCAACCTGCTAATACTACTTCTTCTGTTTCAAAACATCTGTTTGGGTTTCAGAAGCCCACTTTCAGTCTTCAAGAGGTGGGTTATGCAAGAAAATACTATGTGTTGAATGCATGCAGTCACAGTGTTACAAAAGTATGAAAAAACATATCTTAGATTAAAATGTGTTATGGTATTTGTTGAATTTTGATCATTGCTCTGAATTTTCTTTCTGCACTTTTGAAATGGCCCTGTTGTCATACTGAAGACAGAAATTAATATTTTATCTATAGAGTTGCTTGATAAAGGTGATATGTAGGTAGAAGGATAAAATGGAAATTAACACACCTTTTTTAGTTAACACTAGTTAACACTACAGCTGTATTTGAGACTATACAGGGAGTAAATATATTTCAGGGGCTGGAGTTAGCTTGCAGGATAAGATGATGTTTTAACAAGAAAACATCAACTAAGCTGAACAGTCCTGAGAAATTTAGGGGTTGGTTTAATTCAGAATTGAATAGGTAAACTAGAATATAGTGTGGACAAGAGAAGCAGCCCCTCTTAGCTCCTGAGGAATGCATTGTACTATTATTGAGGTTGGGTATCCTGTTGCTTATGTATACATGAATATACATAGCCAAAACTTGTATCTGTGTTGCATAAATGTTTCTCATGTCTTACCATTCAGTTCTTTATAGTAATCTACATTTTTCTTACAAGTCGTTTATATGTTGCATTCAATATAGAATTTGATATTTGATATTGCCAAGTTTACTGTTTTACTTTGTTACTTGTAGTAGCATAGAAGTTGTTATAAATGCCAAAATTCAAATAGTGTTTGAATTAAAAGTTTCCCCTTTGTATGTAATTTATGTAATGTAATGTATGTAATTATATTTATGTATGTAATTATATAGAATTACAATCCCTAGTCTCAAACACCACCCCCCCCCACAAAACTCTTGAGAATTATTAGTAGTACTTTACAAAATGTAATGAACTAATTCTCTATCTATACATCCCTGCGCATCAGACAATTATTAGGATGAGATAATAGGTTGCATTTTCAGCTAACATTTTCAAAGCTAGTAATCTGATTTCTCAGATAAGGAGCTATTTCAATAAGTACTACTAAGTACTTACTGAAGTAACTGAACATAACTAAGATGTTTTCCTCAGCTCATGATGGAGTGAAATTTTCAGATCACTCCTGGAAATACTCAGCATTGTCTAGTTCATTACTAGTTCTGTGAGGGGCACTTCTTTTAAGAAAGACATAACAAAAATCAATAGTAAAAAAAAAAAAATCTTTCTTTGTTCTTCTTAAGATATAAAGATACCAGCAGATCTCGTTCCACTGAATGCCTTGGAAGCGACCAGCCGGTGATTTCCTTTGGTCTGTCAGATTTTGCACTTGACATCCGCATGCCTGCAGTGACACCTAAGCAGGTGAGTCAATTGCAATTTTTGCCACTTTCTCTTCTTTCAATAAGATAGGAAAACCAAGCCTTCCCTACAATATCAATCACTCAAATAAAATGAAAAGAAAACCATGGTGACTTTTATAGATACTATTTAGTTTTCAGCGGAAAGTAGGCAAAAAAAGGTAGCCTCAAATTAGAGAAAAATCTTTTCATTGAATTCATTTTATTTGTAAAATGTTGGTTTCATAAACTGAATTATTGAAGTTTTATAATGTGAAATATTTCTAGCTGTGCTAGTAAGACATGGAGTTGCAGTTTACGCCATATCTTGGAAAATGAATCATCAGGGAACCTAATTACATTAATCTGTATGTTGCTGCTACTTTGGCAAGCTGAGAGAAAACAAAAAAAAAAGCACTTTAAAAGGGATAGTACTTCTGAACCATTATTTTTAACTCTCAAAGTGCTCCATGAAAGCTACTATTAACTAGTTATGGTTTTATACTCTTTAAGGTATGAAGTGTATTATATTCTATTGATCCAAATGAGTAAAAGCAAAGGCAGTTAAAATTTTTTAATTTAACATTAGCATTTTTCAGATTCACATGAAAATATTAAGATTCCACTGTCATTTTCACATCTAATTTCATTAAGCGAGATAAAGGATGTGTTTCGTTTTTTTTTTTTTCTTTTTGCAGTAAGCTATTGCAGGGAATTGTATACATCATTAGGAGGTCTACATCTCTTTTAGAGGGTAACAGATGCTTGAAAAGAGCAGTATGTTATACTGCAGTAATCAATGACTTGTTGTTGCAAATAGCACTTTTTAAAAGAGTGAAGGGAAAATGAAGTTTTCAAGTTATTGGGGAAAAACTCCTCTGGAATATGTAATTTAAAGCGAGAGGTGTTATTTCAGCAAGTGCAAAACAGAAATACGGTTTCTACTAGATCTTCTTTGCAGCAAAATATTAAACTTCTCCATCAGAAGAAATAGTGGAAAGTACTCTCAGTTCATCCAGGTGCATACTTGTAATTGTATGTAATTGATTATATCTGAGGAGCCATCAGTTGAACAGCTAGGAAACAGATATGAGGAGATCAGTCAGTTCAGATTCCTATTAAAAAACCCTTCTCTTTGTGTGTTGTCTTCTCAAGGCTGAGGGGAAATGCTACCAAAAACCCTGCATTTTTTAAATGAGTTATTGGGCATTTTGAAGGGGTGGGAGGGCCAGGATATGTCTTACAATTCATAACTGCAGTTGTTCTATGGGTGCACAAATGTCAACCTACCCCTTACATGACTGGAAAGCGCTCTACCTATATGTGAGTTGTGCATTCTTTTGGCACAGGTACTATGCATGAATATTGGAAACCGTTTAATTTCTACTGCAGTGTGAAGCGTTGCTGCCATTGGCTTTCAAAGTTTGACTATAAGGTCCTAAATTAGGTTATGCTTTAAAATGAAACTCTTCTGAATGCAGGTTAAATGGAAAACACAGAATATTTCCTTTTCTATTTTTAGAAGGCTTTAGTACATTAACTGTGTAAATGTATATAACTGCAGTACACAAAGGCATTGACATCAGTTGTATCAATTAACATTCATACATCCCATTTCTTGCAAAAACACAAAAAATGTTTTATTATCTGTGCAAATCACTTCTCTATGTAATCACATATTGTTATCACCATTGTACCCTCCTCAGTTGCATTTGCTTGTTCACACCTGTCCACAGAGTCTTCATTTAAATTAAGTTTCAGGTTATTCACAACAGGATTTTTAACTTCATCTGTTTAGATGTCCTTATAAAAGGGAAGGCCTGTCAGATTTTGAGTTCATGGGTGTAGTGAAATTCCAGTAGGTGATACATTTCCCTTCCTAAACAGTCTTACATGTTTGAAAGAAAACATTTAAGGAAAATGAGGTTTAAAATAGTTAATAGTATACCTACCAACCTAATAGCCACTTTGATAACCTTGTAGCCTGATCTGTTACATATTATGCACATTCATTGTGGCAATGAGTTTATTTTTTGTAGTAGTAAACCAGGTAACATACATCATATTTGCCCGAGTATCTTGTAAATTATGCAATGCTTTCTTCTAGATGGTCCTATTGTATATAGTAATTTGTTTAGTACTCCCACATTAATCTTCAGAAAGTGTAGGGAATTTTGATGTTTTATTTCTATTCTTTAAATTCTAAATTTTCCCCAGTTTAAAGGTAATTTCTGTTGTCTTTTAACAGTCTGATACCTACCTCTGCATGTCAGTACCCCTGCCGGTGAATGATGAAGCCTATGTAGGTGAGTATTGGTTAACTGAAAGGACTTAAGCTAGCAATTTTGAAGAACCTCAACATTTTCTTTTTTTCCCTTTGACCCATATTAACTTAATCTTTGAACATCAGAGTTTCCAAAATTCATTTATCATGTCTAATGCAGAAACAAACTGGCGGGAGCTACTTAGAGTCAAGATAAAACTGTATCTGATTTGATTCATGAGTAATAGCAGTTAAGGAGCTGCACGCAGATGCCACTGGCAGTCAGTGCCAAACAGTCCATTTGTAAAGTATTGGCTTTCTGTCTCTGGCCGGATACTTAATTCTCCACTCCTGAGCAGACTGTTTATTTACCTTCTGGTACAGGCTGTAAATCCTTTGCACTTACAGTCAGTGTTGGCTGCTGAAAGATTTTGCTTTGAGGAAAAACCTAACCTTCTCCCTATTTTTTTTTAATGACATGACATAAATAAAATGGCAGACAAGCAGAAGAAAATGCTGTAATGCATTAAAAAGGCTGTCATCATATAGATCAGCAGAAGAACACCATCTGTTCAGAAAAATCTTTACAGTAGTTAAAATTGTATTATGCCTTGCCATGAACATGCAGTTGTTCAGATAGAGAGAAGGCTCATTGCTTGAGCTGAAGATAGTTTTACTTTCAGGGCATGCTATAATCTGTATAAAAGGAAACAATACCTTTCTTCCTTTATGCTTTTGTTGCATTTTAGGATACCTGCACTTAATAAAAGTATGGTGGGAATCCCATGTAGTTTTTGATGTAGTGTTTTATGAGATTGTTACTCCATGTGGATTTTCTTGTGGAAATCCTTCAGAAGAATATTGTATTTTGATTTTTGTGTTGTATTACAGTAACTAAGAGAAATGCTTTCTCTATATATCTGTTTTGTAAAGAGGTGAGAATCTGACCTCACATTTTGGTTGTGAGTATGACTCCAAAAAGAAAAATTAACATAAGAGGAGAGGAGTGAGTGTTCATTCTCAAATAAGCTGTGGTTACTGTGCTGTGTGTGCAATAGACTCTTCTGCTTTTGTTAGAAAGGCAGTTCTTAGAAAGGCAATACTACTAGCTTCCTCCTTAAACAGCTTTTATTTATTGTTTCACTGAGTTGAAAAATTCCATATTTTATTCATTATTAGGTTGCTCCACATCTAGTTCTGTTGTTTGTGTTAAAGGAACATAAACTTCTTTTAATGGTGTGCATATGCTTAAAAGGATCTACTGAAAGAATTTGCTTCAAAGTTATGCAAAGTTTTAGTGCCAGTCATGCAATGCAACCCATTTTAATTTTTTATGTAGATTTAAAAATGTGTATGTTCTTCATCTGATTTTTACAGTATTTGGTGACCTTTCCAGTGTTTACTGTTCCTGAGTACCTGTCATTACAAAGCAGACTAAGGTCTCTGGACAGAGAAACCATTTTAGTTGTTGTTTGGAGCTTTAAAGAGCAAAAGGAACTTGATGACCAGTCTGTAAGAAAACCAGCTTGTGTGAACATTAAGTGTTCTCATGATAGCATTCCTTACAAACTCATATTTTTCCATGCTTTAAAAGTAGAAGATTATTGGGCTTTTTTCCTCTTTTGTCGCTTCCACACAAAATGAATAGGTGTACGGTCAGTCTGAAGCTCGTGATAATTTCCATTTTGCTTCAGTAAAATCACTAGAAAGTTCCTCGTGGAAAAAGGCTCAGATTGGAGTCTTCATAACCAAAGGACGTTACCTGATCATTGGAAAGAGTAGACTCAATCATGTCCAGCTGCAGAGAGTAGAAAGAATGTAGAAAGACCTGCCTTATAAAATATTTAAATAGAAAATTAAAGGTTTTCATGAAAGATGTTTTTACAATAGGCATCATCACCTAAGAAATTAGCTGCTCACTGACTGACGTGTTTCATTTACTAGTTTGAATACTGTTAAGTGTTGTGAAGCTATTAACTTGCATACATGTATTTTGTGTTGCTTAAATAAGCACAGAAGATTGGCACAAAGACAATGTTTATTCTTTTTGAAAGGATGGAGTCTACATTTTTATGGTTTAAGTGGCATCTGCCTTCATTGCCTTGCCAATAAATGGTGTAATTAACTTTCCATAAAAAATACTGGTTTGCTTTGTGACAAAAACAACAGAAAACTAGCATATGAACTGTCACTGGGTTGCTGTTTAGTGATATATTGAGAAAACTGTGTGTGTTCTGAAGAGCTTCAACGTGAAGATGAGTGAATACACATAATTGAAACAATAAACTGGATTCTTGAGACAGTTTGATGGTAAAGCTACATGTTCTGACTATGGTTTATTTGCTAAGTAAATGTCTTGTGCTTTGTTTCCTTTTATGGTTCAAAAGGACATTTTTATGACTAAGTATCTTTACAGTTTCACTAATACTTGCTAATTCATTCATTTTTTTAACTTTGCTTTCTTATTTTTACCCTTGTTTCTTCCTTCCTCCAAGATATTGTGGAAGAGGTGGCTCTATTGTGGAACCTGCAGAAGGATACTTTTGTTGCATATTGACGAAATATAAGAGCCTTGGAAGAGAGAGCTTCTTTTTTAGTGTTGTATGTGGGTAGTACTACATTTGTAGAAATGTACATATGTATATATGTAGAAATTTTTCTGTAACATTTTTTCAGTATTTTTATTAATTTCGTATGTAAGGACTTCGAACTCAGACTTCAAATTTGCTGTTTCCCAGACGAAAATCAGTAAACATTCATGCTTGCACAGGGACAGTGGATATAACTTTGTACTTCAGAACTGGAGGGATGCTGTACTAGAATTCACAGACTTACTCAGAGTCAGTTCTCAGACATTGCCAGAGGAAGGAATCAATCACACTTACTTAGTGAAATGTTCCCAGCTGGAAGGAGAATTAGAACAGGTTTTGCCCTATGGATCTCTTTCAATCATGCATCTATGTATTTTTGTTGATGCTGTATTCTGTATTATGTTCTTTAGTGGATAGTCAGATTCTAAAGGCTGAAATTCCTGTTTGAACCAGTTTCTCTGTCCCAAAAGGCTGTAAATACTGACAAATTTGATTAGGGGGAGTGTGTTTTTTGTGAGGTGGTTTGGTGTACATGTAAGTTAATGTAAGAAACATATGTTTTACTCCTGTGAAGTGAAATGACTGTGAGATTAATATGTAAAATATTATTAGTGAATGAGATTAATATGTAATTTTTCAAGAAAGTAATGCTCCAGTTACATTTTTAAAACATCTCATTGCAGTTTTCTTTTTCTGCATCCTGTTAGATTAATGTTTATGAATAAGTAGCCAAAGCAGAAACTCAGGTGATTCTTTAATGGTACAGGAATTGGTAAAAATTAGTTTTTTCATTACTTAGTTGTAGAGATATCTAAAGAGTATGCTATAGACACTCATAAAAATTGAGTCTGACAGCAGGCCACTCCGCCAAGAAACTTGACTTCGTCTTTACCTGTTTACATTAATTTACATGGGTAACCAGTAAATAAATGTCTTTTTCTTACTGACTTATTCTAAGTCCCTATCTGTCAGACTGTGCTGTAGTAATGAAATTGAGCCTTCTACATACAGCAACACAGATTGAAGTAATTGGATGGTTTATTACTTTTCATCCATAAAGGACTCTGAGAAGCTCTAGGTTTGTTACTCTGTGCTAGCATGTGTAAACTTTCCTATTGCCAAGCAATGATGTCTTCACTGTTTTGGAGGCCTCTGATGTCTTCCTAATTTCCCAAACTCCAGGCACTGAATTCTTGATAAATTTCTTTAAAGTTAATTCTGTGACAGAGAGGACAGTAATATTAAAAACAAACAAACAAAAAAATCCATCAACTTTATTTAATTGAATTGTTGTTTGTAAAGATGAACTTCTAGGAAGTTATTTTTTTTTAATACATAGCTTAAGTACACACTGTTAAGGTTAAAGTGATGTCATGTTGTGTTCATTCCTGTTTCTCTTTGAGTTTGTGGTTCTACGTAGTACTTGATCAACAAATTAGGTCAGACTTCAATTTAGTATGTATACAAAAACTGCGGCTTTTATTTTAGTAATAATTTGTATCACATCTCCATGCATTAAAAAATGAACTCTTGAATATTCATTACTGTAAAATGTAGAGGTTTTCAACTAGGAAAATAGGACTGCTGTTTGATACTTCATAAACCTTTGATAGTGACAGTTCCCAGCACAGAAGATGCTGGAATGTTACAAGTCCAGAGGAGTGACACAAGGAGGAGCAGAAAGATGGAGCACCTCTGCCATGGGGAAAGGCTGAGACAATTGAGTTTGTCTAGACTTCTGGGTGACCTAATTGTGGCCTTCATCCCACAAGAAAGATGGAGAGAGATTTTTTAAAAGAGCATGAGTGATAAGGGGAAAAGGAAAGACAGTAGGTTCAGATTAGCTGTTAAAAGAAAATTCTTTACTGTGAGGGTGGTGAGGCCCTGGCAAAGGTTGCCCAGAGAAGCTGTGGTTGCCCCATCCCTGGAAGTGTTCAAGGCCTGTCCTAATTTGAAGGACAGGTGTCTGCCAATAAAGGCAGAAGCTCCTCTTTGAAATAGAGAATTTAATTCCACGCCCCCTAAGTATTATGATTGTTTGAATCAAGGACTCTAAGACAGAGATAAGGGGGTAGGAGTAACAGCTCTTTTACTAATATATCTAACTGTACAAGCAGAAACAACAGCAGTTATTAAAATTACCAACAAAACAGAACAGATAACTCGGTTCCAGTCCCTTCTTTAGCCGCAGGCACACTCTCTGTGCTCAGTCACGGTGGTGAGGACAGGGCAGAGCCCGCACGGCTGCGGAGAGCCAGCGGGAGCGGAGTCGGGGAGGGGGTGGAAGCAGCAGCGGCCGCGCTGTGTCTCAGGTGGGAGCAGGCTGGGAGCGGGCTCCTCGCTCTCTGTTTCTGTCCAGGTGATTAGCCGTGTCCTCAGAGGCAAGGAGGCTGGAGCAGATGCAGGCGCGGTTGATCGCAGATCGTCTGGCTCCCCCCGCTCTGTTCCGGCTGTGTGCGCTGCAGACGGGGGTCCCCCTCCTCCGAGCTCGCCTAAACACGAGCGACCACCCTCCACCAGAAGCCAGCCCCCCACCTACCCCCTTGTCTAGAGTTTGTCAAAAGATCCTGGGTGTAACCCGGCACGCTCTTTTAGCATGATAATGGGAAAAATTCTTTACACTGGGACAAAAAACCCAGCCCCCAAGAAGGCCACATTCAAGCTCTTAGAAACCTGACATAGTGGAAGGTGTGCCTGCCATGGCAGTGGGGTTGAAACAAGATGATCTTAAGGTGCCTTCAAACCCTGGCCGCTTTCTCATTTTCTGACAGGTACTGCATTTGGCTTGAATCCCACATTAATCTATATGGCTTTTGCAACTCGGGATTTTTCAGTTGGTTTTTTTGTTTGGTTTTTTTTTTAATCTTCTCTTTGGAAAAGGATTTTTTTTGTTTCTTTTAACTTTTTCTCTGGGTATGCTGCACAGAAAAACTGTACAGGAATCATCCTGTAACATCTGTACAAAGCTGTCTTAAGCTCATAGACTGACTTGACGTTTTTCAATGCTTCTTTAAGCAATGATGAGGTATATCAGCTAAAATAATGTATACCAGAAATCTGATTTTGCTTTGTTATCCCTGATGCATTTTTTTTCCTTAGTAAGAATAGCATTTAGTAAGGTATTTGTAATAGGTTTTATAATAGCATTTAACGGTCCTGGTTATACTCTAGGATATCACTGTAATTGGCACTGTGTGCAAATAAAAGACTTCCTGAAACACTCATTAGAATATATGCTTGCAATGGGAGAATGGTAGAGAAATAAGAAACAGAGAGACAGTATTTAGCAGCCTGACAGGTGGTGGCTTTAGCAGCTAGCAGGCCTAACCTTCAATTTGACTTTTGTTGAAGGCTGAAACCCCCTCGGTCCAAGCCCAGACAGTCCGACCAGTAGGTTCCCTGGGAAATGGCTCAAGTGACTTCTGTGGAGAGGGACATGATCCTCTTGTTTGGAAAAAGATCTTTAGTGTTGTGAAAACAGCAAACAGGAAGGCATGCAGTGTACTAGGAATGAACTGAGAAAATGCAGGATCCAGGGTAGAGCAGGGATGTTTGCACACTTGGATGCAGGGAGCGGTTAAGGTGGGGTCTGAGAGGGAGATCCAGTGGGAAAGAGTGATTAAGAATATTCTTCCAGTGGGAAAGAGTGATTAAGAATATTCTAAATTCTGCAGTGGAAAGTAACCGATACTAACAAAGAGAACGGAGAACTCTCTAGTAAGAATCTTCATAACTGAACCAGGGGGATCTTGGGAGCAAGCCTTTTGCTTACCGTGACCACAAGGGTTTTCCCACAGCCTTAGCCTGAGGATCTCTTTTTCTCCTGCTGAGCCAACACCAACAGAAGTTTGTATTAGTAAGTGGTACTTTCAGCAGATTTCACAGGTATTCATTTTGACAATAAAGTGTGGATAATAACAGCTTAAAATGGCCTGAACATCTAAGCCTGAAAACTAAGGTAGGAATTCCACAGAATGATACATTGCCTCTGCTGTGCAAGAAGCCATAATTTTGCTTCTAATCCTTACTGATAAAAACATAAACAGAAATTGTCTCCATAACACAGATTAGGTTTTTATCTATACAATGAGTAGAATTTGCTTGTAGAAAAATAAATATACTGGGTGGTCTTTAGACTTCCTTCATGCTGGCAACTTCTGTAGTTCTGAATTCATATATTCACTCAAAGTACATTCTCAGGGCATATGGGTACATCTCTTGTTTCCCAGACCAAGTCCTCAGCTGTGGCATGCTCATTTCCTTATAGTCTGCCACCTATCTTCAAGCTAAAACTTGGCTTGCATGCCTTAACTTTTGTCTGGTTTTCCTAACTTACCATAACAGATCTCAGCTCCAGAAATTGGGTTAGAAGCTATTTGTTTGTTATTTTTCCCCCTGTGAAACTGGGACAATAACCCACATTACCATTCATTTTAGGAACCCTGCCACAATTGTGTTAAAATACTGATTTCAGAGTGCAGGTAATGCCATAAACCTCAGGAGCAGAAAAGTGTTTCACTGGTTTGCAGCATCACCATCTCCCTATGTTAACAGCTAAAAGAAGTTACTTGCAGACTCCTCGCTGTCTGTGTACATGTACACAGGGCAGGAGGGCAGGAGTAAGTTGTCTTCAGAATTTCCACTGTAGTACAAGGTTAAAAATTACATTTGCTGCAACTGGAATATTTTTTCAGTAGTAATACAAGAATGTAGTTTGGTTTTAGAAATGCCATCATTGCACATTCATGGTCAATATTACTCCCATGATGTTGGTAAAATTTTTACTTTGCTAAACAGGATGACAAGTAGTTAAGAAACCCAGCCAGTATTTTATCTATGGGATGTTTAAAGAATAGGCATTTGAGAGGTAAACATTCACGTCTAAGCTTCTAATAAAGAGAAGTATTTGGGCAATGAGATTATGCTGACTTTGAACAAATCTTGTTTTTTATTCTGAAGGATTTGATGTATTACTGAGATTTAATCATAACCTCTTCTTTGAACTATTGTCTCAAGAAAGATGCAGAAAAAATCTAAGCCAGGTATAATACTGGAAAAAGATATCACTTAACACATAAAATTTAGTTGCTTTTCTTTGTAATGTACTACTTGTTTGTATTTTTTATGAAATACAAAAGAAGTAGAAGAGTATTATCAAATCAGAAGTGGGCATTTCAAAGGCAGACTGCATTTAGGCTGGTGACAGTAAAACTTTGTGGTTTGGGATTCACTGATATATAACTAAGTATCGTACTTCACTTTTATGTAAGGTGCCATGGTCTTGATTGGGAACTTGGAGTTTCTTTTTCTTAATAAATAAATGAGGTGCCGTGTTTTAGCTTAGAAGAAAGGCTATTGAATGAAAATTCAAGGAATGTGTGTAAGTGGAAGGCAGAAGTCAAATAAATGGGTGGGGATGTACTTGCCTTATTTGCAGTAGTACAGGGAATAATGGCACGGGATGGTCTTGGTTATGTAATTTATGGTGAAATTATGGATAGCTTACTTGTTTTGCCCTGGTTTTTTTCAGTTGACTTTAAGCCTCATGCCAGCATGGACACAGTCCATCACATGTTACTCTTTGGATGTAATGAACCTTCCTCTACTGAAAATTACTGGTAAGAGCTGCATCTTGCTTTTGTTGTTAACCAACTCTTTTTTGGTGTTAATTGCTTAAACTCCTTCTAGTGTCAGAATCTCTTGGAAAAGTAGGAAAGTTTGAAATGAAGAAGAAATGTATAACAATCTAATCTTTCCACACTTAAAGTGTTTTGGGTTGGTTTTTTTTTAACTAATTCTGTGTTCTTCATGACTAAAAGACTGTCTTCAAGGAGGAGGCAGAAGCTACAGTAAAGAGAGTGTCACTGAATACCAAGAAATCTAGTCTTCAGCCTTTAGTTGGCTAGTTTTCTCTGTATGAAGCTGTGTAGCAGGTGTTCAGAATGAAACTGAGTGAAGGATAAACTGAAAAAGATAATCAAGTGGTTGGTAGTTGACTTGCCCTTCAAAATGCCTTAGCAGTAAGAGCAGAGGGAAACACCCAATGCCAGTAAAATAGATGTGTGAAGGCAAAGTGAAGAGAATGTGAAGGTGGATGGAAATGATTTGTCTGTCCAGTACTTCTGCAAATTTTCTGTAGGTTTTCATGAGAAAGAAGATGAGGTATTTTTGCTGATGCCACAAAGGTCATACGAATTATTCTGAACTGTAAAGCAATTTTAATATAGGTGTTCTGATAGAGTTATGTAATCATAATTTATCTTTTAAGTATTTACCAAAAAGGTAGCTGGACCTGGAATTTAGAACTAACAGAATAGTATAATATATTTTCAAGAAAAATACCCCAAAACATTTTGAATGCCTCTTTTGGGGAAATGATTTGATTAATATTTTAAACATGCACAAGAGATTTTCCTCAAAAGTCTTATCTCCTGTTTACCTAATAACCAATACTTCTAATATTGAAAATGTTGTAATCTTGCACAGTTGTGCAAGAAAAGCAGATGCTTAAGAAGTTCAGACCAAAGTAAAACTGAAAGCACAGAATTTCTATGAATTTCTTTTCCCAGCGTACAACTTTTCTGTGTTTTTTATTGTATTTCATATGACAGAATATACTTGAATACTTTAATGTGAACAATACCCCAACATAGAACTTTTCCATTCTGGCCTTTTAAAAACAAGTGAACATTCTATTTAAAACTGAGTAGATTGTACTTGGAGCTTGTGCTGTTCTCATATTTCTGGAAGTAGTTTTAGTAGTTTTAGTCTTGGAATAATGTGTACATGAGAGAATACCATTTTTACAGAATGATCAGGAGCTGGTGTTGAGATGAAGTTATGTGACCATGCCTGAGTAACCTCTAACTCATGTTCTGAGGTTGTAGAAGAGATGGATCCAAAGCCAAAAAACAAAGTTCTTAGAAACTGAATCAAGCCGACATCTCTGTTTTGAGTCTGGAGTTCAGGTAGTTTTAGCTCCCTGGCTGTACCTTCATTCTCCCAGCAGAAGAGAGGCTCTTACCAATGGCAGCCTGTGCAGTGTGGCAGCTAATGCTGTTTTTGTTCTTGTTTGCTGTATTTAACACCGACCTGTCAAAACATCAAGATACATATTGTGGTGGATTGAGCTTGGCTGGACATCTGGTTCCCACCAAGTTGCTCTATCCCTCCACTCCTCAGGATGGAAAAAAACTTTTGATTCAAAAAAAAGGCGTTTTAATAAGGCAAAAGCAAATGTTGTGCCCAAGTGGGGGAAAACAAAATATGTTATTCTCTACTTTTCATCAGCAAACCACTTCCTAGGAAGCAAGACTTCAGCATAAATAATGGTTGCTCTGGAAGACAAATGTCATAAATAACAAACTTGTGCATGTGTGTGTGTGTGTGTCCCTACCCCCTTCTCCTCCTTTCATTTACCTTTTCTTGTTAGGTGGGTATGATATGGTGTGAAACATTTCTTTGGTCAGTTTGAGTTGGCTGGCCTGGCTGTGTCCTCTACTAAGGTATTTCCCAAACACTTCTGTGTTGTCAACACCTTTCTAGGTACTCATGTGAACCCCAGCACTGTGAGGGTTGCTGCGGGGAAAATTAACTCCATCTTACCCAGACCAAATACACTAGTGTAGTGTTTAAATCTGCTATTTAAAAATTTTTTTATGCAGGCTTTGATTATGTCTTGCTATTTTTTATGTGTAATTTCCGACATTTGCTTTGCTTTCTCAAAATTAAAGCTCTTCACTCACTGTCTCATCATTTCACATCTTTATTTTTGCAGCAGCTTGCAGCTTTTTATCTTGCTCTGCCCGCAGTTATTTGCAAGGCTAGAAAGATGATTATGTGTTTTCTACATAAGATAAATGAAAGAGTGCTAGAAACTTCTAGCCTCATTTTTTAAAGTAATTCTGATGACTGTGTGTTATTGGCCTTCATTGTTGTTTATTTTGTTTGGTCATTTGCTGTTCCTTTAGTTGCCTTAAGGCTAGCAAATGATGACTTGCTCTTCCATCTAGTAGGGAAAGAATAGTTGTTTGAGCAGATTTCTATAAGAGTTGTTTAGGAAGGATCCTTCCCTTACTTTTCGCATGCTCAACATTTTTACTGAGCTAGTTTTTATTCAGTTAGATGTGTCACATCGATTTTTTTCTTTCTTCTAGTTTCCTTTTCAAAGTTCTGGCAATATTAGTTACATATGTTTTTTTCAAGTCAAGTTGTTTTTTTTTTTTTTACCATCATGATGTAGATTAGTTGTATTATGGAAAAATAGGTTTTTAGGGAACATTGAGAATGCAAGGTCAAAGGTTATCTTTGCTGCTGCCCCAGAATGTTCTGCAACATTCAGGGGCTAAAAATGATGATTTGTCTTAGTCAATCACTTCAAGTACCCTCTTTTAAAGTCTTGATTAGTTTGAGGAGTGCAGTGTAATAGAGAAAGATATAAAATAAGTTATTTGTTACCACAACCAATGCAAGTGTGCTAAAGGTATAGCCAAATACTGGTCTTGCTGACACAGTGAAATGCTTTGCTTTCAGTGTAGGTAATCAGTCAAAACCCCAGTGCTATTAATTAAAACAGCTCTTGAGCTTACCCAAGACTGGGGAGAATGCTTTGGGGAAGTTCAGGAGAATTTGCAAAAAACACAAAGATCCAAGAAGCAGTCAGTAAACTCTCCCCTACCCCACAATCCCAAATTTTGAGTCAAAATCAGTTTTTAAAACAATACTTATAATATGCATCTATAGTCCATTTTTAAGGTATTCTGTGTAACTCATTTGGTTTTGAATCTCATTTTTTGTAAGCAAAGCAACTATGAATTTCAGTGATTCTTTGTTTATAATATTTATACTTTTTAATAGTTCCCTGCTTTTCAATCTGTTTATCTTATTACCTCTTCTTAGCAATCTCTTCTAGTTTTTTTGGGGTTTTTTTCTGAGAACTTAATGTTTCAAGATTATCATTGATGGTGAGAGGGTTGACCATTTTTCAAACAAAATGAAAAGCAAGTGTCTGCATTTCATCTCTGTCCCCTGCAGTATTCTCCCTCCATTCTGGTAGCCTCTCAGAAGAAAATTTGAAGCAGCCTGCACAGGGCTTTTTCCTAATTAATGTATTCTTAGAAATACTGTGTTATAAATGGAAGACTGCTGGGCCCAAAGTGGGGTGGTAAAGCTGTGACTGTGCCTGTAGTTCCTTCTGGCATTCCTCCTAAACAATCTCCTCTACCAATTTCCAAATCATGCAGCTCAATACCTGAGCTAGCTCAGGTTAGATCCCTGAAGTCTCTTAAGTTTTTTGTATAGTAGCAGTGGGAAGCTGCACAAGTTTCAGCTGCAACTGCATCCATCAGAACATTTCCTTATCTTGAAGTAAGTTTTGATTGTCCTTTGAGGTATGGGTGTGTTTGAAGGGGAAGATGACCGAACTGTTAGTTATGAAGATCTAGAAATACATTTTGTGAGTTTAGCTACTATAAAAGAAGTGGTGTGTTCCCTTATCTCTGATACTCTTATGGTTATGCCAGGCCTTTCAGCCAGAATTAAATACAGTAACTAGGCTGCAGTAAAACTGGGATCAAAGAAATGCATAATATCCTGCTGAGGTGTTTTGATACAAATGCCAGAAAAGCTTGCTGTTATCTCAGAGAGATACCTGGAAAGCATCGTTGTAATTTGCTCATATGGCTCAGCCATTCTCAACAGAAACATGATTGAGCTGCATTTGCTAGATGTGTTTATACTCTTCCTCACACTGTGTGGCAGTCTGTTTCAGGCTGAAACCATACCTTACATATACAAATATTTTCCAGGTGTCATTTTACAAACAGAGCAGGGGCTGTACCATTTTGGTTTAGAATGAAACATTGGCATGGATGCCAAACTTCATTGCATCTGGCTTGAGTCTATTGATGAGGTCTGAATAGTTTTAGGGTGAGGCTTTCTAAAAGTCATACCTGTGTATGCTGTACCTGTGGAATGACTTCTACACTCCATGCTCAGGGCCATGCATGCTTTCGTACAAATACACCCTGTAAACAAGCCTTTTTTCTAATTCAGGATCAAGAGGGAGAAGTGTATTCTAGATGGGTGTTTGGAAAGCTCCTTAGGGCCCTAGTTTGATTATCATCATGCAGCCTCCACCCACATAGAGCAGTCAGTGCCTCCTTGGGTGTGGTCCAGGTGTTGTATATTGTGCTCTTGGTACGACTGTGGCCTTGACAGATTTGGTAGAGTTTCTGCCTCAGGTTTAACAGTTCTTGCAGATTTAATGCATCTAGAATTTACCAGTCTTTGGGAGTCTTTCATTCTTCACCCTCACTATCACCTTCAAGATGCTAGCTGCAGAGGCTAGGGACAACTCAAGCTCTCTGTTACTGTAAATATTTGTGACCTGATTGTGGCCTATTAACTTGACAAACTCTTATTTTTTCGTTTTTGTTTTCCCTTGGGTTTTTGTTTTGTATTTTTTGGGTATTTTTTTACATTGTTTGGGAATTTTTTGGTGATTGTTTCTTTTTTGACAATGATTTTTAAATTAAATTTTAATAACCAATTTTATGTTTTGTGGGGTTTTTTTCTGCTTTGTGTATGAGTCCTGTTCCTCTTGGTAAATGTGGCAGCCATTGTAATTTTGTATCACTTGAGTTAATAATGCTAGAAATTTTCATATAGTTCATTACCCTAAAACATTTCTTCATTTTTTCCATCACTGATTAATAGGCTAGAGGGCCCATCAGAACTAACTGCCTTAAGGCAAACAGAAGGAAATAAAAGAAGGTGGAACATATACCAATAGCCATGAAAGCAATCCATATTAAAAGAACTGTGTTTAATCAGCACACATTCAAAAAAACATCTTCATATATCTTAAAATTAGAGGTTTTGCATGTAATTCACCTGCTGTTTTCTGATTTCAGAATTTTAAAAATAACATTCACTTTTCTTTGCTCATATTTTTAGGGACTGTGATGAAGGAACATGCAAAGATAAATCTAACATTTTGTATGCTTGGGCAAGAAATGCTCCACCCACCAGGTTGCCAAAAGGTATTGACCCTTTAATATAGAGTTCTTGTGTGCAAGGGCAGGGGAAAAAGGGGGACATGGAAGTAAGAACCTGGCATATCTGGGAACAACCTATAATAATTTTATTGTGTCTAATTTATAGAAACTGTTTAAACATCAACCTCATTAATATGAAATGCATTATGCTACATATTGTGGGGTTTTGTAATTTTCTTTGCTCTGCTATTTTGGGTTTCTGTAGGAGGGAGTATAGAAGAGGGAGAGACAACTATCATAATGTACTGTTTATGTTTTTATAGCATTAATCTTGTATTTCCTCCTATATGTTACTAGAAGGTTACCATTTATGTATCTTTCAGTAGCACACAAACTTTAAAATATTTTTGTTTGGGAAGACGCAAACAAGTTCAATCAAAACATTGATTTTTTTCTGTTTAAACTATACATTGACAATGTAATGTATTTTTAATGCTTTGGTGCAGTTGAGCAACATGCTTATATACCAATTTTCTTGTATGATAGACAACACTGCTGAATTAAATCAAAAACAAGTAAAGCTACTTGGAGTGGTATTATGGAAAACAGGGTGAAGTGCTTCTTTGTAATAACCACTAAGGGTCTTAGAAATATCTACCATCAGATCAAGTATATCCTTGATCTGAAATTGTCTTTAATTTTAGTTATTTTTACTTTCATCTTGTACTGCCCATTTTCATAGCCAGGGACAGCATCATGAAAATGTTTTTTTAAATATACCATTTACACACTTATCAACATGGATGTTACTTGATGTGATTATAAGAATGTGAAGTTAAAGAAAAATGTTGCATGGAGGATTCTATAGAAGTTTTGTACTTAGAGGATTCTGTGGAAGTTTTGCTGTTGAATTCCAGCTAGTAATACTTTTCTTGTTGGTAAGCTGTGCAAAAATACAAAGTTTGTAGGGAGTATTCATAAAGGTGCCTCATTTCTGCACAGAGAGGCTGCCATTTATAAGTTGACTTTGTCTATTGCTTTGGGCTTCTCTGACCAAATCTGGAGGAACTGCTTTCTCTGCTTCTTTTGAAAAATGTTCATTGTAGAGTTGGTTTAGAGAAATCCCTTTTGGTAATGGTGATAACCTGTAATTTCATTTTTTCAAGTCATTTCAGGCTTTTATATTGTGTTTTGTGTCTGTGCTTGCTTCTGTCATCATGTAACATAGCTGCATAATTTCCTCAAGATTTTTTATACATGTAATATTAATTTTAATTTTAAAAATTATGCTACTTGTTTTTTCTTCTCATCCTCAATGTCTTCTTAGTAAGTTAGTGTTGCATAGTTTGTATCCTGCAGAGGTTGTATGAGAAATGAAAGTTCCACCAAATCCTACATGGATGACAAGACTTCTTTTTTTATTTTGGATTCTTATAAAATCTGTATTAATGTTCTTTGATTGAGAGAGTTCTCTGCTTAAAACAGATACCTGTACATTCATAATTAAGTTATGGTCCCAGCGTCTGAGTTTGTTTGAGATTATGTGCTGGTAGTTTTTCTGGGCTTCAGGACAAAATTTTCTTCAGTGGTGTCTGAAATTTTCTACCCCTTCACTCTTAGCCAGTGAAGTGATTTGTACTTTTTTTGTATTTTCAGTGATGGTGAGTCATCTTACATTTTATTGTTTCTGAAAACAATACATTTTCCTTCTCCTAGGTGTTGGATTCAGAGTTGGAGGAGAAACGGGTAGCAGATACTTTGTTCTTCAGGTACACTATGGAGATGTTAGTGCATTTAGAGGTATGCATTTTGAAAATTTGCTCTATAAGTTGTATTAGCTACAGTATCAAAATATTTATCTGTAGAAAATATTTTTCTGTTAGTGCCTTTTCCAAAGATCAGTGGGCATATTTGTAATGCATTAACTTGACATCATAAACTTGATTTACCTCTATAAATATTTGAAAAGTGAACACCTTTTTTTTCTTCAAAAACTGTGGACCAAATGACTTAAACTAGTTACAAGTAGATTAATAATTTTACATTTAGGGAGAAACTTGGGGTTTCCATATATAATTCAGTCTTTTGTTTAATGAAGTTGAAACAAATGGGTGTGAACACACTTAAACTGTCATCTTACTTGAGTAGATTGTGAGCAGATTATATTCACTGGCTGATCAGTCAAATTATTTTGTTTTTGAAAAAATGTAACTCATGGAGATAGTGTCTTTTGTGTTTCTGTTTCTTTGTTTGACTTGGTTTATGGTTTGGGGGTTTTTTTGTTAAGATTAAATACTCATTTCAAGCATAGCAATATGCTTATTCTTGTCATCGAGTGTTTCACAGAATCACATAATGCTTGAGGGGTGAAACAAACCTCTGAAAGTCATCTGTCCTGTGTCCTCCCTGCTCAAGCAAGGCCACCTACAGCCTGTTGTCCCGGTCCACATCCAAATATAACTAGGAGTAGAAACACCCCAGGGCAACCTCTGCTGGTGCTTAGTCACCCACACAGGGAAAAAGTTTCCTGATGTTCAGTGGAAGCTTCCTGTGTTTCAGTGTGTGCCCATCACCTCAGTGAGCACTGAGGAGAGCCTGGGTCCCTCTTCTTTGCACCCTCCCTCCAGATCCATCTTTTCTTGAGCCTGAACAGTGAGAATTTCTCGCAGGAGAAATGTTCCAGTCCCTTCATAATCTTGGCCCTTTGCTAGACACTCTCCATGTCCTTCTCACACTGGGGAGCCCAGCACTGAGTTCACAACTCCAGCTGTGGCCTCACCAATGCTGTGCAGAAGGGAAGGATGCCCTATACTGACCTGCTGGCCCTGCTTTGGCTGATGCAGCACAGAGCACCATTTGCCTTCTTTCCAGCAAGGGCACACAGCTCAGCCTGAGGAGCCCCAGGTCCTTTGCTGACAAGCTGCTTCCCAACCTGTTGGTGCCTGGGGTTATACCTCCCTGCATGCAGGAGACTTGGCACTTCCCTTTGTTCTTAGTGATGTTCCTGCCAGCACCTATCTCCAGGTCCCTCTGGATGGCAACACATGGTACATCTCTCCCTTCTCCCAGTTTGGTATGATCTGCAGTTGCTGAGGGTGCACCTGCCCCATCACCCAGATCTTCAGTGAAGATGTTGAGCAGGTCTGGAGCCAGTATTCATTCCTGGGCTATATCAATAGTTGTCATCCTCCAACTAGACATTTCACCAGTGTCAAGTACACCTCACTGCTCATCCCAACCATATGTTATGAGCTGGAATTTGGGAAATTTGAATGTTATTAGTGTACATTGGCGTACTGATGATCAGTGAGTTTTGGAGATGATTGTATTTATGTATTTATTTATGTTTATATTTCATGTTGCACTTTGTTCTTTAAACCTGAAATCCCTATATTCTTGCTTTTACTCTGTAAATCACATCCAGTGTAGAGTTTTTGGGTTACAGCCTCTGTGGTCATCAAGAGCAAAAAACCTGTGAGTTGTCATTCCCATGGAACTCATCTGTGATACATTACTGCTGCTGGATTGTCGGTTTGAAAGAGGTATTTCCTAAGACAGGCAGGAGCCTCTCTTTGAAATGGAGAGTGTAAACCTCTCTCCCTCCAAATTATTATAATTTTGGAATAAAGGGGCTCTCAGGCAAAGATATGGGAGTAGGAATAACAGTTCTTTACTCATATATCTAACAAGACAAACAAAACCAGTAACAGCTGTGAAATCAGCAGCAAGCAGAGCAGTAGCTCCGTTCCAGTCCTTTCGGGCCGCAGTCGCGCTTTCTCTGCGCTGCAGGTGCCGGTGATGGGGCAGGGCAGATCCTGCACGGCTGCAGAGCGCTGGCGACGGCGGCGGCCCGGGGGGAGAAGGGATGGAGGAGAGTCCCCTCTGCTCACCCTCTGTGTCGGCCGTGGTGCTCAGCAGGTGCCGCAGGCTGAAGCAGGAAGGCAGCAGTGCGGCTGGAGCTGGGCAGGAGCGCTGTGCCGGTGCTGGGCAGTGGGGAGGTCGTGCTGCTCCGACTCCTTGGGCAAAAATGGGGCAAGCCACTGCTTCCCCCTCTCCTCTTACGACTTTTTTTTTAGATTTCGCGGTTTTTCCGCCTTCCCCTCGCCTTATCACTAGTTATCCCTGCTAGCGTCTACCTCAACAGGTTTCTTAGCATGACAATTGGGAAAATTGCACAGAGAGAAAAGGGGAAAATGCCAACTCCCAACAAGGATTTAAACAACAATGTGATAGACCACATGGGCTAAGTGGTAATGAAGATGTTGGAGTGGAAGAGAAAGAATAAGAACAAAAAATTAAGGGAGGAATATACATTACAAAGTAGTTTAAGCTCTGCCTGTGGCCTCTCTATACTTCTGTGATGTCATGGTAAATGATTCACAGACTGTTCTTGGTTTTGAACAGAGAAATTACGAGGTAGGTGCAGCTTCCCAGTGCCATGCAGTCTCTCTTCTGTGCATCTCTGACAAGGTTTGGGAAATACTTAACTAAAATTTTATGCAGTACTGTCTGAAGCAGGAGGCATGGTTTCTGCCATGACATGAAGATACAATGTGGCTTAATGGCAATATTGGTAGAGGAGAAGGAAGGAATAAACTAAGTGTGCTAGCACTGTTTGAATGGAGCATATATGCAAATGTGGACAGCTGAAGTTGACAGAATTGATTTTCTGAGAGAGTTCAGATGGACCCTTAAAACTCATATGAATCTTTGCCTGCTAAAATCCTGAAGAATTAAAGTTGCATACCTCTAAAGAGAGCATACTCATCAACAGCATACTCTTCATTATTGCTTGGGGATATTGAGAGTTGCCACTGTTCATTTTCACTCTTAAGTGTAATATATGAGTATGTAGTTATTAAAAAAAATAGATCAGTAACCTTCACTGAATGTTAGTTGAGAATGTCTTTAGTAATTTTTATTAATGACTTGTTAGTCAGACCTTCTACTCAAAAAAACCACTTGCGCACTTAGAGAAACTGCAGTGAAAGAAATCATCACCTGAAATTAAAACATCATTTTATACCCCCAATAGACCCTTTGCAGTAGAACTCCTTTTTATTTGCCTAGAATATATATGCAGGACTTAGAAATGCCATTGATGTGAGCTCACAAAATTATGAAAGTTTAAGAAGTGTTGTTGACTCATAGGATTATGATGTGGGAGATGATACCAGTGTCATGTACTTTTTCAAATGATACATAGTATGACAGTATGCCCTCCATTTTTCAGTGCGTTTTGCTTGGTAGTCTGTGATCTTATTTGTAAAGAAAAAATAATCTACCTTTTCTGCTATTTGTGAGAAGAAATGCTTTTAATGTTGCCTATCTGTGAAAATTCCAGTAGACAAAAGTATAATTTTAATCTAATAAAATGTCCTAAACTTTCATAGTGTTCGAAGATATTAAATGCAAAATTTTCTGTTAGTTTCACTAGTATTTCTAAATTTCAGGAATAACCTAGGGGGATTTTTCTTGTAATGAGATGTCTGTTGGTAGCCACATACATAAGAATAAGAATAGAGTCAAAGCATAAGAATACAGTCACCGAAGTTTGTATGTAGGCACATGCAGTTGTTGCAATTTAGAACAGAGGATAAATGGTGACATGTACTCAGTTAACTCATTATACTTTCAGTAGTACATCAAAGATTCCGAAGCATTGTTCAGGGTTTACTATTCTGACTTACAAGTTACAAAATATTTGACTTGATGTAGTAGTTATTTATGTATTAGCACGCAATTTTATTTCCTATCAGTTTTGTGGGTGGAAAATGCAGTAGCTAAAATCATCAACTCTCATGTTCAGCTCTTCTAAAAAGAGTATTTTCAGTTCATTAACCAGGTATTAAATTAATTCTGCTTTCTGTACCTTTTTGCCTATAAACCTGAGCTAAGAACTGCTATTTAGGTATGCACTTTACTCTCAGATAACAAAGTAAAACTTACGTAGCTTGTCTAAACTAAACAATTAGGCTAGAGAACTAAAAATACATTCTACAAAAATGTGTTTTATTGCAATAGTTTAGAAAAATATTGATTTATCTATTTAATTTTTTTTTATTTTTTACATTGTAAAAGCAAAAATAATTTTGGAGTTATGCCTGATAGTGGATACAAGTAAACAGGTAGAAAATGGTCAGAAATTTGTCTGACTTTTTATATAGTCCCAAGTGTTTTGAGTTCAGATTCAAATTAAAGTAAATCTAGCCATCTTTATGTTTGTGAAGGACCCAGTCAACTTTGAATTTGGGCTGTAGAGATATGCAGTGCATTTGTCATCCTGGTCTTGTTTGATTCTTCTATGTAAGCACCTTTGAATCTGAATTTTAAAAAAATGTGCTATTTTTCTAATCCCTGGAATGTTCTTTTTACTTCCATTTGTTTAACAAAGACTAATGTTGTTTCTAACTGCCATATTATTATCTTAGTCCTTTCCAGTACACGTAAAAATATAGTTGTTATCCCCAAGAATCAAAAGTGTTTGGAAGTTATCAATTATAAGATCTCTTAGCTTTTCTGTAGTGGAAGGTTTTCACATGCTGACATTTGTATGTATGCAGCTGTTGCATTGTTTGAAGCAATTTATAATGTTTTGTCAATGTTTGAAACAAATTTGTAGGGAAATCTTTCATCTTTGGCTTTTTTTCTTTACATTTCTTGTTCTCTCTCTTTTCTTGCACAATGAGCAATATTGCATTCTAAGCTTCTTTTAACCCCCACCTTTTCACTGAGAGTAGATTTATTTCTCCCTGCTAGATTTATTAGTCCCTGAATAATTATATTACCCACATTGCATATATTAACATAGATGTCCTGCTTTTCTTAGTGGGGTGTAGGGTTCTTAATGTCTTAGGGATTGGTTTTTTGGTTGAGGAAAATAATTCGTTTTGGCCACCAAGCTAATAGATGTTTTTAAAAGGCTTGTTTCCACATAAGAATGTGACATGTATGTTGTAATTTAAACATTACTCTGAACATTATTCTGAATATTAAATATGGTGTCCTTCTCTTTGACATTCTCCTGAATATGCTAGTATCTTGAAGAAAGTTAGCTTTGCATTTTCACAGAGATTCATGGCAATGGTGTTTTTTATATCCTTTTAGCAAATCAGTCATCTGTGACCTTTATGAGGTCTTCATCTGTTAAAAAATGTATACTGAACCAGGATCAACAATTGTGTCCTTTCTATTTGTAAAGTACGTTGAAAATTTCATTAGGAGTCTGTGTTTGCCTTTTGTTTTTCACAAATCGAATAAAAGTACAGTTGCATTTCAGATTTCATGCTATACTTTAAAAAATAATTTTACTGTATTGATACTGGATGAGTAAACAGATCAGCCAGTGTAAGCACTTTGACTTACATGTAAAAAGCAAATTAAGGTAGTTTTATATATCAAATATTAGAGACCAATATTGACTACTTTATTATTTGTCTCATTCTTTACTAGGACCTTAAGTTTATTTCTTGTGCTGCATGTCTTTGCTTTTTAAATATAACCTAGTACAAAGTTACTTCCCCATGGGGATTAGCTTTGGAATTGCCTTGCTTAGAGGTTGTACTCACCTTTGGGGCTACTTTTTACCTTTAATGAAGCAAAGCCAATCCTGACACTGTAGGTGGAGATTCTGGTAGAAATCAAGGGCTGACTGAAATAACAGGGGGTTTGGAGCTTCATAAAAAGTGCCATGCTGTTGCATTGGAAGCTTTTAAGTATTCTAGTCACCATGAATGAGTGCTATACTGTTCCTATGAAATACTAGAAACAGAGCAGTGAAGAAGCTGAATAAATAGATCGAACAGAGTGCTCAGTAATCTATAATCCCCATACTCAGAATGCAAAGCAGGTAGAATTGGAAGAGTGTTTGGTTTTATGAGTAAAAATCCCATACAATATTAAGCATCTAGGCAGTCCTAAAAGTCTCAGTGTCTGTGGCAGCTTATCATGCATGTAATTGAAGAGTTCAGAACTGTAGATATGAATAGACAGATTAGCAGAAAAACTGTCAGGCTTGCTTCAGGAGTCTTGGCAAAATCAGCTTATAGGAAGGAGAATGTTTCTCTTTAGGACAATTTGCCTTCACATGAGAAATTAAAAAAACTGTCGAGCATTTATAATTTTTGAGATATTTCTCCTAGAAAATATTTTAAACAGGAGTAGCATTGGTGATTGTTTTTAACTAATTTAAACATTTATTAGCAGATAAACTTGGAGTGATCATTGCAGTGTTGTCATGCACAGTTTTTAAAAATTATGTCCTTAAAATCTGAGGCCAGTTTAACATGCACCATTGGCTTTGTTTGATGTGAGTAAATCAAAGCAGAGAGTATTTAATATTATTGTGTTACATTTGCACAGAACACAAAAGGCAGAGCACAATGTTCTTTGGTGAAGTGTTCAGAGATTTGAGTGTTTCAAGGAGGTGAACTGAAGGAAGAAGCAGGGAAACAGCTCTGGCACCCCTCTGTAGTTGTTAGAAAAAGTTTTATTTCAGTTATGGCTAAATGAAACTACAAACAGAATTACAAAGCACTGTAGGATTCCTGAAAGGTTTAGACTAATCTATCCATCTGTTATTTTACTCTTAACACAGCACTGCAGATCAGGTATTTGTGCTAGAATTTCATTTGTGCTTCTCCTGATACTGATTTAGATGATTTCCTTATCTAGTAGCAATTGTAACAATTACTAGTAATTTTCCAACTATCTTCAGTTCCTTTCAAAATTGCTCTGTTTAGGTGAAAATGCTGATAAAAGTTTTTTCCATGCTCTGAAAATTCAAATTGGGTCAAAATTCTTTAATATTGCCAAACTGAAATAAATTCAAGGGGTTTTTTTCCCTCTTCCTATGGTGATACTTTTAAGAGACACAATGACATAGTAAGAGCTACATTTTTCAAATATTAAATTAGTTCAATGGTTTGGGGATAATTTTGGAGCAGATTTCAAAGGATAGAATGGCGATGTTCTCAATTAAAATTCCAAAACTGAGAGACACAAAATGACTCTTTGCATTTTAACATTTTAAATTGTATTACTTTAAGTGATAATGTTCTGAGAGGAAGCAAGCATTTTCCAATTTCCACTGAAATTCATGTATTGCAGAGTTCTAACAATATTATACTTGAAAAAACTGAGTTCTGGAGCATCACCTGTGTTATATAATAAGAAAAACTTAGTTTGAAATTAAGACAGTGGTGCAGAAGAGACGTTACATAGACCTTTGTAGCAAACACTGAACTATTGAGATTGTAAGTGAAGCTTCCTGCAAGGGAGAAGATGGACAGTATACGTACATCTTCAACTTTTTCTAGAACCATTGAAAAGGAGTGTAGTTTCTCTTTCTCCTTAATGTTTTCTTATCATTTGCCTTCTTTTGCCCATTAATAGCTTAGTATTTTTGGCACTTCTGTATTCTTGATTTGGTAGTCTTGATTATTGTAGGTAGTCTTGATGAAAGAGCTACTGTTCTTATTTTGCTTTTCTGTGTACAATGAAGACTTTGCTTTTTTGTTGCTATTTGTAAAGGTGCAACTGTGGTATAGTGATCCAGATTTTTGAACCCAAAAGTGTTCATTAATATGGAACAGAGCTGGAGTAACTAAGAATTTTTCGATGCTGTGATGATGAACATTATGAGAACCCAGTGAAATTGTGTTAGCACCTATTTCACAAATAAATTTACAAATGTTCTTTGTGAACACAATGAAAACAAATTCTAGTAAATTCTACTATCAGTGATGGTGAAAAGCAAACTGATTATTATACCTGAATAGTGACATGTGGGGTGACTGAAATAGCTAATGTGTGAAAAAATGGACTGATAGGTTTTAAACTGTCAAGTTTCCATGTGTTGTCCCACATGGGCCATTATCCTTTTTTTCTGTTCAAATGCACTACTTTTTCATTTTGGAGTCTGGGTATTTCTGGGATGAAAAACTCTTCAGAAGTTGCCACTTGTTACCATAACTACTCTGATCTCTTTCTTACCTGAAACATACACTGTTGGACAATATTTTTTCAGAATGTTTTGTTTAATTGCTTTGGAGTTAGATCCATCTTCTAACTATTCTTCTAGCTATTGCTATGTAAACATAAGAAAAAGAAACTTGCTGAAAAGGAGTAAAGATTTAACTCCCAGATGACCAACTATAATTGAGTAACTGTCAAGACAAATGGGTCTTTAAAATATCAAACATATCAGGTAATGAGGATACAGTACACTTACAAATGAATTGGCTGGTTTTACTCACATTCTAGGATATCCAAGTTTTTTAGGCTGAACTGCTGTCTGTATTGGTTGTATCAAATTCACCTACTGACTTTTATTACAAGGATTTCTGGCAGCTGTATTATTAACAGCTAAAATGATTGCTTTTCACAAATCTTTCATTTTTTCAACTTTGATCAAAATATACATTTGTATATTTTACATATACATAGATTTATTACACTTTTTCTGAGTATAAACATGGCACTGTTTCATTTCCCATACACTAGTTCATAAAGATCTACATTTTCTAGTAGAGTAGTTTTCATCCACCGAAGTTTTTCTATTAGAGTTAGGATTTCTGCAAATGCAGTACTGAGATGATCAGGTTTGTGCAAATTTTTGTAGTATTTTCACACTATAACAGTTTTACTGCACACATTGAGATTAAAATTTGTTCCGTCTTCTGGTATTTTTTACATAGCAGAAGAATCTTGTTAATATGTAGTAATTTGCAGGGGTTCAATTGCTAATAGTGAAACTGTTTCACAATTTATGCAGATAAACACAAGGACTGCTCTGGTGTAACTTTACATCTGACACATCAAAAGTGAGTATGTAAAAAATGCTTACCTATTTCTTATTGGAATGTAAATTGTAGATTCCTTTGAAAACATGTGAAATAAAAATAATATATACTTCACAACATTAAGAATTTCGAAGTCGTGTCATCTGTTGGCAAAAAAATTCATTTCTGAAACTTAACACAGCTGTGCTATGAATACAGAGTTAATCCAGTTTAAGAGCTTCATATTGATAAATCTGGGATGAGAGCAGATATTATGTAGATTATAGCTTTGTCCTATTTCACATACTTTACCAAAAATTCTTTAGAAATGGTAACAAAAAAGAGAGGGAGAGGGGAACTGCTGTGAAATAGCTGCTTTTTCAGGAGACTTGTTTCAGATGTAATCCAGTGTTTAGAAATTAGTAGTATCAAATGATATTGCATATCGAGTCACTTGCAGTTGAGTTTTACAGAGACCTTGTTTACCAGAGCTTGGATTTTCCATTGCAGGCAACCCTTGATTGCAGGAATGTATCTTATGATGTCTGTGAATACGGTCATACCGCCAGGCAAGAAAGGTGAGACATCATTGTACAAAGTGATTATGTGATTTCAGCATCTGATCTGTTATTGTTGCTTGTTCTGGAAGAAAATTTGACAGAGGCTTACTGATACGTAGATGAAAAAATTAATTATTTGATTGATTGAAAAAATAAGGAAAAAAATAGTTATGTTCAAGATTTTCTCCTATTTCCCTATGACTACATCAGTAAAGGCAATCAATGCCATATAAACACAATATGAACAATAATAATGAGAATTTCTTTCATTTATTTTAATCTAATACTTTACAAAAAATTCCCTACCTCTTTTCTAATTCCTCCTCTCCCACCTAAAAAGCCATGAACTGTTTTAGACTCTTCTTCATTTGTCATTCGTGATTCATGTCATTTGTGATTCTAATAAGACTTCAGATTTAAAAAACTAATTTCTACCAGTAAGTAGCCTCTATTTAATAATTTTATTCCTCTGTTCATAGTTGGTTAAAAGGTCAAAATGCTGAAAAAAAAAAATTCAATAGAAAGTTTCTGAACTGTTTCTATTCAGAATCCTGAATTTTATCTGAAACTCACCTTGGACACTTCCAAAATCCCAAAGCTTTGGCTAGCATGGCATGTTCTGTTTTAAGGAACAGACATTGTTCATTGGACACTGACTGTACTATGCTACACCAAAATTTTTAAGGAGATAACCAAGAGCACCATTTGTGCCATTCACAGTTAGCTGCCTAAATACAGTGAGGTGGTCAAATGCGCAGCTGACTCCAGTTATTTAGTGAATTTGCCTACTTGACACATTTCTAAATTTGAGTTGAAATTAAAAATATTTTGCTCTCCAATATGAAAATATATCAAATTAATCCCCCACTACCCCCAAGACTTTTGATCAGTGTAAGAATTTAATTTTTCAACTGGAAGAGGGCAGGGAAAAGGGCAAACAAACAGTTCTGCAGTTGCTGATAACTGCCTTCTCTTGTCAAATTTATAGCTGTTAATGAGGCATGAAATTTGTTAAAACAGGAAATGTGGCAATAATTCTCAGAAACGTATCAGGCATCAGAATTTTTCTGTAGGCTTTTTATTAGGTATCTTCCTTAGGTACTGTTATTGCACCTAACACAGGTACTACCCTGTAAACATTGTAAAGCACTTCTCTGACAAAGTCTCTTGTCTAACCCTAAGTTAGGTCTGGGCCTTTGTAATCAAGACTTCATTGTAAATTGTATGAGTTTAGAATTATATCACTTTATTTTATTTTTCCCCTGGTAGATCATTTACCATTGCTATATTTATTTTAAGAAACCCTCAACATAGTCTGTAAGTAAATGTATTTACTCTATTTGCTAAATAGCAGTAGTGTACACAGGAAGAAGTTCTTCTGGCATTTAACTGTGAAGATTTTATATGTATGTCAGCAGATTAAGTGATTTTCAAGTAACCTGCACTATATTTTTTTAGTTTTTCTTTGGAGATATCCTGAGACATCTCCACTGCAGAAATACATACACTGCAGAACTATAAGATATTATCTTTTGAAACCATCTGTTGTTGAGTGTAGGTATGCTTTTTGTAAACCATGCAGAATGAAGTACAGTAATTCAACTTTCTGTGTTTGATAACTGATCTGTTTGTCACTGTTTATTGCTGTCATATTTTCTCAGTGGTTGATGCAGACATTGCCTGCCACTACAAAAGGTCTCCAATGCACCTTTTTGCCTACAGAGTTCACACACACAGACTTGGTAAGAGTAATATAGAAATATCAAATACTTAACAGAAAAATGTTGTGTCTGCAACATTTTTTTAAGTATATCTCACTTCTCATGTATATTGATATCTTATAGGTAAAGTAGTGAGTGGATACAGAGTGAGAAATGGTCAATGGACATTGATTGGCAGACAGAGTCCGCAACTACCCCAGGTTGGTTGGGTTCTTTTTAGTTCTGAATGTAAATTTTAAATATCTTTGTTTCCAACTGAGAAGCTGAATTGGAAATCACATGTCCACAGATTTGTATCCTGGTGTTTCCATGTGCTGTTGTGCTCCTGGAAGAGAATGTTGCCAAGTATTATCATGATTAGATTATGATGCAAAAGTTGTTTCAGATGTGTAGTGCTGTCCTTCCTAGTGCCTGTTGACACAGAGAATATGAAGCACTTCCACTGATTGTGGTGAATCATCCTCTCTTGCAGGCATTCTACCCTGTGAAATATCCGGTAGACATTAGCTACGATGATATCCTAGCAGCCAGATGTGTGTTCAGTGGGGAAGGCAGAACTACAGAGACACATATAGGGTAAATTTTATCTGTTTGCTTCATTTCAGAACTTGTTTTTTCCAGGGTATTGGTTATATGTCGAAGTGGTTTTGTTTCATGTTTTTATCCAAGGTCATTCCAAGAAAAAATTTCTGCGAGAATGTTTTGTCATCCTGTCTGGTCTACTTGAGATTTATCTCTACACAATGTTCATTAAAGTTACTTATGTGAATATTCAAATTGCTGAAGTGTTCAGAAAACTTCTGAAGTTAATCTAGGCTGTCAGACAACTTACTCAGATGTTGGGCTGATCCTGTTCTTGGAGAAGGATTCAGAATATCACTAATAGAAAATATATTTTTTAATCAGGTGACATTATTAACTGTTTATAGTGAAATAACAAAGCTTCGCAATTCTCTGTTTCAGAAAGAAAATTTGTGGAAGCTTATAAAATTCTGATATTTTGACCTATTGTAAAATCCAGTCTTAAAAAATCTGGACTAATACTGCAATTACCTTTTTCAGTTAAAAATATACAGGCTTTTATGAAAAGCAATCAAACCAGAAATTGCTACTAATAATAAATAGGAAAATCTCGACTGTATTGGTCACTGATGCTACTCAGCTGCAGGTTGACGGTGGACACACAGCTGATGTTGATGATGGTGGCAAGCATCAGCACTTTATTATTCCCCAGTACAACTTTTATACATTTCCTCTCAAATGCATGATGCCTTTTGTGATCAGTCAATACACATCAGCATTCCAGGCTTCTTCTCTTTTGATGCTGTTCACCTGTCTTATACAGCTGCACCCCATTAAGGATGAGGCTCTGCTGCAACCCCATTCTTATTGTCCCACAATCTGTTCTTGCACAATTCCCCCTTTTTTCTTTTAAATCGCAAATGCTGTGTTTACCATTTTCTGCAGTGGCCTTTGCAAAAGAGATAGCAAACACAGTACAAGCATCTCTTTGGAGTAATTGCCATTAACTCCAAAATGCATCTGTGAATTGACCCTGTTTCATTCCCCTATGGGATATTAAAAAAAAATTAATAGCTGCATGAATTTATAAAGTACAATAAGCAAAAATAAGCTAGCAGCTATGTGTTCCCATCACCCAAATATTTTTGCTATTCCAGGGAGACAGGTGAGCCACAGCCAGGTTTATTGTTCCAAGCAGTATTATCTAACACAGGTCGAATGCAACAAACAGGCACCCACTGAACTCCAGCATCTGTAGTGACATAGGCTTATCCATATCCCAGGTGAAAATATCCCATGGGGCTATCCAGGCCTGTGTTTGCAGGTCTCAAACCCAGGCTTGAGCAGGGCCACGGGTCCTGTCACCTGGTGACTGTAATGACAAAAAATATGTTAAAGTAACAGGTATTGTGCACGAGGGAAGAATAGTAAAATGGTTCTGTGTAAACACAGCATTCCAAACTCTTGCCTGAGGGATATCACCTTGCATTCCCCCTTTTTGTTTTTGAAGGAAGGCTTTAAGTGTAGAATGAAAATGCACTATGATGTCTTGACCAGGTGGAGAATGTGAATTACTGGTGACATGGTGAAGATCCCAAAGAATTGCAAGAATTGCTGGGTGCACTGAGCTATGTAACCAGTATCATACATAACTGTTACCAGTCTTTACTACATGTGGTGTACCCAAGGCTGCAGAAGCACCATGCCACTATGAAATTGCATCTTTTGCCTTTTGCCCTGAATGTACAGAAGCCCAATAGGCTTTAGAGTAAATGTCCACAGAGCTACATATTTAAGGCAACCAAACCCTGAAACATGAGTAGCGTCACATTGCCATTGCTGCTGTAGTCCCCTGTAGTCCTCTGGGGTTTATTCCGTCCTGAGTCATGGTGACATGTTGCTGACAATCAGAGCATGAGGCAATGATATCATGTGCTGCTGCAGATATAAGATTTAATTGATGTTGTAGGGCACGAGCCCCTTGATGGAAAAATTGATGTGACTGAATTACCTGTTTCAATCTATCTGGTGCCAGGGCAGCCCACGCCCAGGCTGTCAGTTTATCCACACGGGCGTTTCCTTCTACAATGAACCCAGGCAAGTTAATATGACTACGGACATAAAGAATGCAAAACACTGGAGTTCATTGGTGTAAAGTATGCTGTAATGTTTTCAGCAAGTAAAAAAATTCCTTGCTATTTACTTCTTTCAAAACAGCATGATCTAATTGATAAACCCTATTGCATACATAATGAGAATCAGCTACAACATTTTAGTTCTCATAAGGTCAGGCTTTGAGAGCCATTGTAACTACTCACAGTTCTGCTAACTTAGAGGATCCATCTTGGTGGCCTATAAGGTCCTGCCACTGATCTCCCTCCTTTCAGATGGCAACTACCTTTCCTGTTCGCCCTGATCCTCTCCAAAAACCTTGCTCCCTTTTAAGGAGGTTGACAACTGTAGTAATGATTCCACAATTTGCAATTCTAGGTGCAGCCGCAAAAATTTATGTGTAGGGTGGTGGAGTAATATTTTTCCTGGAAACTCTACCATGACAATTTGTAGAACAGAACTACTGCCCTACACCAGTCCCAATAAGAATAAGGAATGTCACAGAATAAGGCTGTCATAATAGCTGGCTCTTGCCCTGATCGTTGGACACATCATTGTGTGGCTTTACAAAGTACATGAGCAATCAACTCTTGCCAGCTGCAAAAGCAAAGTTTCTCAGGCTGCTGCGTTGTCAATTGGTTTCTGAATTGCCTTCCTAAGATGATCTGTAATTATATTCGTCTCACTGGGTTTCTGCCTAGCTGTTGTCCACGACCGATGAGGAGCTCCTAAATCTAGTACACACTGTATCGTGAGAAATGCGAGCTCCTTTCCCTGCTGTAACACTAAAGAGTACAGTTGGGCTTATGGTTGCAGTGTGTGAATTGGAGGGTCCCCCATGAGCTGAGCCAGACTTGCTCCAAAACGAGGGTCGTTCTGGGAACATTCTGAATTTCCCGTGGCAACCCCATTCACTAGCTGTATCCACTGCGACTCAGAAATCATCATCTTAGTCAGGGAGAAGCAAATCTGTGCTATCTTCTGGCACTGAAAGGGTGTTAACTCATTAGTAGAGATACTTCGCAGCATAGACTGAACAAAATAAGAAGCAAGCCCCTGCTGCATCACTTGAGTTTCTTAAGTTTCTTAGTGTTTCTTAAGTCTTTAGCGTTCATCAGGGCTGTCGCCATTATTTTGGATCACAGGACATGCTAGAATCTGATTCGCCAAACCTGACTCCCCTGCCTCCCTAACTTGTTCATACAATTGTACCCAAAATATTTGTGTGTCTGCCCCCCTCACTGAGATGGCCATTGGTTTTAATGTTAATATATCTTGCAGTGGAGGGGCAGCTTGCTGGTGGCCTGCTCCTTTTGACTCTGCCAGCCCTGGTAAATTCATCAAAACCAACTCAGGCCGTGGACAAGATTTGCCAGCAGCTTCTGCATATGGGGAACCCGCTCATCCATTAGCAGCTTCCACACAGCCTTTGTCACTGCACCATGCTGGCTGGAAAGCACAGCCAGGAGCCCCCTGATGACACTGGCACAGCCCTGCCAGCTGTCCCCAGGGTCCAGCAGCCCCAACTCCATCTGCAACAGCAGTGCTTGGAAGCAGCTTTTGGTCAGCTCCGCGCTGCCCGTGTGGTGACAGGGGCAGCTGCCTGCCCAAGGGAAGCTCCAGCAGCTGGCAGCCCTTCCTCAGTAAACCTGTGCAAGGCTCCCAGCTGCCACCCCAACCCTCTGCAGGCTGCCATACTCACATGAACAGTAGGGCCACAGTGGCTCTGCCATGGCCAGGCTGTGCCGGGCTGATGCAGCTTCCTGAGACCTTGAAATGCCATCATTGGCATCCAGGGGAGAAGTGTAACTCTTGGGCAATACTGGCAGGGTAGGACTCTTCACAGAAGGAGCAGTCTTGGAGGGAGGAGGAGACAAAAGGCGACCACAGCCACAGTGAGGGGTTTGGCTACTGGAGTGGCGGCCTCGGAGAGGGCTGGGGAGCGGTAGCAGTAATGACAGTAGCTGCCACTTCTCTATCTTTATTTTGTAGCTGTGAGTCCCAAACTAAGCGCCATGTCATAAAGACCCTGTGGCTATTTCATCCCCCCTCATAGCTGCCTCCCACAACATGTGCCCTGCTTCTTCCCATGTTTCAACGTAAAAGGCAGTCTGTGCATTTGCTCTTACACCATTTTCTTTACACCACATCCAAAATGGATTCCTTTTCTGCTGATATTTGAGCCCCCATTTTTACGTTCCCTGCCACTCACCTGGGACTGGTGTCTCTGTCTTTTGTAAGTCGTCTGAACATTCAGACTCTCAGGTCTGGCTCCTTTGCTGGGCTGGGCTCCACCACCATCAGCTCTACAGTTTGCAGTTGTCTACCCAAATCATATTGGGATCACCAATTGACAGTGGACACATGACTGATGCCAAAGATGCCATCAAGCATCAGGACTTTATTATTCCCCGGTACAACTTTTATACCTTTTCTCTCACATGCATAACACCTATATGCCCTTTAACTCTTTTGTCAGTACCCGAGTGTTCCACTCTTCTTCTTCAGTGCTGTTCAGCTGTCTTATACATGCATTAGGGATGAGGCTTGGCCACAGCCCCATTCCTGTTCTTCCACAATCTGTTCTCCCATAGCAGATGAAAGACACAGCCGTGTAAGATGAAGTGGAAAAATACAGCTGCAAAAATAAATATATTATCAATACTCTCTTAGCTGGCTGTAGTTCTTTGAAGCATAATTAATGCATGTGTAGAGAAACAAAGATAACCTGTGGAAACCTCTCCATTCTGGGGGTGTGCAGCAGCTTCCAAGGAAAGAGATTTTTATACATTGAGCACCCTAAGATTGCATCTCAGTTAAGGATTCAAAATGGATTTGTCACCTTCCAGTGGGCAGTTAAGACAGTGATGTGTAACAGTTGAAAAAAATTAGTTGAGAAGTTCAAAATTAGTTGAGAAGATATTTCACAAATATCATGGACACTAAACCCATAAAATCTTAATTTAACTGCCAACTTTTTTTCACAAGTTCAAAATGTTTCTGTCATGTTTCTATAGCTTTCCTCAAAGTAGCTCCTGTTGAATAGTCTTTAGAGTTTAAGAAAGAGTCTTAGGAAAATTACAGTATTTTCTTTCAATGTACTAGTATGCATTCAGCGGGGAAACTCACTCTGTCCTTTTCATCACATTAATTGTTATAATTATTATTCTACTATTTTTTATTAATATTTGTTTGCATTATAGCATACAAATGTATGTTGTATGAAACATGCCATAATGTTTATTAGTATTATTGTTATTATTTTTAGTATTATTGTTATTTATTTATTAATATTTAATATTATTATATTTTACCACAGGTTTTGCTTTGTCCCATTTTGGGGAGGGCAGGAATGGGGGCAGTGAGCGGCAGTACTTAACTGACACCTGAAATTAAACCACCACAAATGCTTAGACACAGTAGTGTGTCAGGTGGACTACAGTTTGTGTAATTTGCAGATCCCATTTTCTACTGGAGTTCTAAAGAGGAAGCAATTACAGTGATGGAGATTGGAGGTCCAGCAGTGAAGTTAATGCTTTCTAAAAGCTTAAGCAGAGCTTGCCCAGTCAGTCTCATTTTTGTAGTCTCCAAGGGTTGCCAAACTTCCAACACATGGAAAAATAACCAGTTCCTCTTTTGAAACAGTCTCTTCTCCCATGTTTCTGTTTCCCCTCTGGCTTGGGTTATTATTGTTGCTATGGTGAATAAATGAATGCTGCAGAATGCTGCTGGAAAAGTCAGCACTGATGTCTTTTGCGAACAGCTAATAGACCACCTCGGTATTTTTTTAATGAGTGTAGGCTCACTGTTCAGTTGTGAAAGCTAATTAGAAAATCTTGATGTAAACCCCTATATTTTATGAATTTTCGTTTAAAAGTCCTAGCTTATTCATTGTTAGGATTGTAGCTCTAAACAAAAGGTACTAACCTATATGGCAGAGGATGAAACAGACCACAATTGTAAAGAGGCCATATATACTCTGCTTCACAAAATAATTATTATGTAGCAGTAGAAAAGAGCCACTTCTGTTTCAAGTATATGCACATTTATCAAAGAGCTGAATTTTGTTAGTGATTCATCATTCCCCTTGTACTCATGTTTTTGTTACAGAAGCTTACAAACAAATTATTCTCAAGACGACAGTGCTATGTTCTCTATAGGAGATACTTACAGTATCTTAATATGTAACAAAAATAAGTTTTGCTGCATTAGAACCAGTGTGATTGGACAATCAGTGAATGCACTTGATGAGGAAAGGGGGAAGATTTGTCATAAAAAACAGCCACTGAAATGGAATGTGTATGTTAATTGCAACAGTTTCAAATTACATTCATCTAAGATTTGTAGAGAAGTAAGTGAATAGTAATGTAATGAATGATACAGCTCTGTCATATTAATCAGAAGATGTGCACAGCCTATGGGAACAGTGTGGAGTATGCTGTAGAAAGTTTAAATAAGTGATACAATTTTCTGTAAAATCAAAAGCAAATTGCAAGGAATTTCTGAGATATGTGGGGATTTTGTGCACACTACTTTTCTCCAGTATAAACCAATGAAATTTCTGATACTCACTGCAGTGCAGGTATTGCATGTTTTAGTTTGGGACATCTAAACATTTGATTGACATATTTTAGAATCCTGTTAAACAAGTTGTATGAATCAAATAACAGCTATTCAACTCATTATTTTCTAAGTGCCACATCTTTTCTGTACTGTGTAGGGGTACTGCCGATGATGAAATGTGCAACTTTTACATTATGTACTATATGGAAGCCAAACATGCTGTCTCATATATGACCTGCACACAGAATGCAAACCCTGAAATGTTCAGAAATATTCCGCAGGAGGCAAATATTCCTATTCCAGTCAAGTCTGATGTGCTGAAGGTGATGCATGGACATCATGAAGGTGAAAAACACTTGTAATCCATTTTATTCATGCCATCTTATGCTCACTGATATATTTCTCTGTGTTGTGTTGCTATGCAAAATTTTCATAAAGAGGTAATGCAGTTCTGCATAAAATTCAAACTGCTAATTAACAAAGCATCATGGGATTCTATTGTTGGTTTTGGTGGAAACGTCTGCCACAGTCTTTTGTCTTCTTTCTCTTGTTGTATTCCAGTTTCCAACTTATTTTTACGGCTGTGTGATCCATGTGCCCCAAAGACTGGCTTCTTTTTTTCTGTGCTAAACTTTATATTAACAATTTGTTAATGTTTACCTTATTTCCTACAAAATCGAATCAAAGCATTGCCCTAGTTATTATGGATGGAAGCAAATTTCTACATTGAACAGTTGTAGGCGTCTAAATTGCAGCAGCAGTATTATCCAGAGGTAATCTGACTGATGCGATTGTGTAGTAAGTACAGGGTGTAGTTTTTCTATTTCACTTTTTTACTGTTGCATTGTGTGGTATGACTACTATGAGAAAAATAACAAGTATTCATTTCAGAAGGGCATTTTTTCCTCAGTTAGGGAGGTAATTTCCCTTCTCATGCAGAGGTTAACATTGTACCCTAAATCCATTTTTCAGAAACCAAGGATAGTGATGCAAGTTCTTTGCTGCAGCAGGACAAAAAAGAGGAAGAGATTTTGGATCATGGTATGCACTTGCTTGATTCTATGCAGTTTTATTTCTATGTCTATTTGTACCTCTATCTTCTAACATAAATCTTAATTTTTAAATTTCAGTTGTTTGAGTGCTGCATTGTTTGATACAACTACTACTGTTTATATATAAAAACGTCAGGTGTTCATTTCTGAAGGGCATTAGGGAGATACTCAATTCCATTCACATGCAAAGGCTAAATAATATGCTAAATCCATTTTTCAGAAACCAAGGATAGTGATGCAAGTTATTTTCTGCAACAGGCCAAAAAACAAGAGGCAGAGATTTTGGATCAGGGTATGTACTTGTTTATTTCTATGTCAAGTAAAGGACTCATTAATGTAAAATACTGATAAATTATATCCTGTTTCTTAATGAGTTATGAAGTTTTTAGTCTATTGATTGATGCAATTTGCAATGTTCTATAAAGCTAATAGGGTTGCATCCTATATAAGTAATATTAAAAAGACTTAGTTTACCACTGATCTCCAGCCTTGTAGGTAAAATTTATTAGTGCATTTTAATCCTTTAATACTTTTCTATTCTTTGTTTAATTTGCTATTGAAGATTGTGATTTATTTGTATGTGCATGTCTTCTGTGTGTAACTATTTGTTATTAACTCTTCATTGATTTCTCAGTTTATATTACTATATGTGTATTAGGGAATAATGTTCTTATGCTTCAATGTTGGCTGTATATAAAAATATTAAGTTGAAGTTGAGTGCATCTGCTTAATACTCTATTATTTTTTACTATATTTGTGTATATGTACATGTATGCATTGCAATTCACACAGAAATGTGTGTAGCACTTAGCTAGAGGAAAAAGAATATTACTTCCATAAAGATTTTAGAAATACTCAGAATATTATATGTGTTTCAGAAGTATCTTAGAATCTCCTTTAAAGTTCTTGTGAGTCATATACTGTTAGATAAAAACTGCCTCAGTATTAGGATTTTTCTTCAGACTAAGGGGAAGATCTCATCAGCTATAGATTCATACAGTTTGCATTGAACAATGTTGAGATTCAAGGACTAAAAGCAAATTTCCTTTTGCCTTTAGGAAGAGTGAAGATTGACCAGTGTTTAGAATTTTTAATAACATCTCCCAAGAGGTTAGATTTTCTATGTACTCTGCCAATTTTTAGAGTTAACTATTTAAGTTTTAGTTACATAAAAGTAACCTCTAGAGTGTGAAACTGTCTTATGTGAAAGAACTTTGAACTATTAGAAACAATATTTACAGTGGCATATCTGATATTTATCTTAATCAATCCAGGATGTATTTTTTAAAAAAGAAAAACAGTTCAAATTTTTTAATCCAGTTTCAGAGCAGAATGAGCTGTCTGCTTAAAAATTTACATCAAAATTCATGCTGGCAATCTGCTTCACCCTTAAGTTACGAATGAGTACATTAGCATTTGATCAATGTTCTTCTTATGTGTATGTTTTATTGAACTCATTGGTGTTTGAAAAAAAGTGTTGAAAAAGGTCCTGCTATTAAAATCTTTTTCATCTGTCTTTGAAATGTATTTTGGAGACATTTCTGCAATGCAGTGTGGTTTGTTGAAAGCACTATTTAATACACATTCTCATCTAACCTGTTTCTTTGGAAACACACAGAATTGTTTTGTTCGTTTGAAATTACTTCGATTCATGATGTGAAATATCAAAACACAGTAGTTGCTGTGAATTTAATTTTGTGTTCTTAATTGTTAGATTAAGATAAATTCACCCATCATTTGCAGGAACCTGACTTCAATTTTATATTGATACGGCTCTAACTTCAGTTGAATTATGTCTGAATAAACAAAACAACAGGAAAAACCAGTTCAGGTTTGGTTTTATTTTTGTCTGTAAATAGGGAAAGTTGAGTGGCTGGCTTAGAAATTAGGTTTTAGTGCTCGCCAGATAGACTGGTGAAACTGGGAGCTCAAAATGGTCTGCAAAATGTGCCTCTAAAAATTACATAGGAATTGGAGTCCAGTTTTGTGGAGCGAATCAGTTTTAAGCAATGGTGTTGCCAGTTCATCCACCTCCTCAAGTAATTTCAGTGAGTTAGCCAGTAGGAGCTAAATTTGAACAAGACCTTAGTGGCAGGAAAATTCTACAGTTTGAAGGGGGGAGGCAGTAGACCCTACACAGAAGAACATGCATATATCCACTGGGTTTGAGGTAATTATACAAGTACATCCTTTCATGGAGGTAAAAGAGAGAAGTATTTCCCTTTATGGTCTGGCATGGCATATTCTGTAGGTTAGCCTTATCTGCAAAACACAGAGACACCAGAACTGAGTCTTTGATTAGTTCTGTTGCTGCCAAGCTGTTGCTCAGTAAATTCAGCCTTTGATTTGCTCAAAGAAAAGACATCAGCAATTTTCCAATAACTCTGTGTTTTAACTTGCATGGATTTCTTTCTCTGAGTTTAACAGCTTATTTTCCCTTCCTAGTTTCAGGAAAGTGAAATAAACACTGTTCCTTCAATAAACACCAAAATCGTTGTTAAATTGTTCTGCTGCCATGGAGGTGATGCCATGATGATTTTTTGGCTTTTCTTTTTATATACTTTTTATGTTTTCTCAGTACTCTTAGCATACATACTTATAATTCTTTAAGCCTGATATCTTGGCCTAGTCCTGATATATTGCTAGGCAAAAAACCCAAACATCCTAAAGGCCTCACAGTTGGAGGGCTGAAAAACCTTACACTATCTTGAGAAACCAAAGCCCTCTCTATAGCATACTTCATAGACTAGACTGAAGCCCCATCTAGGGAAGAGTACTTTAAAATAGAGAAATGACACTCTATTCATTTAAACTTCTTGTTAGGTCAAATATATTAATCTAAAAAGTCTGTAAAATTATATATGCAATTTACCATGTGTGTGAATTTTGGCATATTCCACTTCGACGAATTGTTGCACCTGAGGATCCTTATTAAATACTGAGATCACCCTTTTATCCCTTAATCATGTTTGGCTTATAATTCTACACCCAGAGAAAAAGCACCAGAGGTACGTACCAACCTGGAGGTTAGAGATATGGTCAAAGAGACAATTTTTGTGTCAGTACTCTTAAATCTAAGGATTTGCCTCAAAAGGGGAAAACAAAAAAAGTCTGCCATATGGAAGTATCTGCCTACAAATAATGTGTGTTTTTGTTTGCCTGGCCGTTGAGGTACCTCCTGTCACACACAGGATGTTCATTATGTTGGTACATCCAGGTGTTATAGTTGCTTTTACATTGCATTTTCAGTTTCATCATCTTCACTCATCGGAGGCACATTAATAAACAATGCAAATATATAGAAATAAGCAGCAGCCATCACAAAGTGAACCAGCACTCTGCATGAAGACAAAGCAAATCCCTGTTGAAATTTCACTGAACTTATCTTAATTGAAACTGACCTCATTATATAGTTTCCGAAACAGCAGTGAAGACAAACTCTTCATATGAAGTGAATTATTGTAGGAAATGCAGTTGTTTTAGACATTTGGTGTATTGATAGGTTTCCTGTTCCTGCTGACTTGATGTCAGTAAAACATCAGTAAAACAAATAATATGTGTGTTTATTTTTTGTTCATCAATAGGAGTTGGATTAAATTTTACTCAATAGATACAGTAAAGCAAAAAACATTTGTTAGCATTCATGATCTCTGCCATATGTCTTTACTTGTTGAAAAAATACCTAAATGTGTTTCATTCTGCTTGTTCATCACTTTTCTGTGGCATAGTACAGTGTAGTGCAGTTCAGATTTGTTTCAGCATGCAAGCAGTGAAGCAGCCTTTACTGGTTTGCTGATGGCGTGCCTAAAAGCTTTTGAAACCTGTGCCTATAAACAATAGCAGGAGTAGTTTCTTAGAAAAAAGAAAAATGTAAGACAACTAATGGTTAATCAGATGTCCAGTATTCAATGTTTTGTCTGGCTCATGATTTGGTATATCATTTTGTGTATATTAGGTATAATCATAAACTGAAGTAGAAGGGGCAAAAACTTTACTACTAAAATTAATATAATTATTTTATTATATTTATATTATTATATTTCCATATATAAAACATAATTAAATATAATTATGTTTAAATGGTTTAAAGCAAAATTCAAGTTTGTTTGAACTGAAAATTCATTAATAGCATAGAAAAAAAAATTAGATTTTGGGTTTTGTTTTAGAACAGCCCATATGTACACATACGTATGTCACATACACATATGTGGGAGAGAAACGAGTTGAGATTTTCATTGTGCTTCTGATACTATGTTCTCCATGGCACTTACAAAATTATATGTTTACTTCTTCTGGTTTAGGTAATTTAGGAGTTAGTACCAAAAAAGCAACATATATTTTGCTTCTGATGATGGCATCTGAAGCAGTCAAAAGTTGCAGTTGCTCTCAGCAGTAGTGTTGGTACTATGAATACAGTGGGACTTTTTCCCTGATACATCATTATTTCTTTGTTGATGTAAGACTAAGTTGTTACAGGAGTTCAAATGGGTAAGTTCAATATAAAGGAACATAACATCTTTCTTTTAGCAGTGTCCCAGATAGATTCATGTGAGGTCCCTTTTTCACAGTTGAGTCTGTTAATTGAAATCCTATTAAACCTCTGTGTTTAAAGTAATATCAGTTTCAGTCAAGCATTCATGTGTTAGCTTCTGTAAAGCTGAGCTTCGCATTTGCAGTCATTACAATTGCTGTCCTAGTGGTGAGATAAGTTGCACAGAAAACACCTCATTGCGTTTCTGCCTTGTCATTTTAGAGATTAATATGTGTATAGTGAGAGAAATAATGCACAACAGAAAGAAAATATTATGGCTCTGTAGTGTAAAGCAATTTGATGCTCTCTGATTACAGTATTTTTCTCTAGACCCTTATGGGAATTGCAGAGTGGTTCTAGGTAGCTGGGTAGTCTGATGTCAAGATCTGTTTTCCCAGTCTTTGAGGATACTCAAACCAAAGAACTGAAACGAAGTCTGAATATGCACAGCTTCTGCTGAAACTGGCTGGAAATGTGGCTTGAATGTAAGGTGTAGAATATTATGCAAAGTATCCTTTAAACTCACACTCTGTGGTGTTTCTACCTGGACATGCAAAATAAGTGATTATTTGTTTGTCTAGCAAAGTAACAGTAATTATGGACCTTTATTTCAGAGTAAAGGCTGAAGTACTTCAATGCAAGTATGTGTTTCATAAACAGAGATGCTGGAATAAAAATGTTAGAAGTCTTTCAGTTAAAATATTTCTTCAGGAATTCTTGGAAAGGGACTCTTTGAATAGGTTAAATATATATTGTGATGGCCTATTGACTATAGGAAGAAGTTTCTTTGTAAGAAAGTTTAACATCATAATCTGTACAAAGTGAGGTCTGAATAAAGGTTACACATAAATCTCCTATTTATTACCTGTTGGATGCCTACCCCACCTTTTAATTTTTTTCAATTGCATAGTATACTTGCATATGACTGCACACACATGCACACAGATAAGTATTTTGCACAAGGTATCTATTAGACATTGGCTGGAAATATTTTGCTAGGTTATAGCTAAATATTTGAGTTGGGAAACGGAAATGTCTGTGTTGAGTTGTGTATTTTTTGTAAAGCTCTGCATTTCTAAGAGAAGCTTGTTACAATAAAAACACATTGAATTATGTCTTTTTGCACCTGGGGTAGAAATCTGTTTGTTTTAAGTGAAAGAAGGAGATACGGCTCCTCTGGTCTCTGACCATTTCTCTTTTGTTTCCTTAAGGGGGAAAAAAAAAAAGCCACGTTCTCTGGTTCTTCAAATTGCAGAGAGACATTTCCTGAATGTTTTCTAAATGACTGCTTATCAATTAACAACTACAAAACTGCTTATAGTATCATTAGTGTGTCTGAAGAAATCGAAAGTGTAGTACCATGTATTAGTGCAGGAAGAGTTCAGAGAAATTAAGTTATATCACAAATCTAAAACAAACCAAAATTATTATTATTGTTGCTGTTATTATTAAAATATTTTCCTTATTTTATAATTTTGCTGTCTCTTCTTTAAAATAAAGCATGATGATGCTTAAAAAAATAAATTGAAGATAGTGGAACTCCTCTGTAATAAACATATTCTCACTTACGGAATTTTGTGAGCCTAAACATATTTCAAAATATATACTGCATGAAATAGAAATTTGAGGTGAAATTGGTGCACCCTATTCTGGAATTCAAATATCTGTAGTATATCTAAATAAGCACAGTGAGGTGCTGTGTAGTAAAACAATTGTCTTTATTGTTAATCATCTAGAATTAGCTAATGTATTGTAACAAAATTCTTAGTTCTTGTTAGGAAATTATTACTGGTCAGGAAGGAAAGAAAAGAACAGGGAAATTGAGTAGCTGCATGAAGCCTTGGTTTTGAATATCAGGGTTTGATTTGTTGACGATACTCAGTGAACATTCTTCATCTTCTGTCATACTCACTTAGCTTTCACACTTTCCCTTTTACAAAATCCCATAACCTAGTGAGTTTTTAAAAACTATGCTTGGGCTCTAATTAAAATATTAGAAAAAAAAATTTTAAAAATTTAAAATATTTTGACAGAAAAGGAAAGGGTGATTGAAAACCAAAATACATTTATATTGTGGTAATAGTAAAAGCCCTTCTTAGGGACGTGCAGACATAGAATTAAAAAAAGAATTTTTTTTTAACCTTCTATTCTATCCTTTTTTTAGCTCTGTAAGCTGCTTAGAGATGCCTTGAGAGCAGATGGGGTTCCTGGTTCTTCAGTATGTCTGTTTGCTTATGCTGTAAGTGCACATCACTGTAGGGCGATGAGGGTGGCCAAGAAACTCTAGAGCAGCTTAACTCTTCATTTCTTCATATCTATGCCTCTCAGCCCTTCAAATCCCTTCAAAAAGAAAACAGCCTTACTTAATACTTTTTGGTTCTCAGGAATCTCTCCAGTGCTTTCATCAAAGCAACAGATTAAATCATGACTTGTATGAAAAGTAATGGCATACTAGAAGACGTTTTGAAAGTTTTTTTGCCTACTATGTCAAACACTATTAAGTATCACTTGAAACAGGCATTAGATTTTGTTCACTTATGATTACATAAGTTATTCCATGCCTTTCTGCTATTCTTTTCTCCAATCAATGTTATCTTATGCATGTCATAAGTAAGTCATTGTTGGACCCAGAGCATTTGAACATGAGGGAGCAGGACCCCTGACCACTTTTGCCAGCTGAACCCACAAAACAGAAGCACATCATGCTAAGACAGAAACATGCAGTCTCAGAATATACCCCATTTTATTCAGAGATAATTGTGAAGCTCAAAGTCAACTGTGAAAACTTAGTTTCTTTTCTGTTAGGATAGAACCAGGACATGGCTTTGGAAGGAAGAACATGAAGTCTAAAAAGGCCAGTGACAGACTGGGGAGCCTCTCTGAACCATCACAGTGAAACTTTACAGATGTTATTATAAAAATACAGATTCTGGGCACGAAAATTCTCTTGTCTTTTTTTCTAAAATGTAGTAAAATGCGATTTCACATATGTGTCTTAACAGGTACACATTCAGGCTGTCTGGACAGGTTTACCATGGCTGAACTTTGGATCTATCTAGCTTGATCCTGCAGTACTATGGCTAGATACCTCATCTAAACTGGAAATTGATGCTTCTGACAGCACCATGGTGTGCTGCTGAAGGACCACAGACAGCAATTGCTCCCTGCAAATTGGGGAACTTAGGCTCTAATGCTGGAAAAAAAATGACTGGTTTTAGAAATAGAATCATAGAATATATAGAGTTAGAAGAAACCTGTAAGGATCATCAAGACCAACTATCTGCTCCTCACAAGACTACCTAAAACTAAACTACATGGCAGAAAACATTACACATATAAACTGCTTTATCAACCTTAATCTGACTTTTTATTATATCAGATGAAGGTCAACTCGTTTTGCAATGAAATTGCCATTGTTATGATTTTGTTTCTGTGACTGTATACCAAAATATTGTTCTGAAAAAGAGTTTTGATAGTGTAGAACTACCACAGGAAGTTTAAACTTACTGTAATATGCTTGTGCATTGTTTTGTTCTTGAGATTTCGTTGAATAAACTGCAGGTGTTTGTAGCCGATTATCTTTTCCATAGAGGAAACTGTTCTGATAGGTTGAACATAAGAATACAGGGATCTTCTCTGAAAGTGACCTGATCAGGCAGCTTTCCAGAGACTGCACTACTAGAGTTCAGTTTCTTCAGCAAGATCAAGTTGTTGATTCACTCATGTCTTTGTCTAGTTATACTTGAGCATTCTAAAGGCCAAGCTGTCTCATCACAAACAAGACCAAGCAATGTTCCTTTCCTACTGAGTATCTTCAGGCAAACAACACCTTTAGCTGTTCCAGATGGTACAAGACCACTGCCATGCAGCAAAACAAGATTGAACTTCGATGTTTGCTGAATATTGCTTTACACAGAGCAACTTTTACTCAGAATCAGTATGATGTTCTTTGCTAGTTATCTCTAGCAAATTCTGAACTATTTCTTAAAATTACACTGCTTACAAATTATTGGAATCTGCCTGGACATCACAAGCAAAGGTGAAAGAAAGTTATAAATATTCAGTGTGTGGAATTCAGGGTAGAGTTGCAGACATTGGGTAATCAGGAAACTTAAATTCTTCACTTCCATGTCTTTTGTGCCTTGAAAATACTCTGAGTTCTGTTAAAATGCCAGGACATTGACAGGAGATTTCAGCTAGTGATTGTGCCAGAAGTATGGAGATAGTGGTCATATATGTAGACTTTATGGATGGTTTTTGAACTTTGTGTGGAGATTGCATATTCTCAAATACATTCACTTAAGGAAAGGATCACAGTTTCAGGGCAACTGCACTTCTGATCGCTTCTGTTCTCTGATGTGTACCCTTGTCCATACATTCAGACAGTTCCTAAATATTTTTAACTGCTGTAGTTACAAAACCCCTGCTTAATGAAAGCTCAAACTGGACAGACTTAGCTTAGAAAATACCTCATCTATACCCATGGATAGTGGTTGTAGTACTCAAACTGCTGTACTCTATACACTAGTGTTTGAAGATTCCTCATATCTTCTGGTCAGTGGCTCAGCTCTGGGAGAAAACCGGATCACCCCACTTAGATTTGAATCCCTGATTAATAGCTTCCATAAAGACCACTGGCATTTTTATGAAAGCATCCTGTCCTAAAAATTATTCCCTGAGCATTTAATGTTTTTTAAGTTGAATACTCCTACTCTCTTTTCTTTGTCTTCTATTGAGTCCTATCTTTAATAGTTTCTTTTGAAGGAGCTAATATCAGACAGGTAAACAAAATAACTTTTTTGTATTTTTTTATCTTTTTTTTTTAGATCAACAAGCAGTATCTATTTTAGAGACTGGGGTGATAATTCTGTGACAACACTTGCACACTAGAGATAGAATGCAGTGCTTTTGGCTGGAGTATGAAGCTGTCAAACTTCTTCACTCAAGTAGAATGAGCATATAAGCTGATAAAGTTTTGAAACTTTTGCAAAAACTGGAGTATATTGTTGTCCTTTTGCAGCCAATAACTACAAGTCTGTTGATTAGATAGTTGTTATAGAACTAGGAGAGAGTGAACTGTGCAAGGATCATTAACTTGTTTTAAGAAGGCCTAGAGTTTAAAATAGCATCAGGCGAGAGCAGTGCTTTTACCACTCAGACCTCTTGTTGGAAATGATTACATGTAGGTCATCTATACGTCTCCAGCCACAGATAAAACCACAACATTTGTTTTGTATGATATTCATTTAATTTTTAAAATGTTGGGGAAGAAAAAGGCCAGTGTAGAGTATTTTAATACCAAATGTTTCCTTCATAAAGGAAATGTCAGCTGTGTTTCTTATTCATCACCAGCTGATGGTTGCTTTAATAATTAAAAATCTTCCTCAGTGTGAATATGGTTTGTATGGAAAACTCCTGTGATATACTTTAAAAATGTTTGGATTTGTGTTGAATCATTATTTGAACTCATTGAATGACAGTATTAATATAATTATGTGTTCTAGCTTTAATAATTGTATTTTAAGCAAATAATTCCAATTTGTAATATATGTCTTAATAATTTTATCTCTTCTCTAATTTGCTTTGTTATTTTCATTGAAATTGGCCCTGTTATTTCAGTAGTTATTTTCTGACAGAGTGTATCATCTAGGATATTTCATTTCCAAGGGCAAGGAAGGCAATCCTACTCAAAATCATTGAAGAGGGACTGTTTAATAACATGACAGATCCTCTACAGACCATTTTCAAATTACTTAATTTCCTCTGTACCAGGCTGCAAGTAATGATTTCTGGCTCTGTGTGGGATTTTTTGGGTTTCAATTTTTTCTTCGTTGCAGGGATGGGGTGGTGTTTATTTCCTTGTTTATTTCTTTGGTTTGTGTGGAAGCTTCATTATTTGTAGTTTCACTTTTCTAAAAAATGTCCTATATAGCCTGCCATAAAATAATACAATTTTTTAATTACAAGTAAGGATACCTACTTGTGGTAACTCTTAAAACACATTGAATGTCTTTCCACTCCAGTGATGCAGTGGTATTTAATAGAATGGTAGTAGAATAGAAGTGGTATTTTAGTAGAAATGATAGTTTCAGGCAGCCAAGATACTTGATCAATAAATTCTGTTTACATGAGTGTTTTTGCTTTGAGCTATTTTTGTGGAATGTATTGAAATGTTTGTTGTATGCCTAAGAAAGTTACAGTGATAACTGCATTGCTAGCATGCACATTGAGAAGATAGTTTTCCCTTCACTGCCAGATGATACCATGACTAAGAAATGTTACTGTTTGGAGTAAAAAAAGGAGTAGAACCCAAACTGAATAAATAAAAGTAAATTTAATGGATCATGTCTTTTTTCTACAGTGGCTGCTATGGAAATGTTTGCAAATGGGAAATTTGGTTTTCTTACAGCTTAAGGTTCTTACACAATGACAGACTTCAAAGAAATAAAATATAAAATATATAAAATACTTTTAAAAGTATTATGATTATCTGTTACTATCTTTATAAGTTAAAAATTTAAAAAAACTATAAAACTATAGAATTTTTCCCTCTTTGTTTTGTGAAAATATAACTCTGCAGTAGCCTGGCAAATCCAGATAATTCCATCAAAAATATTCTTTTACTGAAATGTGCACAGTTTTTCCTTTCCCTTTTTCTTTCATTTTCCCTTTCTCTTTTTCTCTTGTTTCTTGTTCCCAAGAACATCTCTCCAGAGGTGATGATTTTTTGATGCCAGAGTATCAGGTAAAAGTGGGCATCTATATGTAATTTAAAGTCAGTAATGATTTGACTGTATATTCTCATACTAGAAACCTGGCTCTTTCAGTTCCTGAGGCTGTAACAGTTCCTCTTTGCTACTTTTGTCAATAACTGTTTGAATAACTTTGTTACATTGTGCCCTGCCTTCTAAATTTCATCTGTTATAATCGGTGTGTTTTCTCCTTTACTCTTATCTTTTCTCTTTTCTGTACAGGTGATTTCTATTCACTCCTTTCTAAGCTGCTAGGAGAAAGGGAAGCTGTTGTGCATGTGCATAAGCATAACCCTACAGAAAAAGCAGAATCAGATCTTGTAGCAGAGATTGCTAATGTAGTCCAAAAGAAGGATCTTGCCAGAGAGATCGCAAATCATGATGAAAGGGACAATACTATTCTTGTCAGAGACAGAATTCAGAAATTTCACAGACTAGAGTCTACCCTGAGGCCACCAGAGAACAGGCATTTCTCTTTACGACAGTCTAAGCATGGTGAGGGAAGCTGGGAAAAAGACCATGAAGGAGGTGGGTTTGGGTTAATTTTATACAGTGAAATGCAATGTAAGAGCTGTGATCCACATTAGCAAAATCTGAAGGGAATTTCAGTGGAGGCTTGAAAGTATTTTACATGATGATGTTCTTAATTATTGAAACAATCTCCCTCTACTTAGAGGTATTTCACTGGGGTTCTTTCCCCCTCCATGTGTGAAGAAAGAATGTGTGCTGATGGTACAACACCAGTACTTCCTGAACTGTACAGTATCATTTTATACTCTTAAGACTTTTACATGATGATTATGCTAGAACAAAGTACACATAGGATATAGTAGTCACAGGAAGTGAAGAATTTATTACAAGTAACTACTGTAAAATGGTCACTGGAATAATCAATACTTTTTATGAGTTTGCTGATTACCTTGATCTGTCAGATACGCAATTTTATAAAATTTGTTGCTGTTATTCTATCAGATATTTTTCTCTCTTTCAGAAAGAATGGTAGGTAATCCTAGAAAATTCTTCAGAAGTAAAATTTTCTGCATATTGATTTCAAATTGGGCTTGACTCTCCAGATACTCTTGTACAGACTGTTTTATTGTGCTAGAAATAGAATTTATTCCCTTCAGGTTTCTATGACAGCAGAAACCATGGAATTACTGTGTTTGCTTTACTTGCATTTTGGTCTCTGGTATTGACAACCCTTAGCCTTACTTGCTAATGTGGAAAGCCAGATAATGCAGCATGTGATGAGTATCTCATAAAAGAAGCTGATATGTATGCATGAAAGCCATTTGTATCCATAAGCTGTATCAACACATGCCAGCTTTTATGTTGCACCACCCAGATTGATGTTTCCAAGTACTGCTGTACGCATACATGTATCATCCATCAACCATTCGATTTTTATTTTGAATATTCATAATGTTAACATGTATTGTCTCTGTTTATATGAGGTTCTGTTACAGTGTCTAAGCTCACCAAAATCTTGGGTTTGTATTTAAAAGAAAACCAAAGATGAGGACTTTCCAGTATTATGTTGTATGATCCGGTTAAATAAGAGCCTGTCAAATAGGATGAGAAAACAGGTGGAATGTTACTATCTGCATGAGATATGTGTAAATCATAAATAATTCCATGAACCTCACTGGAATTAAATGTTCAGGAAAGTAATGTGGATAGCATTTCTACCAAAGCAGTTTTTTCAGTTTAGACTAAGAACATGTGGTGCATACAAGGCAAAGAAGAAAATTGCTTTCTATTTTCACTGATCCAGAGGAGGGAATGTCAGTGAGCTGAATAAATGGCTTAGTTTGACATACCTTGTAGCATGAATTCTAACTACAGAAAGAATTTGCTTGGATGTGTCAGTAGCCATATATTATTTGGGGGAGTTTGTTGGTGGAGGACTAGCTAATAAATGAACTTCCAATTAATGCAATTTTGAGGTATAGGAAAAAAACCCCTGGAGTTTCCTTAATTAATTTCCTGAATTAATTTCCTTAATTTTTGGTGATTTTTTTTATGCTTGTAATACCTTTAAGTACAGAATTCCTGACCTGCAGAAGTTGTCAGTACTATCTTTTGGCAAAAGGACTTTTCTAGCAATAAAATCTTTAAGCATATATTTAGTCTCTTTTTAGGGAAGTATTTACATATTTAAAGCAAAATCTTCTGTAAGAGATTCCTCCTCAGGGGAAGAAGTAAAGTTATCTTGATTTAATAAAAAATTTATCCACTTTGTAAAACCTTTATTGTGTTGAATTGAAAAAATTCTCAATTTTTTTAGGAGACAAGATTCTGCTGCTAAATTAATGTCATTTAACTGTTTTAAAAATCACCAGTATTAAAATAGTTTATCATTTTTAGTCATGCAAATATTCCAATTTTTACCATATAATTCGCTTGAAATACAAGCGGCTAATATAATACGTAAAGTTGTTATAAATGTTCAAACCTTATACTACAGTTCTTCCTGTGCTGTTGTTAGGTTGTTACCCTAGACTGGTCACTAATCTGTTAGGTTGTTTAATATCGTTACAACTAGTACAATTATACCCTCTAAGTAAGTCAAAGAGTGTCAAGGAGTCAAATTGTCAAGTCAAGGAGTTCAAAACTCCTTTATGCAGTGCTTAATTAAATTTTTCAAGATTTAAATGAGTGCTCTGATGGCAGGGAGTAAATGCAACTTGACTTAAAAGTTTGCAAAGTTAAAAGCTAGAATGATCTTCCAGGAAATTCTGGACAGTAAATTGCCATTGTGTCAATAAATAAGACTTTCATCCTTCACTTGTTTTGAATGTTGATTGCATGTTCTAAATCTAGGTATTTCTTTCTTTTTTAATGGAAGGAAGGACTCCAAGTTGAAAGGTAGTTTACTGGTACCTAGTTTAGAGATCTCATTTACAGCAAAACTGGTGATCTTGTTTTTTCTAAGTAATTATAAATTACTCCAGTGGGAAAAGTAATTTTCATTAGTCTCTTTTGAAATTGTTTCATGGACCACTAATTCTTGTAGGGAAATAGTAATAAGTCTTAGATAAAGGAAGTCTAAATTTAGTGAGTTTTTATTAAAAAGCTAGTTGCCTTGAGATAAATATGTATAAAGGACTTTCCGAATGGACTTGCAAAGAAAGAATAAAATGCAATACTAATTAACCAATTTTGGAAAAATGTGATAAAATCTAAAGATTGTATTCAGGCTGGGGCTCTTGTGATTAGATTGTATATCACTGTACATTCACTTTATTGTTTCGATTGATCAGAAATCTTTTATTCCTTTAAGAATAAACATTTTCTATTTTATAGTAAGTGTCTTCTGAAAAACTTAAATAAAGGCCAGATATAGTGTTTCTATGTTTAGCCTTTATTTTTTTCTAGCTTTTTGAAAAAAAGGCTCAAAGGCCTCTGCAATATGAAATATGGACAAGCTTTCTAGAGTTTAACATAAAGTGATATGGGATGAGCAAGTGAGGAAGCAGACTCTGAATTTCCATTCTTCTGTTCCTTCCAAAATCCAAACATCTGTGAATATATCTGGCACTGCACCTGCTGTGATCAGCTTAGCTGTACAGAAGTATGGATATGTATAATTTTTTTTAACAGCTTTTCCTTTAGCTTGGAGCTTTTATTCAGCTAAAATTTCTACAGGGTAGGATTTCTTGTTTTACAAGTTTCTGATTACTGTCTTGGATACACTGTAGTTGCTGATAGCTTTTAGGTTTCTTGTAGTTCACCTACTCTACCTATGTTATTGCAGTTCAAACAGGTAAAACATCTCCAAGTCCACAACAGGTTTTCAGCACTAGTTTCGTGTTTCTCTTGGATAGGTTCTAGAGAATGATTTTCCCTCCACTGCATTCCTGTTGTTACACCTCAGACTACCTCTCTTCAAAGTGAAACGCAAGATGAGGGTATTATCAGGACAGATGGGTTGCACAGGTGGCTTAAAGATTTTATAGACTGTTTCCCATTAATTTTGCCTTTCATTGGAAAATCACTTCCAGGTGAAAGTGAACCCTCTCAGACTCCTTGGGTGCTGTATTCTAAGGTCTGTGATCTGCCTTCTTTCAAAGCAGGATTCCCTGGCTCTGTGAATTTGGGTATCTATTTCACCTGCCTAGATGGTACCTCAGTGATTGGTGTTTAGGATCACAGCAGAACTCACAAACTCTGGGTGAACTGGAAGTGGCAAAGTAAAGCATGGTTGCTTGCAAACACACTGGCTATTAGTGAAGTGGCTCCAGTTTCACATAACTTCAAAGAAATTGTTTCTTTTTCACCATCAGTTTGTCTGTATGTGCCTACATGCAATTATGCTTTGTAGAAATACCTGAATTATGCTCAACAAATCAATTTTGAAAAGAAAGCAGTGGTGGATCTCCTAACATGTAGAACAAATGTTCTAATTTTTGTTTTTCACTTTTTATTTTATCAGAATTAGTGAGATCTCTTTTGCCATTACATTTTTTTATTTTTTGATAATATAGTTAATTTGTCACTTAATATACTTCCCAGAGCCACACAAGAGCAACCTCTTCCAAAAAGTATTTAAGCAGATGATCTGTGAGAAATTAATCCTTGCAGTCAAATCTCTGCAACTTTTCAAATACTGAACAGTTTGTGCCTTTTATCCTTACCAGTTTACTTTTGCGTAAGAGAGGTTGAAGAGATCATATTTTTAGCTTTTTATGTTAATATCTAAAACTAAATTTCTCTTCTTTTGTTGAGTTTTACAGTCTTCCATAGAAAAAGAAGTCTTCTTTTCTTAGTGTTAAAAGCTTTAATAGAAAAAATTAGTAGTATTTATTAGGCAGTTTTTAATAAAACACTAATAGTTAATATTTAAATTTGCCTGCTGATTTGAATTGTATATTTTTGTAATCTTTCAGTGTAGAAAATATTTACAGAGCTACTAAAGCTTCTAGAGTGTGTATACATGTGTCTTTATAAGATGGAGAAAAGAAAGGAGTCAAAAGCAGTTTTGAAATTTCTGTCATCTGTACATCTGTTGCCAGTGATTGTGCATGCTTTACTATGTTAAAACTATGCTTGGAATTAAACTGCAATGCATTGAATGGAAATACTGCATGTAGAAAAATGTCCATGTAATTCCCAGTACTCTGTACCAAATGCCAGTTAACCATATTTGGGTTCTTTTTACAAATATGTTTCATGGTTTTTTTCTTTTTTTCTTTCTTTGGTCAGATTTCCACATAGCAGAGGCTGTGGAGTGGCCTGGGTTAGACCTCAAACTAGGCCAAGTTTCTGGGTTGGCTCTGGACCCTGAAAATAACCTAGTTGTCTTCCACAGAGGTGATCATGTTTGGGATGAAAAGTAAGTAGAGATCCTTGCTAAATGGTGAGTTAGAAGGTTGAAATCCTGTGTGCTGTTTATATAAATTCTCAAAGAAAGACAGATTGAAATTCTTTTTCTACTTAAAAATTCAGTTCTTTGGCTGAAACAGCCTTTCAGAGACTCAGAATAGAAATGGTGACTGACAGTTCAAGATGATGAGTTATTAGATCTTTAGACAGTAAGAATGTGTCTCCAGAGGAAAAGAACATAGTACATTAAGTCCTTAAACTGTATGAACGTGTTAGTATGATATTCACCAAGACTGTGTCTACCTCTCCATGTCTCTTAGCAAGAATAATTAGCCCAGTGAATATTGTTTTAGTATGGTATGCTGCAATTAATACTTGGATTTAAGACATGGAAATCTGTGTCCAGTGTCTTCTTTGTGTTTATATACACTGAGAAAAATGGGATTGTTACAAGGTACTCTCTCAAAACAAATTTTGTTCTACTCATTCAATAAAATTTGCTGCATTTAGCATCACTCAAACCAAAAAATGTCTGAACTTTGGAATGGTAGTCCTTCTAGTGTTTGTAAAGTGTTATAGTCATTGGTATATTATTTTAAGAACAGAACATTCCAATAAAGAGTGCTTCATTTATTTTTACTGGGTTCTTACATCTTTGATTTTTTAAATTGTATATGCCTTTATATGGATACCTTTGAAATTGTAACAGAATACTGGGAGGAAGTAATACAATCATGTTATGTGGTACCCTTTTTAAATACACTCTTCTAAAAATTTCCTTTTTTTCCTTCTTTTTAAGCATTTGTTCTCTCTATATATAACTATCAGAATAAAGGGTAGGGCTTCAAATCCCAATGAATTCATTTTAAGATAACATAGTGTCTGAAAAATAGGACAGTATTCTGAACATTATGATAATAAATTATGCTTAGAATAGTGTTTTATGAAAGAAAATAAGTTATTTAGGTTCTATGCTAAATAACATAATGCAGCAAAAAAGGCAATAATTTATTTCTCATACAGTAGTCTCATGCATCAGTGATATCTCCAGCTCAAGTGTATATAAATGCAGACTACAAAATTTGAAAGGATGCATCATATGACTTGTATTACTCAGACTTCAAGTATTCTTGAAAGCTGTTTTTTTATCCTCCTACTCAGGAACGTAAGCGCTGTTCTTTGTGTTGTTGAATACAGAATTGTAAAAATATTTGAAAATAGGCTGATCCTTCTGAAATACATATTTTTGAGTGTCTGGCAATTGAAATGCAGCAGCAATCCAGAGCACAAAACTTGAGTTTAAGATCCAGCAGTACTGGGAAAGCCTACAGATTTTAAACAAAACAAAAAAAATGAACATTCCCTAAAACAGCAGGTATGCATGATGAATCAGCCATGTTGAGAGACAGAACTTCAGCTTCTTTATGCCGTGGCTGCAAAAGAAAATCGGAATTGTAATATATATTCTGGAAATCCATGCACATACCACTTGTGCTTGGTAACACTACACAAGTCCTTCCAAAAAGGTAACTAATCAGTAAGTCCTAGTTCTTCAGGGGTTTTGTTCCCAAGTCTTTTTTTTCTTCTTTTTGTGATGCATAGTTAATCAATGTATAGGAAGCCTAGTGTTGGTAGTCATCTTAAGTCATCTGAGCTGGAACTCTGTAGGCCTATTATATTGAGTGTGGTGATTTAAAAATGTGTTTTGAAAACACACCTCTTGTTAAGCTGTTGTTCCACATCTTGTGGCATGGAGAAGAGGCACACAAAAACATGCTCACTCAGTCAGCCCTCTGTTTTTATCTTGGGGTACGCACATGGGCATTAAATTTGAGTTCCCTTTCATGTATTGTGATGAAAAAAGAAGGAACACAATTTTTAAAGGAAAAAGATGGTATTTGGAAGGGGTTTATCATGACAGTTGTGTGTGGGAGGTATAAGAAGTTAACTTTTATCATTAGCTGTAAATACACAGTTAATTGAATACAATGTTCCTTACCAAACTGTAAACATAATAAATTAATAGCCTGAAAGCCCAGAATTTATTTTCTGTTTCAATGCTTCAACAGCTTAGTATAGAAGCAAATTAAACAAACATAATTTGTGCTGTTAGGCTGTGCACAAATATTTCCAATGCCTTTTTAACATACGCCACAAAAGCTAGATCCTTATTCAGCTGAAAACAACTGGTTAAATGATCTATGCTGTTGCAAAAGGTAACTTTAGTCTGCTTTAGACTACAAAAGTTATGTAGTGACAAGCCCTGTAATACAGTAGCAGCTTTGCAGTGGCTGTAGCAGTCCTTTGCCCTAAATAATCAAGGCTCTTCTATAGCATTTTCTCTTCATTTTCAGAGCAGTCTTTGCTATAAGCACCATGTGTTGTGTAAAATGAAAAAAATTAAGATTATTCAGCTGACTGAGCAGTGAATCAGCTGGAAGTTATTTTGCATTTCGTGATGACAAATGCATGCTATTTATCCAATTTATAAACAACTTATTAGAGAATAGAAATTACATTCTTGTTACTGCATTCTTATCAAGGTAAGTAGGCTGAGCACAGTACCACAATGGTGATGGACATTGATCAAGAATAGACTTCAGGGCTGTGGTTTCAGAGGTTATGAGTTTAGGTGGTCTGTCTAAATTTACTATAAAGCCCACAAGAAGGATGCTATACTAGATTTAGCAATAAATGGTTTACATTAGTGTGATGAGGCCAGTTCAGAAGTAGAAGCATAACTGGAATTACATTGGACTTTAAAATTAGAAGTAGTAGATATGTAGTGGGCAGTAGATTTTACTTGTCCTTCAGTATCAAAGTGCAGTACCACTCAGAAAACCATGTTTTAGAGCAATAGGACTACTGTGTTTAGTTGTTCTCCTGGTGTGGTTTTGGTCTTGCTGCTTATAAGCTAGAAGTAGTCAGCATTGTTTGTGTTCTTATTTATCAGTTAAAGCAAAGGGACATAATCGCGAACACTAGGAAGAAAAGAGTGACTGATTTTCTAGCATTTTAGTCATCCTAGAAAAGAAGCTTAACAGGGAGAAGATGAATGGAAGATCACTCCCATAATCTCAAGTTTACTAGAATTTCTCTGAATACCATACAATCTCTTATGTATACTGAAAGCACTTAGTTCTCAGAAGAGCTGGGAGTAGCGGGAAATACTTGGGCGTCTGGACAGCACCATTTCTAAGAACCAAAATCATAACAAGGAAAGCCAATAATTATTTTAAGTAGTCTAAATAGTAGGTTCTGCAGAGATACAATCATGTTTACTGTAGGGCTTGTTTTATTATCTGCCATCACTAAGATTCTTTTCTGTGTTTATTTGTGTTGATTTTCTGCAGTTATCTATTAGATTAAAAATAAGATTAGTTCAGTCTGTCCATTGTTGGTGCTCCAATTGTGGTCATCCATAGCTAGAGCAAGCCATTACAAGTATTAGAATTATTTTAAAATAAAAGTTTAAAATTAAGAGAATGTGTTATGGCAGATTACTGTCATGAATACCAATGAGTATTAAAGAATATTACAGAACCTCCTGAATCATGTTCAAACATGAAGGTAGAACACCAGTGTAGCCTTTGTTTGTCATTACTATTTACCATTGGCTCCCTCTACATGATGGCAGAACTCTGGAGAGAGATCTAGTAGCTATCACCTTCATTCAAAGGATTCAAAAGGATTGTTTTCTATCAGATATTTCTGCCAGAAGTTAAATAGTTACAGATACTTACTATATGCAATGTCAGTATCTAAATACTATTTTTTAATCATAACCTATGCAGAAACTTTAAATGCATTCTGTATAGATTTTTTTTGGTTATATATGAGGCCAATATTGCTTTTCCACATTAAAAATTCTAGGCATATAAATATTTAATGTTATGGAGATGTGAGACTATTAGAACTGTACAATACAGAGTTTTAACAGCTTTATTCATAGCCTTCTCTGTGACTACAAAGTATATTCTTGTTTATCAAGCAGCATCAATCATGGATGGATTTCTCTTGGGATTAACAAATGGATTTAAAAATACAAAGTTGGAGCAGGGTCTTGTATTCATGTATTTTTCATTCACATCAAACACCATGCTTCAGCATTTAGCCTGAAATGTTGTTCAAAATATTTTACACTGTTTACCTTCACTAAAATTGGAACATATATTTTAACAGGTTAGATTAATAGCCAACTTCTCTGTAAGGATACAGACTACTATTTTTTTTTTTTGCAAGCGTATGATAATTTCATGCCTAGTAAATGTCCTCTGATTCTTAATATATTAAATAGTGACATGTTAATTTTATTTATAATATATTCTATGTACCCTGAAAATTGAGTGCAATTTTGAAGGATTAGGAGGGATGTACATAATATCCTACAGTTCTGTGTAAGCACACTGTGAAAAGTATAAGAACCATAAGAACTAAATCTTGTAGTAGTAAGCTCTAGCAAAATATTGAACTATATATGAAAAAATAAAAGCAGAAGATCCACAAACATGCAGAGACTTCCTTAGATGATACAAACTGTACCTGGTCTTACCGGCAGGTGTGCCCTGGTGATTACTTGTATTTTTTGTTAGGCTGCATTGCTGAATTTTCATTTCTGGGTTGCCATGGTAATGAAATTATTAAAACAATGTTAAAGGGTTTTTTTACTTACTTGCTTTAAGACTATCTTCAATTGTTGCTGTGTTGATTTGATGCTCCTTTAGTTTGGAAGTCATAACCTCGGTAGAAAATACAGACATACAACACTTTTAACTCTTACAGTCATACAGTGATGTAGTAAGGTTTATATTTAACGAAAAAAGAACCCAGTAACCCCACACTGGAGCTGAACTACAAAACTTGACTTTAAGTTGTGTGTATATCATTCATTAGTATAACCTTCTAATACTCGCTTTCTATTAAAATCTTTTTGTGCAGTTCTTTTGACAGCAAATTTGTCTATCAGCAAAGAGGACTTGGACCAATTGAACAGAACACAATTATTGTCCTGAATCCAAGAAATGCAAAACTGCTTCATTCCACAGGCAAAAGTCTGTAAGTTGGGTTGTTTTGCTCTTACTAATTGAACTAATGTTGCCATATATTTTATACCAAAGAGTCCCTAAACCCATTTTTGTGTGTTTTCTATTATATTTGTGCATCTATATGCAATTATGTAATTGTAGCCTCTAAGTATCTTCAAGTAAGTAAGTAAGTAAATAAATAAATATAAATTAATCAAATAGTAAAATTAATTTGCCATCTCAAATTGCTATCATCTCTGCTTTCTTACATTTCATACAATTGTATTTACAAGCCTGGTTAACAGAAGTGCAGAGCTCATGAATATTGTACATTTTGTTATAAATGCTGAGTGAGGTATCTGAGATCAACTGAATTTCATAACTGAGACACTCTTGTCAGGAAAATTCAAAGCTGTATTTTTCATTAAATGCTACACATAGTGTGTACAGAATTTGTTTTTGATCTGTAGATAAAAATTCACACCTTTATAATTCTTCCAGAAAAGTTTTTAACTTCATTCTTCTACATTGTGCTTTCAGATTTTATTTACCACATGGTTTGAGTGTAGATAAAAATGGTAACTACTGGGTCACTGATGTAGCTCTTCATCAGGTATGTTTCTGAAGCTTTAGTACTAGGACCTTAATATATTACTAAAAATATTTTTATTTTCATAGAGATTTGACATTGCTTATCAAAGCCTGTTAAGAATAACATTAAGAATATGCCTACAGAAATTTACCCGTGTAAATTTAGAGAAATGTACAACTTTATGGAATCTAGTTGTGTTGAGTAATTTGCTACAAGGACATAGCATATAGAAATAATAGAATCATATACTCAGACCATAGAATCATGGTCTAAATTGGAAGGGACCTTAAAGGTTATCTTGTTCCAACTGCCTTACCATGGGCAGGGACACCTTCCACCAGGCCAGGTTGCTCAGAACTCCATCTGTGTGGCCTGGAACACTTTCAGAGATAAGGCAGCCACAGCTTCTCTGGGCAACCTCATCAGTGGCATCACCAGCCTCGTGGTAGAGAATTTCCTCCTAAGATCTAATCTAAACCCTGTCCCTTGAAGCCATTCCCACTTGTTCTATCACTACATGCACCATGCATGTAAAAAGTCGATTTCCAATCTTTCTTATGGGCTCCCTTCAGGAACTGGGAGGTCACAATTAGGTCACCCAGAAGCCTTTTTTCTCCAGGCTGAACAATCCCAGTTCTCTCTGACTTTGTCATAGCAGAGGTGCTCCATCCCTCTGACCACCTTGGTGTCCCTCCTCTGGACTCTCTCCAGCATCTCCATGTCCTTCCTGTGCTGGGCCCCAGGGCTGGAGGCAGCTCTGCAGGTGGGGTCTCACCAGAGTGGGGCAGAGGGGCAGAATCCCCTCCCTCCCCTGCTGCCCACGGGGCTCTGGATGCAGCCCAGGACATGGTTGACCCTCTGGCTGTTACCAGCTCATGTTGAACTTCACATCAGACAGCACCTTCTCCTCTGGGCTGCTCTCAATCCCTTCTCCTCCCAGCCTGTATTTGTGCTTGGGATTGCCCCAACCCAGGTGCAAGATCTTGAACTTGGCCTGGTTGAACTTCACAAGGTTCTTGTGAAGCCCCTCTTTCTGGCCTTTCAAGATCCCTCTGCAACTTTCTGCTATGTCTTTTGCTTATCAATGCACTTAAGTCTAGAAAGTGAACCTTATTGTTTGTTTTGTAATGGCAGGAAATTTGTATTTTAAGCAGAAGTTTCCCAGAATCGGCGCTACTGAAAAGCTAATAATAATAGATATTATGGTCAATATATTAAGATTATATTTGGTATTTAAATTTATTTTATACACAGTAATAGGAGTTTTCCCCTAGGATATCTAGGTCTTAAGTTTCACTTTCCATAAGTTTCCATAAGTTAAGTTTCACCTTTTCTTTTCCTTTTGACTAAAAAAAAGGTTTTCAAACTAGGACCCAATGACAAAGAGCCATTGATGATCTTAGGAATGGCTTTGCAACCAGGCAGCGACAAAAATCATTTCTGTCAACCAACTGATGTGGCTGTGGACCCGATCACTGGCAACATTTATGTCTCTGATGGTTACTGCAACAGTCGGATTATTCAGTTCTCTCCAAATGGACTGTATGTGATGCAGTGGGGAGAAGGTACAGTCAGGGCTCTTGGTAATTTACCCATACTGCTGCTAACATGAACTCATCATGAACCACAAAATTGCTGATGTTACTGTTAATTTTTTAAAATTAATTTTTATATCTGGAATACCTTCCAGACCCTTCATGAATTTCAGCCTCATCCTTGCTTCCAACTTTTCTCTTGGCTTTTTCTACAGCTACTTGTAGTGGTTATATATGTACTAAAAATAAAAAATGAGGGGTTGTTGTTTTGCTTCTAGAGTAAATATTAGAATATCCTATTTGGTCAAGAAAATATTCTGACTTCTGTAAAGCAAATTTTTCTTTTCTTAAACATAGAAGAAAGGAATAGTTTTTTGCAAGATTTATGCTGTGATTTCATCTATTTTAAGTTTTCTGAATAATTACATTTCTGTCTGACTCAGATTTATGTATCATTCCAACTATGCTGAATTTTCTCAGGAAATTGCAAATTCTAAATTTGGGATTTATAAAGAAAGCACACTAGGCTACTATGAGTTATCTACTTAAGTGCTAGGAGAAAGCAAGCTGGCCACAGTGTTTTCCCAGAGTTACATTGTGTTATGTGGCATATTGCTGTTTCGAAGTAAAACTGATAGTTTCAGTGTGTACTTTTAACACAAACTTGGGGTCTTTTTATTGCAGAGACTTCTCTAGGCAGATCCAGGTCTGGACAGTTTCGTATCCCCCACAGCTTAGCCCTGATCCCTGACTTAAATCAGCTGTGCGTTGCAGACAGAGAAAATGGTCGAATTCAGTGCTTCAGGTTGGAGACTGGGGAGTTCACGAGAGAGATCAAACACAAAGCATTTGGAAGAGAGTTGTTTGCAGTTTCATATGTTCCAGGTAATCTTTTTTCTTGTTCTTAGTATTTCAAGTACTTGCTTTGTGCCAGCATGTCCATGTTATTTCCTGAAGTGCTGTCATGTTATCTTAGGACAATTATTAATTATCTTCCAGAGTAGTCCTGATGCAATGGAAAATTTGAGAACTACTCGTTTTCCTACTTGCAGATAATGGAAGCTTGCACCTAATCTCTGCTTCTAAAAAATAATTGATTACTCCCTAAATGTGATGTCAGCAAGTAGATGATCTTGCTGCTTCCTGGTGACTGCACAGTTAATCAGTTAATAATGAATTATTATTGATGATAACATTTCTTGGTACTCATTTTGAACTCCATTGAAGAGAGCAAAATTAAGATCAAATAATCAAGAAGGGTTTTTGATTTCATAAAACAAAATAACTGAAAGCAAACAGAAAATATTGTGGTTTTTAATATCAGTCTGGTTAACAATTACTGTATTAAGTTTTGGGATTAGATATGATACTGAAGGTAAGATAAATGTTAAGAACTGGATGAGGAATTTCAGCATGTTCGGTTCCTGACTTCTTAATGTCAAATTTAATCATGTTTCTCTCTTTTGCATCTGCCAAGAATGTAGAAAAATGCTAAAATATTCTGGATGAGATGCTTGGTATGTATCTGTCTCTGACAGTGGAAAGAGGCATTCTGAGAGTATGTATAAGCCTGGATGCTTTTTGTAGTCAATCCTCTCCTATTCACCATGCATCCGCAAACCCTTTATTTAGCATTTTTAGGAGGTAACCTCCATTGTATCCTTCTGCAGGTATACTGCCCATTTTGGACTGACTTGTATTGTCTGGTTCATTGGCCTTCCACTACTGCAGGCTCCAGAAGTTCATTACCAACTTTTTTTTTTTTTTTTTTTTTTTTTTTTTTAAATATATAAGGTGACCAAGTTTCATTGAGTGCTTCTCGATCTCAGAATTCTGGGAGTTTAATAACAATTCCACACTCCCCCAATCTGGTGCCCCTCCATCTTGCTTTATCCTGTTCAAACCAAAGAACACCAGCCATCTTATTCTCTCCCCATAAGCTATTCAATTGCTTCAGCCCCTTGAGTATTGCATTTACCTTTCTCTTCCAGCATCTTTAGCTTCATTGGAGCATAAAAGAGCACTCAGTACTCAGTATGTGTGCATGCTGAGTTTTGCATAGTGTAGAACCTCCCCTACATTCCTAATTCTCCTCCTCATGATGCCAGACATTCTACTGAAATTTTGTCTGACACTGTACATGGAGGTGGAGATTTCAGGAATCTTTTAGGGATGGCTTGGAAATGTCTCTCCTGAGCTGTAACTGCCAGTTCCAAATTCAAACATCACACAGGCATGATCTAGATTATTTTTTAGAAGAGACATCACTTTACATTTGTCTTTGCAAAAACTCTTCTGTCATCTGTTTAACAACTTATTCTTATAGAAAGATCTTACTTAGTTTCATCAGGCTTTTGATTTTTCCGCAGAAATCTGTTATCTTCCTCAGACTGCTAGATGTCATTGTTCACTCCATTTTTCAGTCATTGATGAAAATTGTTGAATAAAATTTCTGATTCTGATCACTTCAAGATCACACTATTCAGACTTCTCTGTCCTGAAGAATTACAAGTTCTGCCCATAAGCTTTGCTCTTTGCTTCCTGTTCATTAGTGGACCTTTCATTTACCCCTTTGATAACTCACATTCAATAACCTCTGATATACTACCTCATCAAGAGATTTCTGAAAGTGCAGGTATGTCTATAGAATCTGCTTGCCTGTGTGCTTTTTCTCCCTGTTCAGAGCTGAAGCATAACCCTTACAGAAGGCATACAGCTTTTTCTGACAGGCCACACTTACCCATATCTTATTCTTCATAATGGATGTGACCATCTTACTGGAGATGGATGCCAGAATTGGTAATGTGTGTTTGCAGGCACACTGTTGAGTCCTTTTAGGAGGATATTGCTTCAGCATTCTGCTAGTCTTTTGGAGAAGTGTCTGTTTGGAGTGCCGGGTTACTTAATTTGGCCTGAAATCTATGATCTCACATTTGGTTTCCTTCTGAATTTGAGTGAATGCCATCTAAACCTCATGCATTACTAACCTGCAATTTGTCTTACACCTTGTGCTTCCAGTTGAATTGTCTCCTCTGATCTCTTTACTAGGGAAAAAAATGAGTATTAGAAACTTCCCAACATATTAAATAGATAAAACTGACAAAACCAATTTCTTTGCCATATAATCCCTGAGTCCCTCTTTCACATCTTTTCCTTTCGTGGTCTCACTGACTCCCCAGCTGACCTTCTGCTTTTGATGCATTGAAAGAACTTTTTGCTATCAGGACAACCATCCATAGCAAAGCATTCTTGAGATTATTCTTTTTAAATCTTCACATTCCTTTTCATTTAAACTATGTATAAAATATTCTCATTTGAGTAAGTATGCATCTCTTAAATGACAAAGTTTCAGTGAGTTACACCTCACTTAACTTTCCTCCTGTAGTTTAGTTTCTTGTTATCTTTCTGTCTCTCAGACAGCTTTTTTTTTCATCTAAACTATTACAGTTCCATCTTCACTGTAGTTTGAGTTCTTAAGACAAATCTTATGTTGTTGCAGGTGGTCTTCTCTTTGCAGTTAATGGAATGCCGTATCCTGGAGAGGCAGAATCAGTGCAAGGATTTGTGATGAACTTCTCTACTGGAGAAATAATTGATACTTTCACTCCACTTAGAAAGGTAGTGTATTACACAGACTGCCTGTTGCATAGAATTATATATATGAGAACATTGGTAACATTCTACTTTTCCAATTTCCATAAGACTGTTGCAGGAAATAAGATGTTTTATTATGTAAGGTGTTCAAAAGGAATTCTTTATAGTACTAAATAAAAAGACTAGAATTTTGGGTCTTAGCTTCTACATGTGGTGCACATTTAAAAATTGCACTAACTAATATGTTAGATTCCTTTAGATGATTCCTACAGATAATATCTGCAGACAGGATAAGCCTACTTTATTATTGCCAGTACAGATCTTAAAAGTTAATTTAAGAGAATAATGAAGGAATTGAATTATTCATATATTTAGATGCTAGTAATTGGTCAAAAAGTAGAGTTTATTCCTAAGCAGAAATAATATGCAACAGTGTAGTTGTATCCCTCTTTAGAGAATACTAGTGTGTAAGTTAAGGCTAAATGTTCTTCATGCAGTATTGTACATAAAAATTGTGTGGGTTTTTTAACAGTTTCTATATATTGTGTTAGATTTAAGAATGAATGTTAATATTCCCACTTGGTACCACATACACTCTTTATTTCCAGTCCAACTTTAAATTATATTTAGAGTTATTTTTTCTGAGTTTAGAGAATAGCTGTTTTACATATGAACTTAAACAAAAACTAGGTGTGTGGGCTTCAAATCAAGACTCTTCATTTTTGAAAATATGTATTTCAGCAGATAAAATGGAATGTAATAATATTAATAGAAATAATACGAGTATAGTTTTTTAGCATTAATACATGGAATAATCTCCCTGGAGAAGGCAAACATTCAATAGAAATGGAATTCCTCTCCTTTCACACACTGGGGTTTCACACCAGCACCTGCTCCATTTTCTAAAGCAGGATTGAATATGACCAGGCTCAAGTTAGGGGTTAAGGAGGTGTCATGAAAGCATAGACAGTTAAGGGTAATCTGTGACTGTTTATCTTCACAGAGCTTTGAGATGCCACATGATATTATTGCTTCAGAAGACAGAACAGTATTTGTTGGAGATGTTCATGCCAAAACAGTGTGGAAGTTTGCATCTGCTGAAAGTATGTTCTTTTTGTTCTTAATGTCTTAACTTCACATTTTGTGTCTTCAGGTCAGTATCACTTATCTTGTACACCTAGCCAAGAGCCTGGTGGCATAGCTAGTGATTCAAATGCACTACATGCTTCACCTGCAGCAGTTGTGTGCTGCTGCTCAGTTTTCATTCAAAGACTGTTCTTCAGCATTGTTGTGTGCTCTGTCAAAGAAGAGTCCTGGGCACATGAGGACTTGTCACAGAAGGAATCAACATCTATTTGCCTTATGCATCCATTGTCAGTAGCTGCTTAAACAAAAGTGTTACTCTAGTATTTTAGTGAATTCAGTGTATTATTTGCTGAGAGCTCAACTGCTTCTTGTGAGGTTATGATGCAGAAAGCCCCCAAATTACGAAACAAAAACACGGGTCAACTTTAAAATTATACTCATTTCATTGGGAGCGTTTACCACTAGAAAATTAATCTAGTATAATTTGAAGTCCTATTTCCATGCAGAGAAAGCACTTGCCAATTTTAATCTAGTAACACCCAAGGCAAGCAGCCTTACTTCAGGGAGAGGAACATGATTCATCAGACATCAATTTAGTAGGATTCAGAGAGAAGTTAAATGTTTAACAGGAAAAAAAATTTAATCCTCTGCTCTATTATATGGAATAAAAAAAGTGTGACAGACATAAAGTCTTAGGCTTCAGGATTTTAGTCATCCAGTAAGAGCGTGCTACTATAAATGACTAATATAGTTGTTCTTTATTTGTCTTGTTTATAATTAGTAGATTTTCCTTGGGGGCATTTGGTATAAACTGCTATTAATAACAGCAGATTGGACCAGATATATCATAATTCTGATTGGGTATGTTTTTATCTGCACCTAGTAAACTGAACATGAATAATTCTTGGCTTTTATTCAAAGAAACATGAGAATAAAAAGGTAATGGAATTTTTACAGGTTAGATGAGGGAATTCTTTGTATGAAATTTTCTTTTTACTTATTGCTGAAGCATAAAAGAGCAGTAGCTAAGAAACCCTGATTCAACCAGCCTTTAATTCATTATAATTTTGTTTATAATAAACAGTTTTATTTTTGTGGGAATCTATAGGCATATGCCTAAAACATTTCTGCTTCATAAAAGCTGATTATTGCAAGAAACTTCATGAACCAAACTCTTCCTTTTTCTTCTGTGGCCTTGTGAGCTACTGAATAGTTTGTATTGACTCTCCATGGTGAAATTCAGGTGTTGATGAGAATGTTTACAGTAGGATTGTACTGTGCATTTGAGAAAGCTAGCAGAAAAATGTCACTGAGTGACTTTCTGAAATATCAGTTGTCCTGAAGAATGATTTTGTTTTACAGAAATGGAACATCGGTCAGTTAAAAAGGCTGGTATTGAGGTACAGGAGACAAAAGGTTAGTCTGATTCATAATGAAAATGAAGGGATCAATCAGTATGTTCACATAGACTAGGACTGCTTCTGCCAAGCTGGAGGGAAAAAATGCTGTCTAGTTTGACTGTTATGTTTTTTGTGAGTTCCTATAGGAAGCACTAGAATGAAGCTTGTAATGCTGTTACCTGGTAGATGCTATTTCACAGGCAACCTAAACATTTAGTTTTCAATGATGAAAAGTGCTTCACTGTCACAGAATAAAAATGTAACTGTTAGGTTAATTCCATTCTACCATCTGGTGTGGTCCAGACTGGTATCTGTGGCAGCTCCCTTAGATGCAGAAATAGCTCTGAAATGCAGCTGCAACAATCACTTCCCAGCACCCTCCCCCTGCTTCACAACCCTTCTCCAAAAAAAGGGTTATTTGAAACAGCAATTGATTTATATTCTTGTGTAGTCTTTCAGTACACAGCCTTATCAGTCACACCATATGGCAAGAAATACCATTTTTTCCTATTTACGTTTCTTCCCATAGATTTACTAGACTTTTTATTACTTGATCTGCATGAAAATGAAAAAAAAAAAAGAAGGAAAAAGAGAATCAAAGCATGTAGGAACAATATAAGGAGATAGTACACACAGAGAAGATTGAAAGGGGTATAATACCAATTAAGATCGATGAAAAGTAATTTTAACCATTTGTATTCTATTATGTAGGTCATTTCCCTTTCAGATAAACAGTACCAGATTATGGTACTATTTATAAAGGCATTTAAAATATTGAAATGTTCTTGACTGATTTTCTTTAGTTAAATTCAGAGCTTATGTAGTGTGCTTCAGCCATGTATACACAAGCAGAGAAAAGTAAAAAAAATCCCAACTGCCAATTTAAAGCATATAAAATAAAGTAGAATTAGGAAGGCTAACATTATGAATCAATGAAATGCTTACTGCGATCACCCTTACCAGTTTATTGTATCTCCATTGGTACATCAGCCTGAAGCACTCAAAAGGGAAGTGTTGACATTACAGCATGTTGTATATCTAGGGATATGTAAATACATTTTGGCTTTCTTTAGCTGACTCTTCTAATGTCATAGAGAAAAAATGCAGTAGTAATATCAGGGTAAGAAAAAGGTTTCAAGTAACAGTGTCTAAAACTGGTTTGACTAGGTAGGCTGAAATTAGCATCTTTCAGCTCCACTGGGAGAAAAGAGCCAATGGACTTTGTGTCATCTGCTTAATAAATAGAGAAGAGTTGCCTGCACTCTAACAGCCTCCTGGTAACAGACTATTTTACTAGTGCTTGTATTGCTGTGACATGAGGGAAAAGATATGGAGAACTGTAGCTTTGCACAGAGGTGGGAAAGATGATGAACAAAAATTTTCCTTAGCAATAACTACTTCTTGAACAGACAGCATGTTTTCATTGTGTTGTTGTTATCCTCGTACTTGTGATAACAATTATATTGTTATCATTGTATTAGTATTGAGTGTAAACTGAACCTTTTGTTATTCCTGCAGAATAGAACATCATTTTAATTTTGATACAGAATCAAACAGAGTTAATTGAGAGTGTTTCTGATGCAGCTACTTGTTAAGACATGTTGTTCAGTCTGACTTCAAAATATATAGCTAGACAGTTTTACTTACTAAAAGTTATCACAAAGCATGTACAACATCATAAAGGTTTTTCCCTGAAATAGTTTTTCTCCTTGTAGGTATAGAGTTAACAAATTAGTCAGGAATAATTGGATGCAGTTTTCAAAAGCTGCCCATATCTGTACAACTGAAATTCCTTCATGCAATGTAAGAGTTCTGAAAATTTAACCCTTTGTCACAGTTTTATTAGAAAGATCTTTAAACTTTTCCTTTTTGTTTATGATAATATAATGTATAATGGCTTTCTATATTTCTTGTGGAAGTGTTTTTGTCAAAAGGAGATATTTAATTGATATTACACCACACAGTTCATTTGCAAAAATGGATCATTGAGGTAATTACCTATATTTTAAGAAGTAGTTACTTTTTAGGACAAAACTGTTTGACACATTTCCTTTCCTCATTTGAGAAAAGGGGAAGGAATCTTTGTTAGTGATTGGTGTCAGTCAGACTTTCACATTCTTTTCTTTGGGATAACATCAGCAAAAGCCAAAAATATGTCCATAATAGTATGTCTTTTGTTTCCTTGTTATAAAGCACTTAAGGTATCCTAACACTGTTGCATCTGGATTACATACAGAAATTGTTTTCTTTTTAAAGAATCAGAAACAATTGTTGAAGCCAGATTGAAAAACAAGCCAGAATCAACAGACTCTCTAAAGAATATGGATAAACAACACTTGGTCCAACAGGCCAGCACCACTGGAGTTTCCCTTGTTCTTATTACAACTCTTCTTATTATCCCTGTTGTTGTCCTGCTGGCAATTTTAGTATTTATTCGGTGGAGGAAGACAACTGTCTATGGAGGTAATTGGTAGTAATTGTTCTAGAGAACAGGCTTTTATTATTCCAGTTCCAAATATCATTGAATACTGGGGAATAAGGATACAAAGAGAGCAGCTCCCTGCACCTTTGCCCTCCTTAATAGCTGCAAACTAAGGCTCAGCAGGGACACAGCACCTGCAGCCCTCTGAGCCTTTAAGAGTGCATCTCAAGCTAGTACCTCTTTAGAGGTACAAGGCAAAAACTGGTATCTCAGAAATTACTAGAATAAATTCATATTGTTTTGTCTAGAATTCAGAAATTTTAATACTGCAAGCATAATTTGGATTTTTTAGTATGGGATCTTGAAGTTGCTGAGAACAAAAGACTCCATGGGTATTACAGAGATATAAGCAAAATGAAAGCAGATACCATTACAAGAGATTATGTATTATTGTTCTCTCCTACCTAGTCAATTCTGTGAGTCAGACAATTTTCCATAATGCACCTTAATCCATAGCTCTGAAAGCTTTAATTGCTACTTAGAAGCTATGTAAATGGTTCTAAATTCATGTTGTATAATAGCATTATTTTTCATAAATTGTCAGACTGTGATAGGTGTTTGATCACTAGACTCATTTTTTATCACGAAATTGTTTTATCAAGATATTTTCATCCAGAGAATAAAATGTACGTGAAGTAGGCAACACAGTGGTGACACTGTTCAGGACCTACTGTAACAGAGTAGGCTATTCAGCAATCCAATAGGGCTGTGCAAATGAATTGGATGTATTTTATTTGAAGATTTCAGCATACAGCTTCCTGACTCTTTGTATTTAAAAGTGTTAGCATACCAAATGTAGTAGCATGGTCTATTGCTGTACTGGTATAAATGGCTTCTTAAAGCTGCTGATTGGTTTGTTGAATGTCTGTGATTTTTATCAGAAAATACAAGTATTTATTTGATCACAGAACATAGGGGTCTAGCTTATTTTTGAAATTAATTTTTTAGCTGATGGGGAACACAAACTTGATTCTTCAGTTCAGGCAGAATTTTAGGCAGACTAAAAGTAAGTAATCACTGAAGACATTTCTAAATGCAGCAACTGGAGGCTTTTTTTCTGTATTTATGTTGAATGACAGATTTGATGGAACTTTCTCAGAGGAAGGTTTGGGGGCAAATATCAGGGGCTTTTGAAAATATCTTTTACAACTTTCATCTGTCATTATCTGCCTACTAAAGAGGATGAGTCACTACCGATGGGAGAGCAGCAGCTATGATGAGTTATTGTGGATCTGGTGAATGAAATGAAGCACTTTGAAATAAGGGCAAATGGGTAGGAACACCAGTAACCTGTTTTGAGTTAATGAAATAATGGATGCTAAAAATGCATCGTCTGAAACTTATACTTCAAAGATTAATTTCCTTCTTCTTTCCCAATATATACACCTAGGTTTTGTGGCTCATGTGCTGAATCTTTAAAAACCATTTCTGGAAGGAAACTTAAAATAATCACCAGTATACTGGTTAATTAGTAGATAAGTTTTTATTCACCCCTTACAGTTAAAGCAATCCTTACGAAAATCCTTTCCTTTTCATAGGGAAAGGTGGTGGTGGAATTAACCTTGGGAACTTCTTTGCAAATCACAAAGGCTACAGCCGAAAAGGGTTTGACCGGCTGAGCACTGAAGGAAGTGATCAAGAAAAAGATGAAGATGATGGCACTGATTCTGAGGAAGAGTGTTCAGCATCTTCACTGCCACCAGCACCTTCATCATCCTGAAACCAACCTTTGAGTTCTCCATTATACAGTTCAACCCAGAATGTCAGATTCCTTTTCCCTTAAGCACGTTTAAGATCTTGTATATTTAATTGTAAACTGTTCTAGTTTGTGTGGGACTGTACACTGGTTCCTTTAATTTTAGTTTGGTTTTAGTTATGTGTTTTAAGTGAAGGAGTGTATGGAAAATCCATATCAGTGCTGTTGGTTTTTATGTGAACATCTTAATAAAGCAAAGTCTTCTAATTGCAGGATGATTTAAAGCAGTAGTATTTTATCATCAAATATGGGGATCTTGTAAATAAGTCTTACTATCTGCTTCATCAAAATATTTTTACCGTAATTATTCTGTTACCAATTTCTGTTTTGTGCCTTTCCTCTTCAATGTCCTTAACCTGTTGCAGTACAGAGAATATACAGTGCCACAAGAAAATGAAGCTGCTAAGTCTTCTTCTATTTTTTTAAATCACTAACATGATATTGCATTGAAGGAAAGAAAAAAGTCTCTATTTAATTTTTTTCTTCTTCCTAACTTGATGTGTTTCTGGAATGTCTTATTTTTAGATGGTATCACTGTTAGAACACTATTTTCGGAAGCTGAATGTAATTTGTGTAATAAAGTATTCGCAGAGCATTGGCTGTGGGAGTGTACTTTGGAATTTTTGCTTGCATTTTTTTGTATACAACTTTTGTAAAACTTACAGGGAGACCATAATACAGTAAAAATTGTAATGTGTTCTACCAGAGAGAGAAAAAAAGCTATTTTGTATGGAAGCTGCAAAAATATTTTACTATGTCACAAGGTTGTTTGGAGCTTTTTAAAAGAGTAATAATCTGAACACATGTACAAAATCAACCTTAAACATCTAAAGAGGGATTTTACTTGTATAATAAAACTGCAAGATATTTTCATGATAAAATACATGGTCACAGCTAAGAGAAAACCTGTGTCCCAAATTATATACGCAAATTAGTCAGGGTAGGTATCTAATACTACCTGATAGGAAGTACTGATTTTCTTTTTTTCTCCACACTTCCTTTTTCATTCATTCAACAGGAACCCTCAGTCCTGTAATGAACTCTCACATTTAACAGCAGACTTACAGAAGTCCTGCTGGGTAATTACCCTCTCTGTATGAGTCATCTGGAGTGTGAATCATTGTGTAACATCATTATGACTAATCAGTCTAGTTTGAGGATCAGAGCATAATTAATGTCCTTTTAAAACTGCTATTATGAGCAGAGTACACAGCTGTAATTTCTACAGGGTTTTATGAAACAGTTTTCATTATCGTCATTGCAGGTGTTGTAATAGGCTACTGCTGGCACTGTGGTTGGAAAACAGCCTTTAGCTCCTTGTGGTGGTTTTGCAAGGTTTATGGGGGAATAAAAGTAATGATAGTCGAGCAAAAAGGAATGTCTCTTCCCCTGGCAAGATTTTATAAATCCCATTTTTCTGGAAAAAAATCCAAAAAGCCACAACCAAAGCCCTATACTTAAAATGCATTACAGGCTGGTTTCTTTCCTCACATACAGCAAAACCTCCAGGACAGCCATCTGGAATGCTGGAATACAGGCATGGTTTCATGTGAAATGTATTTAGTCCATACTCTTAAGTTGCTTCCTCTCCTGCAGGTTTTTGTTTTCCTAATGTTACAAGGAAAACAGTGTGTTTCTTTTTCACTTTTGAAAGCAAGGCACTGCTATTTTTGGCTGTGGCCTTGATCCTCGTACATACATGAATAAAAAGAAATCAGTTAGTTGGGAAGAATCCTCTGAAGCTGTCGGCAAAAATGCTAAGTCACTAGTTTACAAGAAGTTTCCAGTGACAGCAGTTAAGAAAGCTGTGGTGACACTGCTGTCATAAGTGGTGTATATGACATTAGTTCTAAAAGATCACAGGGTTTTCTCAAATGCAGTGAATAAGGGTATATTTTTCTAACATTTGGCTTGCTCACCTTATGTTCAAGTGATGTTGGGTGTTCTCTGCTTCCATTAGCAGAATTCAATATGCAGCCTCCATCTTTGGCCTTCCCTTTACTTGAGATGCATCTCCAATTCTAGATAATGCTTTTTGGAGAGGGAATCAGCCAAACAGTTTAATTGTAAGTACAGGCTAAAATAGATTAATTGAACTTTAATCATAATCTCAACTCTCTGGACTTCAGACATTGGTCTCTACAATAATCCTGGGCTACCTAAAGAGAAGCAGAATGAGGCAGCAGATTCTGGTTTGCTCTCCTGAGACCTCAGCTGCAGTGCTGCATTCAGCCCTGAAGTCCCCAAAATAAAAAGGATGCAGACTGTTGGAGTGGGTCCAGAGGAGGCCACAAGGATGATCAGAGGTCTGAAGTACCTCTCTTGGAGTTGGGATTTTTTTGTCTGGTCAAGAGAAGGCTCCCCAAAGATCTCATTTTGGCTTTTGAGTACTTAAAGGGGTTTTATAAGAAAGACAAACTTTTTACCAAGGACTGTAGTGATAGGACAAGGGAGCAATGGTTTTAAGCTGAAAGAGGAAGATTTAGATTGGATATTACAGAGAAATTCTTCATTCTAAGCATGGTGAGGCCCTGGCACGTGTTGCCCAGAGAAGCTGTAGATGCTTCATCCCTGGAAGTGTTCAAGGCCAGTTTGGATGGGGCTCTGAGCAACCTGGTCCAGTGAAAATGGTCCCTGCCCATGGCAGAGGGGATGGATTAGGTGATCTTTAAGGTCACTTTGAACCCAAGCCATGGTGTCATGTTTAATAACTGCATGGACAGGCAACCATCTACTTTCCAGTAGCATTTAGATTTCAGCACCACAGGTTTCGTGCTCTTTTGTACAGGTACAATGGCAAAATTGGAACATCTGAACCTGCTTGAAGGCATTGAATATTCTTTATCTCTTATTAAAGCTGTATCTTATGAAGACAATGTACCAGAGACTTCATACTGCAATAGAAAAATTCATGTAAAAATGAAGATACAAGATTTCTGAATCACAGTTCCCATTCTAACAGGCCAGCAGACCATCCTCCACCCTAACAGGTTCTGTGTGTTAGTATTATTTATTGTATTAAATGCTGAATTCTGGTTATTCAGTCTAAACTTTGGAGAGCATGTTTAAATTAGTTTTCAGCAGTTGTGCCAGATAAGACTCTGCTTTAATGAGCAACATGTAATTGCACATTTTAAGATTCAAAAGACTTAGTACTACCTTCCATGTGTTGTTGATTAATCTTTTCTTAAGCCTTTTTAAGAAGGAAGAGTCTTGGCTATTGTAGGGGCTGAATATTTTCATTAAATTTTCATTAAAATTAGGCTGACCAAATAGCTAAGCACCTTTCTGTGCTGTATTAAGCATCTCCCTGTTTTAAGCAGTTTGATCCAAGGCAAGTATATAGAGTTATGAGAAGGTGGCTCTGATCCAGTGGCTAGGGATACCTGGTAATTTTTTGCACCTTTATGTGAACCTGCAGTGAGTGAGGGCAGACTGGGGCAACTGCAAGGTGCCATGAGGAGGATGCACTGACCTGTAACACACAGGTCACCACTCACAGGTGTGACCAGAACACCAGAAGGTGTTCCAGTTAACTGAAACTACAATCCAAATTAAGCAGCTGTTCTTGCCACCAAGTATCATTAGGTGTAAATTGATTCTTTGGGAAGTATCTTGATTTAAGTAGTTTTCTAATCAAGCAGTGCACTGTAGAGTTAAATGAGGATTTATAGATCATTGTGGTAAATTGCAGAACTTCTTCCTTGCCAAAACTTAAGATTTATTTATGTTTTACCAGAGTCTTTAGGTCAGTAATGGCTGTCATGCTACAATGGATTAGGAATAAGCATGTGTCATGCTACAGAGGAGGGGCTTGGTGACTTTCAGCTTACCTTTCAAACACACGTGGAAACTTGTTTGGAAGACATCGTATGTATTGGCAGTAAAAGTTGTGGTGAACATCACTGCTGAGCAATTCAAAAGCAACTTTATTATGTCATTACTTAATTGCACACTAGGACATACTTTAAAATTTTAAAGACTGTCATTATCTAGTTCACAGTTTGTGTAGATTCATGTATTATACCAGTAAAATCCCCCCCCCCCCCCCAATGCCAAAATCCCCCCAGGCTCTGACTTTTCTTTTGGCTAGCTCTAGGACAGAGATGAAGGGAATTTGGCATGGACAAAGCAGAAGACCAAGGGAGGTTCTTCTTCCCAGGACAATCCAAGCTTTTATTCCTGAAGGTGTCCAAGGGAAAAAGAGAGACCATGGAATGGCCGAGTTTTTTCACACCTCGGCTGAGGGGAGCGGAAACCCAGCGCAGCCGATGGGGTTGCACTGGTGGAGAGGAGCTAAGGGAGGGCTGAACCAACTTCACAGAACTTCAAGGGAATACAGAACAAACCATTTTTCTCAGTGCCATATAAACCAAATCAGTGAAATACAACATCTCCCCATTTTTTGTTTAACAAAGTTACAAGAAAGGTGTTGAGTTCATTCTGATTCAGAATGTGGATCTGCCCACCACTTGCGGCTTGTGAGCAGGTTAAACTGCTTTTGGCTTGTCATCTCTATGTGGTTGACTGCTGAGGTTGAAGAGATGAGACCACTAACAGCTTTGAAAATCAAGCAACGTAGGATCCTGAACACCATTATTATAAGGAAAAGAACAACAAAAAACAACAAAATTGTTTTAACTGTGGAAGTCTACCACCCCATGGGTCCCCAGCCCTTGAACAGTCCACTGAGCCATCCTCGGATTCCTGCTTTACTTGTCCAATCAAGCTTCTCATGTCTCGGAGGGTTGAGTGGATGATGGGAGCTTTCGAGGTTAGGTTCATGCAGCAAAGTGCTTCAGATTCCTGGCACTCGTGTCCATGCAGCAGCAGGAAAAATTCTATGGCAGCATGATATTGGACTGTGGACTGCCTGGTCTTCTGGGAGGGAGCTGATTGCAGTGGATGTTAAGTTTGCCTGTTTGACCAGCCAGCACTCTTGGTGGCCCAATTCACCCATAGCTTTGATTGCTGCAACCCATGGAAAGAACAGGGACACAGCAATCCTTTTTGACTTGGACCAATGAAAAAGGTCAGAATCACAGTTGGGTCCAAATTGTCAGCACTTCTCTATTGGGTTGTGCTGGCTGATTTGTTTTGGTGAGTCCATTTGCCAATTAAGGTTTGGTTGGGTGCTAACCGAGACAACTGCCCAAAGGTACATGGCCCTCCTAATAGCTGAGAAGGGATCCCTGCCCACGACCAATATCCACAAATTAAGAACAGCCTCTTAGGGAGGCTTTTGGGACTTGAAGGATATGGGTTGTCTGCTGCAAGATGGTTCAGAATATTACACCACCTTTTGGCAGTGAATTCCTCCCGATATTGCAGTATGTTGTGGAAGACTTTGGTGCTAGAAGGCTTTGAGTTAAAGACAAAGTGAATGCAGTATGGTGCTGGAGAGGAACGCAATAGCTCCAATTCTTGGGGTTCCTAAGCTGCTTTGGGCAAATGTGGCAGCCACTCCTCTATGGGGTTCTTAATCATTACAGCTCGCTGCCAATGGTTTTTGTATAGTCAGTTGCTGTGTGACTCAGGAACTTGGTTGGGCATATGTGTGTCAAAGTTGGTTGGAAATTCTCCAGTCTGCAATGGGATTCCTACCAGACAGGTGGACATAGGGTCTCTTGCTGCTGCAGTGGACAGGCATCTATTTTCCTGTTGGAGTGTCTGTGCCAGGGTCACCCAGATGTTTCGACGTGACTGAGGGACGATCCATTTAGCTGCGAGACTGTTCAAGGTCAACATGATGACAACTTGTGTGGGGCCCATCACGGGGTTGGGTGGGAGGTGGGTTTTCTCTAAAAGGAAAAAAAACCAAACATTTTTAAAGCATGTTAAAAGTTTCTGTGTCTGCCAGAATGTAGGCACATCTTAGGAAGATTTTCTCTCCTCTTTCCGGCGATGTCTTCTTTTTGAAGCAACAGCCACTTGTTTCTTGTCCCCTTCTGCTGGAGCTGGATTTTTGGGAACAAAAGGTTTCACTCACTTCTAGGAAATCCACCAAGGACCTGAGGGAGTGGCTAGCCATGCGTAGCCATGGCCCCAGGTTATGAGCTCATAGGGACCTTTGGTTTCCCAAGTTTCTGGGTCCCTAATCAAGATTGGTGGATGTTGGGACAATTTAAACTGATTACCACTGTTAAAGTGATGTACCACAGGTAGGCTCATATTTTCAAATGAACAATTCAGAAAATTGATAGTAAACACTAGAAGCTTTGCAGAGCTTCTGCTGTGGAGACATCCACACAGTGGAACTGCTCTATCTAGCCAGGACCTGTTTGAGTGTCTGGTGGGCACGCTCAGTCACAGCTTGGCCTGTGGGGGAGTGGGGGATGCCAGTTTTATGTTCCACTCCCCACTGGACAAACACTAGAAACACCTTGGATGCATACTCTGGGCCATTATTCGTCTTAATTTCTCTAGGAATCCCCAGCACTGAAAAAGCTTGCATTAGGTGTTGTTTGGCATGCAAAGCCTTTTCTCCTTCATGGGCAGAGGCATAAACTTCACCTGAATATGTGTCAATGCTTACATGAACATATTTGAGGCAATCAAAACTGGGAATGTGTGTGATGTCTGTTTGCCACACTTCACAGCTGCCAAGGCCTCCGGGATTAATCCCCACACCCAGCGATGGCATGGCCTGGAGCTGGCAGCTGGGACAGGTGGCCACAATGACTTGAGCCTGACTCCGTGTTAGCTGGAACTCATGGATCAGACCTGACACATTCTGATGGTATTGCTGGTGGCTCAGCTTTGCCTGTTGGAAGATGTCAGGGAGGTGTGCTTTCTCAGCTGGGGCAGCCATGGAGTCTACAACTCGATTACCTTCTTCGATTTCTCCTGGCAGCTCTGTATGTGATCTCACATGCATCACATATAATGGATACTCACTATGTGAAACTAAATAAATTAGTTTTGAAAGCAACTTGAAGAGATGCTCGTTCTCAATGTCTTTGAAAACTGCCTGCTCTGCTCTGGACCCTACCCCAGCTACATAAGCTGAATCGGTTACCAAATTTATTGGCTCCGAGAACTTCTCAAAGGCTCTCACAGCTGCAGCCAATTCAGCTACCTGGGGCGACCCCTCCGCAAACTCAGTATCAGCTTCCCAATGCTGAGTCGAGGATTTCTTGAAGTCATCACTGACTTGAGGGATGCTCCAGATGCATCTGTGATCACTGTGAGAGCTCTTGAGAGGCCTACGACTTCTTTTCTCACAAGGAATGAGGTGGAACTCCTCATTAAACAGTTTGTGAGATGGGGTGTGGACTGGTATTTGTCCACTGTAGCTGTCCAGAGATAACTGGAGGTTGGCATTGCTCTGGAGCAAGTGCTAAAACATCTCTTTGGTCAACCTTTCAGGAGAGTTCCTTCCCTCCTCAGAAAGTTTAACCAGGAGGTGAATACATGTACCACAACCAGCCAGCTCAGGCAGACTCATCCTTGCCTTCCGAATCAGTTGAGCTATTAGCTCTTGTGTCTTGGTGATGGTCTTGGATCTTTGGTGGAGGACCCACTCTATGATTAAGAGTGAATCTTTCTGTCCTTTGATCCAGTGGAGTATCAAACTGTGCAGGTGTGGCAGTTTCTCCAGGACAATGACTTTGAAAGGCACTCAGGCTGATAACAATGAGCCTGCCTCTCGGCCAAAGCCTTCTGTGCTTTTTGATTACGACTTTTGCCTCTGGGGTCAGTTCCCTGGGATAAAGCAGCTCTCTGTCTCCCCCCTTCAATAAATTGAGGAGGGGGTCTAGGTCCTCATTGGTGAGGCCTAGCCAGGGCATGATCCAGTTCAAAACCCACACAAGGAATGGAGATCTGCTAGGGTTTTTGGATCACTATGGATTTCCAATTTCTGTGGAACAATGGTCCACACAGTGATCTCCAAGCCCGGGTATTTCCAAGGTGGCATCCTTTGAACTTTGTCCTCTTGCAGTTGAAATCCAGCAGAGGTTAAAACCTAAACCACTGAGTCAAGTGTGTATTGGAGTATAGAGTCATTGGGGGCACACACAAGCACACCATCCATGTAGTGTAAAATGACAGCCTCCCTTTTTCGTGCACGCACAGGGGACAGCAGTGAGGGCACATACCACTGGCAGATGGAAGGACTGCACTTCATTCCACGCAGGACTACTTTCCAGTGCTACCTCTTCATTGGGGCTTCTTGATTTATTGCAAGAACCAAGAAGGCAAACTGTGGGGTATCTTCTGGGTGTAACGGAATTTGGAAGAAACAGTCTTTGATGTCCAGGACAGCCAATTGCCAGTTTTGGGGGAGCATTGCTGGGGAAGGCATCCCAGGTTGGAGTGACCCCATGTCCTCAATTACTTTGTTTATTTCCCAGAGGTCATGGAGCAGCCTCCACTTGTCCTTCCCTGGTTTCTTTATTACAAAGACTGGGGAATTCCAAGGGCTTGTCATCTCTTCAATATGGTTTTTAACCAATTGTTCTTCCACAAGCTCCTCAAGGTGCCTTGAGCTTCTCCTTACTCAATGGCCACTGCGCTACCCATTTTGGGGTGTCATCAGACACGTTAATTTTTGGATAGGGAACTCTACAGTGGCTGCCTCTAAAAATCCTGGGGAGTCTTAGAGATAAACAGTTTGACTCCCCATTGGGACGTGGTGTCTCTCCCCATAGGGGGCACTTATAATCTGTAACAAATGGATGAACACTAGCCAATGTTCCATCTGGTCCCTCAATTTGCACGATGCTTTTTGAGATTTTTGCCGATTTGATCCCTCCTACACCTTGGATTTTGCCACCTACAGGTTACAACTCCCGTTGCAATGGCCACATCCTCTCAGGTATGATCATCACATCTGCCCCTGTGTCAAGCACCCTTGTGTGTGGAGATGGTCTGATCCATGGGCTAGGTTGCATGCTGTAGAAGGTTGCACCTCACCCACCACTTCTGCCCAGTAGATTTCAGAAAAAAACATTTTTCTCAGTGCAATATAAACCAAATTAGTGAAATACAATGCCCCCAAACAGAACCAAATATTTAAATCAATTAAAAATAAGAGGTGAAATCAAGCCACTGTATTTTCTATGTAAAACAGATGCTAGCAAACCCTACAGTTTTAGCACCCTGATTTACCTTTACTTGGGATTTTTTAATTCTTAGATGTGAAAATGTTTTTTTCACAAAATTTGTTTGCAAAATTTACACTGTAACTGCTCTTTAGGCTCTTTTCCAGTAATGGAGAAAAAATTAGATCCATCTGTACAGCTAAGCATTACTAGCAGAAGAGGGGAGCTGACAGTGTAGAGGAGGATTTAAAGTTTATAGTGATAGCTACTTACCCAAGCAAAACCTGCAAACTCCTTGCTGTTTCTGGACGTGTTGGCTAAAAAACCTGAAAGAAGATTCAGCTGGCATTGTTAGACATATGGGAGCATACTGCATGGAAAAGTAGTTCCAGTCAATCTGGAAGCTGCACTAGATTTATTTCTAAATACTACAGGTCATGAAGGCACTTTATTTTACTCTTTCTTTCTTTATCTCCTTCCACTCATATTTCTTATTAATGAGTTAATCCTGTGAGGAAATCTCTTTCTGATTTCACTGTACAGCTTTCAGAAAATATACAGATGATATATGGGAAGTATTCTTCTGGGGCACTGTGCCAAAATACTGGTTTAAAGATGCAGTGGAGCAATTTTTTTTTCCAGAAAAGAGTCAGTTGTAACAGTTCAGCAAACTAGGGATATTATTAATTACAGACTATATTTATTGTTCTGAGACATATGAGAAACCTAAATTATCTACTCTTTTTAATTAGAATTGAAGAATTTTTTCAAGATGGAGATTAGGCAACTGCCCTAAGGGGCTAAATTTGGTGCTTCTTATTATCTAGGGTTTCAGGGCAGAACCCTGCCATGGTCACAGCAATGCTCAGTGCTCTGAATACCATCTCTCCTCTGTTTGTTACTGCTTCCTTCAGACATGATACATCCTAAAACAGCTGCTCAAGAGAAAATTACTTGCAGCAAAAAGGACTGAATCCCACAATTCTGCCACGTTTCCTCGGGTCAGCTCTCTGGTCACATGCACTGTGCCACATATAAGGAAGTGGAAGTATGGCTTTATTCCAGGCACTTGCCTGCGAGATCCTGCTCACAGCAACCAAGGTGCAATGAGTACCAAAAGGTGCCCAGTTCTTTGGGAGGTGTAAAGCTGTACTGAAAGTTTACCATAGTTGCAGCTGTGGTATAAAACCACCTAATGCACGGAGTAGTTTGGTACTCTGGCTCCCGTGACAGGTTAGTCACGCATCCTTAACACAATGCAGGTCATCCCGCTCTCAAAAATGCATTTATGCTCCTGTAATTATGGACAATTCGATGTGAAGATTACTGAAAATTCTGCTGTGAATGTAGTTTAGGAAAGAAATTCTCGGCAGAGCAGGCTGGGCAGCAGTTTCTGTGAGCCCTGCACTCCTGTCGGTCCCGGCTGCCACCTTGCGACTGACTCTGACACAGATCCTGAGCGCCTCCCTCTGCAGGCAAGCACATGAAAGCCAAGACTAAAAACATTGTTTGCTGGTATGACACCGTAACTACATGCTCTGCTTTCCTTCCTGGTATTTAATCTATGTGAGTGATGGATGATGTTTCTGTAGTACTAGGTAAAGACTAAGAATAAATCTGGTGGGGAAGCACAGGCATTATTTACTGCATACCACTGAAACACTGCACAAAACAGAACTAATTTTCTTAAGGGCTTTTGTGTTGGGGCTTTTTTCACTATGTCTGCCACCTTTAACAGTAATGAGTAATTTTTGCAGTTTGTCTGGAATCTGATATAGTGTTACTCCTCACTCTGTACAGAAGGGGAAAATTAAAGGCATCAGTGGCCAAAAATAATCAACTAATTTCAGGTACTGAATTTGTGAAATCTGATTTATCCCTTTTAACCCAGTTACTCAGGTATGACTTTACATATTCAAGCCACCAATTTTTGCCACCAGCTGCAACTCTGAATGCTCCAGATCTGCTGAGGAATTTTGAGATGCTTCTCAAGCACCCAAAAAAGGGCTTACCTGTGTGAGCAATGAGTTGTACATGGAAATACAAAATTATAGCAAATTGTATCCAAGTGATCTGCTCATCACTGCACTAGCAATCCGTAGCAGGGCAGCACTGCCTGGCAGAGGGGAGATGCTGTATCTCCCACAACAGTTATTGTTTATTGGCACACCTGCTTCTGCTACCAATGCAGCAAGGTTGCTGCACATCCCTTCATCTACACACAAGTTAAAACAGCAGGCAAGCAGGTCTTCTAAGAGGTGCAGAAGAGTATAGTATCTGTTTCTTGAAGATGCTGCTAAATCTTGCTTCTTTGTGTCAGTTTTGGCCAAACACTGGGGTTTTTTTCCAGTTTCCAGTGATGTTCTTTGTGTCAATAGCTTGAAAATCCTGGATTTTATTTCAATGAACCTCCCTCACACAGAGAAGGCCACGTTTCAGTGCACTGGTAAGTCACTAATGCCTGCTTGCTAATACAGTAGATCAAAATTCCAGGAAGCCTGACTGATCAGCAACATGTTAAATGTACACAGTATGTTAAATGTTTCTGTTTTCCCCATTACTCTCTCACGACAGCATTTTCTCTCTTCAATATAGCTCTAACAACTCCACATTACCCCAGAGCTGCCCCAGAAAACAGCTCTGCTGTACCATGCACAATTCAGGAAGTGATCACTTGGAGTAAGAAAAATATAAAAGAGGCTGGCTCTCTTTTGCAGCTACCAAATCAGAAATGAGTCTTACAAACAATGCCTTACTCTCCAATTTTATCCCTGACACTAATATTTTCTTCAAAAGCATTGTATATAAAAGTAAATATTTATTCCATGTTTGCACACACACACAGAGTATATTCAGACAGACACTCTCTGAAGTCTTTGTGGAGAAAAACTGTATCTGTAGGATGCATTTTTAAAAGACATAGAATTGTTTGGGTATCAATTGTTTTTCATTTGAAGTTCAAGATAGCACCTTGACATGATCCTGGGCTCTTTTCTCACATAGATGCATCCCATGGTATCAAAGACATGCTATACTGTGCATGTAAACTTCTGTAGGAAGTAGGTACCTAATTAGCCTTGACAACCACATCTAATTGGTTAAATTAACTGAAAACTAATACAAAAAACTTCCTTCACCTGTGTTACAAGACCTATGATATTCAGGAGCAGAAATAAGAGGGAACACAATTTCAGAGCAAGACAAACAAATCTTTCACAGCAGCATCCAGAATTTGCTGAATAGCTCAATTCATTTTTCTACTATTTTCTTCATCTTCATGTCAATCCCCTAAAAAAAACCAAAACCACAAAACAAACACAAAACCCAAAAATACCAAACCAAAACAAACAAAAAAACCTGACTTGAATTCATCCGTTTTCTATATGAAAAAAAATTATTGTGCTGCTGACTTTGAGAAACACTCTTCTCAGCAGAAAGTCCAGATCAGTAACAACTTACTCAAGTAAATCAGAGAAGAAGTTAGTACTAGCGTTTCACCTTTCACAGCCCACTGTCCATGGAGAATCTCCCAATGTGCACAGTGAAGAGGTAACTGTAATGGAGAACAGATGTTTGTGGAAAATGCACAAATGAATATTATATGTTCTTAAGATTTTTTTTCACATGCTTGAAATATTAAAACTGCCTACACTAGCAGACTTTTGCTAGCAGGGAATAGTTTCAGCTATTCATTCTTTGATGCATAAAACACTACATGTATTTGATTTTGGCAGTTTTGTTGTTTTGTGATATGGATTTTTGTTAAATGGATGTTGGATGTTTTTGTTAAATGGATTAGACTAGAAATTAAAAGTTGTAAATCAGAGGCTCCAGCTTCCCAGAAGAATAGAAAACTGTTATAAAAGGAAAATGAGCCTCTCTATAGTGGAAGGAGAATTTACACCAACTTGCTTAGGTTTAATTCATCACCCAGTGCACATTAGGAATGAGTCATCCAAGGGTTAAAAGAAAAAGGTCATTATAGTGATGCACTGTTTCCTGAGAGCTTCCTAACAGTAAGGCATGGCCACATTGCCATTCTACCAACAAAATCTGAAATTTAAATGCATGATCATAATATGTGCTTTTACTAATGTTTTTTTCATAACACCCAGACAAATTAGATACCTGAAGCATCTTAGATTCATAAAGAAGTAAATTGGATTGGGAAGTTGAAACTATTATTTTCATTTTTTTTTTTCCTAGTTTGCCAGAGTAATTCCAAACTGTTTGGCAATGAAACGTGATAGAAGAATACGCTTAAGTATTCTCTGTCTTTGTCTGAAGGGTCCAACAAGGTGAAGGCCGTTGCACTGTCTTTGCAGTGTTTGGTTTGATGAAATGATCTTCTCTCTGCTCAGACTCATGTTTACCATCTGCTGATTCTTGGTCTTTACAGGTTTCAGGCGGAATCTGTACAGCAGACATGATATCTCTTTTGTAGGCATTTATTTCCTCTTCAGCAACAGAGCCTGGTTGGCTTGCATTATGAAATCTTTCAGATAAGCCAATATAGTCATGGTCAAAAACTACTGCACCTTGTAGAATGTAATGGTTGTCTGTAAAATGAAAATAGCCATTAGTTCAGATCCCTGAAGCCCTACTTAAAATGTTAGTTAGGTGCTAACTTACTTTTCAAAGCAATTTCCAAAAGAGGACAAAAATGTTTGAGTGCCAGCAGATTGATAATGTGAATTTCCTAATTTCACTGAGCATCAAATATTTGGCATCTCATTGCATCCGCAAAATAATCCTCGTGATGATCCACATTTAGAGCTTTTCTTAGCATCAATGACTAGCTTGATGTCTACCATAGTCACCTACTGAACTAAGAGCTTGAATGAATTGACATGTAGATTTTTTTCGTTTTGTGCATGCACAAGGATAAATGTGGTTTCCTCGTGTTCTTGCTGGGAAATCTTATTGTGACATAAAACAGGCTTTCTTAAACTGTCAAAACTTCAAAAACTAAGTAGGTAAGTAAAAACTAAAAAACTAACTAAAAAAAAAAAAAAATAAAAACCACCAAAAAATCCAAAACAGAAAAATCCAAAATCAATCCTAGCCAAGATCAAGACAGTCCTGAAAAAGGAAATCTACATTTACGCATTGCTTCTGCAGTATTCAGTGGTAAACTTATTAGGCTCTATTACTGCAAAGACTACTAAATTCAGCTTTCAGACATACAATTTACCAAAAGTTATTGTAAGAGCTGTTCATTATCTATGTGTGTGACTTCCTTCTCATGCATCAACAATTTAATGAGGAACTGGAAGGCACAGAGTGATCATCCAAAAACAGTAGCAACCTCCTGACACTACATGAAATCAATTTCTTATCTACAAGATCCATAACTGATGACTGACACATATTCCAGCTTGTTACATGAAAGTCCAAAATTGGTTTTAGCTTTGCAAATCTCTCAGCTTTGAATGGTGATAGAAGACATTACCATCTCAATATAATTTATATATTTACAAGAACTTGACCACACCAAGTGTGCCAATAGAGTGGGAATTGTTCTGCTCTTCAAGAGCTCTGAAGTAAAAAGCAGGTTGTTCTGTGACAGAAGTCTTCTGTACACCAAGTATTTAATTTTTTTGAAAATGTCTCTGGTGATTCAAAGAGAGCATGAACAGAAAAGAAGCAGCTGCCACGGTTTGATTTGCGACAGAGCATGGTAAATATGTAAGACCAAGAGCAAAAGTTGGCTATCTAAATCTTTGGAAATTTCTAGCCATCCTACCACAGAGCATGACAATTTTATTTGCTCCTTATTTAACAGGACAATTTAAAATAGACTATTCCACAACCAGTTCTCTGATGTAGTCTTCCTGTTTTCAGGCTTTTGAAGACACTCTAATTTTGAAGAACAGAAAACATTTCCATTTGCCAAGCAAAATTAGTGAGAATCCTGCCTGCACCAAAACAGAAACAGTCAAAAAATGCTCCTTAACACAGTTCAGCCTGCTTATACTTCTATCAGCCAGCACGAATAGCACCAAGCCAGTGATTTGAAGCAACTTTAACAGAGGCTATTTTTAAAAGATTTGGAACATTATTCATGAGCTCTGTCCATGCTCTGCATAGTTTGATGTCACTCACACTCACTATTCTCCTGACTGAAAAGTACAGCTATTGCATTATTGTGCGTGCTAATGTAACTCCCACTGGTGAGTGAATGACACTTTTTCATTCTAATAATGTAACATTGCAACAGAGAAGTTAAAACACCCAGAAAAACCCCAGCTTTTTTTACATATATAAAAACACAAACTTAACAAAAAATTATGTACACCTTTTTCACTGGACCCTCTTATATATGGCTTGAGGTGAGACATCTTGATGGGTCTTTTCAACCTGGATCCTGTGGAATCTCTTAATATTGCACAGCCATTTTCTGTGATGTAATCTATGATACAAGGACCAATCCATTCTGACTGGAAACGACCATCTTTCCACCAGTTTTTTCTTTGCCTGAGGACTTCATGACCAACTTTAAGTTGAAGGGTATTTAATTGTTTTGGCTTCCTTTTGACAGTGATTTTGGTTCTGATTTTTTGTTCATCTGAAGCTTTTGTACCTGCCTACAGAAAGATACATGTAAATTACTTCGTTTTTTTTTTTTCTCAGAAGTAATCATGCAATTTTGTACCATTGGTTAACAGTGCTTAAGTATGACATTGAGCAGTTTTGGACGCACATAGTGTGTAATTATGTGAGACTGACAAGAAAATGCTTTTATCTTCATAAATCACCAGTCCATAGACAACAGTTTTCAACTTCTCTATTCTGCTAAGTCAGACATAGTAAACTTCCAACAATAGGTCTTTTTTAAGGTTACTCCCCCTAAGTACATATGAGATGTGTTACACTGAACTTAAAGAGATCACAGGAGAAGGAAAAACTAAAAACCACCACTCAAACCCCTGCATTATTTTAAAAGGTTAGTTAGTTATACTTTATGTTTCAAGCCTTCTCATCTTTATCTTCAGCATTCTTACTAGTAAAATTCAAATACATAACACCTACCTGGCAATCTGAGGTTTTCTCTTCTTCCAGTGCTTGACTGAGTTTTTTAGTTGCTTCAAATATTTTGGCAAAACTACTGTATTCTCCTTCCACACATATATTCATGGGCTCAAGAACACGTGGGTTACGGTTGAACATTTGGAAATACGGGGTGTTTTGATCTGGATCCTATTTACATAGGGACCAAAAGCAAGCAAATTTAGCATACAGTTTTGCAGACATTTTGTAGGACTTCAGTCAAAAGAAGAAGAACCTTCACATACCAAATTTGTCAGATTGAAGGCATAGGCTATAGCAGACAAATGTTCATCCCAATCATTTGGATGGTCTATGCAATACTTGTTAAGGAAAGTTTTGATTGTCTTGGACATTCTTCCATTTACATCATGTGTCTGAGGATAAGACAATACAATTTGTTTCATTCCAAACAGTGCAAACAGTTCTTCATTTATCTTCAAAAGAAGAAGAAGACAAACAGTAAACATTTCCCCTGTTCTGTATCCCATTTCAAGTAAAAAAACCTCCTTAAAAAGTTTTCCACCCCTTTTGTTGATATGATGGTGACTGGGGAAAATCTTCATACATACTGGTACAAAGTACACCACGTGAATGAGAGCTAAAGCTGTAAGTAGGGCTTAGGAGCGAGTGATTGATGGCTCCTAACCATATTTTTGCCACTTAACTGGAACTGTCATTACCTCCATATCACAGCCTGATAACTTCATCATCTCTGAGAGGAACAAAGTGTGATAAGTCCTTCATACTCACTATAAGCCAATGTTAAAAACACCTTTAGCTATTGCTATACTATACTTAGTAATATAATATAATATATATTATAATACTTAGCTATTGCTATATGTACAATATGGATGAATGACTGCAGTGTGCACATTTATGCCAGTTCAAGTGAGTGACGAAACCTTCAGTATGACAGGAAATAATTTTACTTTGTTCTTTTTACAGAATAAAAGAATAAAGCCCTGGGAAACATTGTGTAGCATTACAAATACAAATAATTGATTTGACATTTTTTGTACATGCAAACTGCTTTACTTTTTCAATGGAAGAAAAAAAAATATTAAAGTCTTGCTCAAAAACAATCTAAAATTCAAATCTAATGTAAGGGAAAATGTTGTGCCTTTGTTTTGAGGGATAAAACAACAACAACAACAAAAAAGAGATTAACCAGCCATGTAAATAATTACCTGATAAACAAACTCCTTCCCTTGATCAATAGGCATCTTTTGAGGTGGTCCATATAAGAAAAACAAATTTATGATTGCCTTAGCAATTTCAGCTGCTGAAATGTCATACAGTGGTAAGATAACAGTCCATCTTGTAAACAAATCTGTCATAATTATGATGTATTTGTGACTTCTGCTGGTAACATTGAAAGGTCCCATTAGCTCTATAGTGACTGCTGTCCATGGGTCCTCTGCTTTGATAGGGTGTATTTTGATCACTCTGGTGGCTGTGTTCTTTGCTGCCTGGCAATGCTGACAAGCATACACCTAGAGAAGACATCAGGGAAGATTTTATCAATAAAAAGTGATGGTGAGATGATGACAACCGTCAGAATCATAGATCTCCACTATTTCTCTGTAAATCAGGTCAGACCAGGCAACGCAAAAGAAATTTGTCACCTTTCTTATAATTTTTTACCCTTAGATTTTTCAGAAACAGCATGAAACCAAAATAAAACTAAAAAATACAGAAGGCCAAGAGAGAGACATGTAAAACAACTCATAACTGAATTCTCTCCATTCTGAAATCACTGTGCTCTGTCAAGTTCACAGTCCAAATTATTATCTACAGATGGCAATGGATTTTAAAAAGGAAAGGTGATGCAGCAATCCAGTAGCAACAATAATTTGTCCTTAAAGGACATTTACATACAGTTTCCTGAAGGATCAAATTCTGCTAGGGGTTCCTGCCCCTTTATCTTTGGGTGAAGGAGAAGGAACTTTCCCAAGCTTTGATGTGTTTAACTATTTCCCGAACAAGCCTAATTATAAAGTAGAGACAATATTTTCATACTCTTATCTGCTGGCAGCTCCTCTGGTCACACATTCTTCTGATAGTACATTGCATCCTAACAAATATATGTGAGAGTACTTGCACAAGAAATCTCTCTCAGGGACCAAACCATAAGATATTACGGCTCCCTACCACATCACAGTGGTGCACAAGCCAGCAGTAAAAGAGAGACTAAAAAGCAGTAGAAGAGTAAAAAAGATACACCATGCATTGCCAAGATGACCAGTTGCAGTGTGATTGCAAGCTCACATTTCCTCTTCAGGAAACAGCCCGGTACTTGCTGTACCAAAGTTCATAGGACTACCAAACATTTGTAATAGACTACATAAAGTATCCTGTAGCTATGAAGTCATACCCACTGCTTGACATCATTCGTTACAGAGGTCCAGTAGTAATTGGACTCCACTAAAGCCAGTGTCCTTGATATACCATGATGAGTAGTGCCAGCAGCATTTTTGTGGCATTTTTCGAGGACCTTTTTCTTCTCTTCATCTGAAACAATTACCAGGCGCATTTGTTTTCTGTCTTTCCCAATATAGAACAACTTGTTTTCTGAAAGAAGTACCAGCAAATTATAAGTAAGTGCTTTGTCTTCTGTTTAGTTTACTAAATTACTGAGCATGATTCAGAATAGAATTTATTGTAATAAGTTCACTTGGTGTAAACATAGCTTTTTTGTTTACAAACATTTCAATGATGTCCTCCAAAGAGACATTAGTTCAGCCAAGTTTATTATCTGGACACAAGGGCAAGTTAGGATGCAAACAGCATTCCTACCAGGAAGTCTGACTGAAACACAAACTAACACTGGGGCTGGAAAGGGGAGGTAGGAGTGCTGAAACTGTTGTTTGTGATGCTGTTGGGTGCCTGCCAGCAACGTGACACTGATAGCCAAAAAATTTAACTCCTTCTTCTGCCTCCTGTCTACACAACATCGGCAGTTTTGATGGGATTGAGACAGCACAGCAGACTACAAAGGCTCGTTAAGTCTCATGTATCTCCCAGGGCTCCAATTAAGACAGGAAGGGCCTGGAGGCTCTCAGGTGACTGATGGCAAAGTTGTCCTCTTCTGCCCAGTGTCCCCCAGACTAAATGAAGCATTCCTTGTCTCTAGATACAGATCTATCTCCCTTTCTGTAAACCATTCAATTATGGATTGCAGGAAGGGAATAATCTAGGAGTCTTATTCTGAATTCCTTTTTTTTTTTGTGTGTTATTAATATATTTCTTCTGATATCCTTTTAAGTTTTCAGCCTGTGTTGTCTTTACTCCTAAATCCTATCTCTAAAAGAAATTAAATATATTAAAATTGACATGTCCACGTCACACCGTGACAATATAAAACAAGGCTTGGCTTTCATATAGATAAATAAACCTGTCCTGGATTAAACAGTTTGAGCTTCCATTTCTACAAACATCCTGTTATATATTAACCAGGGATTTGCAGAGCATTTGTCTCATAGGGAATGTTTATTAAAATCCCAGAATGCTGCAGAGCAAGATCTCACTTTTTTTCCTCACATAAGCAAATCTTCACCTTAATATCTATTTTTAGCATAATTAGAGAGAAAAGTTTTACCCTTGAAAACAAATTTTTTGGCAGCTCTCCTGATTCCACTTCTTTCACTTGATAATGTTGTGGGATGATATTCTCCTGTTTGCTTGTAGTATGCAATCTGCTTCAGGTGGAGCCCACCATTTTTTCCACTACGTACCATTGCCAATCTGAACAAATTGCACAGAATTTATTAGTTAAATTGTCAGAAAAGTACATCTTCAGATTTTTACTGATTTCTTTGTACCTCTGAGGCATACTGGTTGTGTAATCTCTAGGAAGAGCTTACACCACCCATTATACTCAACTTTAGCAACAAGGAACACTGCTTCGAACACTAATTTTGTTCCAAGAAGAGTTGGTTTTGTCAAACTGTACTTTAAAAATTTCCACACAATGGAGACTTCTACTACATTCATTGGACACAGAAAGGAAATTGTATAAGAGAGAAAGAAACTGTTCTTTTCATTTTTAGGTACCTCTCAAATTCAGTTGTGCTGCAGATTGTCAAAGATCCACCTTCATTGAGAAAAATCTAATTAGACCAATAGGATAAAAAGCAACTTCCCAGAGAGAAACCAGTGAATTTTTTTTTCACTAATTAATCAGACAATTAAGATTCTGAAATTTCACATCAGACTCTGCATGCAAGGTAAAAATTCTTTCCTTGACACAGGCTGACTTCCCTGATAACATTAATAAGCAATGTCATTAGTAAAATGGGCCACCAATACAGAACATGCTTGGGTTTAGCAAGAATAGCATCCAAATAATTATGTAATAATGAAAATTGAAATATTCACAGGTAGGATTATTGATACAGCCTCTCCATGACTTGTTTGGTTTTTTTCCCAAATCTGTTCCAGCAGCATGGACGAAGCAGCAGCTTAGTCCTGCTCTCATCAATGTCTGCAGGAACAGGATCAAGCTTGTGGTTGTCATAATTTTATAGTGAATGCTGGTTATCCACAGCATTAAGTAAACTTCTTCTTTATCCTGCCACTGTTTCAGTGCCAGACTGTGACAATACATAGGCTGCTAGAAAGGGTAATTACCTTGTCTGCCATATCTGCTAAGTGGCTTATAATTATGGGGAGTGACAGTATTCAGGCACTTTGGAATGCACATCATGTCGTTACGTGGTGATGTTATCAAAAAACAGAATGTGTAAGACAAGATGTCTATTTTTCAATTTATAGATTCTCACTTAGTGGGAAGTATCAGTCTTAAGAGTGATTATGCCTACTTTCATTTTGTCCTTTCCTCCCAGGAAATAAAATGCTATATCTTAGTTTTGAAGCCTGCACCCCTGAGCTGAGCACTGCTGCTAGCTAGCAATGGCAAATGCGTGACAGGAACTTCCCATTCAAAAAGTGACAAGACTTTTGCCTCATTGAATAATTCATTTTAGACAACCTAGAGCTGGTTTTCAAAACAAGCCAAGTGTCTTGTCATATAGCCTTAGAGTTCTAAAGTAAAATTTTCATACCTGAGAGAACTAACACAGATGTACTTTTCAACACCACGACCTCCCTGTGAAGAAAGAGGGTGTTTCAGAACAGGTAAGGAGAGGAGCCAGAACACAAGACTGTTCTGACCCAGCAGTTTCCCGTAACTTTATATCTGACAGCACACACTAAACCAACTCACTGAGCTGGTAACTTGGATAACTAATAGCAGAAAAGGAGGTGAGGCTACCATGAAGTAAATTCATGTCTCTGTTGTTTCAAATAAGTCAATTAACTAGTATTTCTGACAGTAAAAAAACATTGGTGAAAGACAATTAAAATAACCCATCTGACATGGGCACACACTCAAGTTTTATTCAGGGGATTCCTCCACGCCAGTCCAGCACTTAAGTTACCTAAAGTCCAAACTAGCCTAGTGTGACCTGTCACTTAACCACATGATGGACTCTTTTGGCTTGACACAGACTTCCACACATGGGAAGAAAAAATCTTACAGATCAATTTTTATTCTTTCAGTAGTTTTTAAACTTGCCTGAAACAGCAAATACTCTCCATGGAGCCCAAAACTTCCCATTTTAATAAAACAAAGCTGCACAGCAACAATGTACTTCTAAACAGGACCACAGCATATACTTAAGCTAAGCAGACATGCTACTATCCTACAACAGCAGTTTCTATTAAAAGTGTTCTGAAGAGCTTATGTAAGCCAACTAAGAAAGAATTCACCATGTAGCACCTGCATACATTAATTTAGTAGGATCCTGATCCAGCAAGCTGTTAAGTCCTTAAGTCTGCTGGACTGCTGCCTATTACAAGCTTCCTTCCTGGATATTTAGTTTCTTGTGCCCGTACCAGTTGTTTCCCCCACGACCTAATTTACTTTAAAAAATTCCCAACAAAACAGCCCTGAAAAGAAAAATTTATAAAACCTTCTGATTTTCTTGTTTAGTCAGATAATTTATATGTTATGTCTCTCAATACTCATCATGCATCTGGTAGTCTAAAAATCGAAGATATAAAATCAGCTATCCATTTTTTAGTACCTTTGAAGCTCAAAAAGTACACACTAGAAAGTATTTTAGCAAAGAGAATGAAACTTGCATATAACCAGAGGACTTTTGGCATTACTGAATAGCCAAAACAGTCACGCCTGCTAACACTTCAAGTATTTTATTCTTTAATGCCCATTTTCTCCGATACACAAATACAATCCTAACTGCAAAACTATTTAGTCCAGCCCTTTGACCAATTCCCCTACCTGTGCTGATCCTACAACAAACAGAAATTGCCTGTGGAGCCCTGGATCACAGTCACATAATGATTTGGGTTGGGCCAGACTTTAAAGATTATCAGTTTCCAAACTGCTGCCATGGTCAGGGACGAGGTTCCTCAGAGCCCCAGACACATTTGGGCTGGAACTCTTCCAGGAATGGGACAGACAGCGTTTCTGGGCAACTTGTTCCAGTGCTTCACTATCCTCCCAGTAAAGATTTTTTCCTAATATCTGATCTAAACTTACTCTCTTTCTTTGAATCTACTCTCCTTTGCCAGTAAATGTTCATGTAAGAAGTCCCTCTCCAGATCCCTTATAGGCTGTCTCCAGTACACAGCTTCAAAACACCGCTTTTCTAACCCACGTGCTTCCAAAAAAGCGTAAATCAGATGGACAGACTCGCCTACGTTCCTCCCTGGTTTTGCAAGAGTGACAGAGGGCTGGGACGGGCGCCTATGAGGCCGAGTGGGCAGACGGGCTAAGTCGTGTTTTGCCGCCCGCGGTAGCGGCAGCCGCCATCCAGAGCTCCCAACAGCGATTCCTCTCTGGAAGGCGCCTCCGCACCCTCCCTCCCGCCCACAGCACTACACAACCCAGAGTGCATCGCGCCCGCGCGCGGCATGCCGGGAGTGGCGGTCGCGAGTGACCGTCCCCTGGCCTCGCACCCCGCGCATGCACGAAGAAACGCCAACGCGACCTTTTTGCTTCCCGCGACCGCCCCCGCCGCCCTCTCGACCCGGCGGGCACAACCGGGAACATCCGTCGTGCCGCGGGCACGCACCTGCTCTGGCAGAGGTACCGGCAAGGCCCGTCGCGGGGGCCACAGCTTCCTGGCTAGACCAACCACAGCGACAGCGCTGGCGGCGCCCCGAGACTTTTGTGGCGCCCCCGGAAGTGGCGGGAGGGACGCGAGGGGCGGGGCAGCGGCGGCGCCGCCTTGTGGGGGGACTGCGGACCGCCGCGGGCAGGTGAAGCGGCCGCTGCTTTCTTCCTTTCCTTGCTTTCCCTCTTTTCCCTCCTTCCCATTCCTGGCCCGGCCGGCACGCAGGTAGGCAGCGCGGTGGCTGAGGCGAGTGGCAGTTTCCGTGAGCCGCTGTCGCGGTGGGCGAGCAGCGCGGGCGGTGCGGCGGGCTTCGGCGATGGGCAGAGCCCCGCGTGCTGCCGGCCTGTTTCCCGGGCGCGCCCGAGGCGGCTGCGGCGGGCACGGCCCGTGTGCGCTTCGCTTCTGGGCCGTTCCGCTCTCGGACAGCGTTTCGCTGAGACAGCGGCGGTGTCCGCACAGGGTGTGTGGGGTTGCAGCGTGCGGTGCTGCCATTGTCAGGTGAAGCGTTTTGGTACAGGTGGGCGCGGAGCGAAAGTTGGTGTGTGCCTGAACGGGGATGGGGAGGGAAGCGATAGAGCATCTCTTGTAGCTCTGCGCTGGAACACTGCGTTAGCATCCCAAAAACTGATTATAAATTCGGTATAAAATAAGGGGGAGCAAAGGAGATAATCTGTCTATAATCAAAATAGGGGGCAGGCGGGGAGGGAAGCAGGAGCAGCCCCAGTGCTGAGAATTGATTGCATGTCAGGAACAGAGATGAGTAAAGACTGCATGTCATGCGTGACATTTATCTTTGTTTTCGTTGCGTTTTCCAGAACGTGGGGACTTTATAGGGTATTGGTTAGCTCTGGAAATGCTGGCGTTTTGGCACTTCTGTTGTTTTCCTGTAGCTGGTCACAAGCAGGAAGATTGGGGGATATCAGTATCATAACCACAAGGAAATAAGTTTTCTTTCTCCTACAAACTACTTCTACTACTGTACAGCTGTTTGTAGCAGTATTTCTGCATTGTTGTATTGGTCTTTTTAAGCACTGTTTCTCTCTATCTGTTTAACCTGTATCTTTCCATCTTTTCTGCATCCCGTCTGTATCATCTTCATACTATAAGTAACAAGCCAAGCTTCTTGGGTTTTTTTCCCTGGAGTATCAGAATTCTTATGGAATCCATCTTTATCTTGATGCACAAGGTTTGATTCAATCGGTAACAACTATTCTTGTGATGAAAATTTTTTTTGTGATATGTGATGGTAGGATATCCTTCTTATGGTGCAATATGTGAGAAATTCGATTTTTTATACTGATTGGCATGATTGTCTGATTCTTTCTATGGAAGAAACTGTTCTGGCAGCTGTAGTTGGAACAAATCAGGCCTCCAGAGGCTGAGCCAAATGAACTTGGTACAGCTTTATTTTGCAAAACCTCTTATCTCTGCAAAGCTGTATTAAAGTTGTTTGTGAGAATGTAGAGAAGCTGTTTTGACATCTGTGAGTGGGATCTCTAAAAGTTTGGAAGCCAGCCTTCCTGAAACATTCAAACTTGTCTCAAATGTAAATGACTATATGTTATGTGTTTGACAGAGTTTGATTTAGAAAGCAACTTGAGGTTAATGAATGTGAAGGTTATCTAATCTGTGGCTGTGCAGGAGACACTTAAAACATATGCTAGATGTCAGTTTGTGTAGTTTGCCAGTTAAAAATAACACTGCCTTTCTCTCTGGAAGGTAAGAGAATGATATTTACCAGATGGGTTTTTCTAGACTTCTAAGGCTGTTTTAACACTTCTTTTAAAGGATAGTAATGGTTTATTTTGCAGTGTCAACTGGAGAGTTGAAATATACCTGTGACACTGCAATATTTGGAGATAAAACTCATTTTTATATGTGCTGAAAAGTCTGTTCTGCTGGTGAAGTGTTAGGGAAAAATAAGTTTTGTTCAGGAAAATACCCATTGAAAAGATTTTTCCCTTTAGGTTTGGTAATTAAAAATTCCTGAAAATACTTTGCCTTATTAATTATATAATTACTGTGAGAGAAGACAGGCATGGGAAAATCAGCCAAATAATTACTGTTTGAAAACTGGAACAGTTGTGCTTTAAGACGAGAAATCTTATTCTTCAACAACCTAGAAGGCATGTATTTCCTTGCTGCCAAGCTGGCCTCTTAACAGATTCCTCCTGGCTTACATGGCATGATACAACTCTTCCAAGTTTTCTGTCCCCTAAAATACTGTAATACAGAGGATCAGATTGAATAATTCTTTTGGTACAAACATTAGTTTGGTACAAGCATCCATCATTCTTGGAAAATAATAAAGGTCCCCAGAAAAAGATTTAGGCAAATGAAGCTTGTTAGCTAGCCTAGCTATACAGAATTTCAAGAAATGTTAGGTACTCATGAGCAGAGTTTTTTTCAGTAGAAAATGCCAGTAGGGCAGGTATTTCTAGATTCCTGATGCTTGAGAGTGGGTGCTTGGAAGTGTCTCATTGTTAAGATTTAAAAGACTAAGGACCTGTCTTCAGCTTGAAATGCCGATCAGCAAGCCCTCTACTGTACAAAGCAGTCCAGAGGCCACCTAAAAAAAACACACCAAAAAACAATAGCAAAATAAACAAAAAAACCCTGACGAAAATCCACTTAGTGGTGGATGGAGAAAGTGAAGTTGGATTATGATAGCCTAGTGGTTAGAACAGTTGAATAGAATAGGACAAGTACTATCTCTGTTCTCTCCTGTATCAGAGGTTTCAATTCCATTTTCTGTTAATCAGAAGTGCGTCCTAACCACCAAGCTGAAAAGTGTGTGGGCAAAAGCAACTGCATCCATACATTACTGCTGAAGATGGAGTGTGAGAAACAGTGCAATTAGCTTTTCTCTCCAGAAAACACATTCATTGGCCAGCAGGTGCTTACTAAGCAGAACTGTGGTGGAAATGATGCCTTGGATTTAGCTTTTATATTTTTCAGGTTATCTGCCACTTGGTGTGTAACTGAAACTTCATATTAGGTGTTAGTAAGTTGTCTTCCACAGGGTATTTAGACAAAACAATCCCTTCCTAGCTAGAGAATCAAGGACAACCGTTACCCAAAAAGTGAAGGGAAGGGGGCAAGCTAGGGGGTTGATGACATGGAGCTGTGGCTGGACAATTGACCCCAGTATGTAGATGAACCAATACTTAATAAATGTGTAAAAAGTTGTGACTGGGAGCCATCTTGGATTCAAGCTGGGTGCAGCCCTGGCCAGGGTCTTGTACTGCCCAAGGTGTATCCTTTTAAGGCCTTTCAATAGATACCTGTTTTATTCCTTTTAACTCTGTCTAGTCTCTGTTCCAGATCAGTTTCTCTAGGCACTACTCCATCATGGGGTTCCCTATGGGCTGCAGGTGGATCACTGCTACACTGTGGACCTCTGTGGGCCTGTAGGGGCACAGCCTGCTTTACAGTGGGCTGTTGGGCAGTCACTAAGTCTCTGGAGCACTTCTTGCGTGCTCTTTCTCAGTGTCTTGGGGTTCTGCAGAGTTGTGTCTCTCAGTTTTTCTCACCCCTCTCAGCTGCTGTGCAGTGTTCTTTACCCTTTCCTAAATGCCTTATAGCAGAGGCATCGCCAGCATGGCCGAGGGGCTCAGCTTTGGGCAGCAGCAGGTCCATCTTGGAGTGACTGGAACTAGCTCTGTCTGACACGGGGGCAGCTTCTGGTGCCTCTCACAGAAACCACTGCTGCAGCCCACTCACTGCCAGAACCTTACCAGAGAAACTCAGTGCAGGCACTTACTTGGCAAGGAAGACTCCTTTTATTCTTAAGAAGGTTTTCTCAGATTTCAGTTGCAGTGAAACTGAAAGATGGATAGTCTCTTTTGGAATGGGAGCTGTTGTAATTTTTCTGGTAGAGCGTGCTGGTTATGCATTGAAGGCACCTGAGGGGAAGGCATACTTAGAAGTTTTTTTCTATGAGAACTTCCTCTGTGAATTGATGGGACCGATTGGAGGCTGATTTAGTTGTTGACAACCTGAGAAACCAATTAGAGAAGTTATTTTGCTCCGTGAATCCACATTTTTAAAGCAAGTAAACCCCAGGAAAAACCCTCTTTCATTTCTGGCCTTCACAAGGTAACACCAGCCAGCCCGGAGTTTTTCCCATGCTGCCCAGGCCAGGCAGGGGTAGGCTCAGGAGGCTGCTGAGCCCCCCATCATGGCCACGGCTTGGAGCAGCCGTGGGGTGGCCGAACCTACCCAGCTGTGCACATGGCCTGGGTGGGGGAGGCAGCTGAGCCCTGCTTTGGTGCAGCTCCTGCATGCCCTCGCTTGCTGGGCAAGGTAAAGACAGGTGCCAGTGGGCAGCCCTCGCCCAGCTCCCCAGTGTGGCCCAAGTGTCCCGAGATCCAGCGCTGCTCCAGCATGGCCAGCTGCAGCCCCCTGCATCTTCTGTGTGAGATTTTAACCTTTCCAGTGCTCAGATTAGATTTACAGACCTTCAATCCTTTCTTGAGTACGGGGGAAAAAACAGAAAGAACACACTAAGGACAATAAAGTAGAAGCCAAGTTTTAGATGGAAGGAAAAGGAGGAGATGCCGTCAAGTTTGGCTAAAAAATCTTTTTGTAAGCTATAAGGGTGGACTATATTACACTAAAAATTCCTATAAACTGTGGAAAAAGACATGGGGAGTTGAAGTGTTCAAAAGATCCTTTGCCCTGAAGGAAAAAGGGGATCTTTGTTCCTGGGAATAAAAGTATGAACAGAGAAAAGAGCGATGAAGAGAACTTTTGCTTTTGAACTGTTCATTCTTAAAAGTAGGCACCCGATGAGTTTAACATGGTCCAGAAACACAGTTTGAGGGTGCTGTGAAGATAGGAAGATGTTAGTGGAAAATTAAGCCACGAGAGAACTGTTTCTTTTTCTTCCTGTGGAAAAAAATCCCTATGGCTGAACAAGAAGAGACTCCTCTCCCTAAAGTAAACTGAGATTTAAGTTGGGAGCTGAGTGAAGTGTATTTGTATGTTGTTGTTAAAAAGGTGTGGGAAGGGGGAGGATGGAGTGGTCTGAAGATCTTATTCTGAATTTATTATTTTCTTTGTGTTGTTAATAAAGTTTTTCTTTATGCCCTCTGAAGTTTTAGACCTGCCTTGCTTTTGCTCTTAATTCTATCTCACAACAGAAAATAAGTATATTAAAATTGGCAAACTTAAACTATAACTATTTATTGGTGCATTAGCCAGGAAATCAAACTAAACCAAGACATGGAGTAATGCATAAACTGCTACATAGCAATGCTTCTGGAACATTGTAAAAAATACCTGCAGTGTTCCCACAGACAGAATGTAACATGTTCACAGTTGTTGTTTGCATAGATTATGTCTTTCCATGTGACAGTCTGAGGGCAGTGTTTGGCTTGTGGGCAGTATCAATGTCTAACTAAAAGCAGCAAATAAAGGCTACTTCTTTTGTGGGAGATTCTTGTCATGATTAGGGAATATGTTAGCATATTGTGAAATCTAGAGCTCAGTGTTTGTTTGGTGCAAGATTGGAGCAGGTGACCTAGTTCTTGTAAAGCTAAGTAAAGTGTGATGCAGTTTTATAATTTTTTTTTCTTTGTTACTTTTTTTAGCCTTTTTCTTGTCTGCTAGTTTGGATATCAATGGAGTTTCTTGCTTAATGTTACTGAGCAGAGTTGAGTTACTGAAGATGATGATAAACTTCATAAAGCTGTTGAAATTTGTATTTGATGAAGAGAGCTGAAGGTTTTTCTCAGCCTCATGTATTATACTTGGACCTTAAAAATTCCAGTACTCATTTGAAACCCTTGTATCCCCTTAAATTTTCTGTGATTATTGTTTGATTTGTTTCTTTGCGTGTTTTTCTTTCTTGGGGTTTAGTTGGTTTGTTTGTTTTGGTTGTTTGGGCTTCTGGTTTTGTTATTGTGTAGCAGTATTATCAGGCAGTAACTGCAACATTAATAGGCGAAGTTTAAACAGAACATAGCCTTGTTAATTTTATCTGGAGAGGTGATAGCATGGTGGGAGGTTGTTGTCTGGATGTTATTCATGCTATGTCTTTGGAAATAGGTCACTGTATCTTCCAACATAAAGCTTTGGGTTTTGACTTGCTTACTCTGCAGTCATTCATGGCTGAGATGAGCACATAATTGTCTAACATTCACTGTCTAATGAGGCTTATGCTCACGCACCAAGTGCAAGATCCAACATAAAGTATCTCTGCCCCTTATATTGCTGCTGCTGTTCACTTCTTAATACAGAAGGATGGCTCTGCATGCTCGAGGGTGTCCTGGTTTAAAAAGGTGTCGGGATGGCAGTGCTAGCAGCAACCACCCCCCTCCTCCGAAGCCGAAAGCGAGCAAGCCACTTCCTCCCACTTGCCTTTACCTGGTGCTAATCTTCTAACCCCCTCCTTTCCCTTGCCCTCTGAGAGAAACTCCCAAAAAGGCAGGGAGGCTCTCCCAGGGAGATCCAGGGAGGTCTCAAGGACCTAGGTATCAGTGTGTCTTAATGGGAAAAAATTCCACAGACAGAGAGGAAAAGAAAAACCAACTGCCAACAAAGGGGCAGCCAGATGGAATTCTGCATAGGGCATTATGTTCTGGAAGCTTCTTCAATCAGTACTAATAGTATTTCTGAAGCAGGAAGACAGCTCCATCTTCTTGCTCTGCTATTTATTATTTCTTCTTGGCATATAGCTGGAGTACCATGTGTTTACTCAAATGTGGTTTTACTGCATTTTTGATGTCTGATAACTGTAGATGGTGTTTGGAAGACTTGTTGAAGTTGTTCAATGTAGTTTCAGTCACTACTTCTCTTTGTTTGTCCTTCTTGGTTTATTTTTATTCCACATACCACAAAAAGGAAGGGAATCTCAATTTTTGTTGTAGTATTTGGGGGAAAGACTTTTATTTCCCATCTCTGAAAGCATTAATTCTAAAAAATAGATAATTTATTAAATATATCCTGACATAAATTTATGGTAATGATAGTAGCTTATAGTATCTGCTGTCAGGGAGATAAACTGGCAACCATCAGAATGCCAATTTATATGCAAGAAGAAAAAAGTGAGTTCATGCAGTAATTTATAAGCCTGAAAAACGCCATTATCTTTTTCTGATCCATAGCCTTCAGTTTTAGTTTTACAAACGGTATGAAAACTCTGGGGCCCAGTGACAGTAGTATGGAATAGCAATCTAGTTACTTATTTGCCTTCAAACGGGTAAAAAATGTTCATTTTGGACAAAATAATCTGTTAATCCCAAGTGAACTGCTGAAAGTCTGTTTTCTGCACATGAAGCCCTTCTTCAATGTACTTGCCACTCATAAACACCAATCTCCAGATTCTTCAATGAGGAAGGTAGCAGAATAATGAGTTTTCAGATAGGTCTGTTGGGGAAGTGTGTTAGGTTATATCTTTGTGTCATTTGTAGACAATTTATTGCTTTTTCCCTTCAGTCGATTTGTGTGAGTTTTACTTGCTTGAGAAGTAATCCTTTTTGGCTAGAGAGACTTGGTTAGTGCCAGGTATCCCCATGAAATAACCAGTCACCAATTGTACACAAACTTCAAAACTCTTCTGCTGCTCTCACAAAGTGTACTACAGGAATAGTAGGGGAAGGAAGGCAGAAGATTTGTTTTAAGACCTCCAACTTACTTGTTTCAAGTCACTGTTCTTCCTTATTTATGAGAAAATCTTAAGTTTTGAAAGCTGTTAAGAAACTGGTTGCCAATGTACAGATTTTGGGTAGTGGGATGAAAAGTAATACAAGAGGAACTTCATTTTTTAGCTTTATTAGAGTTTGGGAGGTGTCTTTTTTTTGTTTTAATACCTTTATAAAATTCTCTTTTATTTGCCAGTCTATGTTGGCAGAAACCTCCGCTTTTCTGAAGTTTGCTAAAAATAGAATTTGGAAAGTGCTCTTTCTTACCATGTCATAAATGGGATTAATTTACCTGAACACCTAATTTCTAACTCTTGTGACAGTCAGATGAATTAGGTATTAGAAATTTCATCTTGTTCTTATTGCTTGAAAGGCAAACAGCTACCGTTTCACATTCTAAGGGAAAGTAACTTTTTTGTTAGCAGAATTGAAGGACAACAGATACATAGCAAATTAGTTGAAGAAATAAATCTTTGATCCTGTTCTGTGAGCCCAGGATCCTTATGCTCATAGCTCAGTTTCAGCTTCCGGATCTGAAGTTTCTGTATTTGTCTTGGGGTTATTTTGTCATGATACTTTATTCCCTGATCACCTGCTTTATGCCAGAAATGTCTGCAGTGTCTTTAAGATGGTTCAGGGGCGGGGCCAGAGCCTGGGTACACTGGGCGCGGGCTCTGTTCAATCTCTCTCTCTGCGGATGCTCCGGACGTTGCTTTCTTCTTTTTCTTGGATCGGGTTTTTTGCTAGCTTGAAGCAAGGAATCCTCACAGCGACTTACTGGCTTTTTGTTCCCTTGAACTGTTTTGGGCTTGGCTTGTTTTTCTTTTCGGCCTGTGCGGGGAACTGGCAGGACCACCCTGAACCAGAGACCTCAGAGGAGCTGAACCAGCATGAGAAAGGAAATTAAAATCCACCAACTTCGCCTGCTGCGAGGAGGAGACCCACACCAGAAATTCAGCTTTCCCATGTGCTGTGCTCTGGGCTGCTATGCGATCTCCTCTTCCCCTTCCCAGAGACAAAAGCGACCAGCTTCCGCTTTGTTTTCCGGTCACGAAATCAGCCTGTGATTTTTTTTTTTATTTTTTTTTTTCGCCCGGGCATTTTTCTGAGGTGTTTTGGTTGGTTGGTTTGTGTTCTGCTTTTGGTGGATGTCTGGATGTGTTGAGGGTAGGTTTCTGGGAATTGATAGCTAGCATTTATTCAGTCCTTTTCTATGCCTTCCTCGTGTTGTTTGTTTTTAGTTTTTTGTAGCTGTTAATATGCAGGGGGTTTTTGTTGGAGTGTTTTTTTTTCAGTTTCACCTGCTGGTATTAATTTCTCTCATTGGCAGAAGAAAAGGGAGTTATTAAAGGGTTTTTTTCTTTAAAGGAAATGCTCATTCTAGGGCATTTTCTCCTGAAATTTATCTCCAAAGTCGGGACAGTATTGTTGACCCACACCTAGCCTCTGAATTAGGACAGATATTTTCTGGGCAACTTTTGCTTTGCTTACCATGCCCTTTACAGGAAGCTGAATGATTGACCACTACTGAGAATTTACTATTGCTTCACTTAGTTCATAGGACAGCCAAAGTAATTTTGACTGATATTTGAAAACAAAATCAGTTTTGCTGAGACATCACTGTTGAATGGCACTTGCGTAATGACCTACAAATAAACAACCTAACCCTTTGGATCAGATAAGCTTCTAAACAAGTAACTGCATGTTAATTTTTTAAATAGAAGTGACATTAATATTATGAAGCTATATACTTCTCACAGCATGTTACCTTCTTAAAACAACAGATGCCTGATCTGTGGGCCTGTTTCTGTGTACAAGTTACTTTGCCAGTATTTTACTTTCACATGGCAGGTTAAATATGTGTTCACCACTACATTAGTAGTTAGAAGTCCTTTTCTCAGAAGGCAATGCTCGTGTCCATCTCTATAATTTTTAATTTTTCAGAGTGAAAACAAGTGTCATTACACAACACAACACAAAACAAAATGTTGTTGCAAGCTGTTGCAATCTTTCCTATGAAAACATAATATATTGTGTTTTCATAGGAAAGATTCTCTCGAGTTTTAACACGAGGGAGTTTTTAATAGTCCTAATGGTGGTATTATGTTTTTCATTAGCACTACTGTTTTGCCATTGCTATTTGATCACAGAACTTCTGTGGAATAAACAGCCAATGACATGGATAGTGAGTTAAATATTCTAAATAATGGAGAATATTTCTATTGTGTTTTTCATGTACAGTATATAGTCTCCACTTAAGCCTTGTTAAGTTAGGAAAAAATGCATTTGCCAGCTTTTACTTCTGTGAGTTACGTTATCTGTTACTAAAATTTATGCATCAGTAGTTCAATAATAATTTTGCAACTATTCCCCATGCATGCTCTAAACATAAATGTAAAAGTGTAGACTGTATGTGGTGTGCAGTGTTTTATTTCTTATGCTTTGCTCAGAGGTGCATAATTGTCCAAACACTTTTTCTGGATGAGGTGAGTTTATTTTATCTTCCTTTATCAATTTTTTTTTTTTTTGTCTATTACTTGTAGGTTAAAAAGTCATACCGTCTCAGGGAAGTAGCATCACGTTGTGGGTGTCTTGGAGCAGCAAGTCTAATCAGTAATGAGCAGATGATAACAAGTTAAACAGTGCCTGGTGAACAATGCAATCACGGTGGCAAGCCTGCACAAGCAACATCAAAGAGCAAGGGACTTTGGTGTTCCCAAGTCATTAGGAAACATGCCCAGGATCTCATCTGCCAGAGTGCCTGCAATTTTTACGTAGATTTCTATAGGTCTTGTAACCATGTCTGTTAATGCGACAGAGAATGATCCTCCCAGATTCTTTGTAGGTGGAGAAGATGGAGAAGGATTGTTGGATTCAGCTAGATCTACAGATTATGAGCACTTCTATGACCATGGGGAAGAAGAGGAGGAAGAGTATGATTCTGTATGTATTGTAGGGACACTCATTTACTAGTCTTTGTTCTCAAGCATTATTTTTCATTTCCAAATCTTTTTTTTTAACATGGTTTCTAAAAATATTTTTTCAAAATATTTTTCAGTATTTAATTGCTTTTCAAAAATGGCATCAGCTCATGTAAATCTAGTACTGAAATGGTGCTCTAAACTGAGAAATTTTTCATGTTAGGATAATGATCTGTCCAGTAATGCCTGGAAAAGAAGGATACTGGAAAATTAAGTATACCTTGAAATGTAAAGTAGACGTGCTTGATATTAGAGAGTTTCAGGGCAACTGAGGTTGATGTGCATGATTTGCAGACTTGATTTGGATTCTGAGCATGAACTTGATGATGGCATAAACCTCTGTTTCATTTATTTGGATAGCTGGAAGCAAAAACAATTATTGGGAATTTTTCTTTTGTGTGCTGTCAACTGCTTCATCGTTTACTTTTGATTTTTTTTAATATTCTTTCTTGTAGTGGTGTATTGAAAGTGCATACTAAGTTAATCTTAAATTATACCTTAGTTTATTATTTTTATAAAGTGTTCTGAATTGTATTTGAGCACTGTGCTCACCAATTTTTAGCTTGCTTAGGACAAACTCTTAATTTTATTATGCATGAGTCATCATGTCATTTTTTAAACTATTAGTTGTTTGTTCTTCTTGCAACATTGCACTTTATGGAATAGATTACATTTTCACTAATTGTAAACAAATATAAAAAGTTTAAATGCAAGACTGCATTGCTATAGACTTCCCATAATTAAAAGTAATGTGGAAATGCAGAGTACCAGTTCAAAATTAGCAGCTCAGGTAGCTTAAATCAGTGAGTCTGTTTTGGCAAGGGAAGGTAGCTGGCTAGGTTTTCAAAAAGCAAAAGCATAAATTAAAGGATTGTTCTATGGGCTTTTTGTTTGTTTCCTTTATAGAGCAGAGTAGGTTGGCTGTTGACTTAAGAAATACCACTGACAGAAAAGAATTATTGAAAGTTTAACATGAAAGTAAATATAGAGTATGCAAAAAAATTGAAATGGTTTATGCGCTTAATAGTTCAGAAATCTAGAAAAGTAGTTTCTTGTTTTCTAATTTTCCTTTCCATAATTTGCTTGTAATATTAGGTGATGAGAGGCCTTGTGGCTATTAATTAGACATGAATAAATGACAAAATTGAAAAGTTAATTACTAGTCAATTTCAGAGTAAGCCATAAGTAGGTGAACTGTATGCCAGTTCAGTTTCACTCTTGAGGCATTTTTTGTGAGGATGCAGGTTTTGTGCTGTTACGCTGCACTTTGTTATCTGCTAGCAATTTACCTGATTAAAAACTAAATTAAAGGTAGCACACAAATTTTAAGACAAAATACCTGCTCTAGTATTGTGCCGCTAAAACCCTTTTGTGTTTTGAGAACACATAATAATTGCTTTTCCCTTACCCCACCTTCTTTCCAGCCACCAGAAAGACAAATCGCAGTTGGGATTTGTTCAATGGCTAAGAAATCAAAGTCCAAACCAATGAAAGAAATTCTTGAACGCCTCTCCATGTTTAAGTATATAACTGTGGTGATATTTGAAGAGGATGTTATTTTGAATGAGCCAGTAGAAAATTGGCCTTTATGTGACTGTCTCATTTCTTTTCACTCTAAAGGTAAATCTTGTAATAATACCATAAATATTTGTGACAACTAAATTATTTAAGTTCTTTGAAAGTCCTTTTAGGGTTGTTTTTTTTTTTTTTCTTGCAGTTTTATTGGATTTTCCTTTATATTCTTTAATATAATATAGCTAATTTTTAAAGTGCAAGTTTTTAAAGCAATACTCTTGACATTGCTTGAGAAAGTCTTGTCTGACAAAATAGAATAATAGCTGTCGCAGTAGTAAATATGTTTGAAGCCGGTGGAAACAGTGATCTCATGCAAAGGTTTCAAACTATTTCTGAACTGGTAATGTGTCTTATAATTTTAATTTGTTTTTCTTAATAAACATTTTAGGGTTTCCACTGGACAAAGCAGTTGCCTATGCAAAACTCAGGAATCCATTCATAATCAATGACTTGAATATGCAGTATCACATACAAGACAGGTAAATAACACTAATCACCTTTTAAAGCAAGCCATTTTTGTCAGAAACTATAAGAATTTGTCATTATTGCATAAGCAACAGTTCCAGTGTATTGTCCCTGCCCATGATGGAGGGTTTGGAACTAGAGGTTTTTAACATCTCTTCTAATTCAAACCATCCAGTGATTCCAGGATTGTACAGTAGTTTAAATAAAATTACAGTAAACATTACACCTTATTAATGTATGCATAGTTTTCTGGGATTCATCTTAAGGAGTGTTTTTTTCTTTTGGTGTTTTTACAGTGATATGTCTGAATATTTAGCAGGTTAGAAATTTGGTGATACATTTTTCTAAAGCTTAGCAAATAAGAGTGTTTAAACTGCCTCTAGGATAGGTCTGTATAGCAGCTGTACAAGCACAGAAAATTGTAGAATTCATGTGATTTGCAGGGTTTTTTTCCGTAAAGGTGATACTTAACAGAAATTGTTGGTACTCAAAGGTCATGTGTTATTGAAAGCAAATTTTCTTTTGGAGCTGAGGTCATGCGTAGCAAACATTAATAAAACAATGATGACAAAAATATATAAACTCTGGAGCTTTCTGAACAGTGAGCAGACCTCCTAATCTGGATGCCTTCAGTTACTGTTCTGTATAAACTTAAAATGAAAATCTCATTTAACAAGACAGTTGTTTTGTGCAAATGTCTATTGTGCAACCAGAGAGGAAAGTACTGGCGTTGCAAAGTGCATTTTTATTGATGTTGAAGAGATCATTGCAAAGGTACTGCTGTGTCAGTGACCTGTATGGCATTTTATTAGTAAATAGAGTATATGTAACCTTACCCTGTGTGATTTGAAAAAAAATTAGTGTTGTTTTTTTCCTCCTTTACTCATGGATTGTAAAGTGCAAATATTAGCAGGATTTCCCAACTCATTGTGCAATATTTGTCTTCTAGAAGAGAAGTCTATAGTATTCTTAAAGCTGAAGGCATTTTACTTCCTCGCTATGCAGTTCTGAACCGAGATCCAAACAATCCCCAAGGTAAAAAGATCAGAGAAAAAATATCAAGCATTAGCATCTCTTCATTTCCACTGGAGAACAGTATGAACATAATGGAAAGCTAGATTTCACTGCCTAGACAGTTAATTTTTGCAGTTTTTGATTTCTTTGCCAGCATTTGAAGTGTCGTGGATTAACCCTTACTGGCTGTGGTGGACAGTATGTGATAAAGAAAACATGTTTGAGGCTGTGTAAAGCACTGTTCAGTATTACCAAAAATATCAAGACTTTTTTGTCACAAGTTCAAAACATAGCGCCATACCAGCTGCTGTGAAGAAAATTAACTCCATCTCAGCCAAAGGCAGTACAAGTATGCAACTAAGAAATATGATTCTGACACCATACATCTTACAGACATCATAGACTAACTAGAATATAAGGGCCTTCTTACTCAAATTTAGTTTCTAATATGTCACCAAAGACTGCAGCATCCAGGATGTTCTATTAACCACAATTATTAGTAATTTTTCTTAGGAAAGTAATGTTGACAGAAACAAGTCAGGCTATTGAATACTTCCCTTTCTGAATATAAGCAGCCATATATTTGAAATCTGTTTTAGACATGCCTGCAGATACTGTACTATGAATATAAATGGGAATTAATTCTTTGTGTACCTGCAAACAGACTAAAGTTTTTCTAGTAAAATGAAGACTTTAAGGAACAGTAAGAGATTGCAATGACAGGTCAAGGGAATTTTGCATTAAAATGTCTGTGATTTAGGGGGAAAAAAGGACATGTTTATGCTTCAGAAGTAAAATAAAAGCTGCTGCTTACAGTTAACAAGTATTAAATATCAGATTCCTGATTGCTGATACCAAGGGACCTAATCTTATATGCAGGGTGCATTTATCACATAGTATGAGACAGTTTTAACTCTATGGAAGATGCTGTGGCATCTGACACCACACTGTGTGTACTGTTCGCTTGCCAGCTCCCTGCTATTTCAGAGAAAGGCACTGAAAAAACAAGACAAGTAGTTCTTCCTTCTCTTCAAAACGTTTCAAAAATACACTACCTTATGCAGCTTATGCACTGCAGGAGGCAATTTCCTATCTGTCACTTAGGGAATCAACAGAAATTCTGGAACATAGTACTTAAATAACATAATGTAGACATGGTCCAGGAAACAAATACTGCAGGGGATCATCTGTCGTTGTGCAGTCAGTAACAAATCAGAGAAACAAAGATGTAATAGAATATTATTATTTCAGCTTGCAAATTAATGCAGATCTCTTAATAATTGTATGCCATTAGTATACTGTTACAGCTCTGTTCTTTGCACTGTTCTTCAGAATGCAACTTGATTGAAGGAGAAGATCATGTAGAAGTGAATGGAGAAATTTTCCAGAAGCCCTTTGTAGAAAAGCCAGTTAGTGCTGAGGACCACAATGTTTATATTTATTATCCAACATCTGCTGGAGGTGGAAGCCAGAGGCTCTTTCGAAAGGTGAGATTATGGTGCTAAAGCTACTGAAAAGCATTAGATGTCTAACAGGATTGCAGAGGAATTCTGTCAAGTCCTGCTTGCTTAGGAATAGTGGCAGATCAGAGAAATTTTAGGAGAACGTGTAGGTTGAATGAAGGCCTGTTTCTTGCAGTAGATGATTAGCTACTGCAGATTCTTAGCACACACCATGGATGTACTCTAGAATCTTAGAAAAATCTTTTGGCAATGGTCAAAAGTTTCCTTCATTTGATATGTGTTTTTGCAGTACAAGTGTGTTATTTTAGGTAGTTTTAAAGTTTCTCAAGCAGTACCTTATGAGTTTTTTAATGGAAAAATACATCTTTCAGATTGGCAGCAGAAGCAGTGTTTATTCTCCTGAAAGCAGTGTGAGGAAAACAGGCTCCTATATTTATGAGGAATTCATGCCCACCGATGGAACTGATGTGAAGGTATGATAACTACACATTCTTATTTGTATTTAGAACAATTAAGTGCTCAAAGAGCTTGTCAGTTTTAAAGGTAATAGTATATCGTGGTCAAGGATTAATTTTAATGGAGTTGTAATGCAGTTCATGAGTAAAGAATGCAATTCTCATTCTAGCTGAACATAGTACTTGTAATGTATAGCAGCTGTGCTTGTGTTGTTGGAATCAAGTGCTGATGGCTTGCTACCCAACATATTGTCTTTGTTTTTTTGTATTAGTGCCAGAACAGCATCTTCTTTCCCATGGTAACAGATGCTGCCTAAATATTGTATCTGAAGGTTAATGATTACAAAGAATAGATCTTAGTATGCTAATTAATAAACAAAATTACTTGTAAAATATTATGGAGTCAAAGTAAATAACCTTTGTGGACCTTACCTGTAATAATTTTTCTCTTTCATTCATTTAAGTTCTTAACAGAGGTTAATATTAGGTACCCTAAGAGAATGCTAAAACAGAGTGATAACGTAGTAAGGTAAACCAGCCATGAGTGAAGATTACTTCCTTTCCCTTTGTCTTCATTTTGGCTATTTTAAGCTCGTATCAAAACATGTGAAACCAATGTTTTACCAATATATGTAAGAGATAACCGTATTAAGACAAAAAAGTGCAGGTGTAGAGAATGTGAGGTCTAATCCAAAATGCCGTATTATTATTTGCACTCAACTTCTTAGCATCACTCAGTGGTGCATGAGGACAATACTCTTTTAATGTTCTCAGAAAAATGCCCTGATGTACTCTTCTAAAGATTATTTTGTGCAACACTTTGCAGTAGGTTAATTTGTGTTTACAGATGTTTGTGTAAGAGGTTTATAAACTTCCTGCAAAGTTTCTTACAACAAGAAGAGATGCAATGGCTTGCAAATGGGACTAGTTGTAGTGACTAGTCATCAAGCAGCAGTGGGCTTTTAACATCTCAAATAAATAATGGATTTTTTTCAAGACTATTTGTATTAGGCTGTTCCACTAGACCTACCCTCTTGCCTGAATTCACTGAGTTGGCAGTATTGACACTCGTCTGCTTTAATTGAATACGTTTTTAATCAATGCTTAGAGTTTGTTTTTTAATTGAAGAAACTCTAGCTTATTTTTGAGAGCTGCTGACAAAACTCTCCTAGCATATGCCCCAAGCCCTTCAGTGAGCATCATTCAGTAGAGATAGCACAATTGTTCTCTCATGCTCCTGCCTTGTCATCTTAAAGCTGAGAAAATTCTTACTTTGTTTTGTCCTGTATAAAACATAAACATACTTTTTAAATTAAGAGAATCACTTAGTCCTGCAGCCAGATTTCCATAAATAAACTCAAAAAATTGTCAAATTAACTGGTTCTTCAGGTTCTGCAGGTGTTTTGGAGAAGAAAATGTTTACATCTCTGTACCATCATAACTGAGAAATTATTTTTTATTAATTGAGTTTTTATAATGACTCTTTTTCTCTTTTTATCCTAGGCTGTCAGTAAATGATGCATTCTCTAAAGGCAGAGAATGCCACTGAGGCAAATAGTTTAGTGTCACCTTTTCAATGATGAAAGCAGCTAGTATCTTTCAACATTCTTGTCACATATGAGTTATATGCATACATTTTGCAAATTTATGCAACATAATTTAAATACACTGGATCAAGAGATCCTGTTTTTCTATACAGGTGTACACAGTAGGTCCAGACTATGCTCATGCTGAGGCCCGAAAGTCTCCAGCTCTGGATGGCAAAGTAGAAAGAGACAGCGAAGGAAAAGAAGTGAGATATCCAGTCATTCTGAATGCAAGAGAGAAGTTAATTGCTTGGAAAGTATGCCTTGCCTTTAAGGTGAGCTGATTGCTTTCCTATCTGATCAAACATTTAGTGTTAATTAATTGTTTGTTACATGAAACCTCTGTAGAGTTTTAGTGCATGATCCAGCAGTGGTAATTGCTGCGAAACTCGTACTAAGGTGAAAAGTTAAACTTCCATTTCTACATCTTTTTTTAATCAAGAAGGACTCTTTCTTTAATGTATTGAAAAGTTCTGGATAAGTTGCTTGTGTTGCATTAGTTCCCTGAATTTGCATGTTGCTGTTGTGTTTTGCTAGCCCATAGTATATGTATCTTTTTTTGTGTATATTTTCACACATTTTGATAATAGTTTCTAAGCTGGCAAAACACAGTTTCAGTAAAGTTTTTGTAACTTCTGTTACCAGATACAGATAATTGTTAATTTGGTATTGACATGATTAAGTACATACTTAAAAATTGATAGTAATTTGATAGTTTCCATTTTTATATAATTTCAAGATTGCTATATAGTTATAATGATTCTTTTGTACAAAACTTCCTTCAGTCTCTTACCCTCCTTTCACCTGTTTTATGAAAAGGCTTTCCGTCTGTCTCTTTAACCTGTGTGTGACTGTGATGGCATTCTGGAGCCTGTAGGGTGTGAGCTCTATCAGCAAAGTGGGTTTTGAGATCTTAAGAAGTAATCTGTTGAAACAGTTTCTAGTATCCTCTGCTGATAACGTCAATAGAATGTCAATGCCAAAATTACCTTGTCAAATTTTGATAAAGGCATTTTTAAATTTTTTTTTTGTAAGAAATTACAAAATGCCGTCCTTAAAAACTATATATAGTGGGTAACCACTGTGAAAGGGGGACTTGTAGGCCCATGGCTGCTGTAAGTCTTGAAGTTCATGCTCATGTTAACCTGACCTTCAATACTAATACTGCTAAGGATAGGTGGGAAGGATAAAATCAAGTTGGGGATAGAAAGTTAAGAACAGGAAGATGGGTTCCATGGGGGTGTCATGGAACTGACATAAGATACTACTTGTAAAGTGTGTCATGTTTTTGTCATATTTTCAGATTAATAGCCTGTTAAAATATAAAGTTTGTTTAGAATATGCAGTCCTAAGTCACTTGAAATTTTATTCTTTAAAACAGCAAACAGTTTGTGGCTTTGATTTGCTACGTGCTAATGGACAGTCCTATGTTTGTGATGTGAATGGCTTCAGTTTTGTGAAAAACTCCATGAAATACTATGATGATTGTGCTAAGATATTGGGGTAAGAGTTTTCTGATTTATTTCCGATTTGCTTATTAACTCCTTTGCATATTACTGTAGTTTATGTACTACCAAATTTCTTATTACTATTTTTTACTTATTACCATTAATTAATTCTTATTACTATTAATTATTTATTAAAAATAAAATACCCTATTAAAAGTAAATAACATAAATTATTAAAAAGTACGATTAAAGAGAATCCTAAGTCAATAAATAAGTACTAGCAAAATTCCTTATTCCTAAAATTACATCAAACATCTGAGTGTTTAAAAGTGCTGTAAGGTAACTGCATAAATATTTTGAAAGCAAGATTAAGTTCATAAAGATAGCCAAGATCTTTTCAAGTAGTGGAGCACCGCTGGATGGTTGTGATTGCTGCTGTTTAATGTGTCCAAATTCCTGTACATTGTCCTTGATCTGAAATCAGTTTATACTTGTACATTTGTGGATTTCACACTTGTAAAATCAAACTGAAATAGAATCAAGGTGTCTTCTATCTCACCATCTTGTCTCTGCTGCTGGAGGCAAAAAAAGGTATCATGTGGAATAATACAGAATTGGGTATAGAACTCTATGCCAAGGAATTGTCCTCAAAGTAGGCTAAGCCCGTTGTGATTATCTTTACAGTCAGATTTCACTAATGAGCTACAGCATTACTTTTTGCATTATCTAATTATCTGGAATCTTATTTTTTGAAGAATTTTGCAAGTTTCTTAAAGAGTTTTAGGAATTATATTTTGGCTTATTCTACTTTAGGATAGACTTTTTCTTCCCTCTGTTACTGCTTCTTACGTAGATATAAATCTGAAGTTCTATGGATTTTGATGAAATATTTGTTAAACAGAACATTAGATGTGCCATGCTTCTTGAGGAGGAGACTGCATTGTCATTATATAGTTAAGATGAGAGACTACTTATTTTTCCAGTTTTATCCCAGAAACTTTTGAGAAACTACCGGTAAAAGATAGCAGTTAATTCTTTGATAAGAATGGTGTGGTGATTATTAGGCACTTTTTGTTAGGCAGTGAAGCCAATTGTCTGCATATACAAATGAACATGACAAATTCCTATCCAAGGAACTCTTTTAGTAATGGGAGTTGAAAAGCTGAAGTTCATTATAAATACAGGGCCAGTAGTCTCATGTAACTGAAGCTCCAGATTACTAAATGGTCTTTATTATGCAATTATAAAAAAAATCCCACATATCTATACGTATAGTTTGTGGCTCCTAGTACTCCAAAACTACATCAATAAAAATGCATATATATAATCTGTTTCGTTTGGAGTCAGCATGTGTTGTAAAAGCTGCACTTTGAACTTACTGATCTGGTTTTTTATTTTAAACTCCTGTTTTAGAAATATCATAATGAGAGAACTTGCTCCTCAATTTCAAATACCATGGTCAATTCCTTTGGAAGCTGAAGACATTCCAATTGTGCCAACTACCTCTGGAACAATGTAAGGAAATAGTAGCTTCACCAGAATTGTGCAAACTCCCAATGTAACTTTTGTGTGAATCTTTTTTTCTCTTTACAAGGTGTGCCCACACTGGCCTATGAATGCTTGTTTTGTGTGCTGAAAACAAGGAAGGAATCACAATTGCTATACCAGCAGTCAGAGTTTCTCACCCTTAGTCAAGCTGAGTATAGAACAGCAGATTTTCTAGTGTAGCGTCTGTTGTGCATAGCTTCCACTGCTAATCGTTGTGCCAGCACCAACTTAATATGCGCTTCTAATAAACATGCTCTCTCATTTAATGATCCTCAAAATCGTTGTTTTAAAAACTACTTAAAATAGATATTCTATAGTTACCTAAGTCCTAAAATCAGTATTTATATTTTATACCTTGTATCATTTTCAGTTAACCTTTATATTCTTTCATATGCTTCCATCACTTCTGTAGCTATGTCAGATGACTACAACTTTGTCAATTGTCTTGATTGTGGTTGGTTTAATAGTAAAGACCCCATTGAGTACAGACTTTTGAAATACAACTCTTAAAATTTCAGGATGGAGCTTAGATGTGTTATAGCTGTAATACGCCATGGGGATCGAACACCAAAGCAAAAAATGAAAATGGAAGTAAAACATCAGAGGTAAATAGAATCTTGGTAAAAATTATTTTCCATCTTTTAGAATATAAGATTGTGGGGCTAAGGAAGCAGTGAATTAACCAGGAATTGCACAATTGCAAGGTGCTTTTTGTTTTGTTTTCCTCTAAACCTAACAGTTTTAGATAATGCAAATAACAGGACTGTCAACTTGCTTGTGCAGATTTCCTTCAACACATGCTGTGCCTTGTGAACAGTCCTGTTTGATTTTATGGAAGATGCATTTGTGTCTATAAATGTCTTAATTAAAAATAATGGAGCTGAAAGTATTTCTGGTTTTCCATTAGGCTATGACTTCTGCCTTCTGCTTTTTATCATAATTATTCTTGTATGCAATGTTGTATTTTGCTAGTTGTATTTCTCAGAGTTTAACGACTCTGAATTTATGGTAGATACTATCTTTATGTTGACATTCATAAGACGACTTATATAATGGACCTGGAGCTGGGTGCAGTTTCAGCAAAAAGGAATTTTTTTTTTTTGAGACTATATTCTTGCATTCATAACATGCTGAAGAAGTATAGCACTGCTCACTTGGTGTTTTTTAATTCCTACTTCTGTTTAGGATCATTTTTGAAGATAAAGAATTTATATAGCTGCATATTCAAATGGTATATCATTCAAATACATCGAATATCCTTTGTTCTTTTTTGTTTCGTTGGTTTTTTTTACTACTTGGCAAGTCAGTAAGAGAACATTTTTGGTGCTCTTATTTTCCTAATGCATTGAAAACTTTCTGGGGAGATGGCATTTGAATAAAACTTGATTTGGCCTCTGTACTGCAGGTCTTAACCTGATTGTCAAATACTGTAAATTTAATAATTTTAGATCACTTTAAGAGCCTTCTGTTCAAGTAGTAGTAATTTGACTTATTAATGACTCTTTAAAATTACTTTCTTTATCTTAAAGATTTTTTGATCTCTTTGAAAAATGTGATGGATATAAATCTGGAAAACTGAAACTGAAAAAACCAAAACAGTTGCAGGCAAGTTTGTCTTTATTTTTTTACTATAAGATTTTGTAAGTAAAAATCTGTTTATTTAATTAAATCCTATGTTTCCTTCCTTTAGGAAGTGCTTGATATAGCAAGGCAGCTCCTTGTAGAACTTGGGCAAAACAATGATTCTGAGATTGAAGAAAGTAAAGCAAAACTTGAACAGCTAAAGACTGTGTTAGAAATGTAAGTGTCTAATTTTCAGGCGTCATAGCAATGAATGAATATTGGCTGTTGTGACTTGTTTCACCAGTTACTGTGTGGATTCCAATGTTATCAACTACATAATAATATAATAATTCAAGCACAAAGTTTTTGCAGAGAAGGAATGTCATGTTAGAAATAGGCCATCACTGTTTATTTTTCTTTTTAATTTAACTGATTGCTGTATCTAGTGCCTCAGTATATGTTCAGCAAGAGGTTACTTTCATTGATGTCAAATATTGTCTTCTTGAATGCTTTTAAAGTGAAAATACTTGTAAGCAGGGTCTGCTTCTTGCAGTGTGACATAATGATGTCTGATAGAGCCAGTAAGAGCTTTCACCATGCTTACTTGTCTACTTGCAGCAAACTTTGAGAATTGAAGGTAAATAAGTTGTTGTGTACTAAGCCTGAAATAGATAGTAATTTAAAAAAGACTTTAAAAGCCCAACCAAACAAAGAAAACAACAGAAAAGAATAAGGCGTCAAAGGTTGTTAAAGATCTGGGATCTTAGACTGTGAAATGGTAATAGGAATTTTTAGTTTTAAAAATTATCAAGGAACAGGCACTTATTATTAAAATTTATAGTAATTGTTTTATATACTGAGTTTTGCTTGAGAACTTAAAGGGCTGTAAAACCAGTGGCCATCTACATTCTGAGACCCATTTCTGGATACTGATAGCCGCTGTAATTTTGGATCTGAATGGGGGGGGGAGGGTTCCAGTTTTATGTTCAGTGTTATAAACAACAGAAATAGTGGGTGTTTTAAGATTAATTTTAGCATAGTTGTTATTTCTGCTAATTCTGTGCTTGTTGAGTTATTGTTTATTCTAAGGAGTGCTTCAATAAATGTTAGTCAAATGCACAAATCATTGACTAACAGATTAATTCTATCCTATTACAGGATTTTAACAGTTTTGGAGGAAAATATTTAAAATATTTCTCTCCCTTTTCCCCTCTAATTTTTCCCTGTTCTGCTTTAAGGTATGGGCATTTTTCAGGCATAAATCGCAAAGTTCAGTTAACATATCTTCCTCATGGCTGCCCTAAGACTTCAAGTGAAGAGGAAGGTATGTATTACTTTAGTACCTAATCACTTAATATTACGTGTATATAATAGTCATGGACTACTAGTATAACATGTCTTGATGTCAAAAAGAGTGCATATTTTGTTTTGAAATAATGTTTGTAATTAGCAGATATCAACAGTATTTTAATCTACGGAATTGTACACCTAAAACTCTGTAAATTTTCCTTTGACGAAGCTTTTCACAGACCAAATATTTTTTTGTTCATTTAGAAAAAAGAAATTAACAGTATAATTCACTACTAAGCTTCTCTCCCTGTGTACAATTAGATAATAGAAGAAATGAGCCATCCCTACTTCTGGTTCTAAAATGGGGAGGAGAGTTGACCCCTGCAGGCAGGGTTCAAGCAGAGGAGCTTGGAAGAGCTTTCAGGTGTATGTATCCAGGCGGACAAGGTAAAAAGAAAGTTATAATAATAATTTGCAAAAAATCAGTTGAGTCACTTTTGAAAATAATCAAGTGCAAGATGAGAGTTTGAGCAAAATGTTTGTTTGGTAGGAGATTATGCTGGATTTCCTGGATGTGGTTTACTTAGATTGCACAGCACTTACCGACATGATCTCAAAATCTACGCTTCTGATGAGGGACGAGTTCAGATGACTGCAGCAGCTTTTGCAAAGGTACATTGTGAAATAGTATTTTCAGTTCTAAAATTCTGATATTCTCAGGTTTGTTTTTTCTTTTGGAGTCTGGGAGAGATGTACAGTATATTAGAAAAAACTATTTTCAAAGACTAGTTCAATGTGAAAAAGTATCCAGATAATGTGCCAAACGTTTGAAAATCTTTGAGCAGATGAAGATAATTTTTAATTAAGCAGGCCTGTCTGAGGCACTTTTGTCCTGCAAGGCTCTTCTCCATAAGATTATGTAAACAAGCTAAAGTTTGCTCACTTGAAGTCCTAGGCTCTAATGCAAGTATTTGTCTTACTCACTTCTCCATGGATCTGTTACTTTGTCAGATTTCAATTACCAAGACTGCTATCTATCTATATGTACTTTCCTGACACTTGTAAGAGATCCAAGGCAATGCCTATGCTCAATAGTTCATCAGTAACCTCTGTCAAAGAATTGTCCTGGGTGTTTTCCAGAAATGTTGGTTCCTTGTCCCCTGCAATATTGGCATGGAAGTATCCAAGCCAAGAGTACCCATGGAAACAAGACCTGCAGTTAGGTGGCTTTCTCCACTTGTGTTAAGAACGTTTTATCCGTTTCCTCTTTTAATTTGGGTGGTCTTTAGCAGAGGCCTACCATGATACTGTGCTGTCTACCTGGCTTCCAAAAGGTCCTACCTAGTTACAGCAAAAGTCCATTTGTGTGAACTATCCTACAATATCTCTGTAATTTGAATTAACTTAAAGCTCTACAAGTCTTCAGACTTCCTGTTTCTCCTATTTGTTTCTATGCTGCATGTGTTTGTACAGGAGTATTTCGGTCATCTGACCTGCTTTCCCTTGGTCAGCAGGCTTGAAGAGATACCACACCATTTCCTGCTTTATTCCAGAGCTCTTCCATTGCCAGAAAAGTCACAAAAGTTTCCGGCCTTCCTTATTTTGGAATTTTCCATTCACCTCTTGTTCAAAGTCTTTGATTATCTTGTGACTCACATGGCTTGGGCTTTTGCCTCTTTAGAGTCTCTGTAAGACCCTGCCTATCTGCTTTTTATCCTGATAGATCCTGTTTGATTTGCAAATTCTTCACATAGTTTCTCTCTGGTTACACAAGTCCTTGAGCAGAGTATGTCACCCATTAAATCAGGCAGCTGTTGCTTCCAGCCTCAGGGAGAAGGCACCTGCATTCTCTGCAATCCAAGACCTGAACAGCTGGTGTTGGGGAAGGTTCTCTGTGACATGTTACCATTACTGTTTTGCACCATCTGTATCAATCTTGCACACTAGCAGTGTTTAGAGAGCCATTTCTCTGTAAATACGTGCATTGTGCCCCTGTTTGTCTAACCCACAGCCAAGTAATACCATCTTGAATTTAAACTAATGTTTTGGGTATTTTTTTAAAGATACTTATTTTTTCATCTATTTACCTGAATAATGGTATTGTTTGCTTCAGGGACTACTGGCCTTAGAGGGAGAGCTGACTCCTATTCTTGTCCAGATGGTAAAAAGTGCTAATATGAATGGTCTGTTGGACAGTGACAGTGATTCTTTAAGCAGCTGTCAACATCGTGTTAAAGCAAGGCTCCATGAAATTCTCCAGAGAGACAGAGAATTTACTGCTGATGACTATGATAAGGTTAGCATATGATTAGTTTCCCATGAAATAAAATAAATAATTATGAAATTTCCTTTGCAAAAGTACTAAGCAGTAATTTTATGTATCTGTTTTGCAAAAAATTGTTTGGGTACTTGCAAATTGTTTGAACTGTAAAGATGGCTGTACCAGCTGTGGCTATAGATATTTTGTGTTGTGATTTGGATAATCAGAATAGCTACAAACTTTGAAGTAGGAGTAAACAGGAATCTCGTTTGGAAACCTTTTTCCCCTGTTCCATTAAAACTTTAATTTGTCAATAAATGACATTATAATGTTTGCATTTTTGATAATATTTATTTTGACAGTGTGTGGTGTAAGAAGATGTTTTTTTACCTACTGAAGTTGTTTCAATCTTAATCTGCTGCGAGGTCCTTTTTTACTTACAATACTAAGATACTGAAAAGCAGTAGAATACTTCCAGTGAAATGAAATATCTCATTAACGTGCTAAATTAGCACATATGGCTTCTGTTGGCTTAATACAGAACACGTCATTGTTCCTGATTTTCATTGTATTGTTTGAAGTTAAGAAACTTCTTTCTCTTTCAATTGCTTTTATTCTGTCTCAAATAAGAACTAAACAAAAGTCCTCAAAAAAAGGTTTAAGTTTAAACTGCTATTTTTGAAAAAGTATTGAGAGAAAATTAATTAAGAATAATATACCCTGCATGTATATACTCTGTGTGGATTCATTTAAATATATAAATTGTCATTCACTCCTAGCAGTGGATTCAGCAGTAATTGGAAAATGAAAGGATTTATTGACTTTTGTTATATAGATATAATCAGGTTTGAAATGTGGCTTGAACTGATAAGAGTACTCCTCAGTCACTCAAACTTACTAACTTTCGGGATAATAAAGCAATAAAAACTTTTGGGGAGTTCATTTATTTGTGGAGATTTTTAAATTTACGTGTTATTTGGGAAAAGTGTATTATTCCTCCCTCCCTATTATGTATAAATAATCAATTTCTTGATTTACATCATAATAGGGAGATAGGAACTGCTTACAGTTAGGTAGAGAGCAGATGTTTTCCACATCCAAATTAGTTATCCATTTCAGGAATCTGAGGAAAGTGCAAATAAGTGTGTGTTTTGTCTATAAATCACTGTTTCATATCATTGGTCACTTTGGATTCTGCAGACTTTCCTGAAAAAAACATAAGGCTAAGCCTCACACGTACATTGACTCTGTTGTTTGAGTGACTCTCATCTTGATGGTAATAGGTTGTAGCTTTTACCATTTCTAAAATTAATTCAGTTCTGAAGAACATCTCATATGTTGTTGCTATACATGCATTTAAAGGCTTTCTTTTTGTGTTTGTGTCCTGCAGTCCTGTAGAAACAAAAGCCTAGGACAGGAACAGGCAAACTTTGTTTAAGGTATCAGTTACTATTGCAAATTTGGTTCCTATAGAGCAAAAAATATTTTGTGATGTGTGTAGTCTAATGACAGTATTTCTAACAGAATTTACTTTTGTAAGCTTTTGAATACAGAAGCTACTTGAAAGGAAGATATGGAGGCTTGCTAAGTATATACAAAGTTTTAAACATTTTCCAAGTTGTCTTGGAATAAAATAAATGGTTTTATGAATTCTTGTAGTTACTCATATTTACTGTATAGAATTAATTGCTCTATGAATTTCTTATTAACTTTGAATCTCTAGTAAATGGTACTACATTTAAAAATATTTTCTTAATGCCTCAATGGCAATAGATAATTGATAAGTTATTAAAAATATTCCTACCAATCTGCTTGAGTGCTGTTTCTCCAATCCTTGGTATCTTTTACATATTCCATCTTATCTCACCAGGTCTTTCAAATCTGTTCAGTTAATTTTGTGTTTATCTCAAATTGCAGCTCACTCCATCTGGAAGCATCTCACTGATAAAATCAATGCAGGTTATTAAAAATCCTGTAAAGACATGTGACAAAGTTTATTACTTGATCCAGAGTTTGACTTCTCAGATCAGGCAAAGAATGGAAGACCCAAAGTCTGCAGGTACTGAAACGTTTTGGTACTTGTATTTAGTTTCTCTAGTTAACTTAGATGAAAGAGAATTGTAATGTAACTTCACTAAACTCAGTTTTAGCAGAACATTAGTCACCCAATAATGGATTAAGTATTTTCACAGTCTGATTTCATATGCACAGTTTTGAAGTAAAAAAAGCATGAGGAACATGTGATTGTATTGCAGAAAATCTTGGCTTAGTTATTTGAAACTCAGCATTCCACAAAAGTAATAGAAAATGTTGATGGCACCAAGGCTAAGTTACATGGGTACATCTTATATTTAAGGGCCAGTGGTGCACATCTGTAGCAATGTGTTTTGCTATCATAGTGGAACTATGTATTTGTGATGCTATCAGCACTAAAATTAATGTTATGTCCAGCTGTGCCACCTTCTTAATAGTAATGCAATTAACTTATTTTGATCCCTCTTTAATTCATTTTCCACTATTATGTAATTAAAATGTCCTTTTGTTACTTGCATGGCCTTAATTACTTACAAGAAATATGTGTCTATACAGATATTCAGCTGTACCACAGTGAAACTCTAGAACTGATGTTGCGCAGGTGGGCCAAGTTGGAAAAAGACTTCAAAACAAAAAATGGAAGATATGATATTAGCAAAATTCCTGATATTTATGACTGTATAAAATATGATGTACAACACAATGGATCCTTAAAATTAGAAAACACGATGGAATTATATAGGCTTTCAAAGGCTTTAGCTGACATTGTAATTCCTCAGGTAAGTATTTTCAGTTACTAAATAGGAGAAAGTATAGAATAAGTACTTTTTAAAAAATTTTGTGAAAATATCTACTTTGTATTTTCTTTCAAAGCTTCCACATTTTGCAATAATCAAAGCCTTTAACATTATCTGTTATTTTTCAGTAGCAAGCTGACTGGTATTTTTAAAGAAAAATTTGATTAATAATTAATTAAGCTGTATTCTGGGTGAATTTTTCTAGAAATTTGGGTGTGAACATGCCTCCTCCCTTTACAACAGTGTGTTAAAGTAAAATGGTTCATATGCACCATTCAACATAAATTTAACTGTTGCCTTTGTGAATAACTGTTTTGTGAAATTGCTTTTAATTTCATTTTTCCTGCTTACTGAATTTCATTTTTGGGCTCTTTGCAAATGACACTGTTAATCTTAATCTATGGAATTTAACTCATTTTAAGCAATTTTAATTGAAAAAAAACCCTTCTGATTTTTCAAAATGCTCACACTCTGTGATGTGAATGTAGGCATTAAATTTCATAGCATTTCAGGCCAGAAGTGGACAAGTTAAACTTACATGCTCTGCAGGCTGTTAAACTTAGGTTAGCTCTAAAATTCTTATAGGTAGCAGAAAATGAAATTGATTTGTGATAACAGGACAGAACTGAATAAAGCTTTCCCCACGTATCTGTCCTTGCAGTTTTGTAACAGAGATGTTTACCCATATATTGTGAGCAGCATGTGAAGGAAGTTCTTCCTCTCCCCATCTTTCAAAGTCCTTGACATGGAGGACAAAAATAGTAGTGATGCTAAGAATTCATTGTGTTTTGTGGGTTGTTAAGCTGAAATTTTGAACAGAAAATTAGAGAAGAGTGGCTAAAAATGAAATCACATGCTAAAGGAAGAAAACCAAAACTTGATAGCCTACATAATGCAAAGGAAGAATGCTCATGTTACTCTCTAGGGTAACAAGAAGATTCATTCTAATGTGAGAACACTTTAATACCATGTGCAGCACTGAGTATGAAGCACCTGGAAAAACATACTTTTAAATATTGATGATATTACAACATCTAATATCACCAGTAATTTCCCAGTTGTACATGAATACCACTTGTCATTATTTGACATTAAATAAAAGATCTTCTCTGGGTGGGTTTACCCCAAACTAAGACAGACATACCAAATATGTCTCTTGAATGACTGTTAAAAGAAAGGCTAAAAAAATCCCAAAATGACAGAATATTGTGGGGGCAGAATAGGAGATGGAGATGATGACAAGAAGGAGGAATGACTCCACAGATGTTTTGGTTAAGAAAAAGAGTTTTATAATTCTAGAAGGTAAATCCACTCGTTTAGTTTAACTAGTGAAGGCAAAACTTTGTATCAATTCAAACAGCAAAAATGCAAAACAGCTTATTAGTTGAAGCTACATCAGTAATCATACACAGTAAAAATGTTAAATAAAAAAAAGTTTGTAGCCAGAACAAACTAATAGATGACTAATTAGCTTTAATGTAGAAGCTTTGAATTAGAAGGCATTTTAATCTTTAACTGGATTTTAAAAGTCAGTTTGGTTTTTACACAGGAATATGGTATTTCTAAAGCAGAGAAACTGGAGATTGCCAAAGGTTACTGCACTCCTTTAGTCAGAAAAATTCGTTCTGACCTTCAGAGAACTCAAGATGATGACACTGTTAATAAGCTTCACCCTCTGTAAGCCAGTTACTTTTTTTACATGGTTACATTAATTCTCATAAAAAAATAGAGATGTTCTGTAACTTTCATATTTGAAGTATCCTTTTTTTTCATATGAATTACAAAATACAATTTGTATTTTTATTAACAGCTATTTTAAAAATAAGGATACATCTTATCTTCATCTAATAAAAATTTTCTTTTTTTTAAGGTACTCCAGGGGTGTTATGTCCCCAGAACGCCATGTTCGTACTCGGCTGTATTTCACCAGTGAGAGTCACGTTCACTCCCTGTTATCTACCCTTCGTTATGGTGCCTTATGTGATGTAAGTTCCTCTGTTGAAGCCCTGATATTTTGGGAAGAACCTGAATCTTTCTCTGACTGTATCGATTGAAACCTTAACTCTGTTTGAAATTTATCACATTTTTTTCAAACATTTGATTTTCTGTTACTTGTGGAGAAACACCTTGCAAGCTGTATATTAATTGGCATGCTGATTTCTATCAAAGTAATGCTGTGTTCCATTGGCTGTATGTATTAGAATCTCAAATAGATGTGGAAAGGCCAGGTACTTTATTGTTTTTTGTTTGCACCAATAATTTCTCCAACTTCTGTTCTCACGGGTGTTTTTGAGTTTTGCACTGGCTTGCTATTTATGACCATTGGCATATTGTCAAGATAATGCTCATAGAGTACAAAGTTCCTCCTGTACAGTGAATTATCTTACTTTCCTGTACTTTTATAGAACACTGCAAAGGTGGTGCATTATTGTCCATCTGATAGTCTTTTACACTGAAAAAGACAAGGTCTCCAGATTCAGAAATTACTTAAACTGAGCTGTTGGAGAAGATATATGCAGCACCACAAACCTATCTTGCAGCTTGACCTACATACTACTTTTCAAATTGTTGTATTGACATACTTGCTTCAAGTAATGGATGACTAAACTCAGTGATGGCAAAAGCATTTATAAACCTCTGTGACGTGCTACAGCAGGTATACTCCAGGTTTAAGTCTGATAAACTTTTTCCTTGAAGGTGCATTACTAAATGGTTTGTTTCCTACAGCATGAAAAAGGTGGCTATTAATTTAAGTAGCTTGGAATGTCACCTTTGTACCTCTTCTACATACTAGGAAGCTTCGTTTACTCTGTTTGACTGGTATCTCTGTTACTTTGATATCTGAAAACTTTTTTCACAATGCACTAGCTGAAATGAATTTAGTGCCTAATTAGTAGAACTCATCAGTGGAATTGAAAACAGTGCCTCTGTGTACATATCACTGGTGAAAAAACAGGAAAGACACTGAAATAATATGAAAAGCTCTGCTGTTCACTTTTCAGTCATTTGATGAGCAATTTTAAGTTACTCATGGAGCTTCATAATTGGTTTTTCATTGTACGTCTGCATTTTCCTTACCTTTGATGAGCTTTGCACCTCTGCTATCAAAATCTGTGTAAATCATCAGTGTTTTTAAGAAAATGGCTGGGTTTTACTTGTTGATACTTTTTTTTTTCCTTCATAAGGAATCAAAAGATGAACAATGGAAACGAGCTATGGATTACTTAAATGTTGTCAATGAACTCAATTACATGACACAGATTGTCATCATGCTTTATGAGGATCCAAACAAGGTATTTAAAAGGGATAAATACCTTCAGAAATGACTAGTGCTGAGCTGTGTATTAAAGTATAAACTTAATTAATTATTTTACTTCAGGAACTTTCTTCGGAAGAACGTTTTCATGTAGAGCTGCATTTCAGTCCAGGAGCTAAAGGCTGTGAAGAAGATAAAAATTTACCATCTGGATATGGATACAGACCTGCCTCCAGAGAGGTAATAATTATGCCTTTCTGTAAAGCAAAACTTAGGTTTTTTGGATCTGGATATACCTAAAATAAACATTGTAAAATTCTTACATAAAAGATACAAGTGTGATTTTTTTTTTTTTTTTTTTTTTTGGCTAGAAAAACGTGCAGTAATAGATAAATAGTCCTAATGTTTTACATTTAGAATGGACACTGAGGTAAAGGACACAGATAATTTGGATGTTCTAAGGCTTTGCCAGAATTTTTACTAGAAATACAAAATACTCTAAGAAAAGTCATACCAGCATCAGAGTGTCACATGAATAATAACCTGGGAATTGGAAGACATATTTTAAAAAGTAGTTTGTTTATGAATACATTGAAGAAGGATTTATTTATTGAAGAAGGATTGATATTTTCCAAGATACATGGTCAAGTAAGTGGAGTTATGGCAGCTTTTTGAGTAAGGAATGAGAGCAAAGCTTGTTTGGAATTCTTCTAAATAGAAGAAGAAAGAAGAAACAGATTATCATGTAGATTATTGAAGTCTAGAGCAGTTTTTTCCATAATATATGATTTACATCTTGTATTTTTAAAATACAAGCTTGTTTTATCTTTATGCAGAATATTTAAGAGCCACTCTGTCTACATGTTTGAAGGTGTGCAGACAAATTGACAATGAATTATGTGCTTTCTGTAGAATGAAGGCTCAAAGAAAACCTCTCATAGAAATGATAGTGATGAGGAGGTGCACGCTCATAAGAGAGATGAAACAGATCGATCAGTAGTGATGTTCAAGCCGATGGTATCAGACCCAATCCACATACACAGAAAGTCACCCCTTCCGAGATCCAGGAAGATTGGTTCTGTTGAAGTAAGTGTTTGTGTTCCAGGTAATTTCTGTCAAAGACATTAACTTTTGCTTACTTTTAAGGGAAAAAAACCAAATGTAATTCTGCTTTAAATTATACAGAAGCAGCATGATAGAGAAAGTTTGCCCTTACTCAGTGGGAAATCCTCCATGACAATAATTTCTCTAAATGGATATTTCTATTTTAAGTCCTTTTTAAAGGACTTAGCTACTTTTTTTAAAGCTATTTTAGAAAAGTTGATACTTGAAAATGAAGACTATCAGTCTAAACCTATCTCTACAAATTAACATACATTGCTTTTCTATATATCCTTACGAGACAGCTACTGAGAATTGAGCAAACTTTCAGGGTGATTGTGCTGAAAGGGAACAGAGAGGGATTAGGGTGGTAGGGGAGCTGCAGGAGGCGAGACATCTGCTGTATTTGCTTTCAATGTGAAGTGAAAGTGACTCGTCAAGCTTTGAAGGTAAGAAGGATAAAGTGGAAGCTTTTTTTTAAGTGGCTGGGGTTTGTTGTGTTTCATGAATTCTGTAGGTAACATCTTGAACAATCTAGTTTGCTGTCTTGAAAGCCATGACATCTAGCTGTGCTTCACAGATATGGCTTAATGTCACAGAGGTGGGGGGATGCACTGCTGTATCACTGATGCCATTGGGATGGTTAAGTGGAAATTCAGATGGTGCAGAGTGGCACTTCTGTGATATTAATGCTAGAAGCAGACTAACAGCTTCTTATTGTCTCATTTTCAGTTGCTTAAAACCATTAGAAATGAGGATCATGCCAAAAGCTTTTTCTTTCATGTTTGCATTGGGAATGAGTTGTCTGTATGCAGTAAAAGTATTAGAGATTTAGAAACCACTTGGTTATTGGCAGTATGGAGAGAAAAAGATGCATGATTCCCTTCTGTAAGGATATCTATATAACTTCACATGACTTCCATAAATTAACAGACATAGTAAATGTTAATGTCTTACATTTTCTATTTCCGAGTTTTTTCATAAACAAATGCTCACAACATCAGTATTTTTGATTTTAAATGCTGTTTTTGCAATGATCATGCAAACTCCCCTCCTGGCTAAGAGTTCACTTATGCACAGCTTAATAGTCTACTACTTCAGTCTTCCCACCATTTTCATAAATTATATCAAAGTTAACCTTCACAAGATATCCAAAGTACAAATTGCCAAATTTTGACTGTGCAGATAATATGTGTTAAAATTGCATGTGTTTCAGTATTCAGAGCTTGCTTATTTGCTGGAAGGAAGTAGCCAATTTAAGGAAAATGTACACTATAAAACTTTTTTTTAATAAGTAAAATAGGGAGTTTCATGTGGCCTACTGAAATCTGCAAAACTAGTATTTGGAATACTTAAACTAAACAGTATTTTGGAGCAATTTAAAGAAGTCACTGCAACTTAAACTGCAACTGCCTTGAACATTTTTTTTTCTCCCTTTTTTCCCTCCCTCCTTTTTTTTTTCCCTCTTGTAAGGCAATTCTGTTTTCACCTACGTCCGTTAATTTGAAAAGGACACCATCAGGTGTGAGATTATATGGAAGTTTTTACAGTTCACAATATTTACAAAAGGAATGCAACTGTGACTGAGTCATGGAAAGAAAAAAAGAGCTGAGTTATAGTGGTAAAATAGGAATGTCGGGAAGCAAACTGTATTGCAAAGAATTTTAATTGCTAATGACACATATTGATGTAGACATGGGGGGATGCTTAGCCTGACTTTATCCTCCCTTGAAGTCCTGATAAGGTGGCCAGCATCAGATAATTGTTAGGACATTTTTAAGTTAGGAAAACTACTACCAGTCAATTTGGTGCTCCTACCAGTGAGTCAGCTGTGAAGTTTCAAAAGCAATTTTAAAATTCAGAAAGAAGCTTTCAGATAGGCTTATAGACTAGAAATGAAAACTATTAAGTAATAAATAGGAAAGTTTAATGTACTTAGGAGGGGAAAAAACTATTAAACAGTATGTCAAGGGTAACAGAAGTTCTATTTGCAACATATCAAAAATCCTTAAAATTATGAATCAACTATTGATAACAGATGTTTTCTCTCATATCTAATATTAGTCTACTAGAAATTTGAGGTGTAGTAGAAGATATAGTCAGATGAAGAGATAAAAGGGAAGCTGATAACTTTCTAATATTGTATTATTACTCCTCTCTTCACTGTTTAATAGTTTTAAAGGTAGTATGTAAAAGGGTGCAAGCAGATTGGGTTTTTTTCTTTTCTGTTCATTTGGCTCTGTTGAATCTAACTTTGCATGCTTTGCTGTTTTTTGCCCCCTTTCTCACTTCCAGGAAGAGAGCCCCCTGAGTGTGTCTAGCCCAGAGTGTATTGGTACCTGGCTGCATTACACCAGTGGTGTGGGTACTGGGCGTCGAAGACGCAGATCAGGGGAACAAATCACTTCTTCCCCTGTCTCCCCTAAATCACTGGCTTTCACATCCAGTATTTTTGGCTCATGGCAACAGGTTTTTAAACTTTACTTCATTAAACATTTTATGCATTCCAAGCAACAACTGTCTTTAAGGACATCTAATCCCTTGTTATGGATTATGTTTCAAGCAATACCTTCCACTTCTTAAAATTACTTGCCAAGAATGTTTGGGGGGAAAAAGAGCAAGTGCATGTTTTTCCACTGAATGTGTTACACGCTTTCATAAACATTTGGTTTCTTTATAGGAATTGCCAATGTTACCACAGTAAAAAAGCCTTAGTATACTGCCTCATGAAAGAGAATTATGCTTTGGTTTAGTTGTCCTTTAAGACTTTAAAACCAGCATTGCTTAATTTGGTGGTAGGTAAATAAAAAAAAATAATTGCAACCAATACCATTTAAAATAATTTATTTGGTACTTAATGTGGCTATTCAAAACTTGTTTTGCATATATCATATTTTCAGTGGCCTGGTATTAACTATTGCAAGGAAAAAACTCTAGCACTAATAATTCTTGCCATCTAAATCTGGAGGCGTCTGAAACTCCCAACAGTACATCATCCATTGACTTGTACAATATTTTGAAGATTGTTCTGTGTAATGGGGGGTGATGGGAAAGCAGGGAAAAAAAGAAACAGCAAATGTTTTGGAAGCAACAGTGACGATCTAAAGCTATTCAGAATGGCAAAATATTGTTTACATGTAGGACAATGGATGGTGTTCTGTAACCATATCCTTTTTCTTTGAAAATTTTCATAATTTATTGTAGAAAATTCTAAAATTATTTACATTGGAAAAATTTATATCAGCAAAGGCTGTGAGCATCTGAAGATTATACTGATTGAGCCTGTGCATGGTCAGTGATCATATGGTGTCCTCAATAGTTTGTCTGTCTTTCCTTCCCTACCCTCCTTTTTTCAATACAGGCGCAGTTTAGGAAAGTGCATTTGGTAAAATGAAATAAAATGTCTCAGATGTTTGTTCTCATATCAGTCTTGGTCTGTGTCCTTTTTCATTCTGAATGCTTGCTTTGCACCACCTCATTGCAAGGAACTCATATGTGAAATGGACTCCCTTCAGAAGGGGATATTGCATGATCTCTCATGTTCCTTTACATATTTTTACTAACACTTATCATACAGCTTATTAACACCTGTCTGTCTGAAACAGGCTGCTGTATCAAGTTAAATGGATGTTTCATGCTGCTGTTCTATTTTCCCTTATTTTTCTGTTTCTTATATCCAGGTCTTATCAGAAAGCAATAGTAGCTTACGAACACCAAGAACTATTCTGGAACAAAAGCAGAGTGGTCTAGGTATGTGCCTACAGTTATTTGATGTTATCAGCATTTCATCTGCCTGCTGTTCTCTCTAGCTATATATTCTTTGAATAGCTTTTTTGTTAACAGGACCCAACAGTACTTGTTATAAACAACATATGCTGAGTATCTGCCTATGCACTGGACAATTTTTTGCAGCAAAATTTTAAAATCAGTTATAACTCAAAAGAGTAAATTGTTTGAGATCCTCTGTACTACTGAGTTTGTACTGCTCACAACAGGTACTCAGGATTGTTTTTAAAAGAGCAGGTTTTTATGATAAGGTCTTTTCTGATTGAGCATTTGGATTTTGCAAGAATATTTTGGATTTAAATGGGCTGCTCTGGAAACACTTTCCTTGAAAATTTCTGTTTCCTACTGTGGGTAATTGATGAAAGTGGAAATATTTTTCTAAGGGGAGGGGGATGGGGAAGGGGAACAAACAAAGTTTCTTGATAGTGTCAGGGATTTTGTACATACTCCTCTCTGAAAATTAATTTCTTCTTTTCAGCATTAGAATTAATCATGCTATAAATCAAAGGCTTCTTTCAAATTCTCTTAATTAAAGTGGTGCTTTTCTACTGCTTTATTAAAACATACATATGACTCACATGCAAAAAAATGAAATCATGCACTACTGTAAATCAATATTGATGTTTTCATCTGTGTGTCTTTTTGTGAGAAAATTTGTGTATTAAAAAATGCATCACCTATATGCATAAACTTAGAAGTAGCTTTTCCTTTATTTGCACAGATACATGTTTTTTGTATGTGTAATCTTTCTGTGATACTTTTCTTTCCATTATATTTATCCCATAGTAAAATGCATATGTCAGGTGCTCTTGTTTACTGAAGTCCTGGTTTTTATCATGTGCTTGCCAAAGTTAAATGAATATTCTTTTCTGTGACACAATATGGCTTGTGGAAGTTGATGTATTTTTGTGTAGATTAAGGTAAAATATTTGGTGTGAAAGGCTTTTGCCACAGACGAGGCACCAATTTATTTTGGCTATGATTGGTCACATGTGCTAGTAATGTTTCCCTTCACTGGACTGTTAAAAGTAATGAAAGGAAGTATCACTAGTTTTCAGAAAAAAAATCTGCTGCTGCTTATCTGAAATGTAAAAGTTTAGTTCTGAGTGACAAATTGCTTTCTCCTTTCAAGTAGTAGTAAAATGTAAAGGAAAAAAAATTGCAACTTTTTCCCATTTTGTTCATTGTTGTATGTAAGTTTCATTAATGGTTGATTATTACAAAGTTGTTTTTATATTTTTGTCTGTGGCTTTCAGTGATTTGTTTAAATTCCCATTCTAGTGGCAGGAATGCATGAGTTGTAACAAAAGTACTGTCACTTGCATGGTGATATGCAAAAGTCTTCTCAGGAAAGGAAGCCGAGTTAAACTTGATGAAACTTTCAGGTATTTTAGTTTGTAACATTGTCTGTAATGGTAGCGGAAGTCTGAATAAAGTATTTCCATTTTGGTTAAATTTCTGATGGGGTTAGAAGTATTTCCACATACTAAATCTGTGGAATTGCTTGAGTACTTCATAGCCTGTCATCTCAAAGGCTGATTTGAATGAAAGCAATGAGCAGTATTTTTAGTTTATATTTGTTTCAGGAATACGGGTTTTCAAAAACACAACTTTCACATCATCATCATCATCATTAATCATTATTGTCATCATCATCTTCATTTTGTTTTGTTGTTTTGTTGTTTTGTTTATGTTTACATTGATGCTAACTGGTAACTTTTTTTTACCAAAAGTGAAAACAGGACAAGAACTCATTTTGTTAAAGCCAGTCTTCTCTTTGCACATATAGCAGAGTGTGCAGTTTCATGAGTAGAAGCACAATAAATTATGATAGTTTCAGCCTACAAGTCCCATTCTGACATTACAAGCATATTGTGAACCTGTCCAAGGCACTGCCAAAAGCTGCCTTTTGTGTGGTAAGAGCCATGTGCTTGCATGCTGCATGCATCCCCAATTGAATGGACGAACACCTGGTTGTTGTATGTATTTTCTCTAACTCCCATCAGGGTCTCACTGTGCGGGCCTGTTTAGCACCTCAGTGCTCGGGGGTTCTTCAAGTGCACCTAACCTACAGGATTATGCTCGTACGCATCGTAAAAAGCTGACTTCTTCTGGCTTCATAGATGGTATGTGCACACTCTCGCACATGCACGCACAACCCATGTGCCACATTGAACTTCTAAAGATTTTAATGGAATCCTAGAATCTTTGGCCTTAGTATTAATTTTATGAGATTCTATTGCTTCTTTATTGCCCATAGCTTGCTTATGTTTAACTTGATAGCATAGTTAATTCTTGTTTGTCTTGAATTGAACACCAGATCACAGACTCGTAATGTGTGCCAGGAGATCCCAGCAAGTGCATTTTTTAAGTTAACTGAAAGTCTTGTTTTTAAATTCCTTAATCATTTTAAACTCTGGTTTTAATCACTGCTAATTGATTTTGAAATTAAATAAATTATTTGGAGCATATACAAGGAATGAAATTATAAAGTGGTAAGTTAAATACTGATGGTGAAAATTTTAGGATTCCTGACCTTTTTTTTTTTTTTTTTTTTTTTGGTGGGGTTTGTATTACAAAGGAGCAGGAGATTCTCAGTTTTGGATAATCTGGAATAGAGAAGAAACTCTCACTAGATTTCAGAATGTAAAGATACCAAAGCACACCTTTATAAATCTGAGGTGAAACAGTATTCATGCTGTTTCCCTCCACACTTCACTTCTCAGTATTCAAGTCTAACCTGAATAACCTTGTATGCCAGAATCACCAGCTCATTCTGCTTGTTTTCATACATCTCATTACACATCTTGTAGTTACCAACAATCCAAATTTTCTTCTTTTTAACATCTATTTAGATTTTAGCCCTTTTCCTTGGTCCCTTCTGCATGCCACTCACTTCTAATACCTTCTCATCTTTTCTTTTTACCTTTCTTCTTCCTTTTCTATTTTAAAATCTCCCTCTTTTGGTAGCTGTTACAAATTTCAGGTACCTGTTTTTCTCTTTCTCAGACACCACACGCGGTTCTGCTGTTAAAAGGTTTTCTATCTCATTTGCTCGACACCCAACCAATGGTACGTTTTGCTTTTATTTTAAAACCAAAATCGAAAACGAAAGGTTTCTTGCTTCATCCCTTTTATTTTTATTTCAAATACGGGGTGTACAGTATCATCCAGCCGTCTGTTGTTCCTAGCTTCAAGCACAATTCTGAATATATTTGTAATCATTAGAATCTTAAATCCTTTCTTTACCATTCATTAGTATAAATACAACATCAAAATTCAATACTTAGAATAATCCACAAAAAAAAAATTAAGTGCTACTGTTAATCATGATCTCTCTAATAAATTATTCTCCAGAAGTTCTTGTATGATCAGACTGGTATGGTACAAGATACAGACAGTAAAATCTGGTCTTACTAGACATACACTTCTTGGTAGCTGCTGCTTCTTCATCTTCTGCTGAGCTGATTCTCTGAGCCTGCCCGTTCTAAAATAAATCACTGAATTGACAGCTGGAGTTTATGACTATCTTCTTGAAGTGATGCTAAATTACAAACGCTAAAGCGGAAGCTTTGTTTCTATTCCTGCTAAATTGCTATGTTTTTTATGGGAGAAAAATTTATTTTATCTTATCATACTTCTCTGTTCATCAGATGTGCAAATTACTTAAATATTGCACTAAAAATCACAGCAGGAGGGCTGTGACTTCTTGAGCAGCATTGACCTCTTGAGCTTCTAGAGTGAGAGTTAACTGTCTTCAGTTTGCAAAAATTCTCATTTAACACACAGGACAGAGGTATGTCTTTTTCTTCCTCAGCAAAATATTTTGCACCTCCCTTTCAACATGATTGGTAGGCCCCAGATGTGTCCTGTTCATGAAAAGTAGACTCAGTCTTCAGGCCCCACTGGACCTGAATGTAGCTTTTCTAGATTTCTTAACTCCAGTTTTAAAATGTGCGTGACTGTTGGCTGAGTTCAATGATAGTGATATTGAAACTGCAGTGGAAATCATCAGTATTTTCAAGTTAGATTGAAATATATTTGCTTAGAAAGAAAGTTTAAAAAAAAATACTTGAGTTTTGGTTTAGCTTTGCTTAGAAGCAGAGTAGCATTTTGTTACATTAATTTTAAATCCATAGTGACTTTTTTGCACTGCAGTGCTTCTTGAAGGTAAACTACAGTGAGAAAAATTTATACTATTAAGATTGTGTTTGATCTAAAAGGCCAAATCTAATATTTCATCTGAAACGGAAAAGTCAGGAGTCCATTTTTTATGTTATGACACAAACCAAACTATATTCCCAAAGCATACAAGGTCAGAAAATCAGAAAGAACTGCATTTGAGAATCTGTGGCTAATCTGTGGATTCCTTTCTGTTCCATTTAGTTGCTTTTTGTGACTCCATTCTTTTTAAAAAGGATCTAAATAGCTTTTAATGATCACACTGATTGTTCTGATTCATTTAATGCAGCAGTTTTACCCCACATCTTTGGCAAGACTAATGCATGCAGTATGAGCTCCTGTGAACCCCAAGTATATTGCAGGTTTCCAGGGGTTCTCTACTAACGTAACGCCATATTGATGTTGTTTCATCTGTCCTCTGGACACTATCATTTTAATTATCTTTGTCCTTTCACTCTGTTTTTTTTCTTACTTTTATGTTGTTATTACACCCTCTTAACTCATTTCAGACTGCCCCCCCATCTTTAGTTCAAGGAACATGGTGAAACAAGTATCTTCTGAAAGTGCTATACCTTATTTTCTGGGCCTCTGCAGAACACGCACACCTCTTTAGGTGCTGGTCCATTTCCTCTGTGGAATTTCTAGGCTCCAGTGGTATGTCTCTACAGCTTTTGAATCTTAAGACAGCAGGGTGGCTTTTCAAGATACTGCATTAACCCTTTCATTGTCTTGCCTTCTGATGCTTTAAGAATAAATACAGCCAAAACTCAAAGGCCATTAGCGTACAGGAAATTGCCTCCTTAAAGGGATACTGTCAGGCTTCTTCATCATAAAATTTCAAATTTATTTCTTGTAACATCATAAAATGTTCATCAGAAAGCATTCAAACAAAACACTACACATAGATTTCCAGATTATGTTTTCAGCCTTATCCCTCAGACATAAAGATACTACAACGACCTGCTGGGATATAACTAGTTGACAGCAGAATTGTCAAAACTCAACAAAAAAGTCTGAAGGGGAAATTCCTAAAACAAGAAAATTTTATTTCTTTTTTTCTCTTTTAAAGGGCATGAGTGCATTTTGGAATTGCTTTCTGTTTTTCTATAAAATGCACCGTAACTAAAAAGTTAACCTGACATTGTCCCACTTCATTAATTACAAAATCAGTAAAATAAGTTCTCATTTGAGAATTTATGCTCTATGGACTGATGGTGACTTTTCTGTCAGGGTAAAGAGAAAGCTTACATTTTACTGTAAGGCAACGAAAGGGTTTGCGCTTTACATGCATGCATATAGTTATTTAGGTTAATAATATGTATGGCGTGCATCTTAGTGCTTACACTGAAGGTTATCTACTCACTTTATAGGAGAATACAAATTAACAGTACGGTGGTGGTTCTTTTGTACACAAAAGCCAAGTTTTCATGACATTGAATATTTTGTTTGTAATTTAAATAAAGCTGACATAAGTACACCTCAGTTGGTTGAATATTTGTAGCAATGGTCCCTGAAATTTTAATATGGCCAGGGTGGATCTAAATATAAGTATAGACATTTGGGGGTTGAAATCTTGTTGAATTTCTTCTATATGCAAAGTACTGATGGTGAGTGAATGGGCAACATTGGGTATCACAGGAACATTCTTGCTTATTGTTTCATGGGAAAGAACAGTTCACAGTCATAATGCTATCTCTAATAAATGTACCTTGAGCTGAAATTCTAAACATTACTTCATTCACTGTTGCTTCTTCATTTAATTGTCTTAGAAGAAATTTACAGTATTGAATTGCAAAGTTGTGATGTTACAGCTGTATGTTGAACGTATTTTCATCTTCGAAATGCAACTGGACGAAAAGCTGGTTATTGAGTTACCAAACTTGAATTACTTTAGAGGGCTGCAATTTTTTTCTAGCTGAGATGTTTAAACGCTTTTAAGTCGGTTAGTAATATGGATGCATGGTTAGTGTGTGATCTATACTAACATAGAAAAGCAAAGTCCAATAAATTTTTAGATTTTTAGGTTGCTTTACTTACCTGTTCTAATACATGAAACTTTTAGTCTTTCAATACTGTTTTTACATGCACAAAGGTAGGTGTATATCTGCCTCAGAAAGTAAAACCATGTAACCTTAAGGTAAAAAGTGCTAACAGTGGTTTTCCTTTGATATTAAAGACAACAGTTTGTTTTCACAGAATACTGAAGATGATAGAACATGAATTGTGCAAATACATTTCTTGGAAGATACAGCATTTTTAACTCTATTCTGCTAATAAAATACCTATCCTACTTTCTTGCATGAATGAGTTACCTATTTAGTCTTGTGCCAGATACATGAATGAGTAGGAAAAATACTACTTTTTTTTCTTTTACTTTTTTTTTTTTAGTGATCTGTTAAGTTTGTCTTAAAGGGAAATTATCTTTCTTGAACTGATTTGGGAGTAGAGCACAGTTCTCATGTTTGAATGATTTGTGTACACATGTACTTCATCTGTACACAGGAGTTGTATCCCATGGTATGTTACACAATATCTTTAGCTAGAAATTTGCTCATCTTGTTCCAAGTCCTGTAATATTGAATTTCCATGATTCCAAGAGATTTATGCCTGCACATGCTAATGTAAACTAAGCACTTTTTATCATGCATTAATGCAGTAGCTGAAATCCTGTCTCATGTTTGGAAATCTCTTTTTTTATTATTTTTCTTTTAGGTTTTGAACTGTATTCCATGGTGCCTTCTATTTGCCCTTTGGAAACTCTACACAATTCCTTGTCTCTGAAGCAGGTGGATGAATTTCTTGCTTCTGTTGCTGCTCCATCAAGGGAAAATCTACAGGAGACATGTACTGGTTATAGTTTGTAATTATGATAATTTTAAATTCCTAATTATTGTCTGGTTAATCTTTGCAGTGTTTTGCAGCTAACAAGTAAACTAAGGACACTGTTTTTGATGAAAATGTACATAAACCATAAGTTTACATTTTGCACTATCCTTTTGTGGGTATGGACACTTATAATTCATTCAATTAATTTCTCTGTTGGCTGAGGTAGTAAATTAAGGATTTAATGAAATCATAGTCTATTTCCTTTATTATTACATTGACTTCTCTCTATGGTCCACACTCAGCTGAATTACAGGTAATGCTTTTCAGGTAGCATGCATTATTCCCAGCTTTATACTGTACTGTGGTGCCTCAGCAGAACGGTGTTGCATTTACATTTCAAATTTCATTATTTCCTGCTTCTTTCATTTTTTGATTTTCATTGATTTTTCCATTGTGATTCTACTGCTGTGTCTTCAGAAATGGTTTCAGTTAGGTCAGATTTACCACATACTAAGGATGCTTATAAATAATGTGTCAGGTGATTGAAAATTATTTGTCTTACAGAAGTGTCTAAAGACTTATGCTTTGATCAGGAAACTTGTACTTGCAAGTACTGATACAACAGCATTCTACCCATTAGGACTTCTCCCTTTTTTCTGCTACAGATTTTTTTTTTTTCCTTCATTATTTTATGCAGTTTAGATTTTAATCAGCAGCTTATTTGATAGGGTAGGCCTCCTGTATTTGAGAAGGAATATAAGTAATTTAAGAAAATTGATATTACTGAAAAAGACCTGAGAGGCTTACAAGTATATGAAATTTCTCAGCTACTTAAAATGTCTTTCTATAGTTAGGAAGGTTTTTCCTAACTGCTTAGGAAGTTTCAAAATCAGTTCAGAACTGAGAGTATACAAGATGAAGAAGTATTGAAAAGCAAAATATATCATACTCCTAGTGTATGGTTGTCACTTTTCTACCAAGGAGTGGTTGGAAAATAGACTTTATACAATTAAAGTCATAGATGTTTGATTTTCCTGCTTTCCTATACTGTTTGGAGGTTATCTAGAGATTCATGCATTGTGTACACTTTTCATAGACATGTTGGACTTAAAGCCTATTGCACCTATTCAAGGTGCAGTCTTCTTAACCTGTGAGAAACAGCACTAATGCTTTTGCCAATCTTCTGGCATGGCACCTGTTACTGAAATGCTGCCTTAACAGCATGAATTTACTGTGTTGCTTTCTGTGATAAAAAAGAGATTTTAGGACTTGTCATGTTGTGAAGTTTTGATAGTAAAGTCAACAATTGGTAGCTGAGCAGCTGCTTGTATAAATGTGGTGTTTGTTTTGCTGAATGGATACACAGTCCTGTGACTACAATTTTGACATCTAGTTTAGATGAGAATACTTACTATTAATGATTCTTTTTTCCCTACCATTTCAGCTTCTCCAACTCAGATGATGCCCCTTTCAGGAAGAAGAATTCCTTTAAATACATTTACCCCTGCAAAAATTCAACCAACTCCGCTTGAAACTTTGCCTGAAAAGCTAGTGGTAGAGAAACTAACCTTATGTAAGTAAAATCTGTCAAAGGTAGAATGGCTAACTTGATTATTTCCAGTAGTCTAATTCTTCCTTACATGTTAAGTGACTTCATAGGGCAGCTGTTTCTTTACATTCCCTACATAAGTAGAATCATTTTGTGGGTCAGAACAGAGAGAAAACTCAATAGCATGGCACAAATAGCTTTAACAGTAAAACAGTGTTAATAGTCACTGTCTCTTATCCTCTGAATTGTTTTATTTTCTATGGCCTGAAGTTCACGAGCTTTTGCTTTGAAGTATGACAGCAATCTCTGAGTAAGACAAAGTATATTTATTTATTTAAATGACTGAATTTCTAAGATGTTTTCTGAACACCTAATGCAGAGCTCTGTGACTGTGTTCTGACTAAAGCTGCCAATAACATGATGATGCATTCCATCATTAATATGTACAGTCTGAACTGCTGGCCAGCTACACTGTCTGGTTTTGGATGGTTATGCTGTTTAAAGACCAAATTTCACTTGGACTTCTAATTTCATTAGGTAGTGTAGCTTATTTGTTTCTGTGCTAGATAGCATGCATTTTTCTCGCCTTTGATGCTTTTTAGCATCAAAGTGTAAAACCTAATACTTCTTTTCTCTCTATCGCTACAGCTACCTTTGGATGTCCTGTATCTAATGTATCTAATACTAAATCATCTCTTGAAGAGGCCTCACTAGATGCAGAACTTTGTGGTGAAACTGTTTCTGAGAAGAAATGATCAGGCAAAACTGGAAACAACTTCTTAAATGGTTCTTTAGTGTGCATTTAAGCAAAGTACTGAGCTGTCAAAAGCCATTCATGTCTGCATCTGCAATTTATAGTGCACTTAAGAATCTTTATACATGGTTAGATAGTGTGCACAGTGTTTAGATAATTTCTAAAATATTTCAGGAAATATACTTAACAGTTTAATGAACCGCACACCTTTCAATGGACAAGCTGCACATGAATCTTTTCTGTGTCTTCAAATATCTACTGTAAACCTGTACAAAAATAAAATGGTATGTGTTACAGCGGCTGTGTTGATGTCACATTTCATTACATCTCTTGATGTAATGAAAGCATTGTCTGTTGTCATCATAAATGTCTGCTTTCAGGAGTTTGTAATCTCCCTGTGAATTTCTGTGTGCTGAAATGTAACACACATCTTGACTTTTTTTTAATTTAACTACATTTCCAAAGAGATTTCTTTTCCTTGGTTTGGATACAAGCAGATATTTTCTACGTTTTAATTATTTATATCATACATGCTGCAATAATTAGGCATGATGAAGCAAGTTCATGTATCAGCACTTTTAACGACTTTTTTTTTTCTGTGTTTACATCAAACCTGTAACATTCAAATGTATTGTCTTGTATACAGGTGTCTGTATATCATCTAGCAGATAAAACTGTCTTTTATATGTTTTTACCAAAACCTTCTATTGCTTACTAAAAAAGACAGTTTTATTTTCTTTGCCATGTGTTTCTAGAAAAAGGGGATACTAAAAAGCAGGTTTTGTAGAAGGAGAAACGGTTACAGCTGGTCTGCTACTATGTTTACTCTAAATATTGTAAATATTCCATCTATGCTTTATTATCATCCTTTCAGCATAGAGAAAGCCTGCAGACTACCAGAACTCAGTGCATACTGTTCCAAAATACTCAGGATTCATCATGGCCTGGGAATTTTCATACCCTTCTCCTTCCAATCTAGGTACTTGACAGCAGCTCTCAAAAAAAAAAACAAAAAACAAACAAACAAAAAATTCTACACAAATGAACCAAAAAAACAAACAAAAAAACAAACAAAAAAAAAAAAACAACCATCCCAAAATACAGAAAAAAAAAAAAACCCAGAAAAAAACATAAACCAAAAGAGGAAAAAAATTGAGCAATTTTTAAGAGATGAAAGAAGCATTTCTCAATTGGTGGAACATGGAATTATGGTGTTATTTAGAATTATTCAGTCTTAAGCGATTGTTGTAATTTTTTTCTGTGGCATGAAGAAATAGTGAGTTATGAGTATCCCAAATTTTGAAAATATAGACCACTTCTTTAAGTTCAAGTGGCTGAATAGTAAGAATGGACTTCATAACTACAAGATAGGTGATTCATGTTTAAGCTGCAGAAGACATAGCTTATGAATAAAATGTTTAAGTAGGGCTCTTATTGTCTCCAGAGCCAATGCAACTGGCATTTACTTTGTCACAGGGTCTTTTTTCAGTGTTTACCATATATGAAATTGCTTTTGCAGACTATTTCTAACAATGCTGGTTCAACATCACATATATGAAGGGTTTCACAGCTATATACTTCAGGCCTTTCATTTTCTGTAGTGTAATTTTGTTACTGATAATGTCGGTCTTGCATACAACTGAATGTACGCTTGTTTACCATTTAGAAAAAAAAAAAAAAGCCTAAAAATTTAAGAATATGTATCATTCCAGTCAACCAAAGCTGTGGCATAACTTTTTTTATGTGCTCCTAAATAAAATCAAGGTCACTGGCAAATTCTCTCTATTGTGTTTTCTTTTAAAAGCACTGGGAAGTATAGCTGACAAAGTAATCCAGTGGAAAACAATTTACATATCAGCCATTAATTTACAAATACGCCAAAATTACTCTTGGAGGTAAGGATGCGGCATAAAAGATGTGACAGTATAATTTTATACTGAAATCACTCCTCAGAAAGATAAGTGGCAGTCACACATTCTGCAGTGCTATGTCGTGTTCCAGAATGGTAACATCAAATACAGGACCATTGTGAGTGCTCTTGTACTTGCTATTGAGACTGACAATAGCAACACAAAGAGTGCAAAGATTTGAGACTTTTTAATTCAGTTTCTTTATGCAATAGTAGTCCCTCTCACATTAAAGTTTTTGAACTATGCATCCTATTCAAACCAGATTTGACAGAGGTCAAAGAATATGGTTACAGAAAATCAGTGGTCAAAATATGACTGTGACTCCCAAAATATTATCACCCTGCAATGTAGTTTAAGTAATGATTTAGCTTTGCATTTCTTCAAAAATGAAGCATCATTGCAAAATAGTCCAAAGCACAAAAATGTGTGTGAAAACTCCTAAAATTAATTTAAATCCTGTTTTATGTTTTTTTATTATAATAGATAAATTTCAGTTATGTAATTTTCCAAGAACACAGAAGGTGTTAAGGGAAAGCAGATGTGCTTCCAAAGTTCTGTTTTGTAGAAATCCATATAAAAAAGCCTAGGGAATTAAGCATACAATATATAATTACATGTGTTATTGTATCAAAGATAATGATCATACATTGAACAAGCATCAAAAACACTTCAAAGAATAATGGCAGAAGAGATGTAACAAAGATTTTTAAAAGCCATTTCAGTGTAGTAGACAAGTGGCAGAACACAGGAATTTAAGACTACTTTGTCATCTAACAGACAAAAGCATAATATTCTTTTATTTTTCCTGCATTTTTTCTTAATCAATTTACAGCAAATGTATTTTTGACAGTGTCATAAGTAAAGAAAAAATAGGAAAAACTTTTCCAAAAAGTCAATTTTGCAAGAAGCAGTGTAAGCAAAGAAATATACTTTCTAGTAATAGTTCGTATTTATTTTGTTTTTCTTTCTAAATAATGGTTTTCATTTTGCTTGCTTTTGTGATGAGGACAAATTTCATTGAGTATTTTTAAATTCTAATTTTTTTTTATTTCCTCACTTAGCCTTAAAAACAACCATCTTGTGCTCCAAAATACAGAAACTGGTGTACGCCAAAGCAGTCCAGAGTGAACTACTGCAAAAAACATGTTGAATAAAAAACCAGGACAAATATTTTATCCATAAAAATAAGAATGTATGAGCGTGTGAATCAAATGTGGACATAGGAGGAGGAGATGTACTCAATACAGAGAACATCCATATCATTAAAGGTAGAAGCTAGTGTAGAAAAGACCTTATATGAAGCTTAAATTCTGCATTGATACAAAACCAGTTCTAAAGTGGAGTTGCTTTAAAAAAAAAAAAAAATATATATATATATACTGGATTAAAAAGTTGTGTCCTGGGGTGATTTCATGATGCCTGTATCACCAGTCATCTGTTCTGCTGATGTTGAATATTGAGCTCTGCAGCTTTAAGACATTCCAGAGTAAAGAGGGAGAGAATAGGTGCAGAGTTTGTTATCAGAGACTGCAATTGCTCCACCACCTCCTTTGCACAGACTGTTGTCTGCTGTGGACAGCAGCAGAGAGCTCTCCTTTGCTCTTAGTTAGTTTTTGACTAGCTGAGGCAGAGAAGCTCCCTGGGCTGTGGGGTTTTTTTTCCTTTTTCCTTGGAATTGTTTGAACCTGCTCTGGACTGAAAATCCAGAAGAGCACCGGGAGCTCACACCCATGGCCCACTGGGGCCTTGCCTGGACCATGGCATTTCCCAGTGCTGTAGGGACTGAGATCTGCCAGAGTGAGCCAGGCTGCAAACCACGGAAGAGAGCTGAATTTGTCATCTCGTCAAAGCGACAGGTTTTGTTGTTTAGTATTGTTCATTTTTGTGTTTGGGAGTGCTTTGCCTGTTAAATAAACCATTTTTTCCACTTCTCTCTGAGAAAATATTTTCCCAAACCAGTTGTGGGAGGGTGAATCTGTTTTCTAGAGGGACCCCATTCGGAGGTTTCCTCCCAAACTTGTCCTAACCAGGCAAATACATTAATTGGCACCCAATGCATGGCTCAAGAAATTGGAAAAAAACCCGTCCTGATTGCATCTTAGTTGAACTTACTCTGTATTGGGATAAAGCAGTCAGTAGCCATCTTGCTTGAATTCATAATATCTCTCATGGTGGAGGCTTTTATGCATCTCTGGTCCCTAGGCTTTTTTGAGGTTTTAATACCTTTCTGGTCCCTAGGCTTATTTTCTTAACAGGAGATAGCTCCAGTAGTGTCCCTAACACTGTAGTTTCTACAGTAGAGGGCCACAGATTATTAGAATACTATGGTGCTAGGCATGGTGGTAATTATTTATAGAAAGTTTATAAAGGTACTGGAGTTTATTCCAGGTATGTATGGTTTATGGTTTTTTCATTCTACCCTGCATCCCGTTTCTAGTAGCATGTTTTGGGGGTTTATTAGTCATTGCCCCAGTTAGAGGAGGAGCAGGGGATGATGTTTTCAGCCTTTCCTTCTCCTTTGAATCTGTTAAATCACTTATTGAGAATGTTCAGTTTCCCCTGAATTGCCAAGGATTCCACCTTCCTGGCACTTCATCTAGTAGGCTTCCTATATATGGTCTTCAGCCTCTCTAGAATTAGGGGTGAGATGTCCAGAAGAGCTGATGAGACCCCCTGACGCAGGAGTAGGCCCAGGCGTGGAAAATTCTGAGTGGTGTGGAGAATGGGAGAGAATGGGCCAAACCCTGAAGGAATTTTCTGATCCGCTGTGGGGGCCAGAGAAGTGGCCAAGGGAAAGCCTATTGCACTCCTCTGGAAGACCAACCCCTAAGCCATAATCCTGTGGTTATGGAGAGCAAAAAGATTGCCTCTGGAGTGCTTTGCATCATTATGTTGATTTCTTCCACCCCATTGGTCCTTCCCCTTTGCTATGCCCCTGTGCCCTCATCCCATTGGTCCCAGTGTTCTGCCATGCCCCTTATATTCCTATATAAACCCTTGTTTGGGCTGCCTCTAGTCTTTCATTCCTCGATCCCTTCAAGGCTGAAGCAATAAATGCTCTCCTTGGAACTCCACACAAGGGCCCCATCTCCTCCTTCTACATCGCCCATATTCACAAAAGAGCTGGTCACCCAGTCAGAGTGCAGATGTGTCTGTGCCCCCAGGATGTCCTACTAAGGACACTTCTCAGGGAAGATCAAGGCACTCCTAATAATGCCCACTGTGACAATCCCCCAGCCTGGGAATTTTCACACAAATAAATTCAGAACCCAGATTAGGTGGGGAAATATGTGGACGAGAACTGCCATGATGATTCTAATGAGAAAAAGCTCATTGCCATAAGCTGGGCCCTAGCATATGCGTATCACATACTGCTAGATACTGTAGGGCAGCAAGCAGAGGCCAGGGGCAGGGAGACAAATCAGCCAACACCCCAGTTACCCAGGCTGTAGTTAAACCAGAGACAGTGAGCCTAAGCCTGCAGCTAAACCAGACAGTGAGCCTAAGCCACTGGCAGTCATTCCGGGCAAGAAGCGTACAAGCAAAAACTGATCAGCCAGTGGACAATGATGATCCAGGGGAAGGAATCTCAAAGCAAGTTCCTGATACAAAATCAGTAACTGGCACAAGATCAGACGCCAATATTGAGTCCTTTTCCCTGAAAGACCTTCATGGCCTAGAAAAGGATTACACTCCATGACCTGATGAATCTATAATTAGTTGGCTAGTTCATTTTTGGGGCGCTGCAGATGAGGCTACAATTCTGGATGGTACTGAAATGAGGCATTTGAGATCCCTGTCACATGATCCAGTTATCAACCAAGGAATGATGATGAGGGCTAATTCTCAGTCTCTGAGCATGGGTCCTGGGAAGTGTGGCACAAAGCTATCTGTGTGCAGATGATTTCTATATGCAGCAAACCCGGTGGAAGACTATAGAACAAGGGATTCAATGCTTAAGAGAAATGTCAGTGGCAGAGATTGTTTTCTCAGATGACCTAACAACTAAGAATCCAGACTTGGTTTGAAAGGACAGGTGTCTGCCAGTAAAGGCAGAAGTTTTCCTTTGGAATAGAGACTTTAATTTCACTCCCCCCAAGTATTATAATTGTTTGAATCAAGGACTCTGAGGCAGAGGTAAGGGGGTAGGAATAACAGCTCTTTTACTAATATATCTAACTGTACAAGCAGAAAACAACAGCAGTTGTTAAAATTGCCGACAAAACAGAATAGCTAACTCAGTTCCAATGCCTTCTTTACCCCCAGGCATGCTCTCTCTGTGCTCGGTCCTGGTCCTGCAGCTGCAACAAAGCCCGGAGCTGCCAAGGGCAGGCAGGAGCGCAGGCGGGAGGGGCGGCAGCGGCCACGCCGGTCTCGGGTGGGAACGGGCTGGAGCGGCGGCTCCTCGCTCACCGTGTGTGTCCGGGGGATCAGCTGTGTCCGCAGAGGCAGGAGGCTGGAATGGGGCAGATGCAGGGCAGGTGATCACAGAGGGTCTGGCTCTCCTGTGTTCAACCTGGGCTGCAGACGGGGCATCCTCCTCTGAGCTCCCCGGAAACACGAGTCTCCTCCGGAAGCCTCAGAGGCCCCTCCGGGAGCCGCTGCCACCGACCCCTTTTGTCTGGATCATCAGAGACCCTGGGTGTAACCCAGCCAGCTCCATTGGCATGATAATAGGAAAAATTCTTTAAATTGACACAGTAATAGAAAAATACTCAACCCCCAACAGTACCATGTACATCCGTGCTGTGGCGAAAACTTGTATGATTTGGGCCACAAGAATATGCTTCTGCTTCAGCAATAATGAAGCCAGATGACAGGGAGGAGACCATGCTTATATGGTGAAGAAGCTGCGAGGATATGCAGGTGCCATGTATGACCCAGTATCGCAGCTGTGGAAACATGTCTGCAAGAATTAGAAGGAAAGACAGAGAGAATCAGAAGAAATTTAAAGAGGAGATGAAAGAGGAATTTCTCTAAATCTCAGCAATACAGATCAGAGGTTCTGGTGCCAAACATAGACGTTCCCCAGATGAGGAGAGAAGGTACACCCTAGAAGCTGAGCTGTGGTTTTCCCTGTGTGATTGTGGAGAAAACATGAAAAGATAGGATGGGAAATCTACTGCTGCTCTGGCAAAATGGGTACTTGAATTGCAGGACAGCAAGGCTCAGGGGAGAAGTTCCATCAAAAAGGAAGCAGGTCCAGTAGCTTGTAGCCAAACTCCCAGGTATGATGATGATGATAACATGTCCAATCCCCTTGAAGGAACCTCCAAGACATATGCCTGGGGAAAAGAGAATAACCAGACTTAGAGGGGCCCTCCCTCTAGCCAGGTAGAGGCTAGGGAAAACTGTGGTTTTTTAACTGTGTGGATTTTTTAGCCTGGCACATCAGAACCACGAAAACAGGAGGCATTGGTTGACTGATGTGCAGTACACACTAATCCCATCAAGACATGTGGGGCAGAATCTGTTTCCATTGCTGGTGTCATAGGGAGATCACAGGATTCTACTTTGGTGGAAGCTGATATGAGCCTGACTGGAAATGAGTGGGAGAAATGCTTTATAGTGACTTGCCCAGAAGTTCCATGCATTTTGGGCACAGACTTCCTCAAAAAAGGGACTCAGGTAGGCTTTCGGAATAGCAGCTGTAGAGACATAGGGCATCAAACAACTGAGCACCTTGCCTGGACTATCAGAGAGCCCATCTGCAGTAGAGCTCCTGAAGGTGGAAGAGCAATGAGTACCAATTGCCACCTCCACAGTGCACCACCAATAGTACAGAACAACTCGAGATGCTGTGATCCCCATCCACAAGATGATCCGTGAGCTGGAGAGCCAAGGGGTGGTCAGTAAGGCCCACTCACTCTTCAACAGTCCTATTTGGCCTGTTCAGAAATCTGATGGAGAATGGAGACTGACTGTGGACTATCGGGCATTGAATGAAGTGACTCCACCGCTGAGCGCTGCCGTGCCGGACATGCTGGAACTCCAGTACGAGCTGGAGTCCAAGGCAGCAAGGTGGTATGCCACCATTGACATAGCAAATGCATTCTTCTCCATTCCTTTGGCAGCAGAGTGCAGGCCTCAGTTTGCTTTCACCTGGAGGGGGTGCAGTACACCTGGAACCGACTGCCCCAGGGGTGGAAACACAGCCCCACCATCTGCCATTGACTGATCCAGGAAGCACTGGAAAAGGGTGAAGCTCCAGAATATCTGCAGTACATTGCTGACGTCATTGTGTGGGGGAACATGGCAGCAGAAATGTTTGAGAAAGGAGAGAAAATCATCCCCATTCTCCAGAAAGCTGAGAATTTTGCCATCAAGGAATACCAAGAAAAGCAAAGTCAAAGAACCTGCTCAAGATACGCAGTTCCTAGGAATAAAGTGGCAAGATAGACAGCATCAGATTCCCACTGATGTAATCAGTAAGATCAAAGCAATGTCTCTACCAAGCAGCAAGAAAGAAACACAAGCTTTCTTAGGTGCCATAGGCTTTCGGAGAATGCACATTCCTGAGTACAGCCAGATTGTGAGCCCTCTCTACCTAGTTATCTGCATGAAGAACAATCACCCCAAACAACAGCAAGTCTTCGCCCAGATAAAGCAGGAGATTGCTCATGCGGAAACCCTTGGCCCAGTCAGGACAGGACCAAATATGAATATGCTTTAGTCTGTATCCGGGAGCCATGGAGCCTTTGGCAGGTGTCTGGTGAGACTCGAGGCTGGCCACTGGGATTTTGGAGTTGAAGCCACAGAGAGTGTGAAGCCAAATCTGCTCCCACAGAGAAGGAAATTTTAGCAACTTAAGAAGGAGTCCAAGCTGCCTCAAAGGTGATTGGCACAGAAGCACAACTCCTCCTAGCACCCCGACTGCCAGTGCTGGGGTGGATGTTCAAAGCAAAGGTTCCCTCTACCCACCACACCATCAGTGCCACATGGAGCAAATGGATTGCTGTCATCACACAGCATACCTGTACTGGAAAATTTAATCACCATGGTATTTTGGCAATAATTACAAATTCGCCAGAAGGTGAAAATTTTGATCTTGCTGACAAAGAGGAAGAACAAGTGACACACGTTGAAGAAGCTCCACTATATAACCAACTGCCAGCAAATGAAACACATCATGCTCTTTTTACTGATGGTTCTTGCCACATTGTAGGGATGAAACAAAAGTGGAAAGCAGCTGTATGGAGCCCCACAAAACAGGTTGTACAAGCTACTGAAGGAGAAGGTGGATCAAGTCAACTTGCTGAACTCAAAGCTGTTCAGCTGGCCCTGGACGCTGCTGAGAGAGAGAAATGGCCAGAGCTCTACCTTTACACTGATTCATGGATGGTAGCCAATGCTCTGTGGGGTTGGCTGGAAAGGCGGAAAAAGGCCAACTGGCAGTGTAGGGGAAAACCAATCTGGGTTGCTGATGAGTGGAAAGACATTGCCACCTGGGTAGAGAAGCTACCTGTGAAAGTCCTTCATGTGGATGCCCATGTCCCTGTAAGGGTCAGTTCAAAGTTTCCCTGATCTGCCTTAAAACTGTCACAAGATCAGAGACTGAGACCTCGGGACCCCACTGCTCTCTCTGGACCTGAGTTCTGGCTGGCCAAGGTGGATGCTTGTAGATGCTTGTGGACTGTTCTGTAGTTGCATGCTGTCCTGTCATAGTACACTGCTTGCGAGCAGGTATGGGCTGGAAGAGCTGTACTTTCTGCACCTGCTTCTCAGAGCAATGGGCCTCTGCACACAATAGTCTATAAATCTTCCCACCCTTTGGCCAGAGGCCACTCACCTTGGAAAAGGACTATAATAAGATAATTTTCAGAAGAGGCTTTTCAGATCTCTTTGCCCCACAGACGGAAGATGCATCTATTGGCTGAAGACCAAGAGGACAATGTCCCATCTGTTGGTAGCCATTTCCCCATCCTTCTCTCTTTCTCCTTCCCCTTTTACTTTGTTTCCTTTATCTCTCTCTCTCTCTCTCCCCCCGTTCTATTGAAAAATGGAGTTGTTGGCACTCAATAAAGTGCATTGCTTCTTGCTGCTGAAAAAACTTGAGTCCCTTGCTGTTTGTCTTTTGCATGCTGGGGTCAAATGAACCATCACAGCTCCCACTCGGGCAAGCGGATCATGACAGTCCCCAAAAGTAGAGCTAATGAGGAGCAGAACACAACAAGCAGGTAGATCAGGCTGCACAGATAGAGGTGTCAAAGATAAACTTAGATTGGCAACACAAAAGAGAATTGCTCCTGACTTGATGGGCTCATGATGCCTGAGGTCGTGAGGGCGGAGATGCCACCTATAAATGGGTATGAGACCAAGGGGTGGATCTAACCATGGACAGTATTTCTCAGGTTGTCCATGACTGTGAGATGTGTGCTGGAATCAAGCAGGCCAAGCAGAAGCCCCTCTTGTATGGGGAGGCCTGGCCAATTGACTACATCATCCTTCCTCAAACCCGCTAAGGCAAGCACTGTGTGCTCACAATGGTAGAGGTTACCACTGGATGGCTGGAAACCTACCCTGTGTCTCACACTATGGCCCATAACGCCATCCTAGGCCTTGAAAGGCAAGTCCTTTGAAGGCATGGTACCCTTGAGAAGATTGAGTCAGACAATGGGACACATTTCAAGAACAGTCTTATCAACACTTGGGCTAGGGAACATGACATTGAGGGGGTGTACCACATCCCCTACCATGCACCAGCTGCATGTAAAGTGGAGAGGTACAACACACTGTTAAAAACCACCCTGAAAGCATTGGGTGGGGGATGTTTCGAGAACAGGGAGCAGTATCTAGCAAAGGTTGCATGATTAATGAACACTTGAGGCTCCACAACTGAGCAGGCCCTGCCCAGCATAATCTTCTCAATATAGTAGATGGAGACAAAGTCCCAGTGGTGCATGTCAGAGGTTTGTTAGGGAAGACAGTTTGGATCAATTCTGCCTCGAGTAGAGACAAATCCATTCGTGGAATTGTCTTTGTTTAGGGACCAGGTTGCACATGATGGATAATGCAGAAAGATGGGACAACATGATGTGTGCCTCAGGCTGGATGTCACTGCCATTGTCTGTATATAGCTACATACTGTGAATATCTATCTGTCTATCTATCTATCTATCTATCTATCTATCTATCTATCTATCTATCTATCTATCTATCTATCTATCTATGTATAATGTATGTATTTGTAGAGTTAGAATATATACTAGATATGGTAGCAAGCTGACAATATGGGGTAAGGGGTATAATGTCCTGGGGTGACTTTATGATGTTTGTATCCCAAATCACCTTTTCTATTTGTGTTGGATGTTGAGTTCTGTAGCTTTAAGACGGTTTTTAAGACTGGTTCCAGGAGTGAAGAGGGAGAGAAGAGGTGAAGAGTTTGTTATCAGAGACTGCACTTGCTTCCCTGCATCCTTCACACAGACTGTTGTCTGCAGTGGACAGCAGGAGAGAGCTCTTCTTTGTTTTTAGTTATTTGGCTAGCCGAGGCAGAGAAGTTCCCTGGACTGTGAGTTTTCTTCCTTTCTCTTGGAATTGTTTGAACCTGCTCTGGACTGTAAACCCAGAATAGCACTGGTAGCTTGCACCTGTGGCCCACCACCATCTCCCAGTGCCAGAGGGACTGATAACAGACAGAATGAGCTGGGCTGCAACCCACAAGACTTCTGAATTTGTCATCTCTTCAGAGAGGCAAGAGGTTTGTGCTGGGGAGTGCTTTGCCTATTAAATAAACAATTTTTTTCCGTTTCTTTCCAAGGAAGTATTTTCCCGAGCCAACTGTGGGAGGGACCATTTGAATCTGTTTCCTAGAGGGATCCCATTCGGAGATGGGATCCCAAATCCCAAATGTGCCCTAACCAGGACAAGTTGTCACTGTGCCACACAATGTATGTATATAGTATATGGAAATATATATTATTTCTATAGTATAGAAAATCCAGAGTTCTGAAAATTAGAATTTACAGATCTCCATCCTGTTCAGTCAAAGAGATAGGTAACTGATAAGGAAAACAATGTAATTGGCTGACACGCATTTTGCAACAGATCCAGAACACTTCTAATATAATGACAGTATGTTTGTTTCCAATAAAGCTTGTTTGGTCTGAGTGCACCTATCTTACTATGTCTCCTATTTAATCTCTACAGAAGAAGGAATAACTGTTCCTTTATTTAATAACATTATTATTTGTTGTATACTAATACAAGTATTAAAACAATGAGAATCTTTTAATAACTAAGTCCACTCAGACTTCCTGTCTTACTTGTCTTCACTCTCTTGATAGCTTTTTCATTTCTCTTTTGGGCAATGGCTTGGAATCTATCTAGACTTAAAATATTATATGTAAAACTTGCATAAATTATTTTAAAAGGCTACTCTAGAAAGTATTTTGAACTATTTATGAATTTAAACTAGGTTTGTAAACATTTTTTAAGAGCATTCACACAGAACATGTAGAGTTACAAATAATGAAAATTAGAAAGGAAAACAAAGGAGAAAATCCAACCAAGAGAATTCAAAAGATTGAAATGACGTATTTAAAATAGAATGGAATGGAAAAAGCAAAAACCTGGAGGTTTCTGCCTTTTCTAGCTTCAATATTAGTTACAAGTAAATAAACATGGATTAGAACTATGTGCAGGTCTGGGCCACAAAAATTAAGAATAATGTTGAGACACCTGAATACACCCAGAAGACAACCAAGCATGTAGAAGGGCTGGAAGGTCTGTCCTGCAAGGAGTGGTGAGGTTTGGAAAGAAGGAGACTGAGGGGCAACATCTCTGCTGTGTTCAGCTGCTAGAGGATGGGAACTGGTAAAGGAGGAGCTGAGCTCTTCTTCCTGAAATTCAGCAACACAGTGTGTGGGAATGGCTCAAAGCTGCATCAGGGGAGGTTCTGACTGGACATTAGGAAGGTTTTATTTTTTCTGAGAGGGTGGACAACCCTGGCACGGGCTTTCTAGAGAGGTGGTTGACACCCTGAGCTTGTTGGTGCCTTAAAAACAGGCATCTGGACAATGTCTGTGGGGTTAAACCTCTGGTGCTCTGGGCACCAACTTCATCAGGTTATCTTCTAAAATGGGCAAAGCAGCTAATAGCTGCTAAAAAGCTGCTTATTGCAGAAGCACATCAGTCTCAAAAGGCACAGTCACAGACATTAAAGTCCATGCTACTATGTTAAGTTTTGGTATGAAGTCCCAGATAGAAGCAGAAGCTGCTCCCAGAGGTCCTGGTGGGGCTGAAATTGCTGTGACAGTTCCTATCTCCATCTTGGGTATTAATGATGGCAGCAAGCAAAGCAGAGCAGAAGTAAAATAGAAAAGCAGTGGCAAAAGCACTCTCCCCAGAGAGCTCTCCCCAATGCATGCTCTTACACAGAATCTTCCCAACAAGGTAAGACACAAACTCAGACCATCACCCCTTAACCTATTAGAATTCTAGTTTCTTAATATGCCAGCTTACGTATAAACTACGCATACAGTCCATCTTGTTCTATCTGAAAAATGTAAGCAATATTCTTACCATAGCTCTATTATGTCTAAAACTATATTCCTGGAGCCTCTACTGAAAACACTAGTATGTTTTTCAACCTTCACTAGAACTTGCACTTCTACTCTGGCATCTAAACCTTTCACTTACTAAAAGTATTAGAGCTCATACTAAAATTACTTACTGACTTACTTACTTATCCTATAACTTAAACTTACACTAAAGCTTACACTTAAACTTCTACTTTATGTGTGAGTGGCTTAATACACTTCAATCCATCCAAAGGCTTTAATTCAATTCCTGCACTCTGAATTCTCTCTGAAGAATACAGAGAGACTCCTGGCTCACTGACTCCAACAACATTCTTCATAATGGGTTTAAAATTTGGTCGGCCCTAAAGTGTGATGATTATTGCAGGTCCTTCCAACTGTTCTGTTCTGTTCTATTCCCATTCCATTCCATTCCATTCCATTCCATTCCATTCCATTCCATTCCATTCCATTCCATTCCATTCCATTCCATTCCATTCCATTCCATTCCATTCCATTCCATTCCATTCTCTTATTAATTGCCATATATTTTAACCTCAACATAGGCTAAGCATTCAATCCAAAAGCAATAATGTTAAACAAGGATCATAGGAGCACACAGTTACTAGGATGGAAATGGCCTCAGGAGGGCTGTGGTTCAATGCCAGAGTGGCTCAACTCAGGGTCATCTGTGGGATCAAACCATGTCACTTAATCCAGCTTGCACTTGACAGCCTTGAAGGATTGAGTCTGCACCAACTCTGTGGGCAATCAGCTCCACTCATAGACATGCTTTCACCATTTCTCTTGCTCCTTAACAATCTGCAGCTCAACTATGATAAACTTATGTTCTATTAAAAGACCTTCAGCAACATTGGCAAGTATCTTCTGTTGCCTCTTCCTATACATGTGCACACAAGTGCAGATTTTGTTAATGACTTGTCCAAAACTTCACTTCCTTTTCCCAGTAACTTTTATATCTCATAGTGTAGGACAGTGTGTCTTTTCAAGCTGAATAGTTCTTTTTGTCATCTTCCAGATGTTCTGAATCAGAGCTAGATTTGCAATATGAAAGAAGCTCTAAACCCACCACTATTTTTCATATTCTTTCCTGTGCTTTTGTCCATCAGACAATATTCACCTTGTTTAAATAGCTGTTTTTTCAGCTGAAATCAGCTTAATTAGGCAAAAAAGTCAATTTGGCCCAATAAATAAATCAAAGGATGCTTTTCACACTTATGAATTTTTTTAAAAATTGTTATATAAATAATTAAGATGGTATTTTAAGAAATGCTGTGGTTAAGAAATTTTGTTAAGGTTTTAAGTAAATTATTACTGTATTCACTGGTCTGCTAATTTTTTACCTTAGCCAAAAAGTCCTTTAAGAAAGTACTAACAAAAGTAATTTTTTTGTTGGATGACAAAAGTTGCAAGTTACATAGCACTAATAGTATTTCTTTCTTCGTCTTTCAAAATAAAAATATTCCTTCCCCCTCCCTGCCCCCAATATAATATTATTCTGCCCCATCAGCCATACCCTTCTCATAGCTGCTTTTTGCTTCCCTTTCCCCTCACAAATTAGCACCTTGTTTTTTATCAAGAATGTAGTTCTGTATTTCCAGCAAAAATCAGATTTTCGAAATAATGGTGACAGTCCTTCAAAAGGGAAAGGAAAGTGAGTATTTAACAAAAATGTTTGTCTCATTAGGCTTTAGAATTAAATCCATGTACAAAGAGCCAAAGAAACAGAATGAGCAAATACTCTATAAATTGCTCAGCTTTCAGCTGTTGAATTTATTAACATATTATTGAATTTATTAACTTAATGTTCTAAACCCCATAGCAGTTTTCAATGTACAAACATGGAATACAGGAATAGCAAGAAAAATAAACCTTTTGATAAAAGCACTCTAGGGATAATAAATCAGGAAGAGCTTGAAGAGAAGAACAGAAATTGAGCCATTTTCTGTGCATTTTACCTTTAATATTGTGTTTACTCACCAATTGTTGTGTATCATAATTCTAATTGACTGTCATTGATGTGGTAAGCTACTGATGAGCATAGACACTCCAAGATGTTGGTATTTCATGTTCTTGCCAGAATTCTCCAAGAATGGCTTGTAATGGTCTCTTTCCTTCTGTTTTGCAGTAGGGCTAAAAAGTGTTGATCAGATCTTACATGGAAAAACAAAACCTAAGTTTTCTAAAATATCTTCATTTTCCATGTAAAATCTTGGATGCCTTGATAAACATTACAAAAAAGTGATGAAATAAAGTACTTTATCTTGGGAAAATCTGAACAGCGTGATTCCATTGAAAATGCAAATTTTTGAAAATTATGGGCATTTAAGAAACTGTAGGTTCATTTTCAAATATTTGGTTTGGAATTTGGGAATTCTCCTAGCTTTAGGAAAAATCTTCAGGATCTGCCTTTCTTTTGGTGCCTAGAAATTTAGAAGTTTTGCACCATGTTAATTCTGTCAGTGTGATAAATGTTAATAAATTTTACAGTTAATTAAAGACTAAAATGCCTGGAGAGAGGAGGGCAACAAATGATGGGACAGGACTGCAAATGTGTAAAATACGTTTTCTTTCAAGCAGTTACACAGTCAGAACACATTAAAATCACCCTGAAGCACCTGTTGTCTCCAAAGTCAATCACTACTGCTGCTTGCCCTCTCCTCCTTGGAACTCCATTTCAGAGTCTGACTGAAAACTCAGCTGACAGCAAGAGCAGGAAGTTGTTGGGAGGAAATTTGATGGGAGAAAGTTGTGATATACTAACTCACATGATCTTACCTCATGGATACCTCAGGACATCATAGGAAGATGGGATTTCCCATTCAGGCCAGTATTGCAGGTGTCAACACGAACCAAAGGAGTTTGTGTACTGTAACTGGGGTTATCATAATGCTCCTGAATTACATTCCAGGTTCCATTTCTGCTACTTGACCAGATACATTCCCCATATTCTGTTCTAAATTTACTAATTTCTTAGCGACTTTTGAGATCTTGCAAACAGGACTATGACATCACACTTTTTCTTCCTCTTCGCTTTTATTTTACTTGCAAAAGCCAAGTTAAGCAATTGCCTGTAAGATTTGCTGCACTTAACAGCATTTTTGCATACGCAGCAAAATGCAATAGAGAAACGATCTGATTGGTTGTTGGCAAACCCCATTACTAAGCGTTTGTTATTCAGTCAGCGTTCAAACTTTGCAGGCTGTGCGGAAATATTACAGAAGCAGGCGGTATTCCCGTGATGAGAAAGCCACCAACAGAGAGTTACTTGCTCCATACCTACAGCCGGGCCAAGGCTCGCCGGCCCCGGCGGCAGGCAGCGCGCCCGGAGCGGGGCGGGAGGCGGGGCCGGGACGCTGCGCGGAGCCGCCGCCGCCGCGCCCCGCCCTCCACCGGCGCCCGGCGGGCCCGGGCAGCTGCAGCGCCCCGCGCGCTGCCCCTGGCAGCCGCCGCCGCGCCGGCCCTGCCGCGCTGGGCCGCAGGTAGGAGCGGGCAGCGGCTGAGCCCTGGCCCCGTAGCCTCTGGCCTGCCCTCGGCTCCCGGAGCCGCGTGGGCCCAGGGAGGTGTGGGCAGCCGTGCGGTTTGGGCGGCGGAGGAGGCCCGGGGAGCCGCGCGGTGCCGGCGGCGGTGGCCCCGCGGGCTGAGGGGACGGGCGGGCCGTGCCGGGTCGCGTGGTGCGAGCGGCGGCCCTTGCGGGCTGCGGAGCGCGCCCTGCGGCCCTGACTGCGGCGGGGCTCGGCCGGCCGGGAGCAGCGAGGCAGGAGCTGCCCGGGCTGGAGAACAGGGTGCTGGTGGTGGTCCCCCTGGACAGGGAAGCTCCCTGGGGAGTTGGTCCCCCTGGGCGGGGAAGCCGGGGAGTTGCCGTGCGGGGTCTGCAGCCTGCGCTGAGGCTGCTCCTGTGCGCTCTCTGATCCACCCGATGGATGACAGTGTAAGCGGTGGAAAAGCCCTGAACTTACCTGCTTGTAGCTGTATCTAGTATTAGTGTATATATGTATTTAGTAGGCGTAACTGGTTCCTCAGTTGCAGTTTAAAGCCCCTGGCGGCCCCGTACTCTCAGGCAAGTGATAAACTTGAATATTACCTTACTATTGATTCTGACAGTAACAAAGTGCCCTGGTGCACAGCCTTCTGTGGGTAACTTTGTATTTCTTCGTAATAAATGTTGCTTAGTGAAGAGTAGACATCAGCTTAGAGTTTTGTCTTAATATTTACTCGGTGGCCTGTGAAGCTCACTGACTTCCCCTGTGCATTCAGAAGTGCATTAAAGTATTTCTTTACAGTATGAAACTTGGTGAGCTGCTTAGGTTCGTTAGCAGGCGTGTTTTTCCAGTTCTGTCTCTGCACGTTTACTGGAAGAGTGTCTTTGAGCATCTACAGTCTTGCTTTGAGTGGCCTGCAGAATGTAGGAAAACAATCTCAGATCTTAATTCTCTGTATATATTACTTTCATGCACTTTTATATAGGGATTTTGCCTAGCATTACAAAGAAAATAGAAAATGATAAACACTAACAAATGTTTCTTATGAACATTTCTTTGTAACTGTGTTCTCTAGAGTAGGCCAGGATGTCATACATGTGCACTTGTATAGCTGCATGCAGAAATGAATCAGTATCAGAAAGCTGCTCCTCCCACTGCTCTCTTGCTGTTGGTGTATTTTGAACCATATTCCAGCAATACCGGGTGTGCTTGCTTCAGTTGTTTTTTTTTTTCCCCCCTTGAGGAAGAGCATTTGTTAGAATAATGAGGATGGAGGAGGGTTGTTCTCACACTGCTTTTGAAGCAGAGGGAAATAAGGCAGTGGCGGTGAAATCACTGAAATTAAGCTCTTGCTCAAGAGTACTGACATTATAGTGTGGCTTTCTGTATAGTCTCTTCTTTGGTCAGCCTTATGCTGCTGGCTTGGCCCCCGGGCACATGTAGTCACATGCAAATATTGTATGATATGGCAAAGTCAAATGGGTCAGAACTGAGTGTTCTGGGAGGAAGACTTCTGTTCACACTAGTTATGAGTTTAATAGAAATTTACTGTAACTGCATGTACTGTTGGGCTTTTATTGATTGTTACTCCATTCTTGAATTACACTTGTTTTTGAGCAGCATGTAAGTAAGGGAAGGAGAATTTCAGAAGCAGGCAAACAACAAAACTTTAAAGATTTTATGTACATTACTCTAGTGAGCTTGAGAAAGTGACCTTTACCAATGTGAATGGCATAATGTGAAACTGATGCCGTAAGTTTTAGCTTGCATATTTTTCAGATTCTGTACTGGATTAGTGTATAACTCTGAACCTTATATAAAGTGTTAGTAAGTTCTCTTCACAGTTTAGTAAGATACAACAACCCTTTTTCCAGCCTGAGAACTGAGAACACATTGCAGCTTCAGGCCCAAGTAGTATAAATAACAGAGAATTGAGGAGAGCAGTCTGGGAGGATGGGACTTCATAACCTGAAGCTGCAATTGGACAATTAACTCCAGTATGTAAATGGACCAAGCTTATAAAAGTGTAGAAACTTGAGACTGAGTGTCCATCTTGGATGTAGCCACAGCCATACTCTTGCTCTACCCAAGGTATATCCTTTGAAGGCCTTTTAAGAAATACCTACTTTATTCCCTTAACACTGTCTAACCTGGGTTCCAGGTAGCCTCTTGAGGCATCAAACCCTTTCTACCAAATATCTAAATATCTGCTGCAGATTTTAGAAAGTTAGGACAAAGAACTAGTTACTTAAACTGCTTTCATTAAAAGACTGAAAAAACTGAATTGCATTGATTAAACATATTTTTCATAATATCTTTGAGTAGGTTTGTTTTTAAAGTTTCTTTCTTTGAATAGCTGTTCCTAGTCAGAGGCTGAATATTGCATGGTTTAGGCTGATCATTTTAAAATAATGTCATCAGAGCTGCACTGACTTGGCAGTATAGAATACTACCCAACCTGAAATTTTTTTCTAATGCAAAAACAGAGGAGACCTATAGTCCCGTTGGAACTTTGGTTTTTATAGAAAACAAATCAGTATATATTTGGTGAAAACTGGAATACTTTAAGCATTCTCCTTTTGTTTATTTGTTTCTGTCTCTTATTTTTAAAAGGCAGTTCAGTTTTTTGTTGACAAGCCAGATTGTTTGATGTCTTCCCAAGTAGGCTAACCTGAAAATAAGAACTTTGAAAATAAAACTTAGATTTTAGTTGATGAAAAGATGGAAGATCAAAAATACAGAGAAGTAAAAATTAAACAATAAGGGAAACATTATTTAACTTAGTAATCCAATAAAGAATAAAAATTATTTGTGTTACAGTATGCATCAGCTTCTTTGCATGCACCTCCCTGTTTAATTTTTTTAAAAAGTCAGTAAACAACCACCTTTATGCTGGCCAGGAGCATAGTTTTACTGACTGAGTGAAGGGGAAGTGCTTGTTTGTGATTCAGTCCTGCAAGGAAGTTGCATTGTCCATGTGGAAGACTCTAAATATTTCTGAGAAGTTGTTGTCTGTTAAACACTTCTGTCTAGTATTGCTTGGCAGAGAAATGTTAAATTGCCTTCTTTCCCACCATTTTCTTTCACTTCTGCTTGCTAAATCTGCTCATACAAAATTCATTAGTCTGGTCAGACTATTGACATTCCATCTGTCTCTTTTCTGTGTAAATGGTATGCTCTGTTGTGAATCTGGTCTAAGCTAGCCACTTGTGTTGCTTGTAATTTCTCAGTAGTGCACTAATGACCATCTTCAACTTTAAAAGGTAGTTTTCTGGATCGTAATAGTTTTCTGTTTAAAATTGTGTAAATGTCAATTAAAAAACTGGTTTCTGCTACTTGAACTAGGACCATATTGATATGATGTAATCATCTTTTCAAAAAGAGCATCTTGTGAATTCTAGTTTTATGTAAGCCATGTGGTATTTATTGCCTGGTATATTGGGTAGCTGAATGGCTTAATATTTTTACATGCTGACAAGATCTCTCCCCCTCCCCTCATTAATACAGACGCACACTTTACTCCTTGTTTTGTAAGCTGTTTTACATTACATTCTGAAGTTGCTGTGGTGGCTTTATTAATTCAGTAATATCAACTCATGTTTTCTTAAGGCCCTGCAGGATTATAGTGTATGTCTTACACATAATTTCATTTTCTTGCATGTAATTTTGAGGAAGTAAATCTGTGCTACTCTTAGTTGCTACTCCATAATGTTTTCTTATTGTGGTACAACCATTTCATATTGCCCCCTTTCTCTTTAGCTTAGAGGAGTATCAAATTTCTTGTAAGGAACAGCAAACATTTTTTTTTTTCCTTCAGACTGCAAGGGGAATGATGTAGACCTTATTTTTTTACTCCTTGCAAAGAGGCAATTAAAATAATTAAAAGTGTGCTGGCTTCACATGTGCTGGGTGATTTCACTTACTCCTGATGTTTAACAGACAAAATATTTTGTCTTTTAAGTGCATTGTATATATCAATTAATGGCAGCATAAAAGGGAAAAGCATCAAAATTGCCTTGATATCTCAATTCAGTATTTTTGATTCTTACTGCTGGTATCACCACTGCCATTTCCATCCTGCTTTTCTGGTTGCAATCACTATAATTTTATCAATGTGTCATATCTTAGTGATTCTGAAGTAATTTTATTGCCTACAGACTTGGCATCTAAGAGGAAGAATCAGTTCTTAAGAAGAAAACATTTACTGAATGGACAGAAATTTAATGCTTATCGAGAAGAAAAAGGCATGTTGTCAAATCAGTTCAGATTCTAGCTGAGGAGATAAGGAACAATAGAAATGCCAAATTACAGAGAACCAGTTATTTTGTTAAGACTCACTTACAGTGGTTTGGACTTTTTACAAAGCATAGGAATGTGGGAATTGAACCAACTGAGATAGAGAACATAAACCTGAGACCCTGGGAGGCTGAGCATGCAGAGGTGCTAATTAGCTCATTCGAAAGTAAGTCTTATTCCTAGCCCTGATTCTCTGTGTGAGACCTTTGACATACAAGGTCACGTCCCTGTCCTGTGTTCTGGGTTGGACCTTTGCCCTGTGTATTGTGAACCCCACCCCTCCCCACAGCTTTGTTTGCTGCCTGCTCTTGAACAGCATTGCTTTTGGATGCTGCCGTCTTGCATGGATTAAGGATATCTCTGGCACACGATTGTACCAGTCCCATGTATTTTATTAGCCATGCTATAACCCAGTTAAGCTGATGAGGTTCTCACAAGGGGAAAACCCCCCACGTGGCACCCCTGAACAGGGACTTCTCATGTTGAGAGGGACCTGCAGGCATTTTCAGGTTAGCTGGATTATAGCAAACTGAAATAGGAGCTCTCTGCCATGGAAGTCGTTGGGCCTGATGCATCGAGCAACCTTCAGAACCAGTCATCTTGGAACCCTTGTGGGAAAAGCAAGTGAGCAGAGGGAAGAGGAAAGACCCTGTCGCTCCTCCCTTTAGCTTGGTGGCTTCTCCTGCCTGAATCCCCCAGTTTTTCTGGGTCGAGAAATGGGACAAAGACTTTCCACCTTAGAACAGGACATATATGGACAATTAAAAAAACTTTTAGCAGACCATGGGAAAGAGGTGAAAAAATAGGAACTGAAAATCTTACTGAGATGGGTATTGCAGCATTTTGTCATAAGAGTATCAAGGAAAACAACTCTTTCTTTAAATACTGAGTAATCAAAGTTTGTATTTAGTAAATCACATTTCTTTTTGCAGAAAGACTGGAAGTAATACATGTAACAGAAGAAATAACACTTTACTGGGGGGGGGAAAAACCAAAAGCCTGAGTCCAGTGAGGCACACTGCAAGAAGACATTTCAACAATAAATTATTTACAGTGCATATCTTGTAATATCAGGCCCTAGTGTGTCCTGCATGTCTGTTTTTCATTTGTCCCATGTTATGAGAAGGATGTGAGTGGTATCTGACTTTTGATAAAACTTTGTGGAAGTTATACAACTTCGTGAAATATTCAATAATCAGAAAGCCTTTATATTTGCAAAATGGGGAAATTTTGATGGTTTTACACTGAAAGAAAAATCCCAAGAGTATTAATGGATGCTTTGAGGTCATACAGTGATTTCTGGTAGTTAATATAGCATATATCTTCATTAATTCTCTGCTGTGTGTTTTAGACAATTTTCTCAGTATTTATCCGGATTAGGTCTGGTTGAATTCTTTTCTGAAGGCCATTCTAGTAGGTATTGATCAGATGAATTCTCTTGGTAATTGCTATTTTCAGTTACTTTGCTTTTTTTTAAAAAAATATATGGATTAGCAGCAAAGGATATGCCATCTTGTTGTTAGTGTCCTTTCTTAGATTCAATACTAATATTTAATTATAAGTTGCCTTGAATTGGCATCACTTTGTTGTCATTCTGTTTGAGAGGCAAGAAGACAAGCTAACTGGGTTCTGAAGAAGTAATCTTTTTGAACAGAAATATTGTTTTTCCAGTGTTGTAACTGATGCTGGGAATTACTGATGAGCTTGTAAGCAGCAGTGAACATAACAGAAGTTATTAAATGCTTTATAACCATATAAATGTCCTAAAAATACTGTAGAAAAGTTTTAAATATCCATTTATAGATGGATACTCACTGTGAATCTCAAATTATTTTCTATTTACTTTCCTAGGAGTCTTTTTAATAATGTCTTAATGTATTTTCTGGTTTTTTGCACAGATAAGGATACAAATAATTTTGAAGCCATATGGCAGCTTGAATAACTGGCATTAAAATTCTTGGGAAAGAAGAGTTGAACACATACATGCTGAGTTGTGGTCCTTTGTTTATGGAGCTGTCCTGTCATTCCTGTCACCAGCTAGCAGTGCTGTTTCCCTTGAGGTTTTGATGTTTGCTTCTGATGCTGCTGTTGCTTTTAAATGTCTGAAAGATTTCTTGCTTTTAATACTGTTCTTCATCCTGCAGCACAGAATGGGAGTCTGCAGTTTCAGAAGCTAAAGTACTGGGCTGGACCATGCTGGCTTGAGGACTTTCTGCTCTGATTTTCCTTTGTACTGGTTTACAGTGAGGGTAATTACTGTGCGTTGATTTCTGAATCCTTCCCTTCTGCATGGTTACTTTTCCAAGTTGATTGCTCTTGGTTACCAGAGCATACATGCATGTTTCAAACAAAAATAAATTAATTTTAAAAGTTGTGTTCTGAGAAGAGCCTTTCAGATTTTAAACTCCTAAAGTGCATGAAGATATTTCTTCCTCCTTCCCCTTCTTTAGGGCACACACTGTTGTGCCAAGTGATTTGTTTATTCTGGGCTTGTTTGACTTTTTTTTATTGTGTTTTTGGTTTTTTTGTTTTTGGGGGGTTGTTTTTTTTGTTGTTGTTTTTTGTTTTGGTTTGGTTTTTTTCATGTTTTTTTCTTTTTTTTTTTTTTGGTTGGTTGTTTTGTTAGTTTGTTTGTTTTGTTGGTTTTGCTGTTTATATGAGCAGGTAATGTGGTTAATTTCCCACCTTGCAGTACATCCATTTTATTTGTACATTTTCTAGCATCGTTTCAGTTTCTTTTAACATAACAAATTGAGTCTGGAAGGTTCCAGGAGAGATTTCCAAACTGCAAGATAAAACTTCGGAATTAAGAGCACAAGCAGATACTTAGGTTTCTTGCCTAAAGTCACAGGGTAGCTGAAAGTTGTAATGCAGGATTTCTGTGTGCTGTGCCTCCAGTAATCATGGTTCTTGGTGGTACATAATTTCAACTTCAGAAATTGTCATTAATATCTTTGTCTCAGCACCTGAAGCTTGATCAAATTTACTGTTTCACTGCTTGATATGGTGTTAAAATAGAAAACAGCTGTTGCTGCTGCTGCTGCTAAAATTGGTAATTGACTTCATAAATAGATAATGAATTCAGTTAAATATAATGGGAAGCATTATTTAGTTGGGTGAACTTTGTGGTAAAAACTTTTGGTCTCTGCTTTGCTTCAGTATTTAAATTCTTTATTTAACTGTTTTACCTGTATTGTCTGTTTCACAGAATTGTTAGGGTAGGAAGGAATTTCTGGAGTTTGTTTAGTCCAACCCCAGACCATCTAGTCCAACCCCAAAATGCTTAAAAATGCACTGGATGAAGTATTGTCTCCAAAAGTTATGGTGCACAAAACTGGTAATGAAAAATCCTAAGTGCACCGTGACTGTGAGAATATGAGACCATAAGGAACATTAGAAATAATCTCTCCATAATAAAAATGTATTAATGGCAAATAAAATCCTCCTTTGCAAAACTGTGGGCATTTTGTTTGCTCCTAGTTTATTAGCATAGGGAGCTGGAGGTTTGACTGGGGACTAAGCAGGGAAGGAGAGATAGGAACATCACACTCCAGTCACTTAAAACAGGATTAAAGCAAAAATCTTTTGATCTGGGTAGACACAAAAGATAAATACCAAACAGATATCGTGAAGGGGTAAAAAATCACACAGAAGTTTACTAGTGAACTGTAGAAAATGAGGAACTTTGTCAAATGATTTAGTACAACATGAAACATCACAGCCCAGATGTAGTCCACTAAACATAGTTAAACCCATTTGATGTTATCTTCTGTGAAACAAAAACTAGAAGAAGAAAGGGAGAAAGACCGGAAGATGCAGAAAAACAGACATAGCTACCAACTCCAGGGTTCCAGTCATGTAAATCTCCAAGATGAAGGTAGGATTAAAGAACAATATACTTGCCTCATGGTCCTCCTTCTTAAACACCCTTTCCCCCAGGTGGGACTTTGGATTGTTTGGCCATTTAGGGGCTGGGGCAGGGCACCACCAGAGCAAGGCCTGACCCACCCCTACCATACATTCCAAGCCCCTAAGATGTCTTGAAACAGATTCCCAGTCTCTGACAGAATATTACTTGAACTGCTCCTTCTCAGTCCCTTAATAGAAACAAGATAATCTTACATTTTGCATAAGGCTAGTAATTTCTTTTGCAATACTTGCACACAGCTCCCTTTCTTATATTAAAACAAATTAATGGAGATTTGTCTGAATGGGATTTTGGGGAGTGTCTAATTGCTGAAGATGGAATTAACTATTTTCTTGTTTGTTGAGTCATTGCTACTTGGCCTGTGATGTTCTAAGCCTCAAAATTTCAAAAGTTTGAAATTCTTGGAAGCATGTTTTAAGTTAGACTTATTTGTGGAATGTTACTAAGCTTTTGAATGCAGTTGTTAGTCACATATAATGAATTTCAGAATTGTTTCTGCTTAACACTTAGATGCTAACTTCCCTTCCTTTAAGTCTTGTTGCATTTAAATGTGATGTAGTTACGCTGAATTTTTTTGATGAAGTATACTGACTACAGAATCACTAGCTACAGTTTAGAGCAAAAGTGAGTCTGACAATGAAGAAAGCATGGATTTGGAAACAAATGTGACCTTTCTGTTTTGTGAAGTAGCTGTGTCACTGAAACAGTTCAGATGACACTGAAAATAGAAATGAAAAAAGGCTTGCAGGTGTTCTGGCATCTACTGGGGTATACTTGCTGTGATGGTGACCATATCTTCCCATGCTAGAGGTGATTATAGCTTGTAGTGAGCACTTGTGTCTGTAAAGGCACCAAATAATGTGTTTGGAATTGCGAGGGAAGGGTAAAGTAGTCTGTTTCCAAGAGAAATAGGAAAAAACCAAATAAATATTACTTATTCTTAAGATGCTTATAATAATCTAATGCAATATTCTTTAAACACAGTAAACTCTGTTAGAAATACATTAGTATCCTATTAGAATAAAAGAGTGTGTGTTTGATTAATTGTGAATAAAACATGATAGGTGAATTTTCTTGGGGAGTAGATGAGGATTGCTGGTGACCTAATCAGACAGGTGTGGAGCAGCTAAGATTCTTTGAATTTAAAGCAAGCTAGAAGATGGAAGCATTGCAATATACTCAGATCAGGTTTGGTCCATGGTCGTATCTGAATGAGGTGGTACCTTTTAGGCATGTTTTTTGAAAACTTTGTTTAGTAAGAATATTGTCAGTAGACAAATTACACAGGAAAGATGGAGGAAGGTGCTGTTTATCTGCTAATGGATGTAGATGCTCCAAGGGGTGAGGGACTACAAGGAATCAAATGCACCAAAAGGCAGGAAAAAATGATCCAGAGAGATGCTCCATTTTTGTGTATGATAATACTCAAGTATGTTTTTAGCTATTCAGAATTACTGGTATCTTTATGGTATCTTTTTTATAAAACCACCCAAGATAGTTTTGAAAGGCAGATGGTGGTGATAGTTCTGTTATGTGACACCATGCAGAGCTAAGATCAGTCTGAATAGGGAAATACTGGTTATGAGTTCTGGGTGATATAAAATTCCATTCCTGTGGTCTTCTCTCAGCACCTTGTGTTGCATTTTCCAGTGAAACTCTTATTTTTTCTTTTAGGATCAAAGCTTTGTATTTAAAATGGAAGTTGATGTGAATGGAGAGTCCAGAACTGCCCTGTCTGCCCTGCCTGTGCCTCTTGCAGAGGTGAGTTCTGCAGCCAAGATGGAAGCAGAAAAGCCACGCTGTTCCAGCACCCCATGCTCACCATTGCGGCGAACAGTTGTGGGATATCAGATCCTTCACATGGATTCTAACTACCTGGTTGGCTTCACAACTGGAGAGGAGCTGCTAAAATTAACCCATAAGTGTACGGGAAGTGAAGAGAACAAAGGAGAATCTGTTCCTAACTTGGGCTCCAAACATCTTGATTCAGGACTGCCACGTTCTTCACGTTTGTACAAAGCTAGAAGTAGGTACTACCAGCCGTATGAGATCCCAGCAGTAAATGGAAGGAGGAGGAGACGGATGCCCAGCTCAGGGGATAAATACAATAAAGCTTTACCATATGAACCTTATAAGGCACTTCATGGTCTCCTGCCTCTCTGCCTTTTGAAAGGTAAAAGGGCTCATTCAAAATCCCTGGACTACCTCAATTTAGACAAAATGAGCATTAAGGAACCTGCTGACACAGAAGTGCTACAATACCAGCTCCAGCATCTTACTCTTAGAGGGGATCGTATGTTTGCAAAGAATAGCACATGAGCTGTCATCTCAAATTTAGAAATGGTGTCTGATCTTTTCTCTTGCTGCAAAAATCCACTGTTTTACTGTGTACATGACTGTCCACATTGTAGGTGGTTTTATCAGCTCAGTGTTACCAGAAGGTAATTTATTTGAATACAATCTTGGCAGTGCAGTGTTCTACCAATACTTGGAGAGAGAAATCTTTCCTGATCAAGCAGCTTCAGATACAGATTTGACTGCAACTAGTAGATACTTCTTCAGACACATTTTAACAAAAAAAAAGCTTTTGATTTTGGGTTTTCTTTTTCTGTGCTGCTTCATCTACTATTTACAGTAATTCAACACTGACAAATTAATGATGTCTGCTTGGTTGCTAATTTTGGCATGATGTTAAAAAATGCTCTTGGATAAGTACTCAAGGATGTTTTCTGGGTTTACTTTTTGTTTCTGTAGTAAAATGTATGGGTTTTTCTTACAACATGGACTGGAAAGTGAGCTTGATTGGATGAATCACTTGCTATTTAAACAGTCCAATTCATACATTTTAGCAATGCTCTTGATGTGGGTGAGATTTGTTTGTGAAAGAAACCTTTGCAACTTGAATCCTATTAAATTATTTTTTTAGTTTCTGCATGAAAGTAATTGCTTTGTCCTTTTTATTCTATAAAACATGTTCAGAATAAATATTTAAGTTATTTTAAGGAAATCTTACAGGAAGTGAAGATTTTTGGTTGTTTGTTTTTTTTGGATTTTTTAAGTAGATTTTGTTTTTTATTGTCTTGAGACAGAAACTGGAATGTCTGTACTAGTATGTTGCTAACGTTTTTTATTTTAATTTGTGATTTTCATTTCATCTATAGTAGCAGAAGTTGTCAACTTCAGCATAGCTTTGGAAATTCTGTTGACTTGAAGCACTGAACGTGAGTTCTGATGGGCAGATTTTTTTCTTGATAGGAATGCAGTAAAATATTTCTTGTCAGCATTGAAGAGCTGATTTTGAATTTTTCAGCAGAATAATGCATTGGGTTACTTTTGTTACCTAAAAAATTTTTATCCAAGCATGGCACCAAATGCAGTTTTGACAGCTGTATTCCTACATGTGTTTAAAAGATTTTGGTAACTTTAGTTTAAAAATTAAAATAGTTTTCATACTGTCTTTATTTTTAGGTGCAGTCTTTTACTGAAGCAGTACATAACTTGATTTTGCCTGATGACCTCTGCAGAAGTTAAAAATAATTCATACTGCTTTGAAACATAAGTTATTTGATCAGTTGTTTCTGATAGAGTTAAGATTTTTTTTGTTTATTTGTTTATCACTCAGAATTATTATAAAGCACTAGTTAGTGCATGTGCTCTGAAAAATGCGTTCTTACCCTGTCACTCCACAGTTAAAATGAAGACAGCCCACTAGTGAGCATTTTGTGCTTTGGTTATTTTTTTTTAGGTTTATTAGGAAAAAAAAGTGTATTTTTCAAAGTTAACTACACTGGTATAAATTTAATGTCTTGAAAGTAAAGTCTTCCTATATAGTCTTTATTTTGAAAAACAGAATATGGTCAAATGCCAAAGAGATAGGGGATTTGTTTATGGAATAAGCACCAATGTTAATTGAAATATTAAATTGTATTTCTGGCTGAAAAATAAAAATGGTATTATAAACAGCTGTTGTGGATTAATTTGCTATGTAGGAGAAAAAGATGTTTTTAAAAATGCAGCTTTACACCAGGGAACATTTAAAAACAACTTGGGGTCCTGGATTTCTGTGAAGTAAAAGCTTAGTTATTTTCCTTTATTTCGGGAAAAGGGCAATGCATTTACCTTATGTCTGTGTTTCTGATGTCCAGTGCTGTAATTGTATGGCTACACTAGGAGACTGCTTGATGGCTGTTTAGCTGAGTTCAGACATAGAAAATGTGTTGGTATTTTATCTTTGGTGATTTTTGTTTGTCAATATGCTCAGACACGGTCATCGTGATAGCTTAACTCACACACACTTGCAACCCTCATAACATGGGAAATACTATTTACACTACCTGTAATATAGACTGAGCAAGGAATTGTTAATAGATAACTTAGTTTTTTCTAAGTTTCAGTGGTACCAAAGAATCAGAAACAAATTTTCCAACATAATCAATTTTTAAAAGCTCAATAGTGTGGTCTGGTTGACACCAGTTACTAAGTTTCACCGTAAAATAATTATGTGCTAAAAGGAAAACAGTTGGAAGAGATAATCCTTATTGATAATATAGACAGCAAAAACTAGAAAAAGTGCTTTGAATAAGACTGATTTTATGGTGGAGCTACAGTACAGAAGTGTAAATAAGTTGCTAAGCTGTTTCAGGAAAAATGTAGATTTAAACTGAAAAATGTAGATTTAATACAATGCAAATACCTTTAAAGACAATGTCAAGCTTGGCAACCAACAGTAAAATGTGTCTATCTTCGCATGTTGTTGGAACCAGCAAGTGAGGACTTATTGATAATTCTGAGGATGACTTTTTGCATGAATGGTTTGCTGTAATCACTTAGTTGGGACATCAGTTTCTATGATGGGTGATTACACTGTACACTGTAAGAGTGGCAGAAACACATGCCAGACAGATCCTTAGAAGAATACAGTAATGTTTGAATTACTGGTTTGTTCTTTTCTTGTGTCTCACCATACATTTTTTTAACTAGAAGGTGATGCCAACTTTCCAAGTCTTTAACACCTTCTGATTATATGGGGTTTTGTCTGGGTGATTTTTTTTCCCCCCTTCTTTATTCCATTACAAAAGGACTCAGGGAAGAACAGGCTACTTTCAGGTCTACATGATGTGAAGGCTTCCTTTCCTCCTTGAAAGGAGCAAGGGAACATTACCCTAATATTTAAATTACACCTTCCTTGACTTACTCTTAAGTAGTTTGGTGGTAGAGAATGACATTGATGCAAACCTAGAGAGGTCACATTAGAAGAACTGGGGAAGGAAGACTATCACTTCTGGGGGAAAAATCCAAAATCAGTTGGCTTGTGTAGAAAACAAAAGAGAAGGTGAGGAAATTAACTGACTATATTTTATCCAGTTATAGTAGATGAGTTCTCTCACCTTGCCTATGCCTGGTATCACCTATCAAGGAGATGGCCTGGAGTAAAAAAGAGGGGGAGCCTCTTTTTAAGAGGGGGAGAACCTTGCACAGTCTGTGAAAGAGAGCGAAAGGACAGGAGGAATTCATCGTAATATATTGGGGAGAGGCTGGAGAAATAAATAGGAAACCTCGGAGTAGCAGCGCAACAAGAATAGCAGGAGTATGGTTCTAGTGTCACAAAAAACCAAACACATGGAAGGAGATGGTGTGCTGGCCTCCCTAGGAAGCAATGGAGTGTTTCTGTGTGTTTAAGGAGGCTGATACAGTATCTTAGCAAAATGATGTTATCAGTCTGGGCTGCAGTGAAGGTGGGAAGCAAGAGCTTGAGGCTGTGTAATACTTTCATACTCATAAACTTAGATGAAATTCAGATAAGAGTGCTGAAGGAATAAAATAATAATTTTAATTCTGATTGAGCATGGCCTGAATTCAAATTCTGTGGTGTTTTATGGTAATGAGTAGCCCTACACAGGGTGAATAGGTAGATGGTGCAATTTTGTATTCTGAGAAGTTGTATGAAAAAGCTAAACTGTTGTTTATTAAGTTACTTTATTATTAATTTAAATTTTTAAAAAAATACGAAACTTTCAAGCTTCAGTATGTATTATGGTGTTAATATCAACTATGATATTTGGTAGGATTATTGTTGCATTCCATTTTTGGCATTTTGCTAGACCGTCCCCTGAGCTGTTATTTTTGTGATGAGACAGAAGTGCTAAAATATGCAAGAACATTGAGAGCCGTACTGACAGCCTGAACCCTGTGAGAAAATGGAGCAAGCTGTGATTCGCTGTAGTGCTTTACATTGGCTGATTTTTCAAAAAGTCAAAAAATGTTAGAAAAAAGCATGAGGTACTGGGATGCCTTTAGAAGTCTCCTTCAGGCCAGGAATGTTGCAGCATGGTGTGAACTAAAGTCTGCAAATGGATAAAAAGCAGAAGGGGAGAGAGAATATCATTGTGCACTGGAAGGTTGAGTGATGGAACATCAACATTTTAAGCTAAGTGGATAAGAGCAGAAAAGAGAATGTATTAAATGCAAATTAATTTTTTTTCTGCCTTATTTCAGTGATTTGAAGTTTTTACTGTTAATTGTGGGGAACATATTCCAATTTTTGTGAAGAAAAATTGGAGGATATCCAGAATAGCTACATCACCAAGCAAATGACTGTATGCAAGATTTTTACCTATTCATCTATAATAATGCTTTCCACACAATTTAAATACTTCTTTTAATATTTAATATTTCAATATTTAGCTGATTTTTTTTCATAATTAGGCTTGGTAAAGACATAGTTGAAAAAAAAATTGAACTAAGAAATACTGATGGGTAAAAATGGTAGATAAACCTTCATGTAAATAGTGGCCTTCCTACCGAGATTTTATAATAACTGTGAAGTAGAACTGCAAGCCTAGGGTTAAAAAAAGAATAATTCAGCTCTCCCAGGTGCAGAGGTGGGATGCAGTGATCTGTAAAGACTGCTCTGATCTGTACATTTTATGAGACACAAGCATGTTTCAGAGATGATGAAGTGCTTTGCAGATTTTAGTTTTAACTTTTCAGAGAGGCTTTTAGAAGGCTGGAGTACCTGGTTCTCCCAGAAACAGAGTCATTTAAATTGGAAATTACCTGCAAGATCATCGAGTCCAGCCATCAACCCCCTCCCAAGTCCACACTAAACCATCTCCCCAAGTGCAACATCTACAGGTCTTTAAATAGCTCCAGGGATGATTGTGCCAGCCTAGTCCTGGGCAGCCTGTTCTAGCGCTTGACAACCCCTAACATGAAGAAATTTCCCCTAATAATCAAACTAAACCTCCCATGGTGCAAAGTGACACTGTTTCCTATTGAGACTGTTTCCTGTTGCTTGTTCTTTAGAAGAGCCTGACCCACGCCTGGCTACACCCACGCTCTGGTTATTGCAGAGAGCAACAAGGTTCTTCCTGAGCCCGCCAGCTCCCTCAGCTGCTCCTCATAACTCCATTCACTTCTCTGGACTCACTCCAGCACCGCAATGTCTTTCTTCTTGTCAGAGGCTCAGAGACCCAAAACTGAGCACTGGATTTGAGGTGCAGCTGGTTTTGAATATTTGAATGTTTTTATCTGCCTTCCACTTTCAGTAGGCTATTTGAGATAACTTCTTCTGTCTCTTTAGAACTAGGTTCTAAGAAACATGGAGAAAAAAATCCTTCTTATTTTTAGATACTCTTGTCATATAATAGGTGCTTTATCTGATTAACTGCAGAGTCACCCAAGATTTTAATCAGTATTGAAATTGCTACTGCACTAACTGGTAACTTTTCTATCTGGCCTCAAAAAGAGACATATTTTTAAATGCATAGAAATGTTGGCATTTTCCCTACTTACATGATTTAGGCTTCCAGTTAATGGGAAGATTGGCATTGGTTTTAATATTAGAGGATCTGAATTAATATTAGAGGATTTCAGAAAAATAAAGCTGTAACACTATTTGGCTGTAAAACTTCCAATCAGCTGTCTGCATTCCTATCTCTTATGGAGTTCTTGATTAAGTTAAAACATCAGCCAGAAGGTAAAACATTTTTGGAATTAAAAGATGGCCCCAATTTTCCAGGAAAAAAATCTTGTTTTATCAGTTCAAAATGTATTATCAGTTGAGACTTGCTTATGTCAGGAGAAATAATTTGGGAGCGCTATTTTTTGTATTTATGTGACAGTGAGTTGAAGGAAGAAGGCAGAAACCTTATGAGAGCAGCTAATGCTAAATACTAATTTATATAAATACTGCCAGAAAAAAAAAAAAAAAAAAGGTAAAAGTATATGTGTTAATCAGAGGAGACATGACAGTGGCTTTGTTCAGTAATTGGAATCACTCTTTTGTCTTTTAAAGACAACTTAGCAAAACAAACCTGTAACAATGGTATCTGCAGTATTCTACTCACACAAGTGAAAAGTTTTCTCATATCTTTGATCTGGGAAGTCCATTTAATCCTTGTGTGTTGTGAAAAGGTAGTAATCCTGACCAATAATTGGCAGAAGTTTAAATTTCTTGTAGTGGAAGGGTCTGTAATGCTGCTTGTTGGGCCAATTTCTACACATCAAGTAATCATTCTGATTAAAGCTCTCTTTTAGACTAAATATTTTCTGTGATTGGAAGACTACATCTATTTTTAGCCATCCAGATAAGACATCATCAGGATACAATAAACTGGCTAAAGGATTAAATGCCCACTACCCAAATGCAAACCTAATTCTTAAGTTGGAAAAGACAGCCTTTTTAAAATTCTTTGATCAGCATTAGTCAACTTGAACCCTAACTATAGCACTAATGTGTGCTATATATGTAGTGAGGGGGTTTTTTATATTTAGCAGACAGCTGCTTTCTCAAAGAATTTTTATTGGACAATTTATTGGAAGAAGCTTTTCTGCACTTTGCTCCAGATGACACTGAACGCTTACCTCTGGGAGAATTACTGGGATACCTCTGTAACATTTACATTATAGTTAGATTTATAATTGTTATGGGAATGAGGAAGTCAGGTAACACACAGAATTTATCCATGGAAATCCTAAACATGTTTTAATTATGTAAAAATAAAACAGTCAAAAAAGGAAGAAACCTCCAAAACAAAGCATTCCATTAAACCATATCTGACTCATTAGAAGATTTTGGATTGCTATCACAGGGGAAAGGCTGATGTTGAGACTTAAAAAACCTACTTAGATGTACAGGACAAGGCAGACAGTGTATGATAGACGGCAAAGTTGGAAACAGTATTATGAGATTGTTGGAAAACTCACTTTTCTGTGGAAACAAAAGATGGTAGTGAAAAGTTCTCTAAATGCATCAAAAGCAGGAGTTCATTTAGGGAACAAATGAGGAGATGGTGAGTGAAAAAAAAGTCAAGGTGCTTGAGATTGACAGACTTGGTGAATTCCTTGTTTCATTTTTGTTGCTGAAATTGTTGGGGAAAATCTCATGCACATAATAACTTATTTGTACAAGAGGGATCAGACAACAGGTTATCAGAACAATGAGGAATTACTTATTTATAATTAAGTGATAGTAGAGGGTACTCAAAAAATCTTTAATTTAAAAATGTGAGGGAAGAAAAACTGCATGAAATCTCAGCCCAAGGTATTGAATTGATGTTTAATTTTTTTTTTTCCTTAAACATTGAATGAATCAGTTGGTGTCAAAAAAAGAGAGTTGTCATATTTTCACATAGAGGCAAAGTCCCTTCTGAAAAAATGTGTTCCAACCATGCATGAGTTCCTGTGCTCATAGCAGGGGTACATCAGGCTGCCCATTAAAACTGAGGTGATGCCAGGCTTGGTTGTCTTGCAGTGTCTCTTTGACCTCTTGGTCAGGAATGTATTTAAGAATTCTACAGATGGAGTAACAGCTGTCAAAGCACATCTGGACAGTGCAGAAATACTCATCTGCAGTCATTGTCCTTGTAGGGTATGTCTGTGCTGTGCTCCATATTCTGACTAATACACTTGACTAAGTCACCCGGTATCCTCTTGCTAAAAAAGAGAACAAGGGAGCAAGAGGAGCCAACTGGATTTAAAGGAAATAGATACAGGTGTTGAACCCCATGGACATGCAGAGTAGGTAAACAGCCTTAGCTAAGGCTAAGGCATCACCCAAGTGACCTGAGCACCCTTGGGAAGTGTGGGGTGTTGGGACAGCATGGCTTCTCTCTGAAGGGAAATCCCAGTCAACTCAACTTGGTATGTGTTCCCTGAGTGAGTCAGAAAGCATGCAGGTAAAGCTGTCTAGTGAGTGTTCAGAAAGCCTTTGGTGAGGGTGTACACCTGAGATTATTAAAACTTGAAAGCTACCACAGGGTTGGAGGAGAGATTGCCAGTGCACAGGAGGCAGAAGTGGACCTTGGAAAGGGATAAACGTTTTGGATGCTGGTTGGGTTTTGGTGGGTACACTCAGGGCAAACTGCAGAACACAAACATTCTTACTTTGTGCAGTGGATTATAAAAGGAAACCCCTTTTGTTCATATTTGTTTCTTGAAACTAAGTCTTGGTATAAGATACCTGTGAGTAATCAGTAGTCTAGAGGAACTATAGTTAAGTAGTTCTTGTGTGCTGAAAGTTGTTACCTTCATGAATGTCTGGTTTTTATATTTAAATTTTTTAGAATTTTAATAATAATTTTTTCTCATAAATTGCTACTGTATTATTGTCACATGCTATCTTCTTTGGAAATGATGGAATGTGAGAAATTAAACTACTTACATTGTATCTTTTGTCTCATGTCTTGAGACTTAACAGCTCAAATAATTTCCAGTATCCTCAGGCTTTATTTGTGGTTATTGCCTTGAACTCTGGTAATGGATGAAGATGAAGGAAATATTCTTGAGAGAGCAGCTAATAATTATTATTACAGAGGATTAAACTTTTTTATTCATATACTCACCCTTATTGAAAGTTGGTCCATAATTCTTGATTGCCTTTTAAGAGGTGTTTGTGCATGGAAATGTATTTCCTATTGGCCTGAACCTTAGATTGGTGAAACTGTCTTACTGGAGATTGAACTTCTGAATTATTTTCCTTCCTTCCATCCTTCCCTGAGGCTGAAAAAGTTAAGACTGGGAGGGGCCATTATAGGGTTTAGTCTGATCTTAATATAACATCTAGTATATGCACATGAGATCCATAATTTCTGGTTAGAGCTGAACATTCAACTGAGCTGCAACTTTAGCCATTATGCCCTTATGCTTTCTTATTTCACTTCACTCTCACTATGCATTTTAAAACAGACATTTTGAAATTAGTTTAAATTCCAATTTTAATTGCTTTTTATAATAGAAAAATCTAAAATTCACAGTTGCCAGAGCTTCCCTAGACAGCAGTGCAGAGAGTTTAGACTTCCCTGAACAAAGCATTGACCTGTGTTAAAAGCTTGCAATCTTTTTCAAGTCCCAAGCTGCAGCCATAGACTGAACAGGGCTGCACATGGTCTGCTTTACTTAAAAACTTTTCTTTGAGTTACTGTGCTTGTGTTTATGTAGAAAAGCAGGATGTAGCCAAGTGTTTGCTCCATGGTAGTGCAATCTGCAATATTAAAAGGGTAGATTCAGGCTTCTGTATCACCCATGTTCAAAAACTCCCTGTTCCTATTAAGTGAAAACTGTTGTCACACACTAGTTAAAGACAAAGTTATTTATTCAAAATTCTCATGTAATAATTACTTCCAGGCTCACATTTCCCTGTTGTTGAGAAGCAGCTGTATTTTAATGATTGCTTTTGTGAAATTGTTTCCTAGGCTATTCTGTGCTTATCTAAATTTGGACTGAATAACTATAGATGAAAGCCTACATCTGATGTATTGACTGTAGTGATTCAAAAAGGTGCTTTTTTTGTTAACATACGTCTTCCTAGGGAAAAAAAGAAATTGTAGAGCACAAAAGTTGCGGTGTTCTGTGCTGCCAAAAAGTATGTAAATACAGTTTTGCTATTTATTTTGGCTTAGTATGTCTCATGAATTAAGATTTTAATTCAATCCCCCCTGCCATTATGTTCCCACTCCTCACTTTGTGTTAGTAGTCACAGTGAGCCACCATCTATGAACTGCTTTATCTTGCTAGAATGATACAAAAATAGATAAATTCTTCTGGAACAAATAGTGCAATAATATACCTGTGTTCTGCAATGACCCTGTGCATATTATCCACATTGTTTATTTTGAATTCCTGTTTTCCCCTTACCCCAATTAGTGCTGTTTTTTCTCTGCATCACAAAGCTAACTGCCTCAAATTCAGTGTTAAAAAATCAACTCTCAAACAGGGTTTCAGAGCTAAGTACTAAAATTAGAAAGTACAAAAAGCATTACTCAGAAACATAAATGCATTCCTTGCCTATATATTAATCCTCTGGGGTATATGTGTGTCTGTATTGTGTGAACTATTTCTCAAGACCAAAATGCAGTAAATTTCTGTAGTATGCTGTGGAGCCTGGGGGTAAACTGAATCCCATAGGATGTGGCAGTTGCTAGGGTAACAAGCATTATTTGTGACTGCTTATTTTAAGAACTCTTTGTGAAGGGCTTTTTCCTTCTTTTCTCCTTTTTTTAAATTCTCTCCTTCTTGCCTAAAAAAGGGATGGGAAGTGGCATTTAATTTCCACACTTTTTAACAGCAGAACATGATGGGTTTTTGACTCTACTTTAACTAGTAGAAACAGAGAGGCTTTCACAGATAGGGCCTCATTTATATCTGGAAGATATGTAGAATTTTAGAAGAGTACATTTTTTCAAGCTTTTCTGTGGCAATAGATTTTGCTACCGCTGACAGCACAAATAAACAGAATAAATTTAGTTGGGAAATATTGAGTGGTGTCATCTTGCTTCTTATTGTAATTCAGTCTGAATTCATAGGAACACAAAGCAAAGATAGAACAATATTTGCAAAAAGAGAATAAAACTGTGTTGGTTTAACACAGCCTAGTTTTTGGTGGGGCTGGGGGAAGCCACAGAGGTGGCTTCTGAGAGAATCTGCTGAACCTTCTGCTGTGTCTGGCAGATTCAATCCCTGATGGCTCTGAAACTGGACGTTTGGTCCAGTAAGAGAAGTTGGTCACTCGTCTGTAATGATGTATTTAAGAAAGAAGAAAAACAATGCCTGGTTCTCTTCCAAGGGGTGCAGAGGCCACACCATCACAGCCAGTGTCCATCTCAGCACTGCCAGCGGTGGGCTTTGCCTGCCTGGCCGCTTTTAGCCAGCCACGCTGAGAGCAGAAGTGCAGGGGCAGCAGCAGCAGCTTCTCCTTTTCCGTGCCCCGCATGAAGAGAGGTGCTGGATGGAGCCGGTGGGGCCATCAGGGAGGGGCACGATGAGCAGAACCCAGACAGGATCAACTCTTCAGTGCAGCTAAACCCTACAAAGACTTCTCAGTTGACAGAACTTGAGGACAAACCAACCTATGGACACCAATTCTCTCCCAAGTCAGAGAAAAGGAAAAGGTGAAGACATGTGAGGAGAACAACATGGCAGCACCAAGATCAGTGAAAGGAGGGAGGGCAGGAGGTGCTTTGGGGGTCAGAGCTGAGATTCTTCTACAAGTTAAGGTGAGCACTATAACACAATGAACTCTTTCCATGTAATTCATGAAGTGCGTGTGGAGATGCAGAGGTCCACTCCCAGCCATGAGGAATGCCAAAAGGCATTCATGTTGGAGTGCATGGATGCTGAAAAGCTGTAATCTAGTGGGAAGCTTGAAGAGAGAAAGAAGCCCTAGCTTCCACTATACCCCATGAACTAAAATAACCCACACCATGTAACTTGAGAAGACTATTTTGCCTGTAGGAGGGATTCACATTATGGCAGGTTGGGCAGTACTGCTACTCCTGAAAATTAGAACCATCAGAGAAGTTCACAGAGGACTTTCTGGACTTTCTCCTGTGGGAAGATCCCCATGGCATAGCAGGAGAAATTCCTCTCCCTAAGCAAACCAACCAAAAAAGTGAAAAACTGATGCAAATTCCCACGCCCTGTGTCCTTGCACTGTCAGTGGAAAGGAGGGAGGGTCTGGAGGGGAAAAAACGTGTTCTAAAGGTTTATTTTGGCTTTCATTGTCCTCTTTTAATTCTGTTAATGGTGTTTTCTCTTTATACCTTTTAAGTTTAAGCCCGTTTTGCCTTTAGTATTTTCTCTTAATCCTTATGTCAACTTACTTGCCCTTCAATTTTTCTTTCCCCCTCCTCTGCTCAACTGTATCAGAGAATGAGTGAATGCTTGTTTGTTTGTTTGCTTGTTTGGTTTTATTGTGGGTGCCTGGCTTTTAGCCAATGTCAAATCACGACAAAAACATAAACATTTAATGGATTTTTTTTTTTTTTTTTTTTTTTTTTTTACATTAGAAGTTATGGCAAGAATACAGTGTTTTGCCTACTCATAGTAAAAAGAAGAGAGGCAATGCAGTAAGTTTGTTAGCATGAAGCATATGCTAAGTATATGGATTGATCAGTAAGAGGAGAAAATTGAAATAACTAGGAAGAAACGAAGTGATGCAGGAATATATATTAATGGTATGTACTAATTTTTAATAACTAAATATGAGTTTTCTGTGGCTGGCTGTGCTTTCATGTACAGCTCATTAATAGAAACATTTCTAAGGAGCATTTTAAAAACTAGAATAAACAAGGGCAGTAAAAGATCAGCATTTATGTCATTGTTGGGTGTTTTTCTACTTTGACTATGTTTGAGACCAGAAGCTGAAATAAATTTTTACAGAGCAGCAGCTTTCAGGCCATCTCAGGAAATTAATTCAAACACTGCAGTCTCATGCTTTCTCTCTTCATTTTCAGAGTTTAAACACACCCTCTGGTGTTGTGGCACAGTGTGAAACCATGCTGGTGTTGTTTTAGGTGCATGTCTTCCCTGTGTGTGTGCACAGCTAAACAGCTCCATGCCCCTAGCATTTGTAGCTGCTTTGAAACCCAGAAAAAGGCAGGTGAAGTTGGTTGTTATGGAACTGGTTTCTGCCTATGTTACCCCAGTAATCTCATGACAGAAAGCAGCTATTCCTCTCTTTTCTTTAAATGTTGCTTCAGTTAAGATGAGGCAGTTTAAAATCAGATTGCTCTAGAATATCTAAAATGCAGGAAAAATTCAGTCCCATTTTGGGAGCAATGAAATTGAAGGAGTTGTTAGACACAGGCTGAAATGTTTTTCCTAGGAACTGAATATGGTGTAGTAAAGGCTTAACAGTTCGTGATACAAATATTTTTATTGTCTTAAAACAATGGAGGGATGGATGGGGAACCAAATGCCATGGCCAGGCTGGGCAGTATGAAGTCAACTATTGTGACATCTCACTATCAGAGGTGAATACTCAACCTTCTCTTTCACCTAGAAAGAGTTCAGTCTAGAAAGCAGGAGCATTCAAGAAGAATACAAGTAAAATAAATTCTATTTTTTTGGTAAGATGTGAAGAAAAGTTGTTTCTCTAGTGGTGCCTAAATTGTTTTGGCATATGAGAAATGAGAATTTATTTTCTTTTTTAACAACAATGGCTTCTCATCTTGGTTGTAACATCTCTCTTTTTATTTCTTTTTTTTTTATGCTGGCAAAATTTATATGCATAAACAGAATTAAAATCCTTGTATGGTAAGAACTGAGTTAAAATTGCCACAAGAAATTATTTCATCATATGATACATGCCACTCTCCAATATCACTCTGTTATTTTAGATTATTTGCTTGATAAGATTAGTTAATTGTTGTGTAAGTACCTGCTCACTGCGTTACAGTGCCTTTATGGGTACATTGCATAAAATAGCATATTCAAACTTACTCCTTTCACAGCCAATCATCTGGAAGACCACTGCAAATTTGGCTGCTTCAGTTTAGCCTTTATTCCAGCCTAAATATCACCATTATATTTAGGTCAATTATGTCTTCTAAGCTAAACTTCTCAGTATAATTATAACTTGCATTTCCTGATAAATAACTAATAATTACGTATTTCCTGAATATTAAATGCCTTAGGATTGAGTCTGGAAGTTGGGTTTTTTTAAAATCAGGATGTAATTGTTCCTGATAACCAGGAAAAAGGTCATATTGAAAAATTTGTTTGCTGCAGGCACTGTCATAAAAGAAAGCACCACTTCAATCATTGTTCAATGATGGTCTTTGGCTTAATTTCTCCACTATCTGCTAATGCATAAAATATCAGCTGCCACATTCTGATTTGTGGTCAAAGGCTGAAGACCTGCAGCACAGTCAGTCTGATGTCTTCTGGCTGTTTGTGAGTCCACCAAAGGGCAGGAGACTGGATGAGCCTGATTTCAGCAGGAATCAGAAATCAGAGCGGGTGCTGGAGCTTGCCTGATCAGCCCACCTGCTCCATTACACTTGTTCTCTGTGGGGCAGGGAAGTGTCGATACTGTGCTGAAAAGCTGGCACCACCACAGGTTTTGATTTATCCAGGCAGGAAAATGAAGTGTAAAATACAAAAAAGGAAAACTGCCAGAGGGAAGGAGGCGTGTTTTCCTGGGTCCAGGGAGTTCTCATTCAGACAGGAGCCAAAACAATGGCAACAGTGAGAAGAGAGGTGTCTTGGGGTGAGTGTATGATGCTTGTATCCCCAAATCGTCTGATCTGTTGGTGTTACATATTGAGTTCTGCAGCTTTAAAACTAGTTTCAGGAGTAAAAAAGTAGAGAAGAGGTGCAGAGTTTGCTATCAGAGACTGCACTTGCTTCCCTGCATTCCTTCACACAGACTGTGTTGTCTGCAGTGGAAAGCAGGTGAGAGCTCTCCTTTGCTCTTAGTTAGTTTTCCTGGCTAGCTGAGGCAGAGAAGTTCCCTGGACTTTTTTTTCTCCTTTTCCCTGGAATTGCTCTGGACTGAAAACCCAGGGGAGCAGTGGGAGCTGGCACTTGTGACACACTGGGTCTGGCCTGGTCTGTAGCATTTCCCAGCACCAGAGGGACTGAGAACTGCCAAAGTGAGCTGGACTGCAACTCCTGGAAGGGACTCTTCTGAATTTGTCATCTCGTCAGAGAGGCAAGAGGTTTAGCTGTTTAGCATTGTTCATTTTTGTGATGAGGAGTACTATGCGTTTGAAATAAACAGCGTTTTTTTTCCCACTTCTCTCCAAGGAAATATTTTCCCTGAAAAGAAGAACTGCTTAAATCTGTTTCCTAGAAAAACCTCACTCAAAGGTTTCCTCCCGAATTTGCCCTAAACCAAGGAGATATAGGAGAAAATGGCACTTTTGAGATGGAACCAAGTATCTAATGCAAGCATATCTAGAACATATGTGTGAACAGCATAAGGAAAAGTTAGGAAAGGGAGCAGGGCAGAAGTTGGTAATGCCTGTCAGGAGGAAGCATACAGAATTCATGACATAAGATTGGCTATTGAGTGGAGGACAGCAGAGTAAGTTGAGTCCCAGTTTTGAGCCCTGGCAGGGGCCATTTGGGAGCAGCAGACGATTTCTAAAAACAGAATGAAGTGTTCAAAGAATTTATAGAAAATATTGGACAATAAAGAAAGGGAAAAACAGAGGTCTTCTGGAGATACTCTGTGAACTTCAGTTTGAGATGTGCCCAGAACACTTGGACCTTGGTTCACATCACTGCTGTGCAAGTGACACGTGGGTATGAGCTGCAGGCAGAGACACAGCAAGATAAATAACAATAACTATGTTTAGACATGCAGTGGCTTTAGGTGGAAAGACAGGAGGTGCTTAAAATCATATCTTCAGAAATTTTATGTATTTGTATTTCAAAAAATCTTGAACATTTACTATGATTTGGGGTAAGGCATTAAACGAACACAAAACTTTTTAATAGGCGCTCCTTAATGCCTGTAAATGTTTAGATAGGGACTGTCTTCTTCCATTAGCAATCTAAGAATAGAGGTTTTCCTATCTGATTTAAATCAAAGTCCAGTGGAGCAGCTAATGAGATAAAAAGTTAAAGTACAATCTTACGGGCATATTCTCAAATTTTAAACAGAAAGCTGAGTGTGAGACTCACTGACTAATGTGTACTCTTGTTACAAATATCTTCCTGTAGCATCCAGTTAGAGGGCTGATCTTTATTTACCTTTCACAGCCCAGACAAAAATAAAGTCTTAGTTGAATTAAATGTTAACCTTGGATGATTTTGCTTAAGTGTTTTAAATGACATTTAAATATTTTATAAATTAAATACTGTGCTTCAAACTGAAAAATAGAAATCCAAGGTATGGTTTTGAATTTAACTTTTGAAAACAACTGAAATGCCAATGAATTTTGAAGTTCTTTTAAAGTTAAATTCACAAATTTTGCAATTAGAAGTTTGGTTGAAAAATCTTTCTTCAAGTCAGCTGCAAAAAATTCTTTACATTAGGTTTCTCTTAACTAATCTGTGTAATAAACTGATTTGGGTCATATATCTTTCTGTGCTCGCATTATTACTATTTTCTGTGTTCTTTCTGTTACATAAATTAAAAATAGATAAATAATGAAAAGCAGAAATAGTCATTTAAATATATTTCTTTTGGACTTTTGGACTTAGATTTCTTTTCCTGTTGATACATGCACATACGTAAACCCCTTTATACACAGTTGAAATGACTGGGATAAATCTGTATGAAACTGGAAGAGTGTGGAGCCCACAGGTATTTGAATAATCTTTTTATTGCTTCAAACTGACATCATTTGGAACTCAGAAGAGATAGCAGCAGAGAAGGGTTTGGCAAAGATCACTCTTTATCTGGGTATAATACATGACAGTAGTCTGGCTGGGAAGGACAATTACAACCTGCCCAGACTCCTGAGTGAAATGCTTTCATGAAGTATTTGAGAATTAAATGTGAATACATTGTGAAGGATCTATTTTATAATGCATCCCCAAAATAATAGCTACAAAGCCCAAGGATATATCCACATGAAATATTGACTTCCTCAGAACATAATCCCTTCAGCCCTGGATTTAATTCCTATCTATTCTGCTTGTGCTAATCAAGTCTGCCTACAGCTATTCAAGCAATTAATACCATAGATTTCATGCAAACATGTGATCTTATATACATCCTTTAGTCATAATACTAAGCAGAAAAAGAAAAATGAAATAAAATTTCTGCAGAGAGGACTGGTAGGCTTTATGAAACCTGCAGTACATAACTCTCATAGTACCAGAACAGTTGGTAAATGTCAGGGTTACAAGGTGTGTAATTACGGTATTCGTAACTGAAATAATTTCTCTTTTGGTCAAAAATAGAAGTAATATTAAGCAATGGAATTAACATCTTGTTCCTCCTTCGGAGGCTTAGTTTCAATGCTGTTCCTTGTCTGCACAAGTGGCTTATACCCAACTCACATTGCATTTTAATATCTGTCATCCCTCAGGCATAAATATATTTGTTAATGACATTTTTACTGCTGCTTCTCCACACAGAGCAACATTTCACAATTGAGAGAGGTCTGTCAAACAGTCAAACTGACCAACATAGCATATCTCAAGTCACTATTCAGAATTCATATCTACAGGGGTAAGCAATCTATTCTGAATACTGCTAGTTTAGATTTGGTCAGGATCCAATGTTTCATTTATTTCAGTTTCCTATATTTCCTGAGAATAACCAAAGATTTCGGTATATGATTAGTAAAGTTTTCATAGTGCATATTTATACTCCAGCAGGGTTGCTAATATTTATGGTCCTTTCTCAATATTTTGTGTATGAATTAAAATATATATGTAAGTATGCTGTATGCATTTATATTCTTATATCATCTGTAGCAAATTCAGCTTCTTGGAAAACACTTATACCATGGCAAAACAGAAAATAACACAAAATAATATAAGGTTGCTTACAATATAGGTAGAAATTGTGACCTATTTTAGTTGTTATGGTAGTACTATGGGAAAATGACTGAAGGTTGTAGATCTGCCTGTTAGAGAGGCCAAATGCCTGCAGGTCCTGTTGATTCTTGCTGGGGTGGATATTCAGCACCCCTGTAAACCTGTCTCTTAAGTGTTTGCCACAGATATCTTTAAAATAGTCACAGCTTATTCGGCAAGAACATAAATATGAGAAAAGTACAGGTAATCTGCTTTGCATATTCCAGAAGCAAACAACCTGTTAAGTATTGTCTTCCTATGATTCTGCAAGAGCTGTTAATAAACAAATGCTATTCCTTCCAACCTCTGCTGTTTGGCTGATGCACAAATACCTTCTGGTGTGATAAAGGGATATGTAAATCAAAGATCTTTTTTGAAACAGGAGTTGATTAATGTTTCCCAGTTTCAGTTTCATTTTCATACATGCTGCTTGCCTCATGCATTTAAAAGACAAAATAATTAAGACAAACTTATTTAAATTATGTGCACATTGCTGATATAGCAAAGTTGTAAAGGAAATACTGTCTGAAACTTTAAAGAAGAATGTATTAAAAGTATGCCGATTTAAGTATATATAGTGATGATTTGAAGACCAAAAAATCTATTGTGTATTTCTGGGTCATGGGTACAAGATATACTGCCTTGAACTAGGTTATGTTATCTCCTGCTTCAGTGGAAAGGAAATTTTACATTTGCTATCACAATATTGACAGGGGGAAACCTCCAGTGTCTTGAATCTATAAAAATGACTACAATTCAAATCTAAGGTGAGACACAGGCTAAGCTGGGCAGAACTCATAACATTTGTAGATAAAGAGGATGACATTTGAAATGGACATGTAACTGAGGCCTGAGTTCAATACACTGTGGAAGAGGCTCACTGCCTTGTGTATTTGGGTTATGATTACAGAGTTTTTTTTTTTTCCTATGTTTCCTGTAATCACTTTTGTGGTTGCCAGAAGTCTGCACTCAAACTTTCCTTGAGAAAGTGTACAGGAACATTGTAGCCCTATAGAATAAGGTCAGATGCATGGATCATGAATCGTAAGAAACACTCAGTAGCTCAGGAGTGCTGTGAGCATTTTGAACTGCACAGAAAGGGTGGGTGCTTTTGGCCTAGTTTCACTTTCACCTGGTTGTGACTCTTGCGTTTCTCCTGCAGGACACCAACAAAGTGTCTGTGCTTTGACATTTGGGATTTTAGATTTGATTTATTTTGCAGAGGGCTGACTAAGGAGTGTTGTCTGATTGCAGTCTAGTAATTTCCAGTGGCAAAATGGAAAGGAGCATGTTGCCAGAGTGCACAGCATGGCTTTCTTTAAGTTCACTAACATGGTTTTGTCTTCAAGGTGAAGTTCAGATCTACTGTTTTCTGCCACTTTTAAGGAAAGGTATCTAGCTAGACAAATACCTATAAAGGATACCTATAATAGGTACAGCAACTGCATTGGTGTCCTGATTTGAAGGACAGGTGTCTGCCAATAAAGGCAGAAGATTCTTTTTGAAATGGAGAATGTAAACCCCTTCCCTCCAAATTATTATTATAATTTTGAAATGAAGGGTGCTCTCAGGCAAAGATAAGGGAATTAGGAATAACAGTTTTTTACTAGGAAAATTAAAATAGAAATACAGTATTACAAAGAACAATCCCAACTCTGACACAGTCAGAATATAACCTGACACCCCGTCAGTCAAGGTGTTGGTAGCAGTCCCATTAAAGGGTGGCTACAGTCCTCCTTCAGAGGCAGGTGTGGTTCAGTTGTAGCAGTGCTCCTGTAGAAGGGTGCAGTTTTCCTCTGAAGGTACAGGGAAAGGTCTGGTGTTCCTCTGGAATCCAGTGGAAAGTCAGATATCTTGCTGTCCAAAATCTCAGTTTTTTATCTAGGTAGGAAAGGCTTGCCCCCCCCCCCCCCCCCCCCCCCCCCCCCAACTAAAGCATCTCCCAGTGGGATGATGTAATTTTATCAGTCACACAGCGGGACTTAATGGCTTATTAGCAGATGATATCTTCCTGAAGGGAGGATGGGTTGTGGAAAAGATGATGATGATTGCCCTACCTAGTCTTAAAGATGGCCCATTAGCAGATAGCATGTGCCACGGAGATAAGGAATCACTATCTCACGAGGCTTCAACAGACGGTGATAGAATACACATTTCTGGCCACATCAACCCAACATAATTGGCTCTTTGGTGAAATGCATTTGGTATAAAATTTTAGAGATGGCAAAAAAAGCTTTCTGGTCACACGACAGGTGTAGAAACCTAGAAACCCATTTCACTTCTTTTTCTGTTTACTTCTTTAAAGGGGCTTAATGTTGTGTTTAGCCCTCGAAGGGAAGGACAGACACCACAAAAAAACACAATACAAACTCTTTGTTGTGAAAGAGACCTCACTGAGGTAGAACTAGATAGCCTATAGATCTGAGATATCACAGTTGAGTTTGTTGGTTGCTGTGGGCAAATGTTGAGTGTACACAGGCATGATTTAAATATATGAATTACTGGGAAAAAATGCTTATCTGCAGAGCATGTATCCTGGTTTAGGACAAATTAGGAGAAAACCTCCGGAAGGAAGCCCCCAAAAACAAACCCCCACGACTCCTCCCCCCACCACCGGGTTCGAGAAGAATTTCCTCAGAGGAAAAGTGGAAAGAACCTGTTTATTTAGCAAACAAAAATCCACTCCACAACACAAGAATAAAACCAACCACAGATGACTAAAAATAAAACTCTTTTACCAGTCTGAGAGGATGAACAAACTCAGAAAGTCTCCGGCGCTGGGAAGAGCTGAAGCTTATCACGAAAATGCAGACTCCGGGTGCTCCTCAGGTCTGGGTCCGCAACAGGTTTGGATGGTATTCAGGAAAAGGGGAGAAGGAAAGAAAATAAAACAATCCAGAGAAGGAAATTGGACTGCCTAGCTAAACTGATAAGGAAAAAGCAAAAGCAAAGCCAGTGAGCCAAGACAAGCAAGCAAAGCAGCAGCCAAGGAAGAAAAGCAGCAGCAAAAAAAACCCCAGCAAAGTTTCCCTAAACTCAGACGAGGGGGAGGGGCACCAGCTAAATAGACAAAACAGACCTTAACTTTCAGGGTCAATTCTGAAAGCAGCAAACATAATCCCAGGCATAAACAGCACACACGATTGGGGAAACAAAGCATCATAACATCAGCCCAGGACAGCAAGTCAGACACTTTTACCAGGCTTGTTGACCACAGCTTTCTGCACCAAATGGTTTGTTCTGTAACTCTGCTGCTGTCATCTTCATATATTCACAGCGGCACTCCAAGGTCATGTGGAAGATGAAAGAAGAATTCAAATATTTGAGACACTATTTAAGTTAGTTAGCTTATTTAGGTTAAATAGGCTACAGTATTAATAGCTATTTTTGCAGGCTTGCTGTACAGAGGAAGGTTACCAGTTTTTCAGATTTTAGTGGTAACCACTATTCAACAAACATGGCAGTTTCCCTCAAGCAAGGAGAATCTGTCAAAATGCAATATTATTCTACCCCATCACTGCCAAAACTTTTGAAGATGTCTGTGCTGTGCATACAGTTCTCATGAGTTACTATTTGCTTACTTCGCATTTCTGCAGCTTTACTAAGGAACTTTAGACACTATAGTCTAAGCCTACACCTCCACTTTCCTGTGTGTCTTCACTGGCATCATACTTCATTGTCTTGCTCCACTCCAAAAATTCCCCATTTATTACTTTTTCCCTTCTTTTCCCTGGTCTGTTTCTGCTCGTCATGCTCCTTCCTTTTTATCTCCTTTCTTTGTCTCCCTAGAGTCTGGCTGGTGCTTTTTATTTTATCCTTTGGTCTGGATGGCTGCCTGTATCTGTCAAATCTGAATCAAACCCTTAAAATTAATTTTGTCCAAGGAGCTATTCTGGTTTATTTGCTTTGCCTGTAGTCTCTGTTCTCAGTTTGTTTGGGTTTCCTTCCACTCCCTTTTCCATTGGATCTTATGTGCCAGGGAAACAGAGGGCAAAAAAAAGGCAATAATCTGGGTTTGTGAATCTGTTGTGTGTTTGTGTTACTGAAGGCTGTAAGAGTGTCACTATGCCTTTTCTACTCTTGGTCCATCAAGGATATAAAGCTGTTAAAACTCTAGTTCTTATTTCATGCTTTCGGTTCTGACAGTTCCATCAGCTGGACAGCAAAGCAGCTGCAAAACACATTTGCAGCACTCCTTTCAATGTCACCAGCGCTGTTTGATTAAAAAGTGATCAGGGAGGGATGGTTTAAGCCTTGGTCTAATGAAGTTGATACACGAAGTCCAAAAACAATTGCTTTTTTTGTCACACCTTCTTGCTTGCTCCTCCTGAACACAGGGCCAGAACAGTTTGTTGTTTCCTTACTGAGATACCCTAGGCAAAGGCGATGGAGATGCTACTGGGTTCAGAAGCAAGCCACCTTGAAGCTGGCTTGCTGGAAGACATCTTAGTGCATCTGAAAGATACCTTTGCTTCTTTGCATAGCCCCTAGCAAATCCTTTGTGTTCTTTGAAGCTGAGTTTTTCTTCTGGAAGGGTTTTCTTTTCTTTTTTTTTTCCCTTTTTTTTTATTCCTAGAAGGAGCAACTCAAACTTTTAAACGAAACCACCACTCTTTCTATTAACAGGAAGTATATTTTCAATACATAGTGGATATAATGCACTGCACAGGGAAGTTTGCAACCTTTCATTTTATATCAACAGGGGCTTACATGTTCCAGACTGTTAAGCCTCAGCCAACTTGGTGCAAAACCTGCATGTGCAACACACCAAAACTGAGACATACCTGAGCAAGCTTGTCACCTTGCAGCACGACCACAACACCCAGTCACATTGCCCTGGTGATCTGAGCCAGCTTGTCTGCAGCAGCCTGGGGGTCAGCATGTGCAGTGTGGACCCTTAGGCTAGTTTGCATATTGATCAGTTTTTGCATATTTATTTTTACCACTAGATCGAGAATTGCTGCTTCTTTGGAGCTGTTACTAAGCTATTCTTAATAGATCACAGCCAGCTTATGTATTTGGAGGCAGCTCTGAGTAGTAGTTACAGGCTATTATACTGCTGGGAAAGAACTTGCTATTTATGGTTACTAGAACAATACATATAATAATATACTAAAAAAAATCAAGACGGTGGGAGGTAAAAATAAAAAATTATTTTATGTCATTGCTACGTGGACCTGAAAGTAACACTGTTCTGTAAAAAAAACCTGATAATACAATATCTGCTTCATTCTACCAATCAAAACCCAAGAAATTAGAAAAGCTAATGGCATGGAAATATGACTTTTTAAATTCTATTTTTCATCCTTTGCCTTTGATCTGATGTCTCTGAAGCTGGAACTATGCTCCTGACAAATCTCAGTAGCTGATAACAAAGATTAAAATTTCATCTCCAAACCTGATGTCAAAGTAAGTTCCCTATAAAAGCTGAATAGCACTCTGTAACAAAGGATATACAGCTGCTATTCATCTGTACACTGCTCTTATCTGAATGTGAGAATATGCTTCTAAAACTCTTCAAGAGTAGACTTTTCTTCTCATTGATTCTAGCAACCAATTGCTATCTAGCAAATCACTAATTAGAGCTCTCTGTAAGGGCTCTTCATGCACGACTTCTTCTGTCAGTCCTGCATTTTTGTTTGTGTGTCTGTGGGGAGAGGGTCTTACTGATCCCATTCTGTTCACTTGTTGAGAATCCTGGATTCAAATCGAGACCCTTGATCCATCTTCCTGCTTGATGGAGAGAGATGACTGTTCTTACTCTTTTTTTAGCATTGAATATATGCTTAATGCTTAAACTGCCATGATGTGGATGAAATCCACACTTGCAATCAGCTCAAAGCATCAGTCTTGTCCTATACAGCCTACATTTCTTCCCACAGATTGTCCTTGGAATGATTTTTAAAAACATCTGGCCATATTCTCTTCTCTCTTGTTACAATTTGTTGGTAATGTTGGGATTATGCTGTAGTTGTCTTGCAATTATGATGAAATTGGCAATGACCTATTGATAGAACAGAGTAACTGCAGATGAGCAGGCTTTGCAGCAGTGAACATATCCTCAATGCACGGCACAGTGTAACTGTTGCAGACATATCTAAACTTTTGCTTTGCTAGCACAGATATTGACAATCATGAAGGCATAGCAGGCTCAAAATCAATTGCACAGGGATTATGTGTGTTTCTTCTTATTTCCAATCAGTGCAAGCTTGTATTGTGCCTGGTAAGGTTCAAAGTTAGAATTAGATTTCCCTGCCCCTGCTGTATCTACTGTGATTCACTCTTTTGGAATGGATTGTCATATGTGTATATTGCTGCTCTTCATTTAGTTACTGGTGACTAAGTTAATTTTTTTCTTCTACCTTCTCACTTAGCTCTTGCTAATATTATTTTTGCTTTCATGCTGTCTCCTTGATAGAGGATCATGAGTGTATTGTTGTCTAGGTCTTCTCCTTGAGTTCTTGCAGACTGAAAACTTGAAAATTTGCTTTCTGGTAGTTCTCACTGCTTCAATCCTTTCTTTAATCAGATTACTTTGCTAATTATGTAGAGAGAAGTCGGTTTCATTGGTAAAAATCTAGTTTGTTTTTCACACTTGTTTGTGAATCATAACTTGTGATCTATTTCACCAGGAGCACAGAGTGCAAGCAGGTGTGCTGGCTCTTTCCTGTGGTGCTGCACAAGGGCACACTGGATCTTTGCTTCCAGCACTCAAACAACCTGCACTGGGCTACCAGCAAATGGTTTTTTCACTGAGTGATTTGGTCAACACATACATGATGCCAGATTTCCTCACACGAAAAAAATTCAAAGAAATAATTTTAAAGGAAGAATAAAGGAACAATGATGTTGTTTACAGAAAAGCCCAGGCCAAAATCCAACAAAAGATTTAAAGAAAAAAAAAAAATCTGCAATTGATTGTATATTGCAGATCTTTTAGTACTGACTCAATATTAATAAATTTACTTCTTAGTAACTGCATTTTGAATGTTTTCATTCCTAAACAGAAGAGAAAGTACATTTGAAATTTCTTTCATGACGTCTTCCTTTGTTCCAGGTGTTTTCATTTAGAAATGTAGAAATTAATTTATATTTAAATAATGTATTATTTTAAAATGTAAAAAGCCTTTTACCATTTATTTTTATTTAAATATATAATCTCTTATTTCACTTTTCCAAATATTTTTCCAAATCACAGTAACTGCTGCTTGCTTTAATGAAAACAATTTTCAGATAGTGCTAGATAACAGATCTTCTCAGCAATGTAAAATTGGGAAAATACTGTTACAAATGAGAAATATAGATATGATATTATACATTGCTACAGCTAATCTAACTGAACATGCAAATTACTCCCCATGAAATATAATCTTCAAAAATTTTAGCTGTCCTACAGTATTAAGAAGTAACTTGAGATATTTTTTCTTGTGTATTTTATTGTTAACAGGACACTTTCTCCTAAATGATGAAGCCTTTAGATGAAAGCAGCATCTTTTCCCCAGAAAAATGAATTCCTTGCCTGGCTCTGTCAGCATGTTTTTTTTTAGTAAATATCTGGCTTGGTTGGCATCAATAGCCCTTGAGAAGATTTGTCCTTCCTCTTAATTTAGATAAAATTAGTGTGTTGTCTTGTGAGTGGTTGTGGTGCTGACAGAGGGAGTGGCCATGAGCTCACGCATCAGCAAAGTCTGGGTGTTAGTTAGATTTCTGTTCCAGAGTGCTGCGTGTTTCAGCTTTTTGCTAATGAGCATCTCATCATCACTGTGTTTGAAAAGTGGATTAATGTGAAAAATTAAAAATAATTTCTCACTAAAACAACTTTCAGCTTCTAGTGGTTCAGATTCCAGTGTCTGGGAGAATGAAGGTGGAAAAACTAACCCCAGTGCCCTTACCCTTCAAAAACCTACTACAAAAGGGAGTTACACACTTCCCAAAAATATTTTTGTGGCCTCGAAGTCTTTCCAGCTAAATAATTCATCCCTTTAAAAAATGCCTTGGTGACCATCTGTGATTTTCCTGTTGCAGAACCTTGTACATATTTCCTGCTGAGCAGGCAGAAAAATAGTTCAATTTGGAGGGCAGAAAACCATCTGAATAAACCATGCTTCAAGAAACTACCCCATTTCTTCTCAGTATCATATCATACTCTGTTAGTGGAACATTCTGCTTTCAACAGTTATCTTTTATAGTGCAAAGAAAACCTTGAAAGCAGATATACCTAGCAATAATTATAAAGTCTTCTTAAAAACAAATGAGCCATAAGCAGGATACTGACAATACAGTGACTGCAAAGCTTTGCTGACCCCTGAGATAGCAATGAAGTAACTCACCCAAGCTGCACTTCTTTTGAAGAAATTGCAACAAAAGCTTAGAAGGGAACTAAAACTTAGATTCCAAAGGGGAACTTTAAATAAAGTTTGAAATCTAAACTTCCTCAGCCTTTGAAGAAATCTGGATTTGGATTGACTATTATTTCTTTGGTGGCAAACTGAAAATTCTGTTCTGTCTCATAGAAAAATATGTACCTCTGGGGGAGTTTTATTATTTTTTTTTTTCTGGCAGGACGGTTTGATTTTTTTGGTGGTTATTTATTTATTTAAGTGTTTATTGTTTAGTTTTGTTTCTTCTGTTGTATTATTTAAGATTTATCTAATTTCTGGAGGCTTTCTTTTCCTAGTTCTTCAGATATATTTCCAATCTACTTTCCTGAGTTTCAATTTAAAGCATTCTAAGTAAGAATTAAGACCATGGTAATCTGTTGACATTAGTGAAATAACTTGAAGACTGGAAAAGCTAGTGTTTTTCTTCATGTTCTTTCAGACAAGGAGTGTTTTTCTGTCTTTTTTTGAGTGGGACACCAAAATAGGCTTTCTTTTCCCAGGACAGAGGCAGCGTTTTTGCTGTGATCAGGTTTTTCTCATTGTTCTCCAGTATTTTTTCACATAAAGATTAAGCTGTCAGCAGTCATTTAAACTCTGCCAGCTGAATTTTCATTAGCGAAAATGAGAAATTATTGCACATTTATGGCTCATAAAATGTGGCATTTTAATATGTGTCTGTCCCTTAGGTGAGGATAGTAACAAACACCTGGGGGTAAAAACAGGTCAGCAGTTTTTGCCATTTATTGCTGCAACTGGAGATAGAATGAATAAGTAACACATTTTTACATAGCAGTGCAAGCCCAGTGTGTGGATATTTTTTATTAACAAAACACTGATGTGCTTTAAGTCCACAGGTTCACGTGTTCTGTTTGTGCTATAGGTATCACTGAAAGTGTTTTAGTTTGGATGTTTTTGGTTTTTTAAACAAACAAATACTTTTGTTTATGATTTTAGTGTTATTAAGGTAAAAAATGGTTTATTATAGGATAACTGCTATATATATGAGAAAATTGAGAATTTTGATGCTGAAAAATGACTAAACATGAGAATTGCTTAAAATATCTTTTATAAACTACAGATGAAATAATGAGATAGCTGCTTTACTTGTTTGCATCCAGAATAATTTCTAACACATTTTAAACGTGAACATTTTTACTTTTTATTTCAACTCCTAATTAATTGTGCTTGCTTTATGGATTAAAGTCACATGTAATAAACAAGATATAAATTGCAGCTGCAAATAAGAGAATTTAAAGTGCTAAGCACCACAGGCATGCTCCTAACTTGTAATCATATGTTTATTTTTAAACAGAGAGATGAATAAATCTTGTCAGGACTGGATTTGGAGTATCTTGCAGATTTCATAGCTCAATCCTCAGACTGCATGCATTATGTCGTAAAAACTAGAGAAAAAGTATTTTTTCTGGTAAAATTACAATGTGCTTTATGCTGTGGTGAAGTTACCCAGGAAGGGAATAGATGTGACTGTTCTCCTTGTTGCTTTACCCTACCTTTTCATTGTTTATTTATTTGGCCTTAAAACTTTCCATTATAATGATCTCAAATAACTAAACGTAGGCTGCGTAGTACTGAAATAGTGCATGTTGAAGATTACTTGTGAAATAAATAAATAAATACCTGTTACAAGAATTAGAAATTATTTCTCCATTCCACCACCTATGCCATCCAGTAACTTTAGTTCTGGTTAAGGATATGTTTGCTCTTAAAAAGGTGGAAGGGTCTTTTTGCAATTGAACAGCTGCAATTTCTCCATCAAACCTCATCCAATCCCTCAGCCTTTCCCTGCCTAAGAGATCCAGGTTTTTTTACTTTTTTAAACTTACCCATAACTTTACCATTTCTCTTCGCCCTTGGAAGATAAAAATAACACATCCTCTGATATGAAATGTATTTGGATTAAATGTACAGGTTAGTGAAGGGTAAAGTGAGCAGTCTGGCTACTCCTAAAGAGACATTCTTGGGAAGGGACATGCACTAGCAACAAGAGATGCATGCATTATTGTTTTGCTAAAATAAATAACTTCTGGTTGTGTTATGTAAGGAAAGGATGTAGAACTAACCTCCTACTTCTGTTTTTTTTTTTTAAACATGGCTGACTTGATGACCTTGATTAACTCTTGTCCTGTAGATCACATGTAAGCTAAGCTAAGCGAGCTATAATTAGTGCTGGAAATATTGTGCAAAGAGTGATGTGAAGACCTGGTGAAAATCACAGTAGAATCAGCTATGGTAGTTTAGCTCAAGAATTTACAAATTTCCCTGGTGATAATTTTCATGTTATTGATACATGTTGAGAAAAATCTCAGTATACTTTTCTGAATGCCTTTGGTCTTTCTACCACAAAAAGGTGATGAAGTGGTACAACAAGGAGTGGATGGCAGCCAATCTCCTTGGGGTCTGTAGCTACTTCCCAGGAAAATAGCAACAGCCATAGGCTACTCTGGTCTCTTGCCAGGAGAACAGAAAGGAACAAACCTTGAGTCAGAGAAATGTAGAAAGCATGCCATCCTCAAATTCCCTGGGTTAAAAACTACATTGTTCCAAAACTTGATAGTTCTGGTTTTCTTTTTCAACATTTTTTGAAGTTTATGGTAATTTGAGAAATCCTAATTTTACTCATTACACTGAATTTTTAAATCATAGAATCATTCTTTCTCTAGGCTAAACATTCCCAGCTCCCTCAGCTATTCCTTATAGGATTTGTACTCCAGACCCTTCTAGTTACATAGCCCTTTCCAGGACTTCCTACTGTTTCTAAAGGAAAACACATTTGTTGTGTTTAATTTTGTTTGAATTAGTTGTTGTTGTTTTTTTGTTTGTTTGTTTGTTTGCTTGCTTTTCTCCTTCCTAGCTCTGAACTGTCACTCTGAATTGGATAACTATTCCCCAGGGAAAGCTATTAGTCTCAAGTAAATAACATATTAATAAGTAAATAAGTTTTATTTCCTTCATTGTGAAAAAGAGTAAGAAAAGGAAGTAATTCATAGCTATTTCATTATTTATTCTCAGAGTTGTAACAAAAATTTAAATTTCATTTCTGAACACAAAATTTTAAAATACTATAGTATGTAGAATATGGCTATGATGACTTTTTTTCAAATGCAGTCATACATTTTACGTCACAGGATAGATTTATACAAAGCAAACATGGTAACATATCTGGGGTTGGGTGCCTGTTTTCAAAAACTTGCTTGCACTGTTTAACTAACCATTCTTATTTTTAAAACAAAACACTCAAATCACTGTAGTGATTTCAATTTGAGGCCACAATTCAAATAGTTTAACAACACTGTTTGAACTACTATTGCTTCAAGCATGAAAAGCTAATGAATGTTTCTTAAAAAGATACATTTGTGGTAGCTAGGAGAGCAGCGCTTGCTTTTTAGCTTTTTTTTTTCCTGCACTGCAATTGATATTTTCCAAGCTAATTATAACAGCAAGTGAGTAGCTGAGTTTCTACTGTGTTCAAACAATCTTAAGATCTAAAGATCATAATAAAAGCAAGTATCACATCTTTTTTAGTTAAAATTTCACAGAATGGCAATATTTTTTTGGTTGTATTGAGTGCATCTTTGAAATAATCTTTCCAGTTTTACTTGAATTAGTGTTTTGATAGGCTTGGAATCTGAATATCTAGATTTATTAATAGGAGGAATAACTTAAATGCTAGACAATTACGTGAAATACTGTGTTTATGACCAGCCGTAATAACCACAGATGTCTAATTCTCATATCCCTGATGCAGTTTCATGCTGCTGTCTCTTACTGCTAACTTCAGAGGAAGCAGCATCCTTTGATTCTTTAATTGATTTTTGTTCACAAATGTGCTGTGGTGGGATGACAGGTGACCAATCAAAATCATTATAAAATGATTGACTTTAGATAGAATATGCAATAGCACAACAAAAATGTACAGATTTATTCCATGTAATAGTATGTAGCTGCTAACCCTTCAACCCCTCAAGCTGTAAACCCAACTTGTCTCAATCTTAAGCACCACAACACCTAGAAACTTGTAGGCAAATCCACATATGAATCATCTAGGTGAAAAAGTAGAACACTTTGCAAAGACTGTGCTTGCAAAAAATCCCCCAAAACCCAAAAAAAACCCCAATAAACCCACAAAAGCCCCCAGCAGGGAGTACAAAATGTATGTGGGATATATGCCAGGTCACGGCTGTAAAGTAAACTCTATGATTAGTTGAGTTGAAGTAGAAACAAAAAATACAGACAAGGAAGGCAACATTGCTTTGCATTTATTTACTAATGCTTACAAAAGTTCTTAATGTATAGCAATGCTAAAAATTAGCTGCTACTAGAGTACCTCTTCAGATGACTCATAAAATATAGCATGAATTCTAAATGCAAAACAGAAACGGGAAAAACTGAGCTTCCTTCTCACATCCTTGTCTCCTCCAGTGGTCTGCTCATGAAATCTTGGATTGCCTGGTGCAGCGGTAACCATTTATTAATTGAAGCTTTCAAAGCTGTAATCCACCTAGAAGAAATGAAGACCAACAATTGTCCCTGATCAAGTGTTATGTATACATTTTTCTGTCCTTTGAAACACACCTTTAATAAGTGGGATATGTTCAACTCTGTTACTGTGTGTATTCATAATCAGTGGAGTGGAGACATGCAGAAGGTGGAGGAGTTGGCTACAACAACAGTATAGCTTAACAGCAATTTTCCAGCATACTGAAAAGCTTTGTCTTTTGTTCATTAAATTGAAGTCCAGGTAGTGTAATTAACAGGCTTTAGGTTAAAACTCCCACTGACAGATGTGGAATTTGACTGGATTATGGTGAGAGAATTTACCTTCAGAATGCGTTTTCGTTGTCCAATTTGCTTTAATTAATTACATTCAAATGGTCATTGATAGAAGTCAATAACTCTTGGCAATGAGGAGGATACACACTCTCTTCTAACTAATGAGAAGTGCCACAGTTTTTGTGTTCTGTGTTATCACCCACACATAATTGTGAAAGGCAGTTTAACCAGGTTTACTCCCAAAGCTCTTCAAGCTGGCCTTGCTGCTGTTGCAGTACTGAAAAGAGCAGAACTGATGACTGATGTTCCAGGATATGTTTTACTGCAGTTTGACTAGGACTACTGCTAAAGGGAAGTCTAAGGGGAAAAATGAAAACACGCTGCACAGTTGTCACTAGATCTCCCAAGCTACAGAGCTTCTGGTCTCCTAAAATCTGATAAATAAACTGGGAAAAAAAAGACAAACAAAAAATGTTTGGTTTACCTTTTGTTTTCATTTACATTCTCTGCACATAAGTAAAAAGTCTTAAATTCTTCAGATGGAGGTCTGAGTTCAATTACAGATCTCTTTGAGCCCAGGGATTGTTCACTCACAATATAGCCCTGTAGGTACAGGCCACCTGGACAGAATAAAAGAGCATGCATTATGTCTGTTGCAGATACCATTTATAGAATTACTACCAATTACAAGCATACCAACAAATCTGGCAAATTGGATTTTCAGATTGGTGTATTCACAGAGTCTTACAGACCTTACATTTAAAAATCTGAAAGTTCAGTTTCTTTTTCTGTTATGAAAATCGATTTCAAAACAGTGTTAAACAGGATTCCTACCCATCAAATGATGAGTAATAAAGATATATTTTGTTTTCCTTAAATAAGATATGACAAAATATTTTTTCTTAGCTTTTGACCGCCATTAGTGAAGTTCCCTCCAGCCACTGTAAAGTTCTTCAGGGGAAGGGGGGCTCTTGTTGCTGATATTTTCTTTTTCTTTCCCTTTAAAACTAAAGCAATATGAATTTAAACATGAAAAAAAAATCGTAAAATCAAATTTGGTTACTCCTCCTGCCATGAGTAACTGAGATGTCATTACAGATCACATTAGCCAGCTGGGAAGGGGAGGCATTAGACAGGATCCTCTGGATATTTTCATTTTAACTGTTTTTTGGTTTTGTTCTTTTTATTTATTTTTTCCTCCAGACTTAACTTTAGTGCAACTTAAGGTGTAAGTTCACTTTATACATACATGATGAATAGTCAGAAAGATCTGCAGAACAGGGTATTATTTTTGGGGAGTATCACATTTAGGCACAACAGCACCAAGGTAATGTGCTAGCATTGAGAATGATGGACTATGTCGAGAAAATGGAAAAAAAATGCAGTAACAAGAAAAAACCACTACCATATAGAATAATTTTCATGTAGTTGAATATTTAAACACCAAAAGAAAATACTTGGCAGTAGAAGCATAGGATTAAGGGTCAAAAATGCATAAAATTTAATTTTTGCCTTTCTGTTAATTCACTGCTTTTCTCTGTGTGAAAAGGAAATCCCTGGTCATTTCAAAAGTATGAGTGAAGCATGATATGAAGTGGAGCCCATTCTGCCTGATCATAATAGCATAAGCCCTAACAAAAGTTTTCCCCTTTTGATCTGAAGACTGGCTAGCAATCAAAAACAAGATTATTTTCTTTCTGGTTCTTCTGACTCCCAGCTTCCTTAACATAGGGAGAAAGCATTTCCAGGTCCTCAGTTGTCCACCCTCTGGTTGTGAAGTGAGCTCTGCTTGCAGTTGACCTCAGTAGCATCATTTTGCTGCTTGGAGAGTGGGCAGCCACCCTCTCCTGCTGTTGGGAGAGCTCCTAGATGGGAGCTTAGCTGAAAAAGACTGTGGCCACATCCTGAACCACCAGAGACGTTCTGCATGTTGAGGCCTAGAATAGCTTTAACAAGGCCATGTAAAAACCTGGTAGCTTCAAGCAACCAGTCAGAGATCATGATAACTGCGTATGCTTCCTAACATGCAGGATTTCTAAGCTTTCAGGAGGACATCAACAGGACTGCCTTAACCCATCATAAAGTGCTTTAGAAGGGTGGATCTTGTTTCTGATAACTGCTCTTGAGGTAATGTGTGCAGAATAACTCAATTTCAGCAAGAAAAAAAAAAAAAAGCGAGAGGAAAATGAAAAAAGACTAGGGTCAGGAACGAGGTGGTTAGTAAATAAATAGAGACTGACTCTGGTTTTTCTTCATTCACCTTAATGGAATAGCATGAATTTCCTGATAAACTCTCATTAATGGTAAAAGTTCTACTTGAAACTGCAGTTGCAAATTTCTATTTCAATTATTAATGAAAATCTAGCAGCCATCCCTACCTTGGGCAGGTGTAGACCGCAGAGTGGCATAAAAGTACAAACAGCCATCCTTCAGAATGCAGTAGTGCTGAATCCAGACATCTTTGCTCCTGTCTAGTTGGTGGAGAAGCCCTAGGCACTCAGGGTTCTTGATAGCCAATGGTGGGAGTGTAGTGTTATGCAGTGTGACATCTACCCACACATGGTTCTGCAAAGTAAGCATGATGAAATGTTCTGGTAAAAAATCAAGAAGGACATGCCGGCATGAAAAGACACAAGCTCTAGTCTTCTGCCAAGAGATTAAGCTTTTTTGAAAATCTTTTGAAAAGTTGTGCTGGCTTTGGCTGGAATAATTTTCTTCACAGTAGCTAGTTTGGGAGTATGTTTGGGTTTTGTGCTGAAAACAGTGTTGACAACACAGGGATGTTTTAGTTATTGCTGAGGAGGGCTTGAACTGAACCCAAGGGCTTTCTGCCCTTCACCCCACCAGTGAGGAGGCTGGGATGCACAAAGGGTTGGGAGGGAACTCAGCCAGGACAGGTGACCCTAAATTACTACAAGGATATCTCAGACCATAAAACGTGCTCAGCATATGAAACTTGGGGAAGAACAAGGAAGTGGGGGAAAGTTTGGAGTGATGATGTTTATCTTCCTGAGTACCCCTTACATGTGATGGGGCCCTGATGGGGGTGGCTAGACACCTGCCCAGCCACGGGAACGGGTAAATGAATCCCCTTGGTTTGCTCGTCCTCTGTGTGTGGGTTTTGCTTTACCTATTAAAATGTCTTTATTTCAACCCACTAGTCTTTTTACTTTTAGTCTCCTGATTCTCTCCCTGTGTTACACTGGGATCTAGAGGGTGGGCAGCTGTGTGAGGCTGAGCTGCTACTGGGGTCAAGTTACAACCAGATTCAATGCTGAAAATGAAATAAATGTATATCTGAAACAAAACATCCAAATGTCTACTCTTTTAAAATAATGATTTGGCTTTTCTGCATCTCTTTTATTTTTCAGTACATGTTTTGTAGGTACAAATAGGATTACTTCACAGATGTATGAAGCTTTTTTTTAAAAAATTGCCTTGTTGATTTCTTGACTTTAGTAGTTTTCACTGTATATAATCCAGCAAGACAAAATTCACCATCTGTTTTCTGGGTTTCAGAGAAAATGCTGTGTCTGTCAGCAGGATGCTGCATTCAGCAGTAACACACAAAAAAAGTTACCCTCCCCTCCCAATCAATTATGGCTGTATTTTCCCCAGCCACAGGGGCCAGCAGAGAGCAAAACAGTGTAAAGAGATGCATAAGTCAATTTTTATCAACATACTTATCTTACTTTATTTCTGTGAAAACACAGAAAATAAGATCTCAGCAATCATGCCTCATTGTCACCCAATATTCTGTTTGAAGAAGTGGGTTGCCTGCAGTCAAGGCAGAAATGTGGGTAATACTTAAGAAGATATGGCTCTTCTCTTCTTTTACCCTGAACGATATTACCTAAGGCTTAACACGTGTTTGTGGGAGTCATCTCTACCCTTGCTTTCTGCCTGCTACACTAGTTTCATATTATGTTTCTAAACCAGTTTAAAACTGCTGATATCTGGAGAGGGAGCATTTTGATTAATTCCATCATATGGCAGCAAAGCAAAGCTGAGTCATAATTCTGTATGTGGCTCTTAGATTTGGAATGATTCATAGCCCAGTAGAAGAAAAGTGTGCAGCTTCCATGTTGTTGTCTGGACCTGACCGTGTACAAACACAGCTGCTCTCTCTGTCTTCTGCAGAGTCTGCTGTACACATGCTTCTCACCTAAATACAGCATTACCTGATGGATGGGATGCACTGCTTTATCCATAGCCTCCAGCCACCTATAATATGACAAAAAGTGGGAATAAATTAGTTTGGTAGATCAGAACAAATAGATTTCACTGCCTCTTTAATTCTTGCTGACATATGCAGCATCTAAAGGAATGCACAATTTTCAGGGCATATTCAAGGCTTTAAGTCAGAAAATCAGTGGATTAAATCTAAATAAACATTGCTGACTCTCAAAAATATGTCTCATAGCTTGCTGTATAACACATTGTAATAAATAAAGGCAATATTGCAGAAAAGGGAATCTATATATCAAAATATATAGCTCAAAATATAGTTCAACTTGTCAGGCTAAATAATTACTCTCCTTGTCTTTGTCATAATGCAGATAATGAATTCATGGGAAACATAAAGATCCTTAAACTGGAAACTACTCAATACAGCAAGCTATTTGTTGGCAAAGTCATTCTGTTGAGCTATGAATGGTATTTAGAAATAGAAAATGTTCTGCTATGACAATGGTAGGTTATGATAAGTAGTAAGATATAAAAAAATGGGTGTATGAATACCAAACTGCCAACTTAATTCACAGCTTTATTTTTCACAAAGAGGAAAATAAGACTTGATTTTAGTACTTTATGAAAGTCATTATTCCATTACTCTTATTATGGGTGATTTTAGTCTCTTTGCTTTGTCAGCTGTTGTCTTTGGGAAATGCAAAATAGCATTTTTAAATTCTGTGTCAAACTGAAGACATTGCCTCTTTTCAGAACCAACATGCTTTTGTGGCACATTTGCATTTTAAAATACTAACATGAAAATGTAACAGAATAACAAATAACAGAAAGGAGATGAAGGGGGATTGTACTTATTACTAGCACTGTCCTTGTTGGCCAGAAGAGAGACTAATAAGCAAGTTTACACCCATAGGAAAATTTACACTTCCATTTCATATAACAGTGGGAGAGAAGGCATGAGAATAGGGGTGAAGTTTTTGTTCGCAGGATAAATCAATAATTCAGGGGGGTAACAAAACATGAACATTAAAGATTTTATTTAACGGAAAAAAACTACGAAACAGAAAAATAATTTTTGAACCTTCTGCAGTTGAGAAATAGAAACATTATCTTCCCTTCAGTTGCTGATAGATTTTTAATTTTTTTTCCTAAGGATCAAGATAGGTATTGTGAACATCCTCCAAAGATTCAACCTCCTTTCCACATTGGAATAACAAAACAGATGCTGTTAAAATAAAAGATCACTTACCTCTTCATTTCTTGGTTGGAAGTTGCACAGAAGTAGAAAATCCTGTTTCCAGCCTGAGGTATACATTTAAAAACAAATGGTTTACCCAGACTTGTATCGACACCAATTTCTGCTCCTTCCAGCTTTGTTACTTCCAAAGGTCTGCACTTCCCTTCATCCTGCAATTAGAAAGAAAGATGCCTAAAATTTAGAACCAATATATTTTTTACTGCCAAACTAAAGTTTTTTAAGGTAAAACTGAAGATGAAGGCAATCATGCAAATTGTCAGTGCTGTGTGACTACTTTGCTTATAATGCCTTTAGACACAAAATAACATTGTGAAGATAGCGTAACCAAAACATGTATTCGGGTCCAAATCCCATTCCTACAGCAAAGCACAGCCAGTGCTGTGCCAAGGAGGTATAATTCAGTAGGATCCTGTCCATGGTCTTGAAAGCAATGGTGACTTTAGATACTGAAATGACTGACCACTGTTACTGTACATCCCTATAAAAATACTTTGTAAACATTTTCTGTGATGTCTAGAATGAGTATATAAATAGATGTTCTGTGGCTGAGGATTATTTATGTCCACTGTGTTTCAAATACATCTAGGAAGGGAATAAGACGGATTGGAGGGATTTAAAAAGATACCAGATGCCCTTCACTGAATGACAGAGAGCCGTGCTCCCCTAATTCTGATAATCCAGACCAGAGAATCATAGAATTGTTAAGGCTGGAAAACACCTCCATAATGATCCTGCCAAATACCATCTTGTTCACTGCTACTGCCATGGCCTATGTGCCACATCTGCATGTTTGTAATGGGTGTTTTTTCATTCATGTGGTTTTCACGAGTAAGAGATCATTCCTGTGGCAAATATCCCTTTGCTACAAAAAGCGGCAAATGTATATTGTAAAAACAAACAAAAAAAAAGTGTAATTTCTTATGCCTGAGACTGAAGTTCAGGTCATTGATGGTACTGCCATTGTGGAACCTGATATACCTATGTGATTCTGCTTGAGAAGAACATATGTTTTGTACAGATTTTAAATTAACTAACTAACTGAGATTTTAGCCATTACTGTCCCATTCTGCAATAAATTAGAAAAATATTTTTTTCTTTTCTCAAGGTTGTGATCATCTACTTAATGAATTCTAGGCCATCTTCACTATCAAACATGGATGAAATTCTCTAGGTAGAAGGCAGGAAGCAGGTGCTTCTTTGGCAAATGCTATTCTATGAACAGGGAAAACATCTGAAGTAACCATTCCAATGCTGCTGGTTTTCCTAAAATGATCTGAGCTTTAGGTTAAATGTTTCTTTAAAAAAGAATTTAGAGTATTAAACAATGTATAATGATGAGAAACTGAAATCCCCAAGAAATAAAAATAAAAAATTAGATGCCTCCTTCCAATATTGTATCAAATGCTCATTAAGGTATTGCCTGTAGTCCTATTTTATTCAGTACATGTAATTCCAGAATTTCAGTAATACCATTCATAGTATTTTCTGAGTGTTTCATTGAATTAAAATTTTGTTCAAGCAGTTATATTTGCTTATATGGAATATATTTTTTAATGTAACATTAGGAAGCAGCTGAGGAAATATATGCAAATTTCATTATATTAGCAGCCAAAAAAAAAAGGTAACAACAGGAATAATTACGAAAAGAACTTGAAAGTAGGACACAAAAGGGTCTGCAACTACCAGTAAGAGATATTGAAAGTAACTTTACATAAAATAATATCAAGTCCTAGAAGGAATCTAAGAGACAATATGAAAACTAAACAGTGCTAGAAAGCAGAAATTGAAGTCTGGCTAGTTTGGCAGTAGGAAGTGTGAGGAAGTTGTCCTGAGGTCACTGGATCAAATTGGTTTCAGGTCAGTAGTAGTATGACCAAATTGTTGACTATGTTTCAAAAATATCCTCTTGGATGTGCCCCAGTGTTCTTAAAATAGACATATCTTAACTGAGACAGGAAACTGAACATTTTTTTCCTTTTTTCTTATTTCTTATTTGCCTAGTTTTCTCCATCATATCTGATGCATCCATAACCCTTCCTGGCATTTTCACCTCTATTATTTTCTGATTTTCTCTGACCAGTTTCCCCTTGAGGTCTGATGATGCTTGCTTAGTATATTACTAAAATCTTCTTCTCCCAATGTCTTTTTTTCTAATCACTGTATTTTGTGGTAGGCTCATTTTTTTTTGTTCTTTAGGGAATTTACAGCTAAAGCCTGTTTACATTTACTCCTTCTTTGAGTAAAAAAAGCTGATTTGAGATGGGTACATCAATACAGAGAAGAAACCAAGACTTTTTTTTTTCCCTTTCATCTATTTCCTCTGCCCTTGAGGAAAGTGCTTGCATATGTCAGTGAATAGGGAGCTCTAGACTCCAAAACAGTTCATATGACATTTTTTTGCCAGTAGGGATGAATTTACTTAGTTTTTAATTTTGTTTTGCTTTAAATAATTTCCATATACACTAGAGGGAATAGAAACATACTGAAGAACAAAACAATGTGGGAAAAAGATTTAATAGCTTCTCTGATTTGAAGAACTAATTATCCTACACCAAACAGCACTGGCTGTCAGATAAAGTACTCATGGAATGATTAATCTTCACATTCCAGTTGGTCCAGTTCGTTGTTTTCTTGAGGCTGAGTAATTTTTTGCAATTAATTGCACAAAAGATAATGAATGATTTGTAGGACCAAGTTTCACAGGGAGAGCTATTGACTCAGTTAGAATTTTGAACAATTTGAATCAGACCAAATAATGTATCTGTGTATGCCTTTCTCTGGGTCGGGGTATGCAATCTTTTAAGCCAATTTTAACATGCACATAATCAGCTAGCATAATTTCTCATTTCTCAATAGAAATAATACAGAGGATGTATAGGAGACAGTGGATTCAGCAGGTTCTTAAATGTTGACTGAAAAATATATTCTGAAGCAATGGGAATCGGGAAAGCATAAAAAAATCAGAATATGCACAAGCTCTGTTTAATGTGACAGCTTCCAGACTATGGTAATATGTCTCCAAGCAAGAATGAAGAACAAATAGAAGCTCTATTTCTATGAGTAATGGCTCAGACCTAAATCTATTTCTAGCTAAGCCTTTTATATAAAGTGATTAGGCTTAGAAGTGAACACAGGGGCTTATTCAAGAGAACAAAGGACTGAATATTTAGATTGAAATGCCGTGAAGGTTCTGCACGTGGCAGGCAGGGAATTTCTTTCTTGGTGGAATAATTCGACTCTTTATATCACACACATGAAAATAATTCAAAAGCATTTTTTTCCTTCTGTCTTCCATTCTACTGGAATCTACAGGGATATGACATCTAATGACATTAATTTAGGTGATGCAATAGCTATTTACCGGTCAGGGTCTAATTGTTTTGGATGGTAAGAAATGTATGTCTTTGTTCTCACTACCGTCCCCTCAGCTTTAAGATACTTTGTCTGGCATCTAGTATCCAGTGTGGGAAGCTTAAGGGCTTCTAGAGGCATTTAACTTGTGAGCTTAAGAAACGCAAAACATAATTCTCTTTTTTAAAGTGACATTATTATATATGATTACAATGAAGACTGAGAAAGAGCACATTCCTGTCCTTCAGTGCTGCCACAGGAAGAGTGCTTCTCAGAAGTATATGTTGCAGTTTTCTTGTAATGTGTTTCAGAGCATTAGGAGCATGAACTATCATGAAGGCCATTTCGCAGAGACTTGGGGCTACAAGTGAAAGTTGATTTTCTTTTTATTCACAATTCAGTCTCTCACTACAGCTGAATCACTAAAGCATGCTCTTTTCTGCTGTCATGGTAGTATTATCCAACTTGACTATTCCTTCTGATGTAACTGCTCCTACTTCATTCTATCACAGCTTTTTCTTTTGACTTTCCTACTTGGAGTCCATACAAAATGCTGGCAACAAACCCATATTCTTTAGATATTAATTTCTAACTACTATAGTTCTACATCATTCTTAGCTGAGGGAATTGCACAGTGAAATGGAATAAATGACAAAAGTAATACAAGAACCAGATAGAGATGGTTTGACTAGAATTAGTCAATCTCTGACTTCTGAAAAGGAAGTCTGCCATGAATATACGTTAATAACAATTTCCTGTTGAAGACAGGCCTCTTTAGAGCTCCTTCTAGATGATAACCACAATGGTATTTAATTATTAATTTCCTTTCAGGTAATTAGTTCTGTCTCTCACTATCCTCTTTACAGGGTCTACTTATGTCCAAGTGGCTGGAAATAATTCACAAAACCACTGCAAGATAAAAACCAGAGAGGAGATAATTAAAGCTTATGAAGCTTATACATGTGTTTTATTTATCTAGTCTTACTTAGCAAGAAAGCAATGATGAATTAAAAGGAGGAAATTCTGTCTTTCACTGACATTTTTAGTGTTTTGATAAAGCCAGTTTTAAATTTGTTGAACTCCTTACAGGATGGATATTTGAAATTAGGAATTTTGGGAAACAAGTTTCTAACTATAATGCTTTCTTAACCCTTGTGTTTTCCTATTAAGCCCTCAACACTGTTAGCACTCTAGCAGGTATGTCCCCATGATAAATTAATGTATGCTCTATAGTCTTTAAACCCCTTAATGTCACAGTTTTTCCTGGGTTCCAGAAATTACATTTCTTTTCTTTAATGAAGTCACAAGACCAGTATTTTTTTATCCTGAAGACTGCAATATATTTTAAGGTTTTCAAGTTAGCTGTCATGTTCTAAAAGTGACTTGCTGATGACAGCTCAGAGATTTAATATGTTGAATAATGCTTTGCTGCTGTGAAGTAGATTGTTTTTTCTATATTATTGGTCTCATGTAAAGCTGATTAAGACTTATTTGTCCAACACTGAAGTCTTCACCACAAACATTTTGTGGTGACTTTGCATCCCCTTTACTGTGATAAGCAGCAAAAAGCACTTTTTAGAGGAGCAAGCGTTGCTATCTGTAAAGAAAGGATCAGTGTGTGACTATGCTGATGTATTTTCAGTTTTCCCTGAAAAAATGTGTTGTCTTCTTTTAGTTGCCTTATGGAAGGATTTAAGTGTACATTTATGTCTGTCTTATAATTTCCAGATATCTTCCTTTTAAAAGAAAAACACTGGGCATGTTGAAAAATAAGGAAATACCATGTTTGAGAAGATCCAGTGTTCTGGACAACAGGGGATCAGATATGTAGAATATATAGTAGAACTCCATGGTTGCCAAGTGTAGGCAAAAGTGTTGTAAATCATTTATCAAAACCAAGGTTCTAACACCTCTGCTCTGAGGTGGCAAACACAGCTACAACCACTGAGGTGAAAAATATATTTTAGCTACTTATTTGGATTGTAGAGTCAAGGACATCTGTTGGCAGCTTCTATTTGAGGGAAAAGAAAGCAATCTTGTGTGTGAAGTGACTGAATATTTTGCAACAGCTATCACTTCACCACTGTGTGATTGGCTAGAGATTACTCAAAAAGCAGCAGTTACATGGGAGAGTCAAATGTAAAAAATCTAGAAATCTTCTTTATAATGTAGGCAGGAAGAAAAGAATTCAAGATGGATAATTTCTGGTTGTAGATTGCAATGATGAGGAAATCTAGCTCTCTGTTTTTGTTCATATGGACTAAAGCAGAGATGAATCATCCTTTCTCCAATACAAAACATTATATGCTACATTTCAGACTTAAATAAAGAGCCTAGTTGTCTTCTTACATAACTGAAAATCAGGCATGGCCTTGCTGGAGTCACTGGAAATACACTAATATAAGTTGATGTTCTTAAAAACTGGAAGAAGATGAGTAAATTGATTAGTATGGTTATTTTGCTGTATAGTCATAGCTCATCCAGTTTTTTTTCCTTCCTGAATTATTCTTCCTTCAGTTAAGTATTTCAAAGAATCTTTTAGATACAGTAAGTGGAAAAAAAATTCCTCCAGAATAAGGCAAGGCCTGGAACATAATCTTGCAATTTAATCATCCAGCTGGAATATAACATTAAAGCTGTGTTAAACAAAAAACATTATTTTTAATTCCCTTAGAAAAAAAAGTGGGATGAATAGTCCTCTTCTTACATCCTGAGAGAAATCATACCAAAAGAAAGAAATGCCAGTGAATACACTTGAGACCCCTCTTATTTCATTTGGGCATTAGATCTCTCTGTAGTGAAGAACTGTATATAAGTATCTTTCTCTCTCTCATACTAAATGACTCTTCAGAGTATACTCTGCAAGCATATTATGTAGTGAAGAAAATCCTTGTGTTTTCATCTGCAAAAATAGTGCCTCAATATCTCAGTATTCTGAAATGTATTCTTTGGAGTCCAGAGACACAGAGAAAAAAAAAATTAAAAATAATTTAAAAAGTAATTGAAGGGCACTAGTCTTGGATAATGCAAGAAAATAAGCAGTAATTAGCTATTGCTATAAAATATTTATACAGTGCTTTAAATTTATTTACTCTTTTTAAGAAAAAGCAAATAGACACAGTTTGCATGATTGAAATATTTATTTTCTTAGTGCAGCAAGTAAGATAGTTGAGGAACAAATGAATTAAAAGCAACCTCATAGGAAGAAAGAAGTGAAAATGCAATCAAATCTTAGTGAATATAAGATTATGGGGCATAATCCTCACTCCAATCCTCACTCCAATTTATCTAACACTCTGCCTTTGTGATGTTTAATTGATCAAAAACTGGAAAATGTTTAAAAGTATAACCAGATATCCATTTTTACATTTCAGGAGTTTGATGACAGATCTGGTTATGATAAAATTAAATTTCTCCAAAACAATGTTCCTACACATTTGTATCTTTTTAGTGTGAAGTTCTTTTCTTGATTTTGTTTTGAAAACAGAATAGCTAGTGCTGAAATAAAGCACTGGCCAGACTGTTTTGTTGTGTGTACCATGACAGGTGCAGAGCAATTCCAGCTATTCTGCTGGAAATGTCAGGTGGATAAAGAACTGTAGAAGAGCACTCAACAAGCCTCCTTTATACACCTCATGCAAAACCCTGTAGCACTGATGTTACATTGTGAATACCATAAGTCAAGATAATGATCTGTAAATTTGAGTGCAAAACTGCTGCAGTTCATAATTCAGGACACAGTTTGATTCGCCACCAGCCACTCTCCTTACCTTCTTGTGTTTGTAATAGTGTAGGTAACCATTATGTTTCAGCACAAACCACCTCTTTCTCCAGCCCTTCAGTATTGCTGATTGTGTTCGTTTGTGCAGATATCCTCGGCAGGTGGGTTTGGGGGTGTTGGGGTAACGGCTGATGTCTGATCCCACTATCATAGTCAGGATATCAGGACCTAAAATATTACATGTGGAGACATAAGTCAAAACTATAAACATGTCAATATTTCTGAATACTCATGTAGGGTAAGGAGCAGGAAGGTGCTATACCATGCCTATGTCCTCCCAAAGAAGATTCTAGAACCAGCAAGGAGAAGAATAGCCAAGAAAGCACGTTAAATCAAGTGATATTTGGCCTTCTTCTAACACAAATTCAGGAATGAAACTAATTTTGCATTGAGAACTAGTAATGGAGCCAGCTATCTGAAGAGACCTCTAAAATTTTTTTTTGTAACCTATCTTTGCAAGCAGCATCTTTGGTACTTGTCTGTTTTACCAGTTACGAGAAGTAATTGAATTTCATTGCTCAAATGGCTGTACCTAAATTGAGGTTTAACTAAAAATTGGTGAAAATGGTCTTAGAGCACCTCCAGTCTCTGTTATGTTACATATGCTCTTGAGAATTCTTTCTTTTCCATGCCTGGGAGTATTCTAACCTTTCCTGTGCCCCTCACTGAGGAAGGTGGCTCTTGGAAGCTAACCTGTGCTAAAGCATCTATTTGTAATTTGCAAAAAGGTAAGCACGCAAAATAGATGATTGATTACAAGATTTAAAAAAATATATTGTCTTCATCAATGAGATGCAACATCACAATATTTTCTGACAGTATCAATATGTCTATGATTTTGATCCCAAAGGCCTGAAATTCTGATTGTATTAACACTAAGGAGCAGGTGGTAATGCCTGAAGGTGGATTGAGAAATGTGACTATGACACACTTTCATCTGCAAAACAGTTGCTGGGCTTTTTTTTGGGAGACGCTTGACTTTGGGAATGCTTGGTGTGCCAAGAATTAATCCAGGAAGTGTTCTCTGAGGAGTTAAAAATACCAGTAATCAGAGATTTTTCTACTAAAACACTCAACATTCTCTTAAATACAACAGTTGAATAGCACCTCTATAATTAAAGAACATGGTATGAGTCAAGTTAAATTTATCACTGTCTTGTAAAAATATTTTAATTTATTGAATTTCCCATGAGCCTTAGTCAAAACTTTATCTGGGGCAAATAAGGGAATAGCAGTAAATTAATTTTCAGGATGCAAACGTGGTTATCTTTGGGTTTTAGTAATCACAATTCTGGGAAGAATACAGATGACTAATATCCCTGACTCTATTCCTGTGGTGATGCAAAAGGATGCCTTATGAAATAGACTGTCTGATCTCTTGACTAGACTGCAGGTCTTGGCAACAGAGAAAGAGAAGGAAAATGTGAAGTCTCTCCCTGAGGAAGTATAAGACATAAAAAAGGCATTTGTGTCTCTGCAATCACTTTCAGGACTTTCTGAGTCACTTTACTTATAGCAGCAGAGCCAAAAGCATTACTGTCCCATGCTCTATGGGGAATAAATTTCTGAAGTGTCTAGAAATCAATGTCTAGACAAAAAAGTGACCTCAGCAATACTGTATGACTACTTCATGAAACAGCAATGTGTTAAACGATTAATTGAGATTTCTGTTGCGTATATCACCCCGTTTGTCTGGATGTCATTGGAGTGTTGAACAGGAAAACTGACCCATTCATTTAATTTATTGTGATCTCTGAATTACCTTTCCTTGCCAGATTGGCAGCTTCTGAATGTGGCATGCTGGTGACATCAGTTCCATTGACTGCTATCAGAATATCTCCAACTTGAAGCCCTGCTTCTTCAGCTGCACTATCTGGAATTGCAAGAATTGAAAAAGAAAAAATGAAAAGGAATAGAAAAAGAAATGAGGAGAAAAAAGGAAAAAAAAGAAAAAAGAAAAAAGAAAAAAGAAAAAACAAAAAAGAAAAAAGAAAAAAAAAAAAAAAAAAAAAAAAAAAAAAAAAAAGAAACAAAACAAAAAAACCCTCCGAAACCAAAAGACAAACACAAAAATTTATTTAGCTCTAAGATATGAAGCATGCCTATATCATCACACTTTTCTAGCAAAACTAGTATCTGTTCAACCAATCAAGGATTATGTTTTAGGGCCTTCATGATGTCTACTTGGAGGTGAAACAAGTTTTACTGACCAACCTGTTACTCATCTGTAAATGAAGCTTCAGGATTTGAATACTGGTGCAGCCTAGATAATCACTGGCTGTGGAGAAATTAGGATTTAAATGCTATGAGATGCAAATAGACATTTCAGTATCTGAGAGTTATGGCCTGAAGTACAAAGAAAGATCTGATGCAAAGCTCAGTAGTGTCAGTAAGAAAAAAAAAATTCTATTTTTCTGGTAAGATTTGAATTTTGCCCCAGAAGAGTACCTTCTATAAAGATATTTGTCTAAGCGAGTTAATAGAATTTGGATAAAGCATTTTGAGGATTTTTGGCTTTAGGAAGAAATTACATGATAAGTTAAAAAGGTCCCAGTGAAGAAAGGACCCAATCAGATTTTTAATGCATCATTTTTGTTTATTTGTTAACCATTGCAAAGCACATGCATTTATAATAAAATAATGCTCAGATACATGCCAGGCAGGAATGGAAACAAACTATGGAGGTGATAATATGTGGGAATCCAGACTATTCCTCTGGCTTCCCTGAGAGTTTTAAGACCCCCCTGGCAGGGCCTCCAAAGACCCTCGAATGAGACCTAGGTGTCACAGGGGCTGGATTTAGCTCCTTGGAACAATTTACCAACATTGAGAGAAGAAATGCAAGCTGCAAAAATAAATAGAGTGTAAATTAGACTGTTAAAATGTAGAATTAGCAGATTTCTAGAATGTTTGTGATAAGGGACACGTGGCCAAGATGGAGAATTTGGGGTGTGCGTACTTCTTCCTCCTTCTTCTCTGTGTCATCCATGCTGGGTGACATGCTGGCACTTTTAGATTGGATGTGGACAGAGCTGGAACATGTTACAAGATTGTATTGTATTGGGAGTAATTTGTAAATACCTAGTATGTAATTTAGAATATAAAAGATAAGTCCTGCCTCTACCAGGCAGATTCTGCCCTGGACGTCTGGCGAGCAGACTGCTGTTCACTGGACAAAGCATTCCTGAGATAAGAAACAATAACCAACCATGAAAACCTCTAAGAACAGCCTCCTGCAGCCTCTCATCCATGGGCATAGGAAAGAGTTAGGGTCCAGACCACCTGCATGTCCCCCAGAGGTGATCTCAGGTCTAAGGAGACACCTCAGACTGTGACAATAATATGTTCTATTCATGGAACATATGAATGCACAAATAGAACATATGAATATATGAATGAGGACACCAATAGGCAGTTACTTAAAACCCAGCTGCAAATTTCTCAGATACAGTATTTACCTTCTCATTTATAAAGAAACATTCCTAATGTACTGTGAAAGAATGATTTTGGAAAGTATTATTCCATGTCCTTAATGCTTAATTTATGCTTTTAAAGATTTTGTACCTTACGATGCAGTAAATGTGATCCTTCAGTACATTTCTGAGAATGCATAGAAATTGTAGGGATGAGATTAGTAAAAGCTTATTAATAAACAGGCACAATAAAGCCCCAGTCCACCCTCATGTGTATTTGCAAAAATGTTCTGACATTTGCAAAAATAATTTCATATGTCAGAACATTTTGGGTTGTTCTGGCCTGGAGCATGCCATACCAGTCTTTATGAATGTAAGTGGTCTGTAAAATATTATTAAAATATTCATTATAGAATCATAGAATGGTTTTAACCATAGAATGGTTTAATTGAAAAGGACCATAAAGATCATCTAGTTCCAATCCCCTTCCACTGGACCAGGTTGCTCAAAGTCCCATTTAACCCTGCCTTGAACTTTTGAAGGGATGGGGCATCCACACTCCCTCTGGGCAACCTGTGCCAGCACCTCATCACTCTCACAGGAAAGAATTGCTTCCCAATGAAATGAGTTATATTTTGAAAAAACATAATTTTACTACAAGCTTGTCTGAAAAAGCTCCATTTTTTAAAAATGTCACTATTTTAAAGCAACTGTGTTGCTTTAACAACATACAAATAAAAGAGTGATATGAAATGTGAGTTGCTATACTTACTGTTCACTAGTAGGGATAAATTGGTAAGTGTCAGAGCTATCATATGTATGATTTTATTTAGGTAATGAACTTATGAACTCATAGGCTGCTGAATTCCCAGGCTTTTCCAGTGTTGTCAGGATGATGGGCAATCTAATACATAAGGCTGGTAGTAGTCACAGAGTTATTCTCAAATGCCATGCCAGAAGACATGCACTAGCCTTCTCTGTATGGGATGATGGGATTTTGCACAGTATCTTCTTTTTAAAGTGAGAATCTATCACAGTCTCCTGTACCTTCCACTGTTTTTCTAATTCTACTGTGCCTGTCCTGAGATGCAAGCAGTGCTCTAGATTTGGATGAGACGACGTCGTAGGTAGCAGTAAAATGTCAGACTTGTGGCTCATTCTCTCTGCTGTAGCTGACTGAGTCAGCTTTTAGCCAGATTTCTAAGCTGACATTATGCACAGAGCCAATGATTTCAGAGACCTTTCAGTGGTGACTCCCAAGATTTCATTCCTGAGTGGAAGTGCCAATGCCATTATTAAGGTCTGTAGATCATATTATATCATGTAGATATATATAATATCATTATATCAGTGTATATAATATAGTATTATTTATTTATCTTTTATATATTTCCACAGGAGAAATTAACCAGTATAAACACAACTTACTTGTGTCAACTTCAGTCACAAGGATAGGCTTTGAGAACTGGATCCTGAAACCCCAAGGATAATTGCCAATACCTTTAGCAATCTTCACTGTTCTTTCTCGAACTGGAAATAGGAAGAAAGATGCTTTGTTTATCTACACATTCAATTTAATAAGCAGCCATCTGTTTTAAAACTTTTTGTAGACACTAAGTGTTACTGATTCTACAAACTTTTGGGGTGCTTTCAGTATCACTCCTGGCTCTTTAGTGTTGGTCCTCAGACAGTGACACACCTCACACTGCAACAGATCAAATATCACTCATGTTAAGGCACTGGCAGACAGCAGTTTAAACTAAGTGCCTGGACTTTTTAACGTACAGCTGAAGCATTCAGGTATTCCACTCTACTGATGGTGTTCTGGGAGAGGAAAAGACTCGTGCTCTCTGTGTCAGACCTCTGTGCTTCAAATAGAAAGTATTTTTGTTTCTCAAACACTTCTCAAATGGCTTTAAATCTGTTTCTTGTAGTTCCATTCCTTTTATGTTTCAGAAGGCCTCTATTTTTTGGATAGTTGCTCCTTCGGCTTTTGTTTATCCTTCCACTCCACACTCCCTTACTGCCTTCCAGTCCTGTAGTCTAACCTCCCTAGCCACATTGGAATCTTCTTCCAAGAGGGGCTGAAATCTCTTTCAACTCAGCAGAATTGAACATAAAGGGATCAGCCTCAATAAAAAGGAAGATCAGGATCCAATTGCCTACTTCTATATTTTTCTCAAGGTCTAATTTTATTATTATTCTATCTTAAATGGCTTTGTTCTTTCACAAATCCTATGCTTTAGAAGGGTTTCAGTGTAAATTTGATTTCTTGGAGTCTGGTTTTGATCATTTGTCTACTTTACTGTGTGTTTTTTTTTTTTTTTTAATGGAGGTCAATTCAATAGGAATTTATGAGAGTTATGTGTCTTCAAATTCTGCACTATTTGGAAGACAAAAATTGCTTTAAATGTTGCTTTACTAGAAGGCCAATTGATGTTATCTGTCCAAAGTAGATACTTCAATACTGACTTTAACTATATTGCTGAAGTTCTGAGCTCTCCCCTGAGAGAAGAAGTGACCAAAATAATTTCCCAGAATATTCTCATGTGTGTTAAGGGGAATTTTTCATATCAGAAGATTTATAGAAGACATTTATTTTCTCTCATATTCTGATTTATGATATCAAACAAAGGATTTATGACTTCCAAAAAAGAACAATTTCTTGGAAAGCTACAGGGGTGTTTCAGTTTGTCTTAGTTCTTTGAACTAAGTTCTTTGAACTAAGACTAACATCTGAGAAGTGAAGTAAAACCTTCCATCCCCCATAAAAAGTTATTTATTATATCTATTTACACAGATTTAAACTACAAATAGAACAACCGTCATAGCAAATGACCATTTTCTTTCTGGATCAATTATGTCTGAAAGTTGCATGTAAAACAGATTTTATGTCCATTATAATACTTTATGACCATAAACATCTATATTATCTTGCCATGTTTGAAGAAGCAATTGCAATTACATTGTCTTCACCCTTATATCATCAGATTTAGTTACAAACTTTTACCAGCTTGTCAAGTAATGATGATATTTTGCAAGACAATAGTTAAATATGAACTATTTCTTTTTAAAATAATCTTTTAGATTCTTAGGTTGCTCCTATTCCTGTCTTTAGCATAAGTGACTAGCATCTTCTCCAAAATCTCATTCCCCTGAAATAATCAGAGTGCCCAAAATAAATAATTTTTTTTTTACATTTATTACCTGTTGCTTTAGCCAACTTACTTGCCACTGGTCTAGGTCTTTTGCTGAGACATCTAGGACTGTTATCTGGAGAGACGTCATCTCCTCTGAAAACCCAGGAAGCAGAATGAAAGTTTTCTGTGTAAAAACCTCTGTCCTCATTTTCAGAATATAGCCCCAGATCTACTGATCGAGTGTCCTCTGAATTTACTGTCATGATGATAAAACATATAAAAACAATGTCAGGAGGCAAAAAGCATGAAAAATAAGAAACCTCATCCTGGCAGAAGCACCAAAAGCTTCTTAATGAACTGTGTATAATGTTTTTACTGAGTTCTCAATTTTGGTGCTGTCAAAGGAGAAGTCTGCAAGGATTTCCAAATATAGGATCACAATAATGGAGGCTAATGCACGCTGAATTTGAGTAAGAAGTGAAGTCTTAATGCAAGTGGTCAAAACAGGAGCTGCAACTCCTTAAGACAAATCTGGCTTTAGCTAGTTCTTAAGCTATTTTACGTGACTCATTTGATTAGGAAATCAAATCTAGAAATTTAGTATGACTTCAGTGCATATCAGAAGACAAAAGAGAAGATGAAAAGCATCCTCCATGACAGGGGTATTGATGACCGTGTTTTCTGTTTGCTTAATCTTAGCTCTTCCAGACATGTGAAGTCTTTTTAAAAAGGAAGTGAGGAAATAATAGTTTGGTGGGGTTTTTTTGTTTGTTTTTGTTTTTGTTTGTTAGTTGTTTTTTTTTTTTTTTCTTTTTCCATAGAGCTCCTGGCTAGTTCCTTCATAGTCTGTTGAATGTCTGCATGATGTGTTACCCTGAGGATTTTCAAATTCATATTTTATAATAATTTACACTCACAATGTCTTGAAATGAGTTTGCACAGAGATGGAGGAGTGCTCTAGTTCTCTGCTAAAGTTGAGGGCTCTCAAGGCAAAAGAATGTCAGGCAGCTGGCTGTGACAGGTTATAAGCAGCAAGCTGAATGTAAATAAAAAAGCTGTGTCTGACATCATCCCAGGAGCTGGAACTTTGAAGTTAAGACTGAATGGTGAAAGTCATATATAAATATACATCATCAGATGCTGTACTAACAGAAAGACTGAAAATATAGATTTTCTGAGAGGAAAAACCCATCACGTACCTTTCAGTATGAAATGCCTAGTATAATGCAGCTAGATTTAATGCAGGAGGCAGGATCTGTTTGCTTTGTTTATCCTATGTTTGATGTAAAATAATTCCCAGTTTAAAAACAGAGAAGATAAAAATTTAACTTTATTTAAACTCATATTTCTTAGGGAAGTCACTTCCTGAATCTAAGTGACAGTCTTTTCATCACTTAGAAAATGTACTCAGCTGTGTCTATCTAGACAAATGCTCCACATCCATTGGGCTCTCCCATATATGCAGAAAGTATGAGATTACATGCTTAACTGTATAAGAAGCTAATAGCAAACAGATAAAGAAATAAATACTACTATGCTGATATGCTAAAAACTCATTTCACCTTGGCTATTATGAATGCCATACTATGGTAGTAATGCCTTCCTGCCATAAATTCGAACCAAGACTAGCATCAGACAACTCAATACAGCACAGCATTTTGCCAGTTTAATGCTAAATTTTTATAATTGTAGTAGAGTTAGAGCAGGTTAAAATGAGAAAAAGAGGCAAAACTATACGCACTGCCACACTGACAGTATGGAACTATGCCAAAGCATTTCTTTTCTCCTTCAGTTTTCAGAACAGATGTTAAATTGGGGGTGTCACAAACAAGAGCGATTAAATTCTTCCCAGATGCTGGAAGTAAGAATGTAAGGAGCTGCTTCTTCCACATGTCAGTCAGAGTTGTCTCAAGTCTGCCAACACAGGGAAACAGTCAAACTAAAAGCAACAAAAGTCTCAGGACTGTAACAAAACATCTAAAACAGAGAATCTCTGACAGAATTGTCTGCCCAGTCATCTGCTTTGGAGACCACCCTAGGTTTATGCTATATGCTAGGCCAAACTATGTCTCAAGGAAAGCAATTCTAGGTATTGCAACTTGCTCTTTTTTGACTTGATTTCTTAAAAATACATATATGCTTTTTCTATGAAACCAACACGTGCCTGACTTAGTAAAATTTACGGTCCAGCTTTGTATTCAAGAGACATTACTGTTGAACTCAAGAAACAGTTTACCCTGGTATGTATAGCATCCATTAGGTTTTTTTGAGCTCAGGTGGACATGTTAACTTTCTAGTCTTAATACAATGGCCTACAATCTGTTTTAGGGACAAGCAATGAAAACTGCTACCAACAAAGAGTTTCTTTATTTTCCTGTGATATATCAGTCATGTCTGCTTTTTTGTTAACAGTCATTAAAACCTTAGGGATTGGCTCAGTTACCTGAGCATAGGTGTCGTGTGCCATATTAGGTACCTCAGGTATCCTGCTTGCTGTTCAATTACTACTTCCAAAAGGCTTGGGTTCCCTGCTGGTTCGCATACCTCAGGTCCCTCTTGGTATCCCAGCTGGCAACTGACATCTGTGCTTAGGCATTGAATTGAGACTCTATTGATGTAGGATTTATCTCTTTGCTACAGGCATAGAACATACAGTTTATCATCTATTGGACCTGAACTGAAGTCTTAGATTCAAAGTCTTCTATAGGTTTGCATTTTCCCTTCTTCAAAGAGGAGGTTATATATCTAAAATAAAATTTCTTATACCAAAAGTAGTCATCATAGCACAAAATATTTCCACAGGTAAGTGCACATTTCTTCATCTCTACAAAGTATTTCTTGTATTACTAAAGTAGCTAAATAGGAGGTGAGGCCGTGTCAAGTAACAAGTACCACATATGTTCGCTGTAGATGGTGCAATCCTTGCTTAGTGGCTCCATCTGCTTGAAATGTAAATTCACTAAGCAGTTCATTGTAAAAACTCCTTCCCATGAAGTTTAAGCTGGTGAATTTTCCTGTGGCAAGGTGATAGATTTCTTAAAGAGACTGTTATGAGTCACACTGAATAACAGTCTAGGTAACAAGCCTACATTAAAACTGGTGCAGGTGGTTACCTTTGTGAGAAAAGACTCCCAGCTCAACATGGCTTTGACATAAGTAGATATCAGGATTATGATTTTTGTTATAACCTCAATCCTGCTGCCATGTGATTACACGTTTGTGCCTAGAATTTGTCTTAATATTATTTGAGCACATTATTTGAACGTGTTCTACAATGACTATGCATGGTAGAATCAACTTTTTTTTCAGTCAGATTGCTTGCTTAACCAAGGAGAAAGGATGTTTCATGTTACTCATGATGACTAACACAGATATGCAGATAGTGAAATGGAGATCAACTTCCTTAGCTAAAATCCCTGTCATAGTACTAGTCACACAAAGGGAAAAGATCCCAAGTATAATACCAAAGTACTCACTTGATCCCTCAGTGATTGTGCTGTTTATGGAACTTCCTCCAGTTGAACTGCATTTTTTACTATCTTTGAACTGTTTCCGTCTTCTGGCCCACTGGTCTATTGCATCTTCCTGGGAGCTGTCACTTGCTCTGGTGTCGTTCTTCAAAGGTAACTTTCTGGTTTTATTCATCTCTGATTTCAAATCTAAGTTATAACCAGATGTTTATGAGAAATATGTGACACAACTTGTATAAGTAATTTTACTATTCAGTATTTGCGCTAAATACAAGAATAATCTAACAAACATATAAATGAAGATACCAAATAATACTGAAAATATTCAGAAAGTATATATTTTAGATTAATTGAAGCCTTTATGCAGTGAGAAGTAGAAGTATCTCTAGTTAAATACCTATATAGCCATTTTTTAATTCAGAAACTTGCAAATTGCTCATGGATCTTGTTTAACATCATATATTTTTTTAAGTGGTCAATAGGCAGATATACACACTCCTATTTGAACACTAATAATCTTGCAAGAAATGCATGAAGATTTTCCTGGTTTAGATTTCTTTCTAGTTAAGTCAGAATAAACTTGTGTTATTTCTTAACATAAAACAATTGTAAAACAGATCTTGTGTTATATTCTGTTCTGAAAGTGTGACTGTAGCCACTGGCAAGGGAATATAGGGAGAAAGTCCAAGGTCCAGATGCTCCCTGGAGGATTCTGGTACACTCATTGGTACACTCATGGCTGTACAGCCTTTTTCTGGCTTCAGCCAGATCTTCATCACAGAAAAAGGTGATGCAAGAGCATACCAGGGCACTATCCCAGACTATTGCTGAGTTAGGAAACCTATTTCCTGCAGTGCCCTTGTAGTGCCCATTGCATGGGTCTTTTCCTCTTCGATATAATCATGAGGTCCCCAGACACTTCTAGATTGCCTTTCCCCCCACCCTGTTCACCACAGTGACATCTCTTCTTTTTCTAGATGTTCCCACTCTTTGCTTTCTTGTGTCACTGGGTTACTAAACTCCATAAATCCCACACTGCCCAATGTCTTGGCAAAGTAGGCTGGTATTCTCAAACTAAAAGTGGATTTTAATTCATATTAATGAGTTGTAAAATTTATTCTGGATGTACATGTTTATTCATTTAAGGTAAGACCAGCATTGCTAGGAATGACGGAAAATCAAAATATGACTCTGGATCGAAAGAGGGCCAAAGTGAGATAATAGGTATGAGAATGTTCAGCCAGAATTAAGACTGAGATGTACTTAGTATTCATATACACTCAGCATTCATATTGATCAAATGGATTTGAAAGCCAGATGTATGTAGTTTTAAACACAGATATGCTCTGAATTTACACCACATAGCAACTGCTTTTACTATTACTTCTTGCTACAGTATTTGCTTCTCTCACTAGATGTATAGGATGGGTGGGCAGTTTAATTTAGGAAACATCTTGATCAAAGCTGCATTAGTTTACTATTATTATATTAAATTTAAGTTTCTTGGGTCTACAAGATGGTTCTTAGAATCCTCAGCAGAATATCTGCATTTTATAACCCCATGGCCAAACATATACCACAACAGCATCATTGTAAACTTTTAATATACATTTATTTTCCAAGAAAAGAGATGTCACAAAAGCTCATATGCAAAAGTGTGTAAGTGATACTAACTTGAAAAGTCTTGTAGAACCTACCTTTCTGACTAATCTGTTTTACTGATGATGAGATATCTGCATTCTCATAATAATCTTCTTTCACTTTAAAATTTGACTCAATTTCTTCAGAGTTGGACTTGACTAACAGAGATAGTTGATTTGCTCCAGGCTCTTTCCTTAAACTGTCATCAATTGACTGTTTCATGCAAAAGTTCTCCAATCTTTGCTTAATGCTTGAACATTCTGTGAATTTCTCTTTCCTTTCTGTGCATAGTGAAGAGGTAGATAATATGGAAGGCTGTGCTGAATTATTATGACAATCAGATTCAACAAGGATATCTCCAGATATGTTCTGTACCTCAGCAAGGCTTTCCAATGCTTTATTCATGCCATGCTTTTTGCAATCTGACAACAAGGATGACAGCAAGGATTCTTCTTGTATACTGCAGGTAAGGTTAGGTTCTTTCTTTACTGCAGAGCCAAAACATTCTGGTATCAATGTAGTGTTGCCTTGAACAAGTCTTCCTTCTACTTCTCCAGTTATCACTGGAGGGTCAGTTAGTACTGAGTCTCTCCTTTTATTTGTTACCTCAGACTCTGCATAAGGTGAGTGAATATTTAACTGTAAAACTGAACATTGTTTTGGGATACTTTCTGTAGATGCATAATTAGTACTTTCTTTGTCATTAACAAATTCACCCAAAGGGCTTGCAGAAAGTGGAGAGGCTTCTACCAGGTAAGCTTTGTTTTGCCATTCAATATGCTTTTCTATAGAGTCATACTCTGATTTTTCTTTATCTACAGCTTCAGTACACCCAGACTCTTCTTTCCACATGGGTAGGTTTCCCAGAGGCTCTTCATGACCATTTTCTTTTTTGTCATGTATAGTAACGCTGGAATGAAGACTCTCCATTAATGTTTCTTCTGTTTCTTCATCTTGCCCTACACAGTCTGCATAATCATTCAGTAAACAAGTGCCATCTAGAGAGACGTCTTCTTCAGGCTCAGATGGATAAATTGTAGTGTTATGATCAAATGATGTGAAGGCATACTGATATGAAGACTTAAGACTTCTCAAATTTCTCAGTGAGGATGTCAAATTGGAATACTTGCAAAGCTCTGTCAGAGAGGAGGTCAAGTCAGGACACTTACAAAGTTCCTTATATTTGGTAGGAATATGCGAGTTCCTGTTATAGACATCTCCTGCTTTTGTCTCCTTAAGCAATACATTCAAGGATGGCAGCGAGTAAAAGCCAGAATCCCTTCTAGGGTGAACTGGTGATGGTACATCCAGGATAGTATCTGGGAAAGACTTCCTTCTTGCTGTTTTTGGGCCTGCGTCTCTGTGTTTGTCACAGTTATTTTTTTCTTGACCTAATACATTTCTCTTACTAACATATTCTTTCCCATTGTTTGGATTATGCAAGGTATTAATAGCTATATGACAATTAGTATTATTTATTTTTGAGAAGAGTTTTTGATCCTTTGAAAAATCTTCCTTTTCATTGGTGTGGTCTTCATAGTCCTCTGTGTTAAGTTTACAGAAACAATTTTCTTCCCCCCAAATACTCAAGTCTGTAGTAAGATTGTCAGATTCCTTTCCACTATTAACAGGATACGAAGATATGCCTTCTGCAATTGTACCCAGATGCATTTTGTCACAATCAGCAAATTCTTTAGGGGGGGGGAAGAAGTGTATATCCATCTGAAAATGCATAATCTGATTTATCATTAAAGCTAAATGATGAGCCACAGTCTGTGTTACACGGTGCCTCTGTAACAGGATAATCTGTTTCACTCCAATATGTATCTCTGCGCTCCTTGTTGAGTGGCTTACTCTGCGCCTGCTCACCAGCTTTGATGCTAACATTCAGATTTTTCTTTCTGCTGTGATATTCCACCTGAATGTCTTTTGTTTCAATGTTCATTTCCAGGGAGGCACTTTCATTGATGGCAGTTTGAATTTTATGTTTAGAGGATGCTTTATGTTTCCCCCTGTGTTCTGCTGAATGGTCAGTTGAAGGGCACTGGTACTTTGAACATTTTGAACACTGACTTTTCTGGCATTGTCTTTCATGATGCTTCTTGTTCTTTGAACTTTTCCCTTTTTTATCCACAACTTTTGTTCCAGAATCAAACAAAGAAATATTCTTAATTTCTACTTTCACATTAAAGGAGCCATATTTTACTTCTGCAGAAATTTTTCCAATGGCCACGCTAATGGAGTCTGAAGAATCTGGCTTGCCCCACAGTGTAATTTTTCCTTTGGATGAGCCCTCTGACTCACTGAAAGTTACTGTAGCTAGGATTTCATCTTGCTGAGGTGAGAACATTTTAGGAGGGCAGTTCTTTTCCTTCTTCCCTTCTTTTTCACTGTCTGATACATTATCTAGGTCTCTCTCTTCAGAAGCATCTGAGCTACTCTGATTCTTGTTTTCATGATCTTTTCCATTTGCTTCAGCACCTTTTACATCCAGTGGCTCTGTGAAGTGAGACAGAGCCTCATGTGCTTTATTTTCAAGGCTTCCTATACTTTGCTGGCATTTACAAATGGGTGACAACTGTGCATCTAATGTAAGGCGAAAAAAAAAAAAGAAAAAACATTTTCCTATGATTTGGTAAGCAGTACCATAAATGTGTAATTAGCTTTGAGACAGTTTTTATAGAAAATGCCTATACTGTCTTTAAGATCTAGTGTATTTTCCACATTATTTTTTTTTTTTCAATATTAACTTTTTTGTCATAGTTATCTGATGAGTAATGTGAAATCAGATAAACAGGGTGGACTATATTAATTCACTCTGATTTGAGAAATTCAGAATATCTGCACTTTTTAAAAAAATAAATGTTTGCTTTTGTTAGGGGATAAGGTATTCTATTTGCTTATAATAAGAAACACATTTTAAATTTTATTACTTCTCCCAGTATATATTTTGTTCCTGTAAACACACTGGATCAATCAACATCCCACTGCCTGCTTGCAGCTTGGGTAAATTCCATGAAAATTGTTTTTTATAATCCAGTTACAGAGGAGCAAACAAAGGGATTAATTAATATGATCACAATCACAGAGCAGGTCAGTTGCTCATTGCCAGGAGATGAGTCACAGCCACCTGATCTATGTAGAATAAAATAATGTTTCTTGGCTGTATTAGACAAGATTTCATGGCATTCACAAGACATAAAATTCTGTAAATTCTGTCTTGCTTTGTTTTTTTTTCAGAACAGGTAATATGCATTACAGAGAAACAGTGTGATAGTGACATCTACCTAAACAGGATTAGAACAAGTTATTAAACTAAGACAACACTGAGATTTACACCAAGAATATGACATTTTGGGGCAATTGAACAACCATATAATTAGAAAGCCAGAAATTGCCAGGAGAGCAGTTTAATTAAAATTAAAAGCCTCACCAAGACACTACCTGTATTTACCCACACTTAAGTGGGTAAATATCTGATAAACAGCTTTGGGCACAAAGGTGAATTTCTGTTTTGATGAGTAAATTAAAAATAGCCACATATGTTTCTGTTTATTTTACTTTGTATTAAATATTTCTGCAAACTTACATTCTCTGGAATCAGAGCTCTTTCTGCTCTTGCAGCTTTTTCTTTTCTTTCTACTCATTTCTATGAACCAAGGTCATCTGTGTTCTAGTTTTCTGTGTGGGAGGGAAAACATTGGATAATGAGAAAGCTTCTCTGGAATAGTTTTGCCCTCTAAGGTTTTCCAGCTTGTTTTATTATAACTTATAATAAAAATAGAGGGTACTAATTAATTTATTTCTTCTTTTATTATTTAGGAACAACTTCTGAAGATTTTCAAATAATCGCTTAGAATTGAGATCTCACGGTCTCAGTTATAGGGCCTGAACCAATACCCTTTAAAGTCTGTGGAAGCTTTGAGCCATGGGTGACCTTTTACCGTGTATGATTTTATCTGGTTCAGATTTTTAGAGATTATATTTTGTTTTAAACATTCATTTCAAATTCAATCTTATTTATATGTGTAATAAAATAAATGGGTAATAAAATGTTTTCTTCTCTTGTGAAGTATTTGAACACTGATACATAATCATAGGAATGGTCTTGGAAATCAACAGACTGGAAAAAATAAACTAATTAGAAGTGTTATTAGCCATAATAGTCTTTTAATGTTTGCTTATCAGAACATGCAATACATCATTGTGAAAAGAGTGTGACTGGATTTTTAAGGCCACAGACTTACCTGGTATAATGAAGATCTATAAATCTTATTATAAAGATAAAACTTTAAAAATCATTATATTGACACGTTACATGTCACTGTATGCCACAATACACAGCTAGCCAAACAACTGAGAAGAAATTTTTTCAAGACACGGTCATTTCTACTTATGAAAAATTTAAAATTGTGTGAGGTCTGAATGACTGAATATGCCAGTGTACATTCATTTAATGGCTGTAAAATGCAAGCAATTCTCCTCTGTCTTTTTGGAAGACAATACAAGTAGACTGCAAAAGTGGTGTACTTATTTTACAGCAGGCACTTTGAATATTTGCACTCTCAGTTTCAGTATGAATATATGTATACACCTCTGCTTTTTCCAGGAGTCTTTAGTCAAAGCCTGATAGACAACCAAACCCACCAACTAAATTCTGTTCTCAATATTAAGTATGATCTTAAAATCAAATACAAGCCTATAACGGACACGGAGGCAAGAACTAGGACTGACACCTATTTGTAGTGTAGAGCATGAGGGAGTGCCTAGAAATTCCACATAAAAGTCAATATTCTCTGAAAGAGTTACATATATAAGTATGCTATGAGTAGCAACCTCATATTTGAGGTGTCATATGTAAGATCTGCAGATTGATGTACATATTCATAACTTTAGGAACTAAGAGAACCCTAATATGAGTGTTACGGTTGAGGTTTCAGTTATATTTCATTAAGGTGCAATTGAGAAAATGTTTTTACTTCTAGGAATTTCCTCCATTTAGCTAAAGGAAGATGCTACACATTCAGTTCCTTCCCTTCACCTTCTTAACCTTCATTGTTGTATTTCCAACTACTTTTTGCTATATTACTTCTAATTTTTCTCCAGGAATTCCATGTATGTGGAAGATGTTACTTCCCCCAAATAGGGCCCCCTGGTGCCCTGAAGACAAAGAAAGCCCTTAGAGGATGCTCCCCTTCTCCTTACCAAAACTTGTTATCTCCTAGGATTCCTATTGGTTTTTAAAGTTGTTAAGTGATTGGTCCTTTCTTACTTATCATTTTAAGGTAATTGGTTAGTTTGTAATTTGTAGTTTTTATTGGTTAGGAATTCAATCCTCCAGAAAGCTATAAAAACCCCTTATTATATTGTATAATCGGACTTTGCGTGCAGACCCCCCCTTCGAAGAAATAAAGGTACCTTTGGAACTTCTGCAACAGGTCTGAGTCTCTGTCTCTGCCAGCAAGTGGCTGCAGCTCTGCCTCGAGAGTTCTCTGAGCTATCTGGACTCTCGTAGCAGCCCGGGGCTGGAAAATCTTCAGTCCCTGGAAGCTGCACATGGGGTTTTTCCCCTTTTCTATAGTCAGTAATGAAATGGTTAATCTCAATATAGGAAATGTAATTTCTATTGTCACTTTTCAAATGCTGTTAAAAACTATCTGCAGATCAAAAACACTGCCTGTTTTACTTCAGTTTCTCTTTACATTTGATGATTACTTTTACAGTTGTACGCACCACAGATTTTTCAAATCTTTACATCTTTAAACAAATTTCAAATTTTACTGAATGCTGAATGCAAGATAAGGACAGAGACACATTTTTACATGAAGTGTTTAAGGCCTTATTTTTAGGAATTAATTTTAGGCATATCTGTAATCAGTGTAATCAAGTTAGCAATGGATTTGAATTATGATGGCTTTGGGGATAAGGTGTACTTGGATTGAAGATTAAAATCTACCCTAAATACCAGAAAGAATCACTGCAAGAGAGATGCTTGAGTATTAAGGAGATAGAAAGGACTGTGGATCAGTTATAAAGAAAATCATATTCATTTCAGTTTTTCCTCATAGTTGAAATGTCCAGTTTTTCCAGGTTTTGTAATGGTAGAATATAACTTGACTTCGCAGGAATTTTCTGTCTGAGATGGTAAGTAGCTATACTACTATTCAATTTTATGTGTATTTGATGTCATGAAAGTACTGAAGGTAGATAGTGTTGATTCTCTATGTGACAGGGTTTTGGGAAATTATCTAATATCTCCTAAAATTTAAAACTCTGAGCAAGCAGCTGTAAAACCACCAGCAGAAATACCCACAAGTCATGGTTGTTTACAGAGGTAGGATTACAGATTTTGCTTTATTGATGATGAAGATGAACTTTATGATATAGGTTAGCAGGATGATTAGGCTGCATTTTTAAAAATAATTTCTATATTAAGTAGATCAAAATTATAATCATTATTTGCACTATTCCCTTGTGATTAATTTTTCCAGCTCTAAGGTTGTTATGATTAATTCTATCAATTCCTGAATATTAATTATAGTATTTATATATTACTTTTATGGTACCTGTAGTGTGTTAAATTCCTGATACCTTAAATTTCAAAAAAACCCATTGAAAACAACTTTAGGATGCAAATAGTTTTTCTGCCCATACTACATTTCCATATGTTAGTTTCTCCATTCTTCTCTAAGGTCTACCATATCAGAAGAGGCACCTGTTCTTTGCTTTCCATTTCTTTTACCCACACATTGTCTTTTTTTATTCTTGTGTCATTGGTCCCCAGGCTGAGGTGTGATAAGAGAATTAGGAGTCCCATCACCTTCAATCCTTCTCATGAGTAGACCTATTGACCTGAGTAAGGATTAGTTATATGCATCAAGACTGCATGGTAAGGAACTTGCCTTAGAAACTATTTTGTCCACAGCAGGATACTAGATGAACACGAGCCAAATTAGTTTAGCTGGGAATAGAGACATTTGGAATTTGCCTGGATGGAAGCCAATGTCCATTGACATAATTCTTTATATGATTCTTACTACATAGATTAGTGCTTGACTTACTTGGAAGTAAATTTGAAAATACAGGAATTATTTTACTTAATGTTTATATATTTATATTGTGGTGATTTTACATGAAAATATGTGTGTTCTTTCATTTTCTAAACAACCATATTCAGCAAACTTATACAGATGAGACTGTCAGAAAAGACAAAGAAAAAAAGGAAAGGAAAATATGCAGGATATAACTGCTAATGCCGAACTGGAATGCTGTGATGACATAATAAATTTGTAAAATATTTTAAGTTCTTTCAGGATAATATAAATTATCCTTTTAGACAGTCTCTTTCTTGTAATTCAGTACCCTATGTTGTAGAAGATTTTGCTATCAATATATTCAGTGGCACCTCACTGAATACTACACCTACTGAATTCTACAGTGTGCATAGACTTTAGAACGATGTCACAGCATACATCTCTCAAACTAGAATATTTTACTTCTCTATCCTTCTGTGTTTCAACATTAAACCCTTCTGATCTGTTTCCACTCTTTTGATACAGAATCCAGGTTTTGTACCTGTTTCCCTAGATGAACTTAATAACACTAAATTTCATTCTCATTTATTTCTATTTTGTCTCTTTTTATTTCACAATATTCTTCTATTCCATCGTAATCATTACTCTGACTGCTTCTCAAGTTACCAGCCATGTGTGGTGCAGTCTCTCACTGCTTAGTTCTTCTTCTCTAATTACTAAAGTTTGAATTTTCAATGGCTTATGCTGGAAGATCATCTAATCCCAACAACCCTGCCATGGACAGAGACACCTTCCACTAGACCAAGTTGCTCAAAGCTCCATCCAGCTTGGCCTTGAGCACCTCCAGGGATGGGGCAACTTCTCTGAGGGACCTGTTTCAGTGCCCCACAGTGCATACTGACACAGTTAAAACCATAGTAACTCTAAATGGAATTATCCAAAAATTGTCTGTGATTCTCAAATATCTCTAGGCATATGCTAAAGTTTACTACTTGATTTCTTCTTTTTATTTCCTGAACTGATTGTGGTCTGTGGCACATTTCCTACTTTAGATTTCATACATTGGGGTAGATACCACACAGATAATTTACAATGTCATCAGGATGAGTTGTATAGGAGAGTTTTGAGTTTCACAGACAGTAGGCAAAAAGAGCTCATAATTGATTTACTTTTTACTTATCTCATTGAAGTACATCTTATTGAAGAACCTTCTAGTTCTGTCCTTTTATCAAGCTTCCACTAGAATTTTACCTGAATAATTTCTGAACACACATTTCAGAAGTACTGCAAAACATATTTCATATCAAAGAATGAAACACATACAAAGTGTGCCATTAAAAATGAGTGTCTTAGCAGTGTTTTTCACTTTGTCTCAGCTGGAATGGATCCTATTTTCACTTGCTTATAGTTTCACACATGTATTTTCCTGAAAAGACTGGTCTTTAAAACAGTCTGCAAAATATCTAGAGAAAAGGAAGCAGGCAGCCATTTACAGGGACTGGAACAGTACCACATAGCACTTTGTAAAATTAATAAAAATGTGAACTCTGTGTCTGCAAATGATCAGGTTCCAATCAAATTGAACTCAGTGGATATATGCCAGTATCCACTTACCTCTGAGAGCAGAGCATCCAAATGAAACGGAAAAAACATGGGTCAGTGAAATCAACCTGCAACAGGTATTGTACTGGGACCCATCAATCAACAATTTCACTTCATTAATTGTTCTGGGCCACTTTTAATGAGCAAATCAACATCCTCTTTTTTCAAACCACGAAAAGATTGCAAACACCAGTCAATATTTCTTCAGTTCTGATTCAGAAGTAAGGTTACTGCCTGAACAGCTATGATTATCACATATGCCATAAATCAGCAAACTGAGGAAAAGCAAACTCCACTTAACCAGATTCTGCATTAGTTTTGAATTTTCTACCAGTAGAAATGGGCACAACATGAAGTGTTGAATAGATTTTGATGAATGCTTTGAAAAGAAATTATAGGTATATTATTCTCTCCAATATATTAAAGCTGCAGGCAGGATACTCTTCACTTCAGATTTAGAAAATGCTACTAAAATAGCAGCCAGCCAAATGGTTTCAAGATTATTTTAACTCAGCACTGAGAATGCAGATACCATCAAAGTTGTATTCAAACACAGATTAGCAGTCATGGGCTGTATACACACAAGAATTTCTGCCCTTTTAGGGAGAAGTGAAGTCACAAGTTTCAGCTCTTAAAGTCTGCAAATTCATACGCAAAACTCATTTCCTGTAAAGCTTCTGCCTACTTATTAAGCAATCTTACTTTTTGGTTAATTATTTTGAGCTTTTGCAACAAAAGACAAAATAATATATTAATAAATATAAACATTTATTTTAGATGTTGGAGATATTTAATTTCTGTGGCAACATATTTCATTTTACCTTAATTTTAAAATGTGAGCTGCCTTACATTGCAACAAACAGGTACTGTAACGTGTCTCTGTGCTGTAAATGGTCTATAAAACATTCCATGATTATAACACAATTACTAAATAATGGATATTTCAACTTTACTACAATAGATGTTCATGTATTCATTATAAGTAAAAACATATTTATAAACAGAGAACAGAATTTATTGTCCATGACATCTCTTTTCTACTCCAGAAAATAACTTTTCTTTATCAAAAGCTCTGAAAATGTGTTTTATAAATCAATAAACTGCCATTTCTATTTACATTGTTGGACCTCTGCTATTCCTATTTTAGAGACCAAAGGAAAACCTCCTAAACTGAGAAGCAGCTGGATTAGCCTGTTCCTGTCAGTGAGTTTTTCATTATGATATTTAGAGTGCTATCTGTGGAATTTGTGCTTTGTCAGTACCAAAAATTACAGCAGGTATGGGAAATACCCTCCAAATGTGATGCAGCAATTGATAATGAAATTAGTAGAAATCTCTCTATAACACACATTAATATTAACAACTATAACAACCATTTTTTCCAATAATGAACCATAGTTTCTATAGACAAAGATGTTACTGTCAGTGAAATACTGTAATTCTTTCTCAGTCCGTGAATTCCCATTTGAGGTTCAGAACTTCATCCATCTTAACAGAAATCAGGTAAATTCAAAGTACTTGCTTATACTTGAAACTCAACCCACCAAAAATCCCTGGCACAGTAATTGCACACTATAAAATTGCACTTTGAAAATGAGGTAGTTTTATTTTCAAAATATTTGGGACTATAAATAATAATTATGTATGAAAAATCTTCAGTTTTTATAAAATGCAATAGGGGCAAAACCTGTCAGCCTATCCTAACTTCTAGGATTTGATTTCTGGTGTGTAAAATGGGAAAACTAAGACACCCTATTTTCTGACTATGCACTTCCCAGGGTCACTTTCTCCAGATGAGCAATTTACACAAAATAAGTAAGGGTAATTTAGATTTAGAATGACAAATGAATTTGAGGCACTTATTTAATATACTCTTTTTTAGCTTTGGCAGAGGTCTTGAGAAAATACCTTCATTTCTTAGCTGAATGTTAGAATGCTTCTCTCCTTAGAAAGCAATAAGAATGTACTTCACCAAAGCTAGCTTAGTTTGTAGGAGGATGAAATGGGAGGAGAGAAAAAAATTACTATCCAGGCTTATTTAAGTGCTGAAAAATGAAAATGCAAGCTTCTTAACATGTAATACTCCTTCTTGACTACTAATTCTGTAGTCTTATCATAGCATTCCTCATATTCCAGTGTGAAATACTGGTTGCAGAATACTTCCAACAAATGCAAGTTCATACAGGTAGGCTTTAATTTCCAAAATTATATACCACTAAATTTATAGTATTTATATGCTAAAATAAGATAACCTATACAGTCTTAGGAATCAAACACCCAGCTTAAATATCTATCATTTAGTAAAAGCCTATTTTCTCACTGTGAAAAAAATCTGCAGAATTCTCATATTTAATAAAAGCTCTGACAAATTGTGACAATTAATAGCTACAGAATACTAGCTAAAATAGTCTAATTTAAAGAAAAAAGGTTTACACTTACCATTGCCACAAGCCAATATACATTTTCCTCAGATGCTTGCTGTTATGGACTGTCTGAGAACAGTTTGCTTTTCTAAGCTCATGAAGGACGGGTTGGCTGTCTTGCTAAAGCTTAACAGGATAACAAGTTCAATTTTTTCCTTTCTTTAGATTTATCCCCTTCTGTACTGTCAAACCCAGTCAGCAATGATATGTAGTATATACATATCTTTCAAATCACTGTAGCAACGAAGGACTACCAGTTATTTAACTCTTTACAGCTAAAGCAGGTAATAAAAACAACTCAGTTGCCCAGCAGCTACAAAATGTTGGCTTTGTCTGAAAAGTCTTAATCAATCAGATTACCTAATTAAAATTAAAGATAAAAGAGGGAGCAGTGTTCACAGTCTTGTTCCACTTCTTTTTTCTATTTCTGTCTGCTAAGCTCAGAATCTGATTAGTATATCTAATTCCATGAAGCATCATGACTGGTCTACCTTTAATCACCCTGTTGACATCCACCCGTTCCTCTCTCACATGTTCCAGACTTCAACGTAATCATTTACTGACTTGCCAATGCTCCCATAGAAAACACAATATTCAAATTATAGAATCAGCACTGGAATGATGACACTTTGCACATGTTTACATACACCCAGAATGAAAAACAAGTTAAAAGAAGTATGTTTATTGAGACAAATGCAAAGCTGGTAAAAATACGATAACCAGTACTAACATAAAATGCCATTACATTGTATGAGAAGAGAGTTTCATTAAAAGAATCCATTTTGGTTTGTGTTCAATCCATTTTGGTTTGTGTATCAAATAGATATTTCTAATATCTATAAATTATAAAAATAGATAAAATAGGCAATATTTTCAAATTATGTACTGAATAGAAGGTAGTTCTCTTTAGTACAAAGGCAAACTGGGATAAAAGGCATCTCCAGAATTTTCTGCCTTGTACATCTGATGTCATGAGTACTCTTTTTGGTCTGATAGCCTTGTACAAGCAAGGGAGAAAAGAGAGAGATCATTTTTCACAGTGCAGAAAAGACCAGTTTTGTAAGTAACAATATTCTCTTAATGTGTGGCATTAACTTTGTGGCAAGAAACAGCCTGCTTCCAAAACTGCTGCTATCTTTTGGGTAAATCAAACAACTGAGATCTTCTGGAGGTGTTGCCCACACAATACTCCAGTCAGAACCACTACACTCTGTTCAATTGCTTCTAAATTTAATTTGGCACTTTCTTAAACTGCTATAGTTGCCAGACAACCACAGCATTTGGCTCTTCAATTTGACATTTGTTTTGTAAACTGCAAACAGTAACTGTCCTTCAGAAAATATATAGGAATCTTCAAACTAAAATTCAAACCCTGACCTACAAACAGGGCAAATTAAGCAATAAAAAACCACAAAAAAAAAAAAATCCTTAAATGGATTACATGTATCTAAGTAGTTTTCTTAAGCAAGAGAGATTTCTATTCTTCCCTGCAAACAGTTCTTATATAGGTGAGGAAAAAAAAAAACAATAGTTTAAAAGCTTTTTCAAAAGCCTGCCTTAGATTTTGAAAATGTATAAAGATCAAAATCATTGACACACTGAAGTTATTAGATTTGAAAGATCCATAAAATATAACTCTCAAAATCAGAGATTATTTAAGCATTGTTCCCTTTGTCATAAGATTTTTTTTCTGTTTTTCTTCATGTAGGAAAGTAAGATTTTTCAGTTTACTTACTAGCATTGTAATTGCAGATATATACTGTTATACAGATTCTCAAAAAAAAAAAAAAATTAGTCAGGTTAGGGATATTGTATTTGGAGATTCACTGTTAGAACCATAATTTTCTACACAAAAAAGTAGCATTCCAATTGGTCTTAGTCATGTACATTTAATTACCTCAAAGTGATTAACTACTTACTTGTAAGCTACCTATATTTGCTCTGTGATTTATCTTCCCTCTTTCATCTGCTCCTCATTCCTTTGTTGCTCATCTCTCTAAATGTAATCACCACAGTATGAGCTGAAACTTCCTTTCACTGCCTAGCTTCCACCACTTTTTGCATACTTTCCAATATTCACCTTTACTCTATGAGCAACCTGTAGCTGATTAATGCCACTGTTACCATGAAGTCCTGCTGGTATGTATGGCCTATGACAGCTTTCCACAACTTGCCTTCTCTGTAAAAGCAATTTTTAAGAGAAGCAGTGTATTGTTTCCTTCTCCTTGCCAGACACCCAAGAGATAACCTGATTGTCTTTATTCATAGGTATGGCTGAAAAAAGGGAGAGAATGAAGCAACACAATATATCAAATACTCCAAGTCTGTCAGGAATGCTTAAAGTACTGCTTAGGTAATACCTTACCAAAAAACCATGAAAACCACTGAGCACAGTGCAACATAGATGGGAGACAAAAAAAACTATCAGGATTTGTACAACAGTTTTACTGATTCCAGGTTGCTGAGAATTTTGGAAAAAAATGCAACACCATTCACTGTTAAAAACAATTTAAATTACTCCAAATAAACAAATCATGTAACAGTAAGTTTACATTTGCCACTATAATTGCATTTTCCTCAGATTGTTTACATTTCTTTTGACATCACTGCAATGACTGCAGAATGTCAGACTATGAAGTATTACATAATGAAATTAATAATAAAACAGTATACTTTTATTTTTAAAATATTAACATTATCTTAAATAACTTGATAAATTAAGGCACAAATCTGAACTCTAGCATTAAAACCACATAAATAAATATTTTAATCAACATATTGCTATCCCAGTCTTATAGCTGCAGTTAATATACTTCTTTCAACTGCAAGATTCTTAATAGCAGTAACAATCTTAGCATCTCTATTTCCATAAAGAACTATGTGCATATTTTGAAATATGCCTTGTTCTTCCTTCTCCCTTACTTTATAACTTCATTTTTAATTATCAGAGAATGAAATTACTCATTGCCTAGCATCAGTAACTACATTATTATCTTATAAAAACACTACTATTTAGGCTTTCGAGGATGGTTCTCCAACATTCTTTTCAAAAACAAAGTATTGTGTTATACCTTTAAATTCAGGCTGACATGCAATTGGGTTAGTGCAGGCCCAGTCAGAATGGATGAGTAAATGCTCTGCTTACAGTATTAATATGAGTTAGGTCATTAATGTAAAAGATACAAAGTACCACATATTCACTATTTACATATGCCATTAACCTTAAAACAACTATGGCTGGTAAGGCTTTCAGTACTGAATGCAGATTTCTGTGACAAGTCAAATTTAAAGAATGGAGATAGGTAAAAATGAGAAAGAAATAATTAAGGCCAAGTACGAAGATGTAAGTAGAGAATTCAAACAGCAGGCAAGGTCAGACAGCCCTCTTTGTAATGCTGTCACTCCTTCCAGTGGGAGAAGACCAAATGAAACATAAAAAGTGTAAGAGCAAAAGGCATAATAATTTCATTTTACAACAAAAAGCACAGCCTGTACTGAACAAGGCAGCAATTCTACTTATTTATTGCTTCCTTGCTTGCTTGGGATAATTATTGGGTTTTGTCCAAATCTAATTCAGGTTGGAAAACACCTACAAAAATTTGCATAGGTGAGCTCTGGAACCAATGTAAAGGCTCAGAAAATCACTTGGCTACATATTCACAAGACAAACAGTTCTAATTTATTCCTAACTAATCATTCAATAGAAGAAGTAACTTAAAGAAATCAATTATTTGAATTAAAGATTAGCATTCATTCCAATCCAATGTTTTATCAACTGGTGTGCAATTGCTCGATTTGGTGGTACAAAGAAAGAATGCTGGTTTCCTTTAATGATAACTTCCACAACCTGCAATGAAAACAGATTTTCATATCTTTAGAAGACGGCATTAGAAACTATATAGAATCTAACATTGTATTATGCAGAAATTATCTTCCTACAATGATTTATCAGTCTACCATTGCTATACCTACTAAAGAGTTACTAAGAGATTCTCCAAGATAGATGCACATTGTGTGAATTACAACATTTTTGAGCTTAATGTACCCCAAAGGATACCTTTTTCCTAACAGAACTGTGGAGACTACTAGTATACTATTTAAGGTTTTTGTGAAGCCTTTTTATGGCGCCATGTCGTGGGTTGATGTTATCCCCAAATCGTGTGTTGTCCATGCTTAGAAGGTTTGTTTTGGCTAGTGTCTTGCCGGCGCCGCTAGCTGGGGGTTGCTGTGCTCCTCCCCGCTGGCCTTCCCCCTCCCTCCCCACTGCTGGCTTTCGCTGCTTGGCTGCTTGGTAGCTGCTTGCTGCTCGCTTGGCTGCTTTTCTCCCCCGCCACTTCCCTGCTTTTGCTTGGCTTTTTTGCTGCTTTTTGCATTTTTCTTTCCTTATTAGCTAGGAAATATCACCCGAACCCGAGTTGGACTCCACCCGGTCTGAAACATCAAGAAGATCCTGGACTCGGTTGTGGCAAGACATACGCGTTCTGCCCTCCCCGACATCGGAGCTGCTCTGAGAGTTACACCTACTCAGACGGGTGACAAATTCCTTTGCCATCCGTGCCTTTTTTTTCCTGGTGTTGTGGAGTGTTTCTTTTTTGTGTGTTTGATAAAATAAACAAGTTTTTTTCCACTTTTCCCTCGGAGGAAGTTCTTTCCCGAACCCGGTAGTGGGAGGGGGAGGAGTTCTGGGGGGTTTGTTTCCTGGGGGGCTCCTTTGGGAGACTATTTCCTCTAATTTTGTCCCAAACCAGGACACACCATCAGACAGTGCTCTAAACTGTGACAAAAATTATTCTTTTAATTTTTTCATGTAGTGCTAAAAGAGATGCGGTTTTTTATCTTCTGAAGCAGTTGCAAGTAATATGTGAATACACTTTTAGCACATTTTTGAAGTATATTTATTTCCAGCTTTATGTCACTCTGCATATAACTAGTTGTATTTGGAACTGATAATCATTTAAAATAATGCTTCCAGTGTTAAGAGAAACACACTGAGATTGCAGGTGACTAACTTTGTCTTCAAGTTGACTTACAGTCAAAACACTTGGAATTGCCAGGCAGATGTCCAGTGTTATTAAAAGCTTAGCTCCTAAGTTGCCTATGAGAAAACCCATGAAAACTGATATGCAAGCAATCTTTTTTATGCCAGAACCAAAACGGTCTAATCAATAGACTCTAATCAAGAGACTAATCAATAGAAGAAGAAAATGAAATTGAACTTTACCTGTTCTCTAGTGAACCAGCGGGCATCCTCTATTTCATTCTTGTCAACTTTAATTTCTGTGGACACTGCAAAAGCTAAGCAGCCAATCATTAGGGAGGAGGGCATTGGCCATGGCTGACAAGAGATGTACTGAACATGGGAAACTTTGATTCCAGCCTCCTCCTCTACTTCTCTTCGAACAGCATCTTCTATGGTTTCGCCTAATCAAAAAGGGCAAAGAACAATCAGTTCCAACAATCATATGCTGTGCTTTGAATTGACTCAAAAGATTTGAAACTGCCCAAGGCAATTATCTCTAAAGATCTAGCTCACAGATCAGGGCAAAGACCTTGGCAAAGACACAGAAGTCCAATAAGGTAAAACAGTCAACATAAAAAAAAAATGGAACTTTGAAAATAAAGTGCGTAATTTTTCCATAGCAACATTTATTTCCTGAATTGATAATTCATCATACATACAAACCATTATCAGTAGGCCTAAAATGTAAAAAATTAGGTGGAAAATGCATAATTACTATAATTATTCTTGAAACATTGACCTATTCATTTGTATCTAGCACCGTGCTTATTTCTGGATTTTCAGTGTGATTATAACACCATGTAACTACAACCAAAAAATCAGTATTTAGAATTACAATAGCAGGAAAACAGAGATTTAGAATACTTGCTCACATTTCTGCATGGTATTATTCCTTTTGCCTGACTCATTCTTCATTGCCTTAACATGTGCAGAAAATACTGTAAATTGAAATTTCAATGGAAAGCTTTGCATCCATATCCACAGAAAACTGTGGATGGATGGATGTGGAATGATGATGGTTACCAGCCTACAGCTGCACACATGTATTGTGCTATAACCACTGATTACAGAGTAATTAAAGGACACAGTTCATCCATCAGAAATAAATACCTAGACTTACTCCAAATGATAACTGAATAGATTTGTTGATATTATCACTATATGACAATCCGCACACATTTAATGAATATATTTATTCACTATAATTTCACTAGCGATAAAGATCTATTCCAAATATAAGAAGTTTTTGCAGGTTGTTCTGCAGGTACTTACAACTGCAACTAATTTTAACTATTATTGCTTGACATAGCTATTGAAATATCTATTTTTCTTTCTTTCAGAATTATGTAATTATGTAAATAGAATCAATCTGGCTGTAAACACATAAGCATATGCTTAACTTCATGTTCACTTTAACACTTACTTTTCCAATGCTAAAATCCTTTGCTAAGTATCACCAACCAAGGTGATGTGTTTTAAAATTATTTTTTAAATTTAAGTAGCGATTTAAGACTATGATATGAAAACACTTTAGTGTTTTTATTTTCTCAAGTTGATTTTTGTCATTTTTTAAAAAAATCAACAGCTGCAAAGTACAGAATAAGCATATTTCTTGTAGCAACTCATCTATCAGGAAGCAAAAAACTTTGAGATAACATGAATTACATTTCCCTGTAAAAGTGTAATACTCTTATTGAGAAAATACATTTGATAAAGGAAAATAAAATTACCAGGTTCGACAAATCCAGCAAGGCAGGTAAACATTCCTGGGGGAAACCTCTTTTGCCTACCTAAAAGGCAATGGTTCCCATCTGGATGGATAACTTGCATTATCACAACAGGATCTACAAAGGACATGAAACGAATATATTCCAACATTTGAGGGATGTAAATGCAGTAAAAACTTCCAGTCTGTTCCACACCAATGCACATAAAGACAAAAATAATACTGAAATCATAATTGTGTGCATGCCCAGAGGAAGCTGTTATTTTGTTTCCCTTTGGGTTTTCTCTCAATGCAAGGTAGCTCCTTATTTGGTTGTGCAACATACATGCTTAGTAGAAACAGTTTACTAGCCAAGGCTTGAAATTACCTGTGGGAAATTACCTGTAGGAGGAATTACCTGTAACCAAAGCACACAATCTTCTTAGAGCACCAGCAGTACTAACCTAGCTATGCATCCAGCATGTATCAACAGTTTCTGCAGCAAACTCATTTATTATTACCTTCTCTTCACCACAGAGGTCTGAAGAATGTCTTTCTGACTAAACAAATAACTAGACACTTCACTGACAATACAAATACTGACTAAATACTGACTACTTCCCACCTTTGACTTTGTTTATTCTTTGCTATCAGTTTCTTACATGATGTTGGACTTTGATAAATTTTCTCATTTCTGGTCATTGTATGTGTCTTTTTCTTTCTAACTTAGTATTTTTTCCTATTGGTCTAAGCAACCCTATCAACTCATGATCTTTTCCCCTTTTTATTGTTATCTAGTTTTAAGTAAAAAAGTAAAATGTGATGCCTTATATACTGCTGATATCTCATTTATACTGTTCGAATTCCTAATTGATTTTGATTGTTGAAACAAGGCTTGCATTGTCACAGCAATCCTGTATCACAGACTAGTGCAGGAAAGAGAAGCCTGAACTACTTAATCCTTAAACAGCTGAGATACATATAACCTAAGTAAGAAGTAAGCAGCTGAAATAACTAGAAATAAGTTCATTTGCATGCATATAATATAAGCAAGCCCCTTCTGAGCGAATATTCTCACCAACTCTTGGATATGATGTGTTGTGAACTCCTTGGAGACTGGGACAATCTTCTTTTAAGCAAGTTTTCTTGTAACCCCCTTCTTCAATCTTGGTTGCACTCCCACATGTTGGGCAGAATCGGTAGCGGTTGTGCCATGCTAGAACAGATCTCGCCTGGGCTATTACTCCTTTAAAACAATACATTGAAAATGCCCAAAATCAAATACTGGTTCATGTTAAGCTTTTAACAGCATAGGAAAATCAAGCAGTGAAGTTTAACACAAAAAATCTAAGTCGGAGTGTGGTTTGAATTATAATCATGGCTACAAGAGAAGTCGAGCAGTATGAGTTATGCAGACCTTTTACCTTGCAGCACAGAAAATGCAATAGAACATGGTATTAAAGAGCTACAGAGCAATTTAGACACATTCAGAAACAAATTTATCCAGATCAATGTATCCTATCTCTCTTTTCTTTTGGCAAACTGCCAAAACTACATGTATCAAGTCTTTTCCAGATTACTGTTTCAGGGCTACAGATATTGATGTAATAATGTATGGTTCCATTAAACTTAAGGTACGAGTCAAGCTTTCCCTTTATCCTTATGTAAAAACAAAACCACTAAAACAGCAGTCACTAATAACATTCGTTGTTAATGTCCTTACTAAAACTAATTTAATTTGGCATCCTAACTTTTCTACACTTCCTCGTCAGATGAGTATCCAACACACTGTTATAAAAGACTTAGGCTCTCATCTCTTGTAATTATTAATAATTTCATTACTCAGTAATGAAAAAAACTCAGTAAAGACAGATTTTTCCCTTTGCTTTATGTTAATAATATTCATGCATGAACACTTACTGTTTAAAACCCATGATGATCAACAGGTTTTAGAGTCTAATGCTGTCATTGCAGAAATAAGTCCTTTGTAAATGCACATGTTCTTACATACGAAATTCTTTATAAAAGCACTACTAGGCTTTTAAAATAAAAATATTTCTAAAGCCATTGAAAACACACGATTTCTTGGCAGTGGTTTCTCTTTTCTTTGAATTATACCTCAGGGAACACCAAAGCGTATTTTTCTGACTATACATTTTTGTACTTGCTGCATTTTATGCATCTTACCAGCTTCTTTTTCAGGTAACTGCAGTAGTGCTGGCATCGGCGGGTGAAGAAAGTAACAACCCTCATGCTTCTCTTTAAATTTTTCAGCAGAAGCAGAATCTATGCTAAGAGCAAACCAAGCAACTAACCCATCTTCTTCATCTTCTTGCTGAACTCTTCCATGGCAAGCAGCCATCAGGTTCACATTAAACTGAAGCTCCACTCCAAGAAAAATCAAGGTAAATTCTTCAGTTTGGTTCATGTACTGTTCTACATCCTTGTGGTACAGCCTGCAAAGCTTTACTTCTTCTTGCTGTGAGCTCTCTCTTCCCCCACCCGAAGTAACCAAGGGACTTAGATTTGAGAAGAGGATGTATACTGTGTCTGGATGGCTTTGTTTTTTACTTAGCCACTTGGAATCTGTTCTTTTATCACTCCTTCTATCCAGAAGTGTCACACCAAAATAATTTTCATATTCTTTTACATCATTTGACAAAAAACTAGGTTTCTGATCACCTTTCACATTTGCCAACAAATTAGCTATGTGTTTGTACCCCCAAAATTTAGCAATGTCCAGAGCTGTCTGCCTTGATTTATTAATGATGGATCGGTCACACCTAAAGAAAAAGAAAAGAGCTGAGATTACAGGAGCAAATAAGTTCATTAAGGGTTCTTAATAATGCTGTATTATTCTTACTTACAGCATATACATCTGACATTATTAAGGTACAAGAACTTCTAGACACTCTGGCTATACTAAGATAATCTTTACACATAACTTCCACATAGTAATCAAAATGGTAAAAAAACCCCAAAAAACCCCAAAAAACCAACAAGCATTACTTTCTAGAACCTACCAGAAGCAGCAACAAAACATTTACAAAAAAATATTTTATTGAGGTCAATTGGCTTGTTCAGCCTGGAGAAAAAGAGAGATTTCACTGGGGTCTCCAACATCCTCATGAGGGAAGGCAGAGGTGCAAGTACTGATCTTTTCACTCTTGTGACCAGTGACATGAAGCCAGATCTCAAGGAGTGTTTAGACAATGGTCTCAGGCACATGGGCACATGGTGGGACTCTTGGGATGTTCTGTGCAGCTGCAGGAGTTGATTCTTGTGGGACCCTTCTAACTCAGGATATTTGATGATTTACCATAAAATTAGAATCAAGAATACAGCCTCTGTCAACTGACAGAAGTCGGTTCCTGTAGGGTTCTTTTAGTTACCCAGATGTCTGTGAAGTGAAACAGATAAGGGAGTGTTGCCTCATCATACACATTTAAATACTAAAACCAAAGAGAAACCCAAATCCTAAAGAGCCTGAGGTTGATTGCGAGGTCAAAATAACCTAAATCAGTAAGTAAAAGAGAAATGTTACTCTCAAGTACAAATAATGAAATAAATACTACACACATCAGTTTTTACAACCAGAGAATGCCAGTAATATTAGCTGTTGCTGATACACAGGTAACTGTACAACAGACAAGACCATTTTGAGATTTTATATTAAACTCAGTAGTTTTTGAAGGAATTTGATAACATTTTAGCAAACTATTCAAAAAGTACAAGTTTTTGCTGCTAAAGCAACTCCTCTCATGACCAGTAAAAGGACTCAAGGCAATGGCATGAAGCTCTCCCAGGGGAGGTTTAGGTAGGCTATCAGGAAAATGTTCTTTATCCAGAGAGAAGCTGGGTACTGGAGCAGGCTCCCCAGGGCAGTGGTCACAGCACCAAGCCTGACAGAGCTCAAGAAGTTTTTGCACAGTGCCCTCAGGCACATGGTGTGATCCTTGAAGACAGTGCTGTGCAGGACTCTGAGTCGGACTTAATCCTTGTGTGTCCCTTTCAGCTTAGGATATTCTATGATTTGACAATTCTGGGATAAAAAAACAACTGACTACATTTCTAGAACTATTCTCTGTAGTGTTATGAAATATTATCTTCACAGACAGTCATGTTTATATAATGAATGTAACTGTCAAAAAATTACTCTAAGCATTAACTAAAAGGAGACTAGTGAGGCCACAGCATCATCTCATGAAATATTGCTTGAGAGAGCAACCATGAAAAGAACATTCAAAAGCAATTTTCACTTTTTTTTTTTTTTTTTAATGACATGCATAACTTAAAAAACTATTAGCCTGTTTACCAACTGATAAATTCCCCAGCATGTCAAAAGATTCCTCAGTACATCTGGCACTGAGATTCTCCTTTATGTACTGGAATGTACTGATTGTAGTAGAAACCAGTGTTTCACCTAAAAGGCCCCACTCTGAGCCCCAGAAGAGGCTACAGGTCTTGGGTATGACTGAAAAAAAATCAAAAACAGGTGGGATGATTACTGGAGGCTGTGGAATGCTGTGCTTGAAGTTATTAATTAACTACAGAATGAACTAAACTTGCTTTTCTCTGTAAGATAACTTTTCTCAGAAAGGAGCAGCTTAGGCTTGATTAATGTTTAACTCAGTTAAACACATTTGATTCTAACTTAGTTTGAAAAAACTTTCCATTTGAAATAACTTTGGAAAAGGTGAGTCTATCATGTCCCACTGAAGAGTCGGTAAATATTGTACACTAATAAAGATTAAAAATAAAGTTTAGAGAAAAAAGTTTTAGTGTAAAAATCAAACACACAAAATTTATATTCAACACAGTGGTAGGAATTAAGGTGAAAACTTTGTCCTATTCTGTTGGCCTCTATGAAACGTGAATATCAAAGGAATAACTTTAGAGAGGCTTAGAGTTCTGAGACAAAACTGATAAGGGCAAAAATTGCGGGTGAAAAGAGCTCTTGAATGCGGTGTACTAAACGGCTTACCCTTCTTGAAGAAGGGCCTGCACGGCCTCGAGGTGTCCATTTCTGGCGGCGAACATGAGGGCGGTCCAGCCGCTGCCCGCGGCCGCATTGACCAGCGAGGGGGCGCGCGCCAGCAGCGCCCTCAGCCCGGGCGCGTCTCCCGCGGCGGCCAAGCCGTGCAGCTGCGAAACCATGTCCTGCCGCAGGCTGCTCCCAGAACCGGCCATGCTGCCCGCTGGGTTTAGAACAGAGAAAATAAAAAATGCCTGGGGGCATCCCAGCCACTGCTGACGCGACCGACGTAAAAGACCAAACTTTAATGGTCTAGAGAAAATCAGTGTTATTACCGAAAATACAGGCACGACAAATACTTGTGATTGGTGTGATATTGTTATCGCAAATCAAATCTTCGTCCCACCCATCTCCAAACATAGTGAAGCTTTATTTAACAATTAAAACCAGCTTTAAAGAAGCGTAAGGATCAGAAGATTTCACTACGGATGCGAGAGTGAAAAAAATCACGTCATGGTTTCTAAACCCAAATCACGCAGACACTGACACACAGATATAGACACACAGACTGATTGCGGGACCGCTGCGCAACACAGCGACAGCTTCTATTCCCCCAGGGCCCGCTCCACTCCTTTCCGCGACCCGCCCTTGACGGTGGGACCCCGTTACCGTGCACGGCTCACAGAGCAGCCAGGCCCCGCGCGCGCTCCCGCTGCGCCGGCAGCGCCGCGGGGAAGCCCCGCCCCGGCGCGAGCCCGAGAGACAACGAGCGGGACCGAAGCGGCCCGAAGGGCGCCGGGCTTGCCCGAGCGGTGCCGAGCGCCATTGCCCTGCGCCGTCCCACAGACGGGAGCCGGGCTTGGGATGCGCTTCCAGGGAGGAATCGCCCGTCGTTCCCTGAGGGCTGCTGCCCGCGAAGCAGGGTCGATGCATAGATTAAAGGGCAAGCATCCATTTTGTCTGCCGGGCAGGATTCTCGGTGGTTATAGGGAAGCGATCAGATTGATTTTTAGCGCTGCTTCACCGCCCTAGCAGAAGGCAAAGGACGGGGGCAACAGAACGCGGAAGTAATTGTGAGGAAGGTGCAGCAGCTGACGTGGCAGGAGAAAAGAGTTAGCGGGGAAATCGAAGTGATTAGCCAGAAGTGTGTCCTGCCTGATGTCAGTAGAATTCCGCAAACGCCAGAGGTTTATATCCAAAAAGAGGAGTCCTTCAACCCTTTTTCGAATAAAGGGGGAGACTCCACCGAGGCGCACGCCCTCGGGATTTTCTCTCTCGCAGTTTCGCAAGCTCCCGCTCGCCCGCCGGCTGCTCCCTTTTCCCATTGCTAAGTACTAGGAAGGTACAGCCTTCCCAAACCACCTACCACATATCCCGCTTGAACCTACTGTCATTTTACCCCAAAGATCAGAGGATCAGCCTTGTGCAGACCCTTGTCTCCGTCAGGAACCTCGCTGTCTGGGCTCTGCGACAAACCTGTTGCCCAAAGTTAGTAAAGACATGAACACCAGTTTCAAAGATATTAACATCCATATCTTCACCCACCAATTTTTTTGTAAAAACATTAACGTTCCTCTCACTAAGAAAAACATTGGAAAATTGTGGCTATATTAGTCCTATACAAATGAACATGGAACTTTCCTAATGCCTTTGCACCTGGAGAGTGCTTAAAAAATAGAAAAGGGGAAAAAAAGGCGTAGCTTTTGAGAAGTAAAAATAAAAGTGTTGTACTGTACAGGGTAATCCTGCAAAACAGATTGCAGTTATCCAATCGCCTAAAGTTAGAATGCAAAGGTTAAATTAAATCCACTTCTTCCTTCAGTATTACATTACTGATTTTCCCACATGGATTTGTATTAAATATGAATAACTAACTCATACGAATCTTTGTTTCAATACTTTATTTGTGATATTCACCACTGTATTCAAATAATAAAATGATTGGTCATCAGCTTGTTTTTAAATGTGGCTCTCAGAAGCTTCATGAAGTTCTGTTTCAGCAATAGACTTTTAGCTTGAGATACCTATATATATATATATATATATCAATAAGCCTATAGAGAGATATATGTATAAGTCTACATAACCTGTTACTCAAGGGCAGTGTCATTTTTGATTCAAGAGTATTGCAGAAGTTTAGTAATGTATAAATGGGAATAAATAATACAATGAAGCAGGTTTCATATCTTGCTCATGGTCGGATACACTCTTCAAGTTCTGACATCATAACAGCAGTTCCCAAGGACCATGATTTTAAGTACTTATAGTGGAATTTGTGCCATCTCCCAGTGCATCCTTCCAAAAGCAACTTAGTACTCCTTGTTTAAAATACTAGTAACTATAAAAAATTGAACAGGACCTTAAAATTGTAACACACCAACCTGTGAGTTTGAAAATATTTTGTTTCTATTAACAGATATAGTTACTTTGCTGGATAAAAGATTACAAATTCTTGCAAATATGTAGATCTCTACTTAAAAATCACTGAGCTGAATTTTCTAGGAGCAATTTGATGTTTATTTAGAATGGAAGTATGTAATGGTAACTTGATTTAAAAGCTGTTTTTTTCTTTGGTGTAAACCAGAGCTAAGTAATACTCATGAGAAGGTCAAAGTGGTGCTAGATTTAGTTGTGCCATGATTCTTGAATTTTGTAGAAAATAAAGACTGTACTGGCAGTATTCATTTGACCTGACTGAGTCTGTTAGCTCTTCAGTAGTGGAGAGGTAAAGGTGTGTTTGCAAGGCTTCAGGAGTCGGAGGTCGTCAGTGTGAGAATGGAAATTAATGCAGCATCATTGGTTTGCTCTGATCCTGAAAGAGATGGGTCCATGTTGATAGTGACTAGTGATAATCTTTTCAAAATGCTTTCTGATTGCTATGGACAACAGTCAGGGAGTAACATCTGAATGCTGCTATTCAGTTGATGCTGTAGCCTTCAGGAAAAATTTCATGTGCTGTAAAGAAAGTACATAAGTGCCATTGGGAGCACTGCAGTGATTGGGCAAAATAGGTGGTTGGAGTGTCTGCAAGCAGTAAGATGGTTGTACACTTGAGTTACCTTCTCAATCTCTTTATTTGAGTTCATAAACTGGTCTGAAAAATACCCCAATAAAGCTCATTTAGGTTAATAGAATTATTAAAAATTGTATTGTTTTTATATTTATATTTATATTATTTATTTATATTTTATATTTATATTATCCAGATTCTTTAGAGCAAGAATCTGGATTTTACCCATTTTATTGTTGGGTCTAGGTTACTCACATGAATTATCTATTTTTAATGCTTTTCAGTGAAACAGTAACAGTGTAACAGAAGATTTGTTCTTCATTTGGGCTTGCACTTAATTCTTAACCTCTGAATTCCACCCATATTTCATGAGGGCTCTGTTTTTCAGATTTGATGTGCTGAGTGAAATATAAAAGAAACTCTGATTTTAAGTTGTTCATTGGAAGTGAAAAAAGTAAGATACTGGATGTGTGAATGCATTGTTTTTAGTGTATTTTAGCTTATGTACATTGTGGTTAGCACATTATAATGGACTATGCTTTTCTCAATTCTTAGTTTCAAAATAAAATTTTGATTAGTCTTAAGGAGTCAAAGTTGTTATGAAGGAAGCAGAAATCAGTATTATCTGGCACTTCAGCATTCAGTAATAGTGTCCTTTGGTGTTGTAAACAGTGACTTTTGAACAATACACATAGTGTCTTCCCTAAGTATCTCCCTGATTACTTTCTAAATAGTCCTCCCTGGGAAGCAACTGGGAAAATGCTAAAAGGTCTGATTCAAAGCATCCATTGGTCTAAATATAAGTTTCTTGGTATTGAAGAGATTAAATCCTTTTGGTGGGAGTTTTTACTGCGTTGTAGGAAAGAGCTGTAATAAAGATGTATGACAGTCTCTGCTATGAAAAAATCCATTTACATGTATCAGTTAATTTCAGTTAAAGACCCCAAAATACTGTTTTTAATACTAACTCTGGACTTCAGCAGTCTACAGAGTAGGGAGGATAGAAATTCTTTCAACTCAAAGTGCCTTCAGTCAGCTGAACATGAAGTTTCTTTTGGCTGTAGAGTGTGCTGCAATACATGCTGCGTCTGACAGAAAAGAGGTATGTCACAATACCAATATGCCCAGAACATGTTCCTGGAAAACTAACTGTCATATGATATCTATTAAACAAATTTTCCCCAAGTAACTGATGTGAGAGTGGGAGGTGATGAGTGTTCAATTTTAATAAATATGCTTGTATTAAATTTTGAGGCCAGTATGAACAATATGGAGAACAGGAAGGCATAAGCACCAACAGAGAAAGTGACTTTTCAGAAAGGACCTGTCTTGGTTTGAAAGGACAGGTGTGCTAGGGAAGAGCAGAGCCTTCCCTTGAAACAGAGCTAATAAACCCCTTCCCTCTGAATTAGTATAATTTTGAAATTAAGGGGCTTTCAGGCAAAGATATCAGGGTAGGAATAACAGTTTTTTACTAGTATATCTAACAAGACAAAGCAACGACAACTATGAAATCGCAACAAACAGAGCAGTTACCCAGTCCCAGTCCTTGGCTGCAGGCTCCCTTCCCTGCCCTGCAGTCACCAGTGCTGTGCAGGGGCAGATCCTGCACAGCCGCAGGAGTGCTGGGGGTGATAGCGGAGTCCCAGATGGGAAAGGGATGGAGGAGAGACTTTTGCTCACAGTATCGGTTCTGGTACTCAGCAGGGTGCTTGGAGATAGCAGGCTGAAGTGCGAAGTGAGAAGGCAGCAGTGTGGGGGATCTGGCAGCAGAAAAGGTGGCTCCAGCATTGGGAGGCAGGGGTGGTGGGGGCTAGCAGTGGCAGTCGTCCTCCTCTGAATCCATGAGCAGAGAGAAATGGGAAAAAAAACCCAACCACAGCTATGAAAGGTCCCAGCTGCTTCCTCTGTGAGACTGAATGCCTGACCACTGCCTCACTTTCCCCTCTTGCACCTTGCCTAACTTGCTTAATCTTGATTCGTTGGGGAAAGATGAAGGCACCAAAAATGTATCTGTTCAATGACCTAGCCCAAAGTGCAATTCAAATGGGGAATGTTTATAGTGTACTAATCTGCTGGAGTCTCCAGAACCTAAAAAACTGGGAAGGCTACAGGAGAAGTAGTGTGTCTAGAGTAGGGATGAGGCAAGATTATGATAGTATGGTTAAGGTTATTGTATGTGCTTTGTGACTGATGAAGATTTTCTAGTTATTTTCCAAATCATTATTGGTTTTTTTCAGTTTTCCCCTGTTCTAATTTGGTTCCATTTGTTAAGCACTTGTGTTTAAATGATTGCTTATAAATTTGGAAGCATGGCTCCCTGAGTTCTAGAAGTTAATTTAGTTTCTCACATTTCTCAGGTGATGGCTGAATTGGTATTTGAATTGTTTAATAAGGGTTGATTAATAAAAGTGGTTTTAATAATCTCTCAGTGTCTGGCTTGTAAGTTCTTCCTCATGATCAGTTAAGTAATTTGCAACAAATTTGAGTTGAAATAGTTGTTACTCTTCCTGTTCTGTAGACTCTCTGAGGCCCAGAGTAAACATTAAAAATATCTAATAGCATTGTTTTTCAAACTGAAATTATATGATACCTGCAAATTGTTTTTTATTTTAATCATGATTATCTTAATGAAGCTTATTTCAAGTTCAAAAGGTGCCTTCCCTTAAACTAAAGTGTATTTTAAAACTGGGAAACTAATTTTGCTTGTTTTGGGGAAAAAAAAAGGGGACTTTCAATATATCAGTGGGAAATAGTGGAACCAATACAGGGATATAGATTTAGATCTTCAAAGCAGGTTTCATAAAACCACTTTTTCTCTGGGTTAATTCTTTGTTTTGATCATATTAACCTTCTGTCTCCTGTGACCTGTGATCCTGCTCCAGCCACCAGGGTTGACCTTGGTCACTCATGCAAGTGCCATCCAGCATATGTTTTGGAAACAGGCGCTATTCCAGCCTGTGACAGGGGACACCCCTTCTTGCTTTGTAGCTTTTGCTGGGATCCCCCTCCTCACCCCAGTCTCTGCTGCCACAGGCCAGGGACACCTACATTTCCAGGTTTGCTCCAGTGGCTTTCCATTGACATTCCATTCATACATGGGCATGTGCAGGTCGCCCCAGGTACCTGGCACTGAGTTCTTGCAGCATGCACATGCATGGACAGGGGAAACGATAATGTACAGAGGAGGATAAGAGAATTTTTAATAAGAAGATGTGAGAAGATGAAACAGACTGTGGCCATCAGGTGCAGGACTAAGCCAGGTGAATGTACTGAGTGGCACTACTTTACAGACAACTGGACTCCTTTTAATCCTCTTTGTCTATCTTTGTTCCTCCTTGCTCTCCCTTTCCCGGCTTGTCCCTCCACAACTTTGTTGATTCCCTCACTCCACATGGTTCAGGACTCCTGGATTTGCAGAACAAGCAGAGGACCCCTTCTGCAGAATGACCAGGGGACCCCTGGGTTTGCAGACTGACCAACTGAAGACTCCAGTTGAGTTTTCAACAAAGTGGTGGCTGTAGCTTTATGACAGCTCAGCAGCTAGGTTAGTTTACTGGCAAGGTTAATTAACTGTCACTGTTGACATGTTTGCTTAGTCCGGTGTGCATCAGTATATTTTACTTCCTGGCTTACAACTGTTCCTTTGGTTTGCCAACCAACCAATTCCCAGTAAAATATAAATAAACATTCCTGTGCCCTCATATGTCTCCTCATCAATTAATGTGGCTAACCAGACCTGATTGTCATCACTACCTTCCTTATCATTTGGTGGTCAGGTTTGTGTCCCTCTATGTTCCTATGTATGACTTCCTTCTTTTCTCATTTGCTGCACTAAAAAAGGTCCTTGACCAGATATCCTAAAAAAACTGACATTCATGTCCATATATCCTTAATGTAGCCATGGTGGAACATCATCTTGTATCTTAAACATCATCTTGTAGCTTAAACAATTTGCCTGTCTCCTGGTTCTGCTTATGCCTGCAGTCTTGATTCCTATGACGGAATTCCAGCTTGTTACACTGCCTTCTCTTTCTCACTATTCATCATCTTACACACAATTTCCATAGTTTTGTTCCACCCAATCACAATTATGTCTTCAATATAGTTACTCCAATTGCTACATCCAGGCTGCTGTCATTCTGTTGTCATTTCCTATTCTTCTACTTTTCTCAAGATAGTTTGAAATACTTTCAGGCTGGTGTTTACTCAGTTTTTAAAGTCCAAGATATCCATTACTTCTTCGGCAATCACTAAAAATATGTATCATGGTGTTAAAGATTGCAAGGGTTCTTCCTTAGACCTGCTTTCAGTAATTTGCAGAGTACTTTGAGGTACATTCACATGTATTAACAGTCAATGATCTTTTCTGGAAAGGGCTTCAAAAAAAAGAGTGTTTTTTCAAAATCATTGATTTCTAGCATCTGCGGAATTCTGGAGCAAGGAACTCCACAGCTTAATTGTAAGATATTTCGCAAAAAACATGCTTTTTTTCCCCTAGTATTGTTTTTGCTTTGAACCTGCCATCTAGTATGCTCTTTTGATTATTACTGTGTTGGACTAAAGTAAGCAGTCATTTCTCACCTATTTCAAGTCACTTATAGTACAACTCTTTCATATTCTCCTCTGTGTTTTCTCCAAAATAACCTAATTATTGCTATCACTGTCTGACTGCTGTCCTGGTTTGAAGGACAGGTGTCTGCCAATAAAGGCAGAAGATCCTCTTTGAAATGGAGAATGTAAACCCCCTCCCTCCAAATTATTATTATAATTTTGAATTAAGGAGCTCTCAGGCAAATATATGGGAATTAGGAATAACAGTTCTTTACTAGGAAAATTAGAATAGAAATGCAGTATTACAAAGAGCAATCCCAACCCTGACAGAGTCAGAATATAACCTGACACCCTTTCAGTCAGGGTCAGTCCCATTAAATGGTAGCTGCAGTCCTCCTGCAGTGGCAGATGTGGTTCAGTTGAAGTAGTGCTCCTGTAGAAGGGTGTAGTTTTCCTCTGAAAGTCCAGGGATGATGTGGAAAAGGTCCAGTTCTCCTCTGGAATCCAGTGGAAAGATGGTATCTTGTTGACCAAAATCTCAGTTTTTTATCTGGAAAGACTTGATTCCACCCCCTGACTGGAGCATCTCCCAATGAGATGATGTAATTTTATCAGTGATACAGGGGGACTTAGTGGCCCATTAGCAAACGATATCTTCCTGGAGGAAGGATAGGTTATGGGAAAGATAAAGGTGATTGCCCCACCTAGTCTTAAAGATGGCCCATTATCGGATAATTTATGCCACGGAGATAATGAATCACTACCCCATGCAGCTTCAACAGATTGTGATAGAATACACATTTCTGGCCACACCAACCCAACACAACTGCTTATTGTACTCTTTTCTTAACACATGTGATGTATATTACCATACTGTCCTAACATTGCAAATGTCCTTGTTCAGCCAGTCCAGTCCCTTTGCTATCTATATACACTTCCTTGTCAGTATAGGGGCAGCCATATAGCTAAGGGATTCTTTATAGTGGGAAGAAGAAAGAATTCCCATAAAAGTATGTGGTGATTTGATTTTGTCTGAATGCCAGATACCCAACAAACTCACCCACTCACTCTCCTTATCAGCTGGACAGAGGAGACAATATACAATGAAAGGCTTCAGGGGGTGAGATAAAGAAAGGTACCGATCACTTGCTGGTTACTGTCATGGGTAAAACAGACTTAGGGAAATTAATTTAATTTCAGAGAATTCACAGAATTACTAGGTTGGAAGAGACCTTCAATACCATCAAGTCCAACCCATGCCCTAACACCTCAACTAAACCATGGCACCATGTGCCATATCCACTCTTTTTTTAAACGCGTCCGGGGATAGTGACTCCACTACCTCCCTGGGCAGAGCATTCCAGTACTTTATCATTCTTTCCATGAAAAACTGTTTCCTGATATTCAACCTGTATCTCCCCTGGGACAGCTTGAGACTGTGTCCTCTTGTTCTGTCAGTTGTTGCCTGGTGAAAGAGACCAACCCCCACCTGACTACAACCACCTTTCAGGAAGTTGTAGAGAGTGATAAGGTTACCTCTGAGTCTCCTTTTCTCCAGGCTAAACAACACCAACTCCCTCAGCCGTTCCTCACAGGGTTTGTGTTCCAAGCCCCTCACCAGCCTCATTGCTCTCCTCTGGATGTGCTCAAGCATCTCAGCATCCTCCCTGAACTGAGTGGCCCAGAACTAGACACAGCACTCAAAGTACAGCCTCACTCAGTGCTGAGTACAGGGGAAGAATGACCTCCCTGCTCCTGCTGGCCACACTATTCCTGATACAGGCCAGGATGCCCTTGGCCTTTGTGGCCACCAGGGCACATTCCTGCCTCATGTTCAGTCAACTGTCGGCCAGTACCCCCATGTCCCTTCCTGCCTGGGCACTGTCCAGCCGCATCATCCTCAGCTTATAACACTGCAGGGGGTTATGGCCAAAATGCAGGACTCAACACTTGGACTTGTTAAACTTCATCTCATTGGACTCTGCCCATCCATCCAACCATTCCAGGTTACTCTGCAGAGATCTCGTACCTTCCAGTAGATCAACACACTCTCCCAGCTTATAATGAAAGACTCAATTCCCTCATTCATGTCATCAATAAAAACACTGAACAGAACAGGCCCCAACACAGACCCCTGGGGGGACACCACTGGTGACTGGTCACCAGCTGGATGCAGCACCATTCACCACCCCTCTCTGGGCTCGGCCATCCAGCCAGTTCTCAACCCAGCAAAGACTGTTCCTGCCCAAGCCATGGGCTGCCAGCTTTTCCAGGAGTACACTGTGGGAGACAGTGGGAAAGGCCTTGCTGAAGTCCAAGTACCCAACATCCACAGCCCTTCCTGCATTCACCAGATGGATCAGCTTGTTTGTAAAAGGAGATCAGGTTTGTCAAACATGACCTACCCCTCCTAAACCCATGCTGGCTGGGTCTGATACCCTGGCCATCCTGTAAGTGCTGTGTGATGGCACTCAGTATAAACTGTTCCATAACCTTATCAGGTACTGAGGTCAGGCTAGCTGGCCTATAGTTACCAGGATGATCTTTCCCACCCTTTTTATGAATGGGTGTCACATTGGCCAGTTTCCAGTCATCTGGAACCTTGCCAATGACCCAGGACTGTTGGTAAATGATGGAGAGTGGCTTCGCAACCTCATCTGCCAGTTCTCTCATCAACCTGGGTGGGATTCCATCTGGTCCCCTAGATTTATGAACATCTGAGTTGCTCAGCAGTTCTCTGACTGCCTCCACCTGTTTAACAGGGGGACCATTCTACTTGCTGACACCATCTACCATCCCAGGAGGACAGTTGTCCTGAGGACAAGCTGTCTTCCCATTAAAGACTGAGCAAAGAAGACATTAAGTACCTCTGCCTTCTCCTCATCTGCACTTACAAATCTCCCTCCCTCATCCAATAAAGAACAAAGGTTGGACTTACCCTTCCTTTTACCATAAATATATTTGTAAAAACGTTTCTTATTATCTTTTACAGAAATCGCCGTTTTTAGTTCAAACAGAGCTTTGGCCTCCCTAATTTTTTTCCTATGTGCTCTAGCAACTCCCTTAAATACTTCTTGAGAGACTTGACCCTCCTTCCAAAGATGATACATTCTCTTTTTGTTCCCAAGTTCCTCCAAAACCTCCTTGCCCATTCAAGCTGGACGTTTGCCTCATCGACTCACCTTTCAGCACAGGTTTGTTCCTGTACCCTCAAGATCTCTGTTTTGAAGCATACACACCTTTCCTGAACTGCTTTGTTTTTAAGGGCTGCTTCCTAAGGAACTCTCTGAATAAGTCTCCTAAGTAGGCCAAAGTCTGCCCACCAGAAGCCAAGTACAAGTCTTACTGATGTTCTTCCTGATACCACCAAACATTGAAAATTCTATAATGTCATAATCACTATGCCCCAAGCAACCTCCAACCATGGTATCTCCCACCAATCCATCTCTATTTGCAAACAACAGATCTAACATAGTCTCTCCCCTCGTAGGCTCACCCACCAGCTACGTCAAAAAGTTGTCCTCTATACATTCTAAAAATTTCCTGGACTGCCTTTTTTTTCTGCTGTATTACATTTTTAGCAGATGCCCAGCAGGTTAAAATCACCTACAAGAACAAGGGCTGGTGATCTGGAAACATTCTCCAGCTGTTTGTAGAATAGGTTGTCCACCTCTTCTTCCTGGTTGGGTGGATGATAACAGACTCCCAGTAGGATGTCAGACTTGTTATCCTTCCCCTTAATTCTTACCAACAGGCATTCAACTCCATCATCATCAGTCTCAACATCCATGGCATCAAAAGCCTCCCTAATATGAAGGGCCACCTCTCCTCATCTTCTCCTTTTCCGGTCTCTTCTTAAGAGCTTGTAGCCATCCAGTGCAGGGCTACAGCTGTGTAAGTCATCCCACCCTGTTTCTGTGATGGCAACTACATCATAGCTCTGCTGTTGTACCATGGCCTCCAGCTCTTCTTGTTTATTACCCAAGCTGTGTACATTGGTGTACATGCACATCAGCTGGGCTACTGATTTCACCCCTAACTCAATCTTATCCCCCTTGGGCCTGCTTTCAGACAGCCCAGCTGCATCCTCTTCCCTCTTCAAACCTGGTTTAAAACCCTCTCAACAAGGTCTGCCAGTTCATGAGCTAGAAACCTTTTGCCCTTAACTAAGAGATGGATTCCATCTGGTTCCAGCAGAGCAGATGCCATAAAAGTTGCCCCATGATAAAAAAATCTGAAATTTTGCCGATGACAACCAACCCTTGAGCCACTTGTTAATGATGTGAACTCTCCTATTCCTTTCACTGTTTATGTCAGCCACAAAAGGAACTGAGGAAAAGACTACCTGTGCCCTTGTCCTATCAACCACTTGACCCAGTGTCCTGAAGTCCCTTTTAAATGCCCTGACACTTTTCTTTTCAATCTCATCACTGCCAGCCTGGAGTATAAGCAGTGAGTAATAATCAGAGGGCTGGATCAGTCTGGGGAATCTCTCAGTGATATCTCATACACAGGCCCCAGGAGGCAGCACACCTCCCTGTGGGATGGATGTGGTCGGCATATGGGGCCCTCTGTTCCCCTCAGAAGAGAGTCACCCACTACTACTACCCTTCTTTTCTTTTTGATGTAAGAGGTGGTGATCTCTCTGACAGATGAACCATAATGGGGATGCTCACTGGACAGATAACTGTCTTCTAAATCATCTGGATCATCTGTCTGACTCTCTAGATCCAAGGTCTCATACCTATTCTGAAGTGGCACCTGGCTAGGGGGTGGGGATCAGGAAGAATTTCTATTCTTACCTCCCTGAGCAGGGATCCATTTCCACTCCCTTTCATCCCCCAGGCGTCCTTCTATTTATTACCAGTCTAACTATATTGTATAATGAGAAGTAAATCCAAATCTTAAAAATAGCTTCCCCTCCCTGCTTTATTTCTTAACTTTATTCTGATTCTCCCCTCCTGTCCCTAGCACTGCAATTGAGACAGGAATGGGAGTTATGCTCTCTGCAGCTGCATCTTCCTCAGGGGAGGAAATTTTCCGCCTGATCCATGCACTTCTCCAACATGAGACCTTCCCACAGGCTGCAGTTATTGATGAACTGCAGCAGCATGGGTCTCTTCCATGATCTGCAGTCCTTCAGGAATACAGTGCTCCAGCCTGGATCCCCTTTGGGGGAAGTCCTGCCCACAAATGTGCTCCAGCCTGGGCACCTCTCTCCATGGAGCCAGAGGTCCTGCTACTCTTTCCACAAGGTCACAGACTCATTCAGACATCCACCTACACTGGGCATAGGGTCATCCTCAGGCTGCAGGTGGGTCTGTACTCCACCATGGTCCACCATGAGCTGCAGGGGCACAACTGCTCCACCTTAGGCTGGATGGAATCCAACTTCAGTGCCTGGAAAATCTTCTACCCCTCCTTCTCCACTGACCTGCACAACTGTTTTTCTCATATATACTCTTCTCTCTGGCTGCAATTGCTTTGGTGTAGTTACTTCATCCTCTTAAATCAGGTATCCCAGTGGCACTACCACTGTCACTGATGGGCTCAGCCTTGGCCAGTGGTGGTCTCTTTTGGAGAAACAGACCAATTATGTGTTGGATAGTTTCTTGCAGAAACTACTACTTACAGACTACTTTCTAATATAAATCACCACTGTATATCCCCTGCTATGAAAACCTTGCTTTGGAAATCCACTGCAGAAGAGGAACAAGTTCTCAGTTTGAATTTTGAGCAAGTCCTCAATTTGAATCTTCACATCTGCCCCAAAAGATTGTCAATGCTTTTTTGTCCCATAGTCTGCTCTCTTCATTTTAGTAATTTAGTGATGAACTTTTTTCCTGGAATTCAGCCTTCAAGACCAGGCACTGGAAAGGAACATTTTTCTTCCAACACAATATTCTGAGCAGCATCATAAGGCAACTATCATGATAGCATGGCTTACTTACTACCTTGGAAATTTAGTAATAGATTTAGGACATAGATTTAGTCTTATGTGCTTAAGTAGGTAAATATATAACTAAATAAATCTATAAACTCCCACACAAATATACATCTCATCTCTCTCTCTCTCTTTATAGATATAAACTTACAAAATTAAAGTATGTACATGTGCCAAGTTTGAGTTTCAGAAATAAAATAATTCCTTAATTTTTCTGCACTTTTGTCTGTACAGAAACCTAGACTAGTTCTGAAGAGAGTTGCAAAGGAAATGTACTAATCTGTCATTCATTGTTTAATAGCTCCCTCTGATTAAATTCATGGAAGCCTATTGATACCATAGAGCTGACGGCCTAGCTTAAATAATAAAATACACAGCAACTTACTAGATCTATTTTCTAAAGAATAAAGCTTATTTCTTTAACATCACCTGAATTTCTCCGCTAGGTTTGTTGGCTTAAAAATTAAACAACATGATTTTATACATTTTAAATTAAATTATTTACTCTTTAAATTTTTATTATGTGAAAACGCCTTAAGCACAAACAGATTCCTAAACAAACACTTCCAAAAAGCAGGCTTCTTTAGTGTGATTATTCTGTGCATTTAAGAAAGAATGAAAAGAAGACATTATGCATCAGCTGCCAACAGAAACTGAAACAATGAATAGTGTTTAAAATGGTTAAAAAATCGATGTTGATGGTATGTGTTTCCTTTAGGTAAGGTGAAATCACCTGTGCAAACTCAGTAGTTTAAAACTATTGAGCAAGAAACAAAATTAAGATGAACAGCAGGTGGCAGTGCTATCAAGAGCAGTGGTTCTAATGAGCATAATCAGCTAGCATTCTTCTATTGTCAGCTTTTCTCCAAGAGGTAAATTAAATAACACAAAATCAGCTATGGCTTGTACTTTTTGGGTAAATAATAATATTAGCTAAATTGAATCAAATGTCTTGTTTCAAGTGGTTTCTCCTGCTACAAAGGTGAAGTTACTTTCACAAGAAAGGTTGTATTTTGTTCTATAAAACGACAAGCTTATTCTGTGCTTTCTTCTAGATGGAATTGTGAGTGATTATATACAGTTTATATAAGAATAAATACAGAAAATCAATGAAAGTAAAATTTGATAAAATAAATTTGGTTGTAAAATTTCAGATGAAAATATCTCAGTCCATAATTCTGCTGCCTCAATTACCTACTGGTTATATCTTTGCTATTTGTCAAATTTGTCAAATATTTGTCAAATATTTGCTATTTATCAAATCTGATGAACCTTTTGATATTTTAGAGAGAATTTTAAAAAACATTACTGAAACAGTTTTTCTTAAAGGAAGTATTTTAGCATCCTTTCATATAATTGTGCTTCATTACAGAGCAAAGCTTATTAATTTTTTACTTAATTGACTCTTGGTGCAATTCACTGTCATTTGTGACAGCTTAAACTTTGGCCAATGGTTGGCATCTTGCAAGGAGCTGCATAGCTATAGATTACATCACTGAGGTTCAATGTGCTTGTGCTTCTTCAATTGGTTAGCCTAAAAATCATTCCAGAAATAGAGAATGATCCCAAGTGAAGAGACCATGACACCAGTTACTGCTGATGATTGTCCCCAGGGACACTTTTCAAGCACTATTGTGAGGTTCCCCTACAAGTCTCAATGTTGGCAGAGTGCACTCACTGTGCTCTTAAAAGAGAAATAGCTAAAAAAGTCAAAGGTAATCTAAATGGAGGTTAGAACATTAACTTTAGAACTTACAGGTCATTTTATGAGATTGGTGCAGTCTATGAATGTTAATGAAAACTTTTTGAGTGTAGTACCATTGTAGAAAGTGATTTGGTCGTGTTGTTTCTGGTATGTCTAGTCATGGCTTCCCAATGCTTTCAACTGTATGGACCATGATCTGCCTTAATTACACCTTACCAAGTAAGAGGAAGACGATTGAAGAAATTCAGAAGAAAGACGTAGTACAAAAACATTGTGTCTAAAATCTGTTCATTCAAGTTTTCCATGGGGCATCAGCTGATCCTTAATATTCTACTTTGAATTCAAATTGTTAAATTTTTCAGTTGAGGATAGACTAATATGGTTAGCATAGGAGTTTAAAGGACTCTAGTAGCTGTGTCATTTAGAGAAGAAGAAGAAAGAATTTAATGAAGTGTGTTATAGATGATCAGTTTTCCAGTAAAACTTTACCCACAGACAGGGTTTTATCAGCTCTGCTTTAGTAATCTAGGTATTGAAGCAGAGCTCTTCTTGAATCACTGCAAAGAATTGTTTTTGCATGTTTTGCAAATTTCAGTTAAGGCTGCTTTCTTTGGATTTTTGGTACTGAATTTGCCTTAAAGTTAAACCATATTTTTCATATAATTAAATCTATGTTGGCTGCTTCACTGAGTTGAAACTGCATTTAAAATTCAGAAATATAACTTAAAATATAAAAATGTTTTTTTTTTTTTTTTAATAAAAAGATACAGAGACACTTTTCTTGCATGAAATATAGCAAGTGAGAAGGCAGAGCGCTCTGCGTTTAGATTTAAGCTATTTCAGTGGTTTTGACTAAATATCTGGGAAAAAAAAGGATGTTGTCTTTAAGGAATTTCAATGTTTTCATAGAAATGCTAAATTTATTTTACCAATTTATTTAGTGTATTTTCGTCAGGTGGAGAGTGTAGCTATACTGCCTGCTAGGCATTCCTGAGATTTTAAAATAGCTGACTCTTTAGCAAACTCTTTATTGTAACAATAAAGCCCACATGAGAGCTAGGTTAAACTGCCTGGTTAATGCCTGAACCAGCTGATAGAATGCTAGTGTGACCCATCAATAGGGCATGTGTGATAGTGCTATGCTATGCATATTGCAGTATATATTCAAAGTGTTGTATGGAATCTATGGAAGATTTTAATCACAGCAACAGTTAGACAAAATCACATGATTAATAGGGATTTTTCTCCCCACTGATTCATATGCACTGAGTGCTGACAAATTAGGGAAGATGTTACAAATAAATAATTGGTCTGAGAACCTCGGTCCCTAAAGGGTTCTCAAGAGACATGAGAGAATGCAAACCAGTGGATCACTCAGATTCCTGAAGAGCTTAAAGCAAGCAAAAATATAATCCAAGAGAAAATACTTTTGTGGTTAAATAAATAAATTTTTCATTGTACATGTTAGTTCAACTTCATAACAAAATATATAGTTTGCAATACAGAAGCTAGGGAGTCTCTATTTGTCTGTGTATAAGGTAGTGATGCCAGGAACATGTGTGCATGCACAATACAGAAAAACTGAATTATTTCTCATCCCACAAAGTAAGCAAAACAGGCTGAAAGACAGCAAAGCAATCAATGTGTTTGTTCTGGGTACATATATTAATTCTAAATTTGCCATCTGAATTTTAAAGCCACTATCTCAAATACGTACAGAACCTGTGTGGTATCTGATTTTGAGTGTGAGTTGCTCTTTGTAAATACCAGATTTGTTGTGTTTTTGAAAGGTCAGTTAAGGCGAATTGTAATCGGACAATACAAATAATACAAAAAATTATAATTTGCCAGGGAAAGCTCTTCCTTATTAAAATGCAGAGCCAAAAGATGGGGAGGAAAATTATCAGGATAAAATCAAGTTAATATACTCTATGGATATTCACATAATCTCCAGTTAGACCTTAAAAAGCGTGAAGCATAAACTTAATCAGTTATCTGCATTGATTACAAGAAGTCTGTGGAAGAAGTTCCAAAGGTGAGGTGTTTGGTAAAAAAAAACAAAACAAACCAAAGAAAACTACAACAAAAAATTCTATTCACATTAATCTCTAAGTTTTTACAGAACACATTTATTTTATGGCAAAGAAGTCAATTCTGATGAATAACAGACGTTGGAACTAGAAAGCTAGGTATGAAGGACAGATATGTTGCTCGTGAACCTAAGAACTCATGGACTAAAATTTTCTCATATGTACAAGTTTAGTAATGCTGTGACACAAATAAAAGAGGAGATACTGCAGCTTATCTTTATGACCATAATATGTACAATCAAAACTGGTAAATTTTGGGTACATAAAGTCATTACACTATAATGTTGAAACAATACCTTTAGCAGTGCTAATACATGTAGTGTTTGCTGAAATATTTTTTGAACCATATGCTACAAGGCAAATTAATTCTGTCCTTGTCACTGAAATAATTTGCTCATTTTTATTTAACACTATTCAGTATTATTTAACACTGCTCTATCTGCAAATTACTGAGGACTTTTAAGAAAAAATGTTACTTATACAAGCCAGGATTGGGCCTCTTTCTGTAAATTCTATATAAGTGCTTGAGTCAGAATACATTAATTTTAATGGCTACCCTTTTTAATTGTAATAAAGATAACGTTTTAATCAATTATTATGGAAACATGGATTTATTAAAAACAAAGAATGTAGTTAATTCTATTTTTGGAAACAGTTCAAGAGCTGCTTGCTGTTGAATGAAATACAACTGCATGCAGTTCATGGTACAGATTGTCTGAAAAACTGATAATAGCATTAAACAGACACCTTTGTTTTGTAAAAGTCCGCAAAATATTTTTTTATGGGAGAAGTGCCAAGCATGCAGCTCGCTGTCAAGTCATTTTAAGTACATAGACCTCTAAAACTAGGCCTTTATGTCCTGTTAGTATTAATTACCAGCATAACATGCTACTTAAATTTTGTAGAAAAAGTTTATTGGATATTAGCTTCTCTATGTTTTGGTATGATGGTTTATAGAAATTAAAAGAATTCTACCATCTCAGAGAGCATCAGTCTGACAAAGGCACTTTGCAGACCAGCTGCTCCATTTCTGTGTATGTCCTGTGTAGGTATCCTTTAACCTCGTGTAAGACATCTACTAGTCTCTGGGGCTTAGGGTAAGCATGTATTTTATTTGCTCTGAATGCTTTCATCTGTTTAGGATCACTAATTTGAATTTTGCTTTCATTGCCATTATCTCATCTAAAATCTTGAATTTGCTTGCAAATATTTTTTTAAGGTATACTCATTGTTTGTTTGTTTCCCTATTTTATGGTTAGGATTAGTCCTTAGCTAGTGAGTTTACTTTTTTTTTTTAATGCTTCTTTTTTCTAACTCCTGATCTTCCTGGTTATCATTACTTTGTGTTCTAGTCACATCAGAAATCCAGACAAAATTATATTCAGTATTGTGCAAATGAAAATTGTGCTAAACTAGGGGACATTGCTGTGTGTCTGCAGGAGTTGGATAGGGCTTAGATTTCAGGTGTTTAAGGGAGGCATTTATTGATTATGGATAAGTAAGTATCTCGTTTACATAGGGATGGCACAAATTACCTTGATTACAATAGAATTGCCATGAAAATTTATACAACCTGACAAGTCACTGTTGCACTGTGACAATCCATTTAAAATTCATATATATAAGTTCAGCTGTTGTGTGTCACAAAATAAAAGCTGAAATCCCTGAGGAAATAGGGAAAAATACATTTAATAAAAAGTCTGTCTTGCATTGATAGTATAGCTGAGAAAGAGTTGAATATTGAATAATATGGGTAGTTTGTTGGGGAGTTTTTGCCACTAGAGGGTACACAATGCACAGAAACAGCTAAAAGGTGTGCAAAATCCTTCACTACTTGAACCAGGGCCAAGAAAAACATGTCTGAGCAAAATTCTATATTTAGCATTTCAGGGATCATTCAAAGGTTCCCAGAGAATTTTTCTGAGTATCCGAGTCTGCAGGTGTCTGTGCTTTGGGTGGATTTAATGATTGTTTTCTTTACTTAAGTCCTCTGAAGAACAAATTGTCACTGTTTATTCTTGCAAACATAAAATATGCTTAAAACTCTTTTTAAGAGTGCTAGAAGAAAATAAGAATTTAATTTATTGTAAAAGTTTTAAATATTATTGCCTTTTGTACTTTAAACTTTGTAAGCATTTACATGAAATATGACTAATCACTGAATGATTGGACTTTATATGTAAAGTTTCCATAAGAATCTTAATTTTATCTAGATATTGGAATTCAAGTATTGCATATTTACAGGAAGTATTGATTGAGTGAAAAAATGTAAAGAGCAGCAGAAGGTAATACACCATAATGGTTGCCCATAAAATACCCTTCTTTTATTTCAAATTGCTACGTAGTTTCAACTATTGAGTGTAATTATTCTGATCTCTAGGTTGTAATTCTCATTCCTGCTTTGTGCCCAAGTACACAGTTTTGGTTTTGCCCTTTCAATGTTGTTGCTTTTCTTAATTTGCCAGAACTACAGTAAATAAGAAATTAGGAAATTAGGACTAAAGTTGTCTAAAATACTAAGGGCTTTTAAAATCTTTAAACTGGTTTATATGAGGCTTTCCAGGCAGTCTTAATTATTTGATTTTCTGTTTTCCAGCTAATTAATGGGTTTTTGGTGGAAGCAAGACGTGCCCAGGACCAGGTGGAAGGTATGTGGAAAGTATGGCTATGCAGAGTGCTCATTTTCTTACAGTATTCTTCAGAGACCAATATCCTTGGTGTGGGGACATCAGCTCTTGAGGATCTCGTACATCAGAACAACAGTGTGAGGGCTTGTAGCAATGACTAGCAATTTCTGTGCACTCTTTTCTTCAAGTGTTGTCAGGGAGGATAATTGTGAAGGGGCTGTGGTCAAACGGGTTGTGCACACACAAGTTGTATTTGTATTTTCCCTTTTACTGTCTCAGTCCAAGGACAGGTCCATTTTCTCTCTGTGTCTTGGCAGCTTTGCTTTCCCAGAACCAGCTGTCAGGGCTGCATTTTGGCAGCATCTTTTATAAAAACAAAGAAGCACAATAGAAAAATAAAAGAAAAAAAGAAAAGGACTACTCTGACTAAACTGATCATTACAATCTGATTATTTCAGTGAAGGTAAAGATTATTCCTTTCTCTCCCACTCCACCCTCTGTGTTAAATTCCAGACCATCTGGTACTATGAATATTTCTATTACTAAACTTCACAGAGATCTCTGAGCAGCAGAGAAGACTTAAGTGGTTGTGGAATTTGTCCACATACTTGTCACTCTTTTTAAAAGCTTACTGTGCCTAACAAAGCTTTATTCAATGTGTAAATTCTGAGCTAAAACTCCTCTTCCAGGGCTAAAAGAGCAATTAATTTCACAGACCGTGGTTCTGCAGCCATTATTTGGAGATTGCCAACTCCTGTTAACCAGTGCCATGTATGGTGGGTTTCTTGATATGGAATAGAGCACTGAGCAGACTACATTTGATTCTTATAAAACTTTAGGACATAATTTCATATGGTTTTCATCACTATCGTCTTATGATGAATTTTAATTTATCTTACAGAATTGAAAGGCTCTCTGTGCCCATACCAATAATCCTCAATCATTCAGGACACCTGTTTTAGATAGCTTGAAATACTTTGTAAATAGCAGTATGTACCCACTACAGCGCTGAAGAAAAAAAAAAATCAAAACAATACTAAGTGCATTAAAAGGCTACATTAAACTGCTAATGATATGCACTATTTTATCATGAGAATGAAGCAAACATTGGGAAAGAGTAGAGACAAGGAAGATGAAAGCAGGAGATGTATTTTCAGCATGTTAGAAAAATTGATTGAAGAAGATTCAAGAAAATTCTTCACTTGTATGATTTCCTTCCTATTTGAAGGGTAGAGGAAGAAAGTACTTTTGTTTCCTTCTAAACAAAGGCAGAGCTTGTTCTTTTGCAGCTTTTCTGATTTTTTTTTTTTTTTTTTTAATGTTTAGATTTGCATTGAAGTGTTTTAGGAGGCACAAAGTAGCAGGAAAACAGAAAAAAGTAGCTCAAAAATATAAAACAAAATATAACAAAACAAAAAAAAAAGGTTTAGGAGAAAGGAGAGGGATGCAGTAAAACCCCTTTCACCTATACACTTGTATACTTTTTTCCACCCCATTCCATCTTTCTTCTGCTCACACCTGCATCACACTGTTTGTCTTTTGCTTAGCTCTGACATGATGATTTATGACCACCCTGTACACTATTTTTCAGGATCTTTGTATGTGGTTCACACTGACAGAGCTTTAGAAAATTGTCGCAGGAGCTGAGTCAGAACTGTGAACTAGAGGGGTCATTCTTCTGATCTTGATGTTATGTGGCTGTTGGAGCTGAAAGAGGAGAGGGAACAGTTTTTTTTCAGGGAATGAACTGTGCTGTGATTATGGACCTGATTAAGCTTTAGTGACCTCTCAGCTGTCTTTATGAGAAGCCATGGTCTGGCATTCCTAAGTATGTTAATGTATAGGGATTATGGAGCGGCGAGAGAACACAGTAACATGGCACTCTCTTGCACGGTGCAGGAAAGAGCAAGAAAGAGCAATTTATTGAAGAAAGCCATTGCTTTAAATAAGAGACTTCATGCAAAACAAAATACAGACGGTTCATTGGTCAGAGAAGGAGACACCTCTTGTCCCAGGCTTTCTCATGGATCCAGCAGGTGTTTAATTTTTGTTATAATTCTTTCTCTTATGTTTACATAAGAGGGTGGGAGTGGCGAACAGCTGGAGACACCGATGGGCAGGGTCCATTCGTGACCGGACAGGCAGGCAGATCTCCTCTGGCTGACGAAGGCAGCGCTGGGTCTGTAGAGAAACTGGAACAGTGGTCGCCGAACCCGAGGAAGAGACCACCGCTTCCGGGTATGGTGTTCCGTAGGGTGCTCGTTCGGGAACGAGCGAAGATGCTGAGGGGAGAAGAAAGGGCAGCCCCACCCCTGCCGGAGCAGAGAAGGGCGGCCGAGACCCTGCCTAGGTGGGCGGGTGGAGCTCTGACATCCGAGAGGAGGGAGGAGCCGGCACCGCCTCTTTCTCTGGGGCGCCTGTCGCCCACAGCTCTCTCTCAGCAGGCGGGCCGAGGTCAGACGTCATCGCGGACGAGCAGGCCGCACCACCCCCCTGTGCAGAGGATGGTGCCGCCCCGCAGGCGGAGCAAATGACATCATCGGCATCGTGGAGGGGCGGGCTGATGGCGCCTCATTCTTTTCGGCGGGGAGGTCACTCCCGGCCAGGGCGGGCTGCAGGGCAGTGGGGCTGCCTTCAGCTCTACCCAGGCAAAGAGGGCGCTGCACAGGAGATAGGTGCGACCGGCAGTTTTTTAGGAAAAGTTACAGAGGAAAGAACTCCAGTGCAGACTAATTCTGCCAAAGCATCCCTCCATACTGAAAGTGCAGCTTGGCGTTTTTTAGATTGTTGAGTCCCCATTTTAAAGATAACTCCTTCCTAGCAAAAGCCAAGTGTTCACCACTGCGAAATGAGCCAATAGGCTCCTGAGCTAAAGCCCATGTTAGCTCTCTCAATGGGAGAGGAAACAGCCGACGGTTTTCGTGGCTCTCCCATCCTGTTGCGGTCAGGGGGTCCATGTTCCCACATGGCTCTCTGGCTCCGGCCGCCATCACGGCTTCGGCCCGGGCCACAGGTTCGCAGTTTTCTGGGTTTCTCTGTTTGCTCGGTGCAGCTCTGGCTAGAAAACCGGGCACGGGCTGTACCCTGGTTACGACAGACTTCCAGGGTCCGTCTCGGTTTTTGCAGGCTGTCAGCTCTGAGTTTATCCCAGTGCTGTCCGTCGGTCAGAGATCGCTTACGGCGATCTCGGTCCACTCGAGTAGCAATAGGTGGAACCTCTAAATGTTTCTGTCTAGGGATTACGGAGCGGCGAGAGAACACAGTAACATGGCACTCTATTGCATGGTGCAGGAAAGAGCAAGAAGGAGTTATTTATCGAAGAAAGCCATTGCTTTAAATAAGAGACTTCATGCAAAACAAAACACAGATGGTTCATTGGTCAGAGAAGGAGACACCTCTTGTCCCAGGCTTTCTCATGGATCCAGCAGGTGTTTATTTTTTGTTACAATTCTTTCTCTTATGTTTACATTAGAGAAAGGCCTCTCGCTTGGGAAAAATCCCAGCCGAGCCTGAGAAAGCCAGACTGGAAAAATCCTTTAAGATTCTCCCTGGGCCAGTAACGACCACATAAATATTATATGGTCTAAGTGGCACACAATTCTCAAAATTTGAAAAACTATAGTAAGTAAAATACATGAATTAAATGTGGTAAGCTATACAGTTGTGTACCATCTATTCTATGCAGTTTCTCATTACCTTCCATATCAGAGAGTCAAGAAAATGAAGAGTGAGGGCAGAATGAAAGGAGGGCTCTGTATATTGTAGCTTTGTATATTGTGTGGTCCATCAACACCATTGAGACATATATTAGAGTGAATCAAAATGCAGCATGAGCTTTTATCCTTTGTGCTTTGCCTCTCAGAAAGGTTACGGTGCCCTTGAGAAAGCATACCCCATAATTTAGGCAAAAGTTTCAGTTTGTACGAGATGTATAATATGTACCTTTTTCCTTCCTCTTTGTGAGAAAAGATTAGATGCTTCAGGAAGCTTTTGTCCAATCTAGGCACGTAACAAAATTGAAAGTAGTTGTAAACTAGGTCTGAGGTCTTTAGGATAGCCTTTAAAATGGCCAGTGCCTGTTTTGTTGATAGAGTGATGCTGTGGAGTGTCTGTAGGATTACTGAGAATTTCAAACTGTGGTTCTAGATTTATAGGAAACACCATGTTTTTTATATACTAGAAGCAGTACTGTTTTTTGCTATTTTTACAGAAATGGGATGACTTTTTGAGCATACTTCTTGAGACATTTAGGGTTTTTACTCAATGCAGATCAGGATGTTTCAAGAATGACATCTGTTGCACTCCCATATTTTGCAAATGTAGTTGATTCTATAATTAGCTGTGCCAAACATATGCTTAGTGAACCCGTTTTTTTGAAATGCTTGCCAGAAGCACGTGATTTATCATGTTTTTTATAAACACACAGATATTGACATGTGCTAGCAATTTAAGTGAGCTTTTGCAAGTTCATGGTGTAAATAGTTAAATTACTAGTGTGGTAAATGTACTAAGGGGTCCCAGTATGTAATAGTAACAAATTCTATGGCTAATTAATTTTGCTGACACGAAAAGAACATCTGACCAAACATGCATAGTCTAAATTAAATAAAAATTTTTGGTTTTTTAAGTCTATGCCTTCTGCAGAGAACCATGTGTTTCCTGACCCATTCTAAATAAACATATGTCATTTACTGTCTGACTTGGTAAAATCCCACATAGTCTACAACTGGCTAATACAAACTGCTGAGCACAAGGTAGAAGAATGCCCAGAATATTATTCTATTGAGAACTTTCAGTGAGCTGTTGTATTTCACATCAGAGGATAAGGCATTTTGCTGGTGGCTGAAGAGAAACTCTTATAACCTTTTTCAAATTATGACAGTGTTGTTAGAATTAATTAACTGACTCTTTTTAACATTTTGAGATCCTTAGGTTAGGTGCTGTAGAAGTGAAAGAATTGCTTTATGCTTGCAAGAAGTTTTGGTCATAGTAAATGAATAGAAGTCTGTATATAACACTTTTTTCTAACATGGAAGTAACAGTGTTTTTTTTCTTTCCCTGTGCAGATCTCTGATTCACTGATACACCTTCCCTCACAGCAATTTAAAGCACTGCCAACAAAAGATGCTCTGCCATGTGCATTTGTCAAGCTTTTAACTAGTTTCTCCTCGGGTGTCCATTGAAGATGAAGCAGGTTTTGAACAAATGAGTCTTGAGGCCTGTTTGTTAGCTAATTTTTCATCTGGGTTTCCAGCTGCACCAGTAACCTGAGCAAGGAAAAAAGAAGGTGATTTTCAAGACAAATACTCACTTAAATAGAATAAGCAAAGCAATGTTTGCTCTTTGTCTTTTGAGATAAATTACTTTGGCCAGTTACCTGCACCAGTTGCTTTGTTATCTCTATGTTTCATTAAGTCATCAGCAGTACAAAATTAGTCTGGAAATACAAGCAGAGATCTTTTAAGCACAGGTTTCTTGTACTTCCTAGAAACTCAAGCCAAGACTCCTATTTCTGCAATAGAGGATTCTAATTTTGAAACAGTCTTGGGGCTAAAGTAATTATTTTCTAACATTTTCTTACAGCGCCCATTAGACACTGTAAGAAAGAATTCTGGCTAAAAAATTTCTGCAAATCACCCACAAAAGATTAAAGTCCAGGAAAGACTTAACATAAGGAGTTTAAGTGATGGTGTTAAAACATTTACCCTTCTGTTTTGCAGTATTGTGTACATGAGTTTTCTTATGCTCATACTCAAATGTGTGAGTTTTCTCTTTTTCTCTAAAAGTCTTCAGAGGTTTCTTCTTTGCTGTTTTTTATAATGTGTATATCTTTGAGTAGGGTAGTCAATTAATTTGGCCTTCATGTTCTTTCATTTCAGAATTCTAAGATGTTTAGTGGCTTTACCAAGAGTGAAGATACTTGATTTTTTTTCTTTTTTCATTTAAATGTTTAGCTTTTTATGTAAATATTAAGAACATATTGTTTAGTAACTGTTCTGTATATGAAAGTTCTAATCACCTCTATTCCATGAGGTTATTGAGCATGTTATTTTCTTCATGTTGTTACACTTCCATCAAAATAATGAATCTGAAAATAACAAGATCTCACTCTGTCCAGAACAAAATTTGGATATGTAGGAAAATTTTCACTGCTGCTTCTCAGGGTGTATGTAATCTGGACAGTTTGTGCAGATGATTTCTCTCCTGGACTTCCTACAGCATATCTCACAAAGGCTGCAATTCAGCTTTGAAGGAAAACACTTTGCAGGCAAGCTGGCAGGTAATTTTTCCTAATATTTTGACTTTAATAAGCTGTATGCTTCATGTTCTTGTGAGTTTTACTTTCTTTTTTAAAGAAAAACAAACAAATGAACAGACAAGCACCCACAGAACCCAAAAAACCACAAGTGAGATTTTTTCCCATCCAAAACCAAGTTATAAAATGGGAAGCAAACCAGTTTCAAACATGCTGTATCACAAAGTTGTCAGGAAATCTTTTTTCCATTGGAGATCTTCTATTGTGAAGCAACAATTTCTCTTTTGAGGTCAAGAAATGTTAAAGAAGAGATTACATTAATCTAGTTTTTAGTGAAGTGAGACAGTTTCAGATTGAATTAATGTGTACACAGATAATGTAGCACACTGCCTTCTTGGTGGATAATGAAAACTAGAGAAAATAAGAAGAAATTTGAGAAACACTTCAGAAATGAATCAACTACTTAAAACTGTGTGCCTACATGCTTCTGCTAGTCAGGGAAATACAGTCTTTTGCCAGTTATCTAACTGTTGCTTTTCTAATATTTCATAGCCTTTTGAATGGCTCAGATTATTGTTCAGAACACCCTAAATAAAAAATAAAAGCAAAAGATATGTCTTACAAAATATTTACAGGTCTAAAGTTAATGATTGCAGTGTGCTTTTTCTAACTTTAAATATTGAGAATGGAAATTCCATATAAAGATAATAAAGGTTCTGTATAATTTTGAACAGTGATATAAATTTTATAATTAATTCAATAGGAAGATGTTTGTAATAAATTTATTTAATGAACTGAATGAAAAGTAGTTTGAATTCTCCTGTATGGTACATTTGTACTTTCTCTGGACTTGCAGATGCTGGCAGATTCATTTGTATGTAGGTGACAAATTATGTATTCCTGTTACTAATTTCATATTTATATCTTACTTGTACAATTCCTGATTCTTGCCTCTCTGATGGCTTTGATGGAAGCAAGGCTCTTCACTGCTGCTACACTGTGTGACATACCTCCAAGCACAGGGCTGGGAGAGACTGCTGTTTTTTCAATGCCAGTGTGCCAGTGCACTCTGCTATTCAGAGTCCAAACTGAAATGAATATGCTTTTAAAGACTGTCACCTAGGGTCCCTATGCTGAAGATGTACTTTTACCTCTGTGTAAAGATCGAATGGAGTGCATTATAATTCCTAACAAATGTGTGCCACACATTTCTTGCACTTTTTTCTTAATCTTATAATCTTGAAATATCAAAACCTATTGCAGAGATGTCAAGAAATGTGTAAATTAGAGTTTTGTAACTAATATTTCAGTAGATTTAATGGCACATATGATAAGTTATGAAAACTACTTGAACTTAATTAAATTATATAAATCACATGGTAGTATTAAAAACATTTAGTTTTTAAAATAATATAGCTACAATCCAGTATATACAATGGAATAAGTCACTTATGAGTTGCTAAGAACAATATTCACAGAAAATCTGACAACATTAATTAAGGGAATAAATATGTTCCTGCATTTAATCTCATTTATCCTAGTTTGGGGCCTTGACAAATTCAGCCTAGTAGCATTCTCTCTCCACTCTGATTATATTCCATAAAAAGCAAGTCAATACTTAAATAATTCATTAAAAAGAAAAAAATATCTGAAACCTAGACAGACATCCCTTCTTAATAGGTTTCTGATATCTGTCACAGTGTAGCCAAGAAAGCATAGAGAGCCATTTAAAACTGCGCAAGTCCATAAAAGAAGTTTTGGTGGGCTGACCTCTGCTTCCAGCCAGACTTCCATCCAGTCACTCTCGTAGTCCACCTCCTTCCCAGGCTGGTGAGAGGAAAAATAAGATAGAAAAGCCCACATGTCAAAATAAGGACAGGGAGATCATTCACCAGTTACCATCACGGACAAAACAGACTCGAGTTAGGAAAAAAAAAAAAATTATTGTCACTTAAAATAGAGTTGAATTGTGAAAAACAAAAACAGACAAAAAACTGCTTCCTAAACCCTATTTATCTCAGGCTGATGATTATGGTACTTCATCAGGAATAGTGTGAAATATGAAAAGTTTTTCAAAGCCATTTTAATTCTACCTGTGTCCTGTCAATAGCACGCTGATATGTAAACTCATTGAATTCACTTCTTCATTCCCCACTTCTCAAGCAACAGGGCTGTGGTCAGCCCACAACAGGTCGTCTCTGCTGCCTCATCATCCTCACACTTGTTTACTGCACTTCACTATGTTTGATCTATTTGTCTTGATTAGCCAAGGACACTAGGTACTGATTGACTGTGCAGTTGGACTTAAGGGTAATGGATAACTGATAATCAGTATCTCATTTGTTGCCCGTGATGGCATCCAGTAGCTCATTGTGTAAGTACTGGTTGCAAATACCTCTAACACTTTCTATTTGGTTTTGAAACAACTGAACTTAAAATCTTATTTTGTGTTTCAGTGACACTGCTCCAATATAACTGCAAGTATACTATTATTTGGCAAATACTTTCTTTTCAAAGGTTTATAAGTTAGTCATTAACTTATAATAACTTATTAACTAAGGAAATTTAGTATTTATATCTTGCATGTAGTAATAGAATATTTTCCCAAGAAAAAGGGCAACATGTTCATTAAAGATTTTGAAACTTGCTAAATAATTATTAAAATTTTGCATGCAAGACTATGCCATGTTACAAAGATAACAGAAAAAAGAGTTAAACATGCTTAACTTGCATTTCAAGAAATAATATCAGCATGCAGTTGCAAAAAAGCATCTGGAATTAATTTTTTTCCCCCTGACTTGTTCTAGTTTTCTTACTGCACCAGGGACAGACCCTCAGCAGCTACACACTGTCTTATCTCTGACTTCAAGAGATCTGTGAAAGCTTCTATTAGTGAGGATATGCTGCTGCTCTGTTTCTGCATATTTGCTGTGTCTTTCCTAATGTTTTCCACAGTCTCACAGAGAATGGAGAGGAAATGCTAAGCCTTCCAGCTCACTTCAAACTAGCACTACTAGCAGTATTCTTTTTTTAGAAATGCTTTCTCATTAAATAATCATTATGTATAGCTTCTAGCACTTCAAAATGTTTTTTTTTTGCTATCATTGTGAAATTATTGGAAATTTTTTAGAATTCATAAATTGAGTAAACAGCACCAGTATACCAGTGACACCTCAAGATGAGTCAGCTGTAATCACAAGCTGAAACTCTCCAATGGGAATTTGATGTGTAGAATTAAAGGACACCATCTAGTTCTAGGAAAAAAATAGGTGTTTTGTATGCCTTATTTCCAGGCTTCCTTTTTTTTTTTTTTCCTGTGCTTTTGTGTGTAACTTTTTTTTACCACTTTCCTGTGTCCAGATGCTGAAAAACAATTTCATATTTTGTGACTCATGAAAATACCTATTAACTTCTGCATTATCTAGATCTGATCATAAAACTGGCTTATCAAACAAGTGAAAATGACTTTTGGGGTATCTATTTAGTCTTTAGTGGCTATTTGCCAAATCACAGAGCTAGAATACCAGATAACTTATGCCAGGCCCTGCACATAAGAGGTCCAGATCAAGAATAGCAGGGGTGTTGCATTTCAGGACTGAAATATATTTCACAGAGCTCTTCAGGGAAGTTTGTGTAGCATCTACTGGTACCATGTCTGGCATCTTTAACCACTGCTATCAATTCCTTACTTGAACAAATACAGTAGAAATTCACTCCAAGCCTGAGAAAATCTCTCTATCAATCCATCAAAGGGAAGAGAAACTTGAATCCAACAGCCAAGCTGAAAACCTGTTTTTCACATTCAAAAGCAGAGAGGCTGATGAAAATAAGGTAAAGAAAATAATCTATGTATTGAACATGATGACAGCTTTTGCAGTTGCAATTTTTCCTCCCAGTAATGAACAGAGTTTAATTCAAAAAGTGAAACTAGGAGTGTAGGTGTAAAAAATGCACATATGTTTTGCATCTTCACTGATGTTTGCAGAAATAAGTCTTGCAAATAAATTTTTAGATGGTTTGCCTAGTATGTTGTATGCGTCTTGGATATGTTGTATGTATCTTTGGCTCTTTCTTTCATTTTTTTTTAAAATATAGTCCTTATTTTAAAATTCGTTGAAAGATGAATTGAGAAGATTAAGCAATAATGTGAAAAGGAGTAATATCTTTAGAAAATAGATTGAAGTCATAGATGAGGAGAGCTACATAACTGTTAGAGTGTAATATGCATCTTAAATTTCTACAACTACCTTGGAAAAGAAAGATATGCAAAGTGTCTCTGTCTTTCTTTCACCTCTCCTTGTAAACTGCACCAGGAGTGCTGTGAGCTCTATTTTGTTTTTCTGAACACTGGCTAATATCCAGAATATGAAAGAAATATTGAAGACTGCAGTAGTGTAATAAGTAATTTTACACAGCTTTCATGTTTTTATGTGATGTGTTTTTATATCTTCATATCAGTCAGTCGTTGAAAACTGAAGTTCATTTCTGCTATCATCTTTATGGGAGGTTTTAATTTCTCACATGTATATGAATGGGGACACATGTTTATCTTCCATCTTAGTTAAAGAAAGCAGTGCATCCTAGAGGATTTTTTTCCTTTATTTTACACAAACTGAAGACCGAGGCAACAGACATATTAACAAGGGCAGAACTGAGAACTTGGAGTAGAACATGCCTAGGCAGAATTATTCTGAAAGAGACATGCCAGTGTAAATAAACTTCTTCATTCACACATGTAGACTTGTACAATAACTAAGAAATTTTGATATGCTAGTACCATGCAATGAAAGGTAAGTGCAAAAACCAAAAAAGCCCAAAATTTATTTTTCTGGTTCTATGGAATTAAAAACTCTGATGATAAAAGAGAATATAGTTCTTGTTTACTTGCAATTTTCCTAGACAGAAAAGGAATTGATATGTTTGTATTCGTATTGTTTTTATTTTACTTTTTTAATAGATGTGTAATTTATTTTTTTTAATTGGAATGATCAGACCTTTATGCTTGGTGAAGGAGAGGCTTAATATTGATTTCAGACCTCTGAGAAAGTAAGTTCCACTTTCAGGTGCATCTTCAGAGTGCTACTTTGTGATAGTATGTATGAAAGCAATAATTATGAATGCAGGGCCTGTAAGAGGCTCGTGCATTTATGAAAACCATTTATAATGGGCCTTGCTAGCTCCTCAATATAACAAACTTTTTGCTCAGAAAAAATCTAGATTATTGCAAATAATTGCAGCCTAGGTAGAAGAGGAAAATGGACTTGCGGCCTTGTTTAAAAAAAAAAGAAATACAGAGCATGGATGGCTGCAGGTACTGCAAAAACATAAGTTATTGAGCCTTTGACACATGCTTGCTAAGTGTGTTAGGAGCTTGGTTTAAACCACAAAACTGAGTAAAAAGACTGAGGTGTATTTATCATAGGTCTGTTTCCAACTGGATTTGTTGTTTTGAGAGAGAAAGTTCAGTAGCATAGGTATGGGCTGTTCCATGTTAGTAGGCCCTTAGCAGGTGACTAGCAACCATTCTTTCTATGTGTATTTAACAGCTGTAAGGCCTGGGCTCTTTGGTCTTTTTCTGACTTAGAAGTCAAGCTCACTGCTGGACTGCCTTGTAAAGGTCTCTGTGCTGTTATGTATGTTTCTGGTGGAAGAATTCACCCTTTGTAACTTTGCCGAGTGCAGCAGACTTTGACAACCACTGTGGCACTGAGAGAGTGGTGTCTGTCCTTTGTACCTACCGCCTGAAGTTCTTTGTTGGTTATGCTGGTTGTACTTCCTCTATCATGTGGGAGGTTATAGATGGGCAGTAGGAACTGAGGCCCAGTATTTGCCACTAATGCAACATAGGTGACTGTGCTGCTGGAAAGTCAGAGACAGATCAGGGACTTAAATATCTGACATAGTTTTTTTAACAGTTTACTGGGAGGGGTTACAGCGGTATATTTGAGACAGGCAAGTCAAAAGCAGATTGTATGCTGAACGGGGAGTGATGATGAGACACAGAATCATAGCTTATGGATGGAGTTCAGTAAACTGGTGAAATGAAGTATAAATCCAATCTAAAAGAGCTCTGTGTTGAAGAAAAAGAAGGACTTCCATCTTGTGTACTTGTCTGTTGTCTACAGAGTAGATGTGGATCAGAAGACAATCAAATAGCCTACAGAATTTTCTGATATCAAACAAATTGCCAACCTTTTTTTTTTTTTTTTTTTTTTTTTTTTTTTTTTTTTCTATTTAAGAAGCAGACACTCTTCCATTAATTTATTTGAAGGAAGAAATATTACTAAGGAAATTTTTTAGTAGATTGAGTCAATGTTGCTTTCCTTTATCTTGCTTGGTCCTAATGGTAATGAAGAGAATTTACAGCATTATTGATCAAAGATTCAAAGTAGTAGGTCTTTATAAAATTGTCAGTAAGCATCTTAAAAGGAAATGAAATGGCATAATTTCATAATATTATTTGCATTAAAGATAATAAGTAAATTTGCTGATTATAGTCTACTGAGAGGAGCTATTGACACTCTGAAGGGCAGAGACACCTAACAAATCAGTGGGCTGGGCAGTCACTAAGTTTATGAAGTTAAACATGGGAAAGTTCCTCGTTCTGCACATGGGATGGGGCAACCCTGGATGCACAGACAGACTGGGGAATGAGATGCTGGAGAGCAATGCCACAGCAAGGGACCTGGAGATCACAGTCCCTGGCAAGTTGAACATGAGCCAGCAGTACCCTGGCAGCCAGGAGGGTTCAGCCCTGTCCTGGAGGACATCAGGCACAGCATTGCCATATAGACAAGGGTGGGCATTGTCCCACTATCATTAAATATGAAGTGCAAAGTTAATTACTAAGATTTAAATTATATTCTAGCTGACAGCAGACAGGGCTTTACATTTCTCTGTGAATTTTAATTTTGTTTGCAGTAGGTAATATTTACTGAGCAAACAATGTCTAGTGAAACTTTCCACATGCATATTTGTGGTAACCTGCTTAATTTGGATGCCTAGTGATTTAGAGTACAGTAATTTTTCCATTAACGACACAAACTGCATAAAATCTATAAATCAGTGATTTTTAAAATTGTGACTATTTTTAGATACAGCAATAGATGACTTAACACAGGTGTATTATTTGACTGCTTTAATGATTCAGACAAAAGTTTCATAAGTAACACAACTGAAAATGAAAATTGGTGCTTAAACGAGCAAATAGTTGAATAATTCCTTTAAAGAACTGTGCACATTCCAAATACATGTACAGTTTCTAGGGGGCTATCCATTGCTACTTAGTTGTTTCCCACAAATGTTTTCCATTTTAGGCTTTGAAGCCTAAATTGTGTTCTTGAAGACAAGAAGTTTTCTTTTTTTCAGGATTATTCAAACAGAAATGAACCCCAACTCAGGATTTGGAGATGAATCTGCAAACTCTTCTAAGAAATAGTGAGGAGTGTATCTATTGAATTTGAAATGTCACTAGTTTAGTAGTGGCTACAGGCACACTGGAATACGAAATGAAATTCAAAGTCATTCTGAAAAACTGAGCTCTTCCCTCAAGGAGTCAAGAAGAAGCCTTAACTATCAGGAAAAGATGGAACAGCTTGAAGATGTTTAGCTTAGAGGTAAGTAGAATGGTGAATATGAGCTGAAAGTCTTCAAATATTGCAAAAGCTCCTGCCAAGGAGTAATGTGTTCTGCTTTTTGATGAGGTTGAACAGCAGGAATTAAGTATTTATTAGAAGACTTAAAAGTGGGATTATTTTTTCTATCAATAAAAATCTGTAACAATAAATCTGTAAGGATTGGATAGAAAGATTCCACAATGATAAAGCTATGAGATATCCTGATGAAGCTATGAGATATCCTGTGTTAAGGCAGTGTTAATATTGTGATTTTGAGTGGAGTGTTCCCTGATGCAAGTGGCAATTACTTATTTCCCCCGACTATGACCTGTGAAGAAGCAAACACTGAGTTGTGAAATCTTCTACTTGCATTCTTCATATCTATTTTTGCTAATCTGTCAACTGTATTGCTAGTTCACTTGGAATTCTGTGTACTTGTTGGGTAGAATTTTTCCCATTATCATGCCAATGGAGCTGGCTGGGTTACACCCAGGATCTCTGATGACTCCAAACAAAAGGGGTCGGTGGCAGCGGCTCCCGGAGGGAGACTCATGTTTCCGGTGAGCTCGGAGCAGGACGCCCCGTCTGCAGCCCACGCGGCTGAACGCAGGAACACAGGAGATCCAGACCCTCTGCGATCACCTGCCCTGCATCTGCCCTGTTCCAGCCTCCTGCCTCTGCGGACACAGCTGATCACCCGGACACACACGGTGAGTGAGGAGCCGCCGCTCCAGCCCGTTCCCACCGAGACCGGCGTGGCCGCTGCCGCCCCTCCCGCCTGCGCTCCCGCCTGCCCTCGGCAGCTCCGGGCTTTGTTGCAGCTGCAGCATCAGGACTAAGCACAGAGAGAGTGTGCCTGCAGCTAAAGAAGGGACTGGAACCGAATTATCTGTTCTGTTTTATTGGTAATTTAAAGAACTGCTGTTGTTCCTGCTTGTACAATTAGATATATTAGTAAAAGAGCTGTTATTGCTACCCCCTTATCTCTACCTCAGAGTCCTTGATTCAAACAATTGTAATACTTGGGGGGAGTGGAATTAAAGTCTCTATTTCAAATGAAAACTTCTGCCTTTTTTTGGCAGGCACCTGTCCTTCAAACCAGGACAGTACTTCAGTGAGAAGCTGTGATGAAATATAAGCAAACATTATTTTGAGCTCATATAATCAATTATATATAGTATATATATATATACATATATATAGCAAGCCCAGAGATAAAACAAGCTAATTTTAAGGATTGCATTGTCACCTCCAGGTACTTAATTTTGGCAGTGGAAATTCTTCTCTTTCAAAACCTGTGAACCTTCACAGCCATTAATTCCTGAAGGAGTTACACAGACCTCAGTGAGCTTTAGGAATTATATTAGATTCTTGTTTTTGTTAAAATAAAGGAAGGTAATGCTGTCTTTCAGATAAGTGTGTGGTTTGATTGCCTTGAAAATGTTTGGTTCGATGGATCTACATTTTTAGATTTCTTGTCATCTTGTGTTTATTGAAGGTGCTCAACGTGGGTTGCTGTAGGGCAAAACACCAGATGTACTGAATTTCTGTTACTTTCTTGCAACTTGCCATCATGAAAATGGATTCACAGCTTTTATTTAGTGTGTGAATATTTTCACCTCAACTTGACATGTTGTCTTTTTTACTGCAGTCATTTTGTTACCTATCACAAGTGAGATTTTTCGAACCTCTGGGCTCTTCAATATCAATATTTCATAAGGAAGAGAATGGCATTTTCTCTGATATTCACCAGAATGTCCATTCTGAAACTTCTTATATTTCTCAGGGAAGTTCAACCTCAGGGAATTAAACAAAAGAAAAAACAAATCCCTGGATGTTCAGTGAGCCATTAAGAAGTGTCATAAATTGATTTGCAATGCCAAAATTGTCATATCTTATTGAATCCTAGCTGTGCTAGTGTATCCTGCTCATGTACCCTTTCTGAAACAACAAATTTTGGGTATCAGTACTTGGAGAGATGTAAGATGTATCTCTAACATGGTGAGAGACTTTCTGGTTGTGAAGGTAGTTTGAAAACTACATAGAAATTGCTGGTGACTGTTAGTACAGGGGAAACTGCTACAGCAAGAAATTAATTCAAGGACTGCTTTTCTTGAATGTGTCAGAACTACATTGTCCCGACTCTCAGTACTTCTCCCCTCTTTTTTTGGTTATTTCCCTCACCCCTTAATATTGTAAACATATTCTTAATAATATCTTGAATTTCAATAGTGTGCATAAGGTAAAGTTCAAGAGTGTGCCTGGTAGAAATGTGTTTCAAATGTGTCTGTCAATAAGGTGGATCTATCCTATCCTTTAATGAATTTAGCAAAGAAAGACAAATAAAGGAAAAATGTAGTCATTATGCAACTGGAACTAAGTATCAAGAGGCTGTCATAATAAATAACTAAAATAAACATAGCAATTATCAGGGTTACCAACAAAGAAGAATGCATAGTCTTCTTTTTGAAGGTTAGCCTAAAATGCAACTAGTAATTCTTTGTTTTTCAGTCAAACACCAGTTTTGCCTAGGTCTTTTCCCAGACTTACTATCTCAGACACATGACAAGAGGCCAAACCTCAGCTGTGTTTCAGCCTGTGGATGTGTGGAGAATTAGCACTGGCTAAGGGCCATGCACCCAGCATCTCTTTCCCTTTCCCATCTGTGAGATGGGAGGAAAAAACTAGGATGAGAAACTTACAAATTGCGATAAAGACAGAGAGATAATTTAACAATTTTTGGCACATGCAAACCAGAATTGACTTGGAAAGAATCATTTCAGTGTGCTCACAATTCAACAGCTTAAGGTAGTGGGAAACAAGAACAACTTTTAGCGTATTCATCCCCCTTTCCACACATTCAACTTCACTTCTTCACTCCCAACAGCTCTATGCATTGTCTCTGAGGTTACAGGAGAGGGGGTTGAGGATGAGGATGGGACTGATCTCTGGATGTGGTCATTTCTCTGCTGCTGCTCCTCATACATTTTCCCTGCTCCAGGGTGGGTTACTTCAGAAAATCAATATATTCTACCATTGTCTGTTCCATGAGCTGTGGGAAAATCTCATTTCTGTGATGAAATACCTCTTTCCTTTCTTTTTTCTCTGACATGCTGTTTCTAGCTTTCCCCCATCTCTGCCTGTCCATGATCTTTTCCTCTGTCTTAAAAACACTTTCACAGAGGCAATACCATCTTGGCCTTGAGGTGGGTCTATTGCAGCCAGCTGGAATTGGCTGTGTCCAGCACAGAGCAGCCCCAGCTTCTTCTCACAGAGGTTACCTCTGCAGCATCACTCTTTGCCAGTACTAAAACCTTGCTGTTTATGCCTAATGTAGGCTGTAAGGGTCTTTTTTGTTTGTGTATCTGAGTAGCTGTACACATGCAATGAAAATTGAAATTTTACCTATGATATTAATTTTGGCCTTTAGTGCTGAATATAACTAATGATTTCAGAGTAACCAATATATCACACCAGAATGAGTCTTTGCATTTCTGTTCCACTTGTTCTTATTTGTGCAGCTGGCCAATTTGTGCAAGCTGTTCTCCCCGTTGCAAGTCTCCCAAGGGTTTGTTCCTCTGCTTCTTAGAAAACCACCACAACAAAACTGCCTGGTGATTTCTTAGGCAATGCAAGACTGAATATCTCTCATACTGGAAGAATTAAAGGTATGGATGGAAATATATTACAGATTAATTTACCTCCTCGTGCTAAGCTTCTGCTCTTGGTCTGTGTGTTACTTTTGCAATGCTGAAACTGGTTAGTAGACAGCTGCCCTTATGCTGTCACTGTTAAGGAAAAAAAAAAGAAGAAAGGTAAAAAAAGCCTCAGCTCAGTTCTTGAAGTTTCATCACCAGCTTTTTCTACAGGTTTGTGGAGCACCACGTGTCCACATGTTAACGTTGTTGCCCCTGTGTAGTGTAGCACAATTGAACCTCAACATACTGTAAGCATAGCACACAGCATCAATCTGTGTCAGATTGTTCTATGATCAGTTCAGATAAAAGTCAAAGCCTCTTACACACGATTTACTTTTTTATGTGTTCAACTGTCAGTGGAAAATGGTACCATGCAGAGTCCAGGAGCTATGTGAACTACAGAACCTTATGCCATGTTTTTTCTTCCTTATTAAAGAAAGGGCCTCTTTTCTACCTGTAAGTTGCAGTAGTACTGTAAGCATCATTCCTGAAATAATGACAGAAAACATCCCTCTAAAGAAAAAATTTGAAACATTTCTGTTAGTAAAGACTTATGCTTTATATACTCTGAGTGAACAAAGCTGAGTAGTACCTAGTAATTTGCAGTATTTTTAAAACCTGTCTCTTTTTTCTCTTCTTCTCCAGCAGAACCACAATAAACCACATATGTGAAGTGTGTAAAAATAGTGCAGAATTTGACCTGAGGTTAATCTAGCATGATGGAGGTATATTTCAATGTCATTTCTTTCAGGAATGATTAAACAGAAAGATATTAAACTTAGAAGGGTTATGATAAAGAATATATAATATAGCAATTAATCTAAATGCTGTTTCAAGAAAATGCAATGGTAAGTGAGACTGGACTGAGGATTCTGGATTCAGTCTTTTTGTGCTGGTCAAAGATGGAAAGAGAAGAATACCACAGATGAGAATTGTTACTGTTATTGCCCTCAGTGTTTGGAAGCGATGGGTGATAGTCAGATGTATAAGTGATGAAACTTCAACTTGTTTGAAGTTGTGGTAGATGGGAAGGATAGAGAGAGTGAGAAAAACACAGTAAACATTATGTCACTCTTACTGAAGGCCTTAGGCTGTCTCTGTCTTGTTATTACCTTGCCATTGCCTGAGTCATTATTGGTTTTCTGCAAATTTTAGCTGCTGGATTTAGTTGTTAAGCTCAACAGTGGTACCCATGCAAAACAAGGAGTTTAGACATCTTGGAATTTTATTTTTTTTCAGCTGAATTGAGTTCAAATTGTGTTGTGGAGTAGAGTGATTATTCTTAATAATATGCTGCATCATAGATTCCAACAAAATTGTTAATTTATTAGGTGCATAGCCCTCCATGAACAGTCATTATCTAATGGCACAAAATTCTACAGTAGCGGTATTTTGACACCACTTACTTAGATTATAGTAACTTGGTGATTTAAAATTGTACTAATATATACTGCTGTGTTAATTGAATGCTGCTGGTAAGGCCAAGAAACTATCAATATATATTGAGGAGTGACTGTAAGTAAACTAATAATGGTAACTGGATTTGTCACTTAGCAAGGAGAGACAGTAAGTCCTTTTGACTCATTTAAAGGTACAATCAACCTGTTGCTGAGTTTTTGAACTGAGCTAATTGATGCAAAATAGACTGATCACAAATGTAGCAAATGTGGGAGATGGAATGATTTGTGTACAATGTGTTGTCATAAAAAAATGTTATTTCCTAAAATATTGGCTGAACTGTACAGTATGTTAATTTCTAAAATGTTGCTGTGGAAATAAATAACTGTATTAGGATAAGACATCAACACCAATATGTAAACTCTCCCAGTGGAGTTTGATGTGTAGAATATCAAGGTTCTTGTTCTTCTTCTGCTAATAAAGAGGAAGATTCATCTACCTTTTAGAAAACTACTGACCTTACTATAATCCCCTTGAATAAGGATCATATTTTCATTAACTATTGCAGTATCTTTACAGAATCACTAATAACACTGAATATATACAGCAATTCAATGTAATAACATTTAGTTACTGTGTTACAGTGGTGAAAGAAAACAGTTATAGGTATTCTGTTAACTCATTTTCCCAAAATTATGTATCTGGATTGCATGCCCATTCAGGAAAAATGCCTCAAAAGGTAAGATATGAAGATGGTAAAAGGAAAAAAGCAGAAAAAAAGCTTATTATCTCAGTCTTCAGTGTCCTCATTCTTTGAGTCCTTATCAGCTTTTTGCCACAGCTGCTTAGCTCTAAAGTGGAATCCTGAACACCAAAATATTTTTAAATAGTCTTTGTGGTTTAGCCACTGGAACAGTGAATGGGGAACTTGTATTCATTAATCATTAGATTCTATCTATCAGCTACAAATCAGCTGATTGTTAGGTGTAGGTATATTTTATTTCCTATGTTTTCTGTGAATATGTTTCTTATTTGTCTGTTGAAACTCCAGAGAAACAGAATGGAATTGTTTCAGCTGAGAGGACCTCATCTAGATTTACAGGAAAAGACTTAGAGAGCTTAGCCTTCAAAAGAGTTTTTACTATTCTACTTTGCTTTTTAAAGCATTTTAAAGTATAACAGCAGTGGCCCTAACTAAGAGATACTACAGGGGAATTGTATTTAGGATTTCTGGGAATCTTCTTTCTTATTTCATGGCTGTTTTGAGTGGCTCTCAACAGCTAATAGTATTACTGGAGAATTTGTCGGAGGACATTTAAAATTATTTGCAGTGTGGTTTATTGTGAAATTGTAGCCATATCTTTATAAATAGGAAGTTAACAGAAGGTCTGTGATTTATATTTGCTTAATTCTGCTTATGCTATTAAAGTGGGAGCCCTAACACATTTGCACTTTTACTGATTTTGCTAGTGAGGAAATAGTGTTGCATAGCTGTTGGCTGGTGCATAGCTGTTAGTCCATGGACTGAGGTTACGGTAGGGTAATGTGGCATTGACATGAAAAAGAACTACCAGTCGTCATACCAATAATGCTAAATATCAACAAAAAAAATTGAATTTCATTGCTGCTGATGTTGGCAATGCAGATCAAGACTGAAGATAACTCCTTTCTGAGAATGATGACTTTTACTCTGTCAAATAGAGACCAGTTGTGCACTGACTAACCTGAAACTGTGTGTGTGAATGTGGTATCACACTTGTGGTTTCTATGGATTTAACTTGTGGTTAAATGGATTTGGAGTAAAATGAATTTTCAAGAATTATACATTTTTCTCTGTTCAACATTTTTGCTCTCTCAGAGAGTTTTGTTGTGTAAAAACTGACATACCTACTGTTCATTTGGCACCACCTTACTGAGATGAAAACATAATTTTTATGTCTAAAACATTTATTTTAAATGCCGGTTCTCTAATTCATCTATTCTCTCCTTTCACTGGTTTTAAAATAACCTTCAGTGACTTCTGATTTCAAAAATAAAAGTAATGATGGAGAGTTAATTCTTGCTGTGATATTTTTGTCCTTCAAAATTGTCAGTCTCAACAGAAAAAAAGCTTTTCTTAACATTCTTTTCAAACATGTAGATTGGCAAACCTTGGAAAAAACATCTCATGGAACTTATCTCATCTTTAGGCTTTCAGAATTTCACTGGAAAATATTTCCTTGTAATTAAATGCTTGACACCTGATACACCTGTTAGCTTATTTCCATATCTTTCCTTATGCTCAAGCTTGCCACCTTCACATATATTAAAGATAATTGATTCATTTAGATTCGGTGGTACAAGCCTTTCTAGACTAGTCTGGGAGAGATATTTGCAGAAATTTTGAACTGTAACCTGCATTGCAAATTTTACATACTCTGATAATTAAATTGAGTAAATTAGTTGGCAGAAGTGCCCTCCTTTCCACTACTCTCCTAAGTTTTAGGTAAATGGTCTGAAATATATCAAAGAAGAACTAGGCACAGTCAGCACAATGGGAAAAAGTAGAGACCTTCTACATGTGCATCAGTAGTGACCAAGTGTTTACTGTGATCTTCTATGTGTTTACAGCTTTAAGCAGAAGGATGTATTAGCAATTTGATGTTTTGCATAATAGGCAGACAATACAAAACACAAAGCTGGGATATTGTGGTAGGAATGCTCAATGTCACAAAAGCTATTGACTTTTCCTACATGGCTTTCAGGCTTTTGGACAGAAATAATGTATGTGCTATACTGTAAAATGAGGACTTAATGAAAATACAGGCATCATGTGTAACTAATGTAAACACAGATTACATTACTACTACTTAAGAACACATAATAAAGTTTTGGTTTTTAGTAACTGATTTGCTTTTGGCAATGTTATGAGCAAGAATGTAGACATTTAATTTCCAGTTCACGAAAAATGAGAAAATGTTCTTAATGTGCACTTGTGTGTAGTTTCAATGACAATGTCAATATTTTTCTTTGAAGAAAATATTGGCATGTTTTTGTTTAAATTTTTCTTTTCCCTTGTGGATTTCACTAAAGAATTTATTGTTCTTTATTTGACTTTGGCTTTCTGAAGACTGCTATAGAAGTCCTTCTTTCAGATATTAACTGCCCACCCGTTGCAGAAATGTTTTGCAAAATATAAGAAAAAAATAGAAAAGAGAGAATAAAAAATGAAATCCTTCATTGAAGTGCTCATGAAATTAATTAACAACTTTATACAATCTTGAAGTAATATGGCATTAAACCTTAAACCCACAAAGTGCTGAAAACATGAATAATGTAGTCATCCAAATTATTGTAAATTTGATTATTTATCATGGAAATTCCATGGAGAACAAACCCAATCTCTTAGGCTTTTGATGATGAAACAAGAGGAGGAAAAATGGTGTTCTGGTCACTGAGCAAGTAGCCAGAAAGTAATCCTTCTCTCCTTTAATTTGAACATGATTTAGAATCTGAAAAATGAATGTTGCTTAAACAACAAAAAGCCCCAAGTCAAGTTGCATATCTTTTTTCCTTTGCCTGCTGTTTGTACCAAGCAAGTGCATCAGTGTTATTGCTTTCTGTAGAAATGTTTCAAAATGTAGCCATGAATCCACTAGAATCCACCAGAATACTTATTTTCATAATTCCTGAGAAAAATGTTGAATACGTCTTGTGTCAAAGAATATATGTTCTGAAGCTTATTAGCAGTCACTGCCTGTAAGCTATCAAAATTCTGAGGACATAATAATTCACTCTCTCTGCTTCCTCTTTACTATGCCACATTAATGAACTATGTAGTGTCAAACTACTGCATGCCCAGTGAGATACAAGTCACTCTTCCCTGAAAAAGTGGGCATGATGTGAAACCATCTACAGAGGTTGTAGAACAGTACCAGTAGCTTCCTGATCTGAAGATTAATTTCTGTTAAATTTCATGTTAACCACCTGAGGTACTTGTATTGTGTCTAAATGCCATTCAGCAGACACATTTTTATATGCAGCCACTGTCTTTCATTCAGGCCTCTGCTACACAAAAATGTAAAGTGCATGCAGAGTCTGAATAAGAGGGGCTGGCATAAAAATCTGAAGAGATACAATATGCATTGCACCAACAAAATGTCTAAGCCTATGTCTTGGTCTGCTCTGACTGTTGATAAACAGTCAAGCAGCTCTTCCCATAAATAATGGTAATTCCTAAGTACATTTTTGGTATACAATAAAAGCACACTTTTTGTAGCAGTTATATAATGCAATCTGTATCATCTGTAGCAACAGAGGTAAAAGAGATCACTGCATTCATAACTCAAACTAACATTTCTAAAGGTTAGTACAAAAGCTGCTTTGCTGCCTGTGGTCAATAAAAAAAAAGATTTCAAGTAATTAAAATTTCTAATGTGGATATTCCTTATTTGGCACCTGTCAGAAAAGACAAAGCAGAGTTGCATTAGACAGGGGATAAATATAGATAAAACAACCCCTGCTCCTAGAAGTTCTTATCTGCATGACGAATTATTACTGCACAAGTCTTTCCTGGTAAATTAATTAAGAACAAAGTATTGCTGTGAATTCACAAGTTGGTAAGGAAAGAGAAAAGCAGGATACAGGATACTATTTTCACATGAACAATAGATGAGAAAGAGCTGTTAGGCAATAGTAGGTGTGCATGTCTGATACCCAGGTACACCAGTTGAATGTGCGTAAAAATATTCTAAATATGCGTAGATTAATGTTATTTATGCTTAGTAGAAATAGATACTTACAGATTCTTAAATGTACGCATTATAAAATAAAAGGAAAAAAGGACTTGTAAACACAACTGTTTGGATTTTTGTGAATTTGTTGTAAAGATACACTTTCTTATATGTACTATTTTTTACTGATAAATGGCAATATTTTGTCATTGATACCCAAAACATGACCTAAGCATGGATCTTTCTGTAAAGAAAATATTTTATGTGATTAGTAGAAGAGAGTAGACTCATTAAAATGTTAAGGACTGTCATTGATGTGGCTCTAGAATAGAGAGCAAGGAGAATTGTTGGTTCAGGAGTGATACAGGCTTTTTCAGAATGAGAAGAGGAAAGTGATTTATTTGCCCTTTATGTGCGAGAGCAGTTGGAGTGCATGGGACTTGCTCCAGGAATGGGTAAGGAGTCAGATGGGAACTTGTGCATGGATGAAGATCAGCATGGTTGTTGTTACTGTAGGTATCTGCTACAGATCTGCAGGAAGAAGTAGTAGCTGAGGCCTTCTTCAGACTGGAAGAAACACCACATTTACAGGCCCTGGTCAGCATGGGAGACTTCAAGCACCCTGATATCTTTTGGAGGGACAAAACTAAAGTGTTCAAGCAGTCTTGGAGCTTTTCTATAGCGTGTGGGTGATGGGTGATTGAAGAGCTAAGAAGGCAAGGTGCGCTGCTGGTCCTGATACTTACAAGCAAGGAAGAACTGGTAATAGATGTGAAAGTCAGGGGAGCCTTGGCTACAGTGACCATAAAGTTTGGGTTCATGATCTTGAAAGGGGAAAGAAGGCACAAAGCCAAACAGCATCTCTGTGTTTCAGAAAGGCAGACTTTAGCCTTTTCAGGGATATGCCTGGAAGAATCCTATGGGATATATCCCTGGAGAGGGCGAGTCTGGGAAAACTACAGGCCTGTCCTGTGCCTCCAGTCCTTGAGAAGGTGATGAAGGAAATTTCTTCTTAAAATATTTGCATGGTGTTAATACTAAGTGAAAACAAATATAGCACTATAAGACACCTCTAAACAACATGATTAGTATGATTTATTTCCCCATCCCACCATCAGAGCCTAACAGGTAGCGTCTTGATATTAATTTGGATGCTCTAGGATCATTTCTAGAATATTCTGGAGAAGATGGCAGTACTGCCTGATTAAAAGTTAGGGATGCTGTTAACCTGTGTCATCCCAGTTGCAATAGCAGCTACTCACTGACAGGTCAAGGGGAAAATTCTTTATGTCCTGAATAGTAAATCTATATAGTGTCCTTCTTTTAATGTTTTTTCCAGTCTTTCTGTATGATATATATGTATACATCTTGCAAAACTACTTCAGCTATTTTCTTGTCTGCTCTGTACTTCTGGCAAGCAACATATTTTTTTGCCCTGCCTAAGTATGGGAACATTTTTGCATTTTGCATTTGGGGGGCATGCTGGGGAGAATTGAGGTTTTTAATATGATTCATATTAACTTAACATAAATGTGGCTCTGCAGATGTAGTTCCGACTCAATTGTAAGAAGTCCCTCTAATTTCTCATGCTTTTCTGGTAGAACAATTAACAATGACAGTAGGTGTGACTACACTGTGATTTATGGTACTCATTTTTATTTGTGGAAGGAAGGTCAAAAGGGAAGCTTCGACCCTTTTGACTATGTTCTTACTGTTGTCACAGGTGCTTCAGAGAGGTGGTAAAAGAACAGAGAGCTAAAAAAAAAAAAAATCAGATATATTCTTGAACCCTTGACTCTCACCAGCTGCATTTTAAAGGCTGTTTTTCCATTTTGCTGCTATGCCTGTGCAGCCTTCCCATTATATGTGCAAACACAACCTGATTAGGATTTTTTATAAGCTAGTCTTGTCTGCTTTTATTACAGACATCACCTTCAGACGTGGGGCCATCACTGCCATTAAATCAAGAATATTTAGCTATTATTTGTAATAAATGTCAGCAGGGCTGGATTAAAGTCACCAGGAAATGTTCTGGGCAGAAAACACACTGACATTCATTCATGCAAATCTGTACCACTAGTAGAATTAATCATGAAGAGGGAGGGTGGAACATACATTGCATTTATATTACTGTTTTGGCCAATTGTGATTCATCATGAACATGAGGGCTATAATGGATAAGCAGTGGCCTAGTGACAAATAGCCGCATTCAGAGTATAATTAAGTTGAGTGTGACTTCCAAGATGTCTTAGTTTTAAATAGAGATGTCTGCTAAGGATGGTGAGAACCTCCCATGGAATGGAGAATATGACTCCCTTCCCTCCAAATTATTAAAACTTTAAAATTAAGGGGCTTTCAGGCAAAGATATGAGAAAAATAATTTCTTTCCTGTTCCTTACTAGTATGTATGTGTATAGCAAGGCAAACAAACAACAGCAACAGCAGCAAACAAAGAACCAGAAAACCCACTGAAGTCTGTTCCGCTCTCTAAGCGTTTCCCCTTGGTGCAGTTCCCATCACAGACAGCAGGGGCGCCGCTGGCTCCTGGTGGGCAGGGCGGGTGCGATTATTCCCCCGTGGCTGCAGGGGGCGCTGTGGCGTGGGGCTCAGCTGTGCCTCCCTCTCGCGGAATGGCGGGCGGGCTGCAGCAGGAACCTCAGAGCAGCGGCTGGCACAGCAGTGGCAGGCATGGCCCCTGCAGTGGCAAATAAAACGCAACAGGGAACTACAGACTCAGCAGGAGCTGTGGGCACCGGATGGATGCGGGTGCTGAGTTGAAGTGTAGCGATAAAGCCCGAGGCAGTGGCACAAAGCAGCCGTGCTGAGCACTGGCAGCCAGGCTTCTTTGTGGGCACACAGCTGGGCTTCTTCCACTGCAGCACACAGCTGGGTGGATGCACCCTCCAGGAAGGGACAGGAGACTCGGGGTCCCGGGTTTTCCTCTGAAGCACCCCAACAGATGGCAAGGGTCCTTTCCTGTGAGGCAGGATGCCAATAAGGTCCAATGGTTCAATGGCTGCTCTTACAAGCAAAGGCTCTTCCACGGCAGGAGAAACAATGGACCCCAGCAGCAGCAAGTTCCCTCCGCCTCTGACCAGTAGCTCCACCATCGTCCTCCGATATTGAGGGAGCAAGGGAAAACTCAGAGCTGCACCCAACCCTGTTCCCCAGCCCAAATCTCTTGGTATCTCTGCCCTTTCCAGAGAAACCCACAGGTAATAGTTGAGTAGCCAGCAGCTCACATGAGCTGTGACAACTTCTCTCTTAAGTACCTCATCATTATTGTCTCCAACCAACATATGAGAGAAAATTCCCTAAGAGAAAAAAAAAAAAACCCAAAAAGATAAATATCCTAACCTCCAACACAAGTTACTTAAAGACTCTTAAAATTACAGTGGGTCAATGTAAAAGAACTGCAGCTCCTCAAATGCTATCAGATTTAAATCTCAAATTTCAATCAGATTTAAAAAAAATAGGCATCTTTTTGTATTTTTATCTTTTCTGTCTCTTTTCACAATGTGAAAAGAACTGTTCTTAATACTATTTTGCTAGGAAGCTTTTGAAGGTAAAATAAATAAAGCCTTTTTAACTTCAGTGTTGTATACTCTAGGAAACTTAGATTCAGAATCTAAGATGAGAATTCTTGTACTTTAACTAGAACAAGTTTCTTGGACAGATATCTTAGTGGAGCATGGAAATCTTTTGCGTTTTTCTGGTGACTAGTGAATTAAGCTCTTTAAGTTTTGTTTGTGAAAAATATAAACAAAGTGCTTCCTTCTCCAGTACTGTGCTTTGCAGAATCAAATAGAGAAAACAAACTTAATTGCAAATATATTAAATACTTAGCATTGTAAAAGTGCAAAAGAATATGTATTTTTAGCAATCGTATTCTTTTGCACACCTATAAAAGTAAATGAAAACTAATGTTAGATCTAAGTATCAAAAGATCAGGATCCGGTCAACAGCCTGCTAGTATTTTCTAGAAGTAAAAAAGAATTTAAGCCTATTTAAATCTATCCTGGTGCAATATTTGTAGGAAACTATACACTTTAATAATTGGTAGAAAAGCTGTAATTACTATTTTCTTGTATAAGATATAGTCCTTTGCATCAGGCCCTGAGGAGAATTGTAATGTGAATCTGTTAAGGATAAAACTCAAAAAAAAAAAAAAAAATTGTATTTTATTATTTTTCAAATGTGAAAACACAGAAGATGAAAGCATATACTTTGTAATCTCCTATTATCTTGATGTAAAAGGAAAACTCTTACATTTTTTCTTGAAGAGATTAAAAAATAAGTCAGCTAACTAGAGCTGACAAAAAAACTGTTAGGCAAATTTTGGCACTAGCAATTCTCACATTTCTTCAGTAGTATGATTTAAACAATGAATTAGAGAGAGCATGAAGCTGGAGTATGATTATAAAATTAAAAGAAAAAGTTTTCATATGGTGTTCTCTGAGCCACATACAATTTTTCAGAGTACTGAATTTCCTGAAGTGACAAGAAATTAAATGCAAAAAAATGTTCCTAACAAATTTTCAACTCTCACTGTTTATAATTACTATGTAAACAAAACACCTAATTGCCAGAAGGAGGCAGTGTTAATTGTTTCTCCACGATTCTGCTTTTTAGTTGCTTTTTGGGCAAAAGACATGATTTGATCAAGAGGAAATGAATGCTTCCTGTAAAATCAAACACAGCTTCAGTTAACATGTTTCATTAATTCACAGATCTTAGCTAATACTGCTCTGTTACCATTATCATGTTATGCTCACTGAAAAAAAAAAAATCATGATTAGAAGACACTGTTCTGTTTTTAGGGCAAAGCATTTTTATTTTGATTTCCATGTGGTAGGTCTTAATCAGTTTTAGTGTATTTGAATCCTGATTATGCTGTGCATTAGTGTAAGATATTCCTGATGGTTTGAAACTTAATATATTTTTCATAATGTATTATCAATCCTTTTAAGTTGATGTTGTGCTTCAAGCTAGTTTAGTTTTTAGTTACGAAAAAAAATCCATGAGCTCTGGAATTGATTCCCTGTAAGGACCTTGGCAGTTTCCTTTGGACCTGAAAAAACCAACCAGTTGGCTGGCTTGATTACTGACAACCTGTTAGACCACTTGAAAGAGCTGAACACACTCCTGTGAAGGCATTTGAAAATGAACAAACCCCGAGAATCTCTCTGTTGCTGCAGGTCTTTGAACAGGTCAGTACAGGCTGGAGGGCAAGGCTGGACCCTGCTCTGCCGCAGTGCTGGCTGGGCTGGGCTTGTTCCTAGTGGGGACAGGACGGGTGGGCACGGCTGGGCCAAAATTCTGCTGCTGCTGAGGTTTGCCAGCAACCTCTGGGCAGGAGGAGGGGAAGCCATCGGCCCACGGCATGCTGGCACTGAGTCCTAGGCTGGCTGCTGAGATCCCAGCCAACCTCCCCCAAGCACAGCCACTGAAAATCCTCCACTGTAAACAGCTCCACATGCTGCCTGGCAGAGATCACATGGCCATTCACAGGCCTGGATGAGATATTAACTCTTCTAGTGCAGAGATGAAACCTGCAGACATCAATCCTCTCTCGGGTGAGAAAAAAGAAAAGAAAACAACATGGAGACACCAAGGTCAGTGAAGGAGTCAAAATCCAGATGGGAGGAGAATGAGGAGATGCCTTAGTCTTGGGCTGAAATTCTCTAGTAAGGCTATGGTGAAGATATAATTGATACAGCAGACTTTAATTTTTTTCCCTGTAACTCATGGAATGCATTGGGGGGACGTAGCATTCTAACCACAGCCGTGAGTAGAAGCACCAGTATTGGAGCAAGCAGATGTTGAAGTTGCTTGAACACAGAGAGATGAGTGAGATGAGAAATCTTGCCCGAGGGATGAAAGAAGAAAACCTCTGTTCCCACAGACAAAAGAAGACAACTTTTGTTTCTGAACTAGAACAGCTCATCCTTAAAATTGTTCCCCAATAGGCTGAAATAACCCATGGTGGAAGTTATGGGAAAAAACTACCAAAACGTTGGAGGGACCTCACAATTGCAGATTTCTGGGTGGCTGCTATTTGTGAAAATTAAAACCACGAGAGAATTGTTTCTTGTGGAAAAGTCTTTTGCATAGCAAGAGAGACTGCTCTGCCTAAGAGAACTGAAGAAAGACTGCTGTAGAGGTGTTGAACTGACTGAAAGTTCCAGGTTTTGTCCCTTTATGTTGTCAGTGGGAAGAAGAGAGGGTGTGGGGGAAGAAGTGTTCTAAAGGTTTAATCTGATTTCTTGGGCTTTTTTAAAATTTTGTTAATAAAGTTTTCTTTATAGCCTTTAAAGTTTGAACCACTTTACTGTCCTCCTAATCCTTATCTTGCAGCAGAAAATGAGCAAATAATTCTAGTGGGTGCACTGGCATTTAGACCCTCTGCAGGTGTGTAAAGTCTTACAAGGTTTTTGGAGATTTTGAAAATTTTGAATAATTTTAATGCTTCAGCAAGTTTTGGCACTTGTGTTCTATGTGCTAGAATGCTCAGCTACCTGAGGACTAAAATATCAAATTGCTATAATCATAATAATTGAAGGAGGTTGTTGTAATCCGATACCAGAGGTATAAGGAATGTCTTAACCCTTCCTCCTGTCCCTATCCTATTGGCAGAGAGCCAAATATCCCCTCCCTGACCCTTTCCTAGAAAAGGCCAAGATCTAAGATCTTCCTCCTCTTTTGGCCTGGGACCACCATGAAATAAACTACAATCTTTGAGAATGGCAAGGAGCCTCTTTTGAACTTTTGTTTATCTCATGCTATGCCTAGCTCCTCTTATAGATAGGAAGGAGTTACAGTTTATAGCAGGAGGTAAAGTCTGGGACTACCTGTAACTGCAGTAGGTGAAACCTGGTTGGTCATTAGATGTTCTAAATATTTCTGTGTTTTTTAAGGTCTGCAGTGAACTTGCTTTCCCATAATGTCCTGGTGAACACTCTATTTGGCACATTAAAATGCCTTGCAGTCTGGTATCTCTATCTCTGCTTGTAACACCCTGAAACAGGACTTCTAATAAACTTTTGAGCAACACACTGTTTTGAGTGTTACAATGAGTGTTGCTCTCATATTTGAGATATAACTGCATGCAACAGAATATAGGATGGTCTTATTTTTACAAAACAAAAAGTTTCAGAGGGAAAAAAGAAGACTGTTAAGGCCAGCTGTTATAGAAATACAGAACAGTGAAACCTTTTCTTCTTTCGGTGTCCATACTTAGGTGCTAGATACAGACTATTTCTTAACTTGAATAAGAGTTCAGGTGAAGTCTGCTACTCAGATTCTACTAGTGAGAAAAGCAGTGATTGGCTGTGCTGCAGAGAGTTTGTAAAAGTTCAAGGATTATCAAAACAAATGATTTCTAGTATTTCTAGAAGGTTGTAAACTGCCTCTCACACAGTATGATGCCTAAAATACACACCTGTTGGTTTCCATATTATGCTATACAAAGTCAGTACACAAAAAAAAGTGAATCCAGTTTATGTGTACATCTTGTAATTGATCTGTCGTTTTAAAATATTAAGTCCTTTGGACAAAATATCCTGTGCTATCATGGGGTTCTATATACTGAAATCCTGCCTTGCCTGAAGAAGAGTCAAAAGTAACACTGGCTTCAAGATCTCAGGAGGAACATAAAATAAAACATTAAAAAGTGCAGTTCCAAGGAGACAGAGGACAACGGGAAATAAAGGATGTCTTCTCAGTGCATTAGAAGCCTATTATTTATTCTTTGTGTTTGGTTTATTATTGCCTGACAGCCCACAAATTCTCTGTATTGTAAAACTCTATAATGTGATCACCTGCCAAGACAAAGTTATATCCTGTGCCTTTTGGAAGTCAAATAAAGTTCTCCAAGTGTAGAAAATTTTTTTTTAAAGCTGTTGATGTTCAGCCATTTTACACCCATATTGTGCATAATCATTACTACCAAGGTTTTAGCAGTTTTTTTAAAGTAATAGCCCATTCTTGTCCTCTGCTTTACATACTAATACTATCCTTGAATTTTGGACTCCTTTTGCATCCCTAAAGAGGGATTGTGCATTTTCATTCATTTAATTTTTCCCAAGTTACGTATTTTCTGAACAATTTAAATGCATATAATGGAACCTGTTGTATCTTATCTCTGCAGTTTTTTTTCCACTATACCTCATGTCATATTTCGTCAGGTCCACCTTCTTAGTAACCTTAAGCAACTCTTCTTAATCAGAAGAGATTGTGGTTGCCAAATGTTGTCTCTGGGAATGATCTCTCCTCTTGTGTTTCCCTTTTATTATCTGCTGTTGCTTGAAAACTATGCTGGAGATGCTATCAGCTAGATGTATTTTTAACACATACAATACACGTAAATTATACTACCCATGTGGTATAATTCGTTTGCCCACTCAGCCAGTTGCAAGCAGATGTTTCCCTTTGACTCACAGGTTTAACTAAATGGGGTTAATATCTCAGGACTACATTGTGTAATTAAAATTAATTGTATCTCTTTCTGTACTGTAGTTTTTCTCCCTTTGATTTGAATCATGCCTTGTATCATACTAGCCTAAACATAATTTATAATAGACAAGTCATGCTTCAAGATATAGGCTTTGCTATGTTAGTAAGAGAACACAATAACTTGCTCACTAATCTAATTGCATCACTGATTGTCACCAGTACAAAATCTTCAGAATCTTGAATATAAATTTGTTGCTGCCTTGTGGTTTTCTGAATAGATTGCTATAGGTTATTTGAAGACTTTCTTTTTATGTTTATTGTCATGAGCAACATCAGTTTCCTCATTCAAGATAAGTTGGAATGACTTTGTTAAGTCATGTGAGGAAGCAGACATCTAGTGGTTCTGCCTTGTGTGTACAATCAGTTTGGAGTATAATTCAGAACATCACATTGGAGATTCTGATGGCTTCTGTATCCTAAACAACAAGTCAAATATAAAATGGAACAACTTGTTTAGGGCTTTAGAAGTATTTCACGTGAGTTTGGAAAAACTCTAACAAAACACAACAGCAAACCCTAGGATCTTATTTTTAATTTCATGAATGTATCTCCAAAACCAAAGGTTAATTCTCTATGGAAGTACATCTTTTTCTTATAGCTTCATGTCCTAGGTTAGTTTTTATATGTTATACAGGTCATTGTTATCAAGGACTATAGAAAGAGTTTTTGAAGTCTAGAAAAAAAGATGGTTTTGAGGGCTGTGTTTCCAAATCGTGCTTGTTGGAACAGAGATGAACTTGTTTGGCACAATTGCTCTCACAGATGCTGTACCCCTGAGTTTTAGGCATTTCAAATTTTGTCCATATGTGTAGAGACCTTTATAGGCCTTGTGTCAGTGGCAATCAGATGTCTTTGATCTGTCCTGTTCAGCCACCTTGCTATCCTTCAATATGGTGCCTTGTATCCTGCTAGAAGAATGGCAAGATCTAGTGGGCAATTTGGCTGCAGGGTGCTTTTACCATCTGTTCATTCCTTTGAACGTTAAGCCACCTTGACCATAGACACTGGCACTATTGCACCTGGGAACCTAGGTGAATGTCTGAATTTTTTCTTCTCTGATGAAGAAAAATTTCTGAATTGAAGTAGGTGGATGTTTAGCATAAACGTGTTAGGTAATAATCTAATTTTAACCATAAACAGCTTAAAACTTCAAGGCTACTGATTCTAATTTCTTTTGCTGACTAGTATTTAAGACACATGTAACACTGAGATTAATTCCTCCTGTTTATTGAAACAACATTGTCATGTACCACAATTACCTGAAAAAGATCCAGGCTTTATCAAGGAGACAGTGCTCTGCAACAAATTGCACTGCTTTACTTTTTTAATTTATAAATTTACAAATAAAAGGTAACAAGTGAACTGAAGTAACATTGTTCAAACTAATTTGGAAATAATAGGTGAGCTTTATAAACTAGTCTTGTAAAACTGTAAATGTTAGTAGTAAAATATAATATAGAAGTTAAAATGGCATAGCTACATCACATAAAACTAGTTTAAGAGCAATTGTTTATTCTTTTTTTGCTGCTCTTTGATAGAGAAAATAGCAAATAAAAGTGATGTAATGTCATTGTGGGTTTTCAAAACTGCTTTTTTGATATGTTTTCTGAGAAATACTTAAAAAAAGGTGAATGCCCAGAAATATGGGGCAAAACTGGAGCAAGAAAAGAAAGGAATGGGTACTGGAGACAACAGGATATTCCTTTTATTTAGGTTAATATATGTGTGTGCTTTAAAGAAGAAATCAAATAGTGAATTTTTTTACTTTGCCGTGTTGAGCTTTTTTATGTAGGGGAAATAATAGAGTGTGAGAATGACACATCTGACTTATGTTTTTGAACCTCTCTGCACACCTGCTAAAAGTATACGTCATAAATTTGTGGTATAAAAAGATTTACCTTGCTCCATGCTTAACCTTTTTAATACTGCCAGAAAGACACTTTTAAAATCTTCTCTGAGAAGACACCAAATAAATGGCTTTGAAATGCATAATGCCAAAAGTGAGTCTTCTAGCAATATGTATATGTAAATTGAAAAGAAAAAGAGCAACAGAAAACTGACTAACTGATGTATTTGGAGCTGAGGGCATTTTATTGAGTAATACAAGAAAAAATCCAATTAGTTTTTACTGAGAAAAACAGTGAAACTTTAGAGCTGCATTTTAAGGAAAAAAAAATTTTGTTTAAAGAATTTTGCACAAATATTGCTAATTTTGATTACTAGCATTTTGCAACTGTCCTGCCTGGTGAGAGAACTAATTTTGTGGTGGAAATAGACTTGGTATATTTTTGGCATTGAAAGAGAATGGCATTAGGCTATATTTATGAGGTAGAGAGCTAGTCAAAATGAGGTATCAAAGGAATCTCTTTTCCATTTTGTAGACTGCAACATAATTGGCAGATTTCTTTTGCACTTCCTCTGATTAGTCTTTAACCATATGAGTCTAGTTTTTCTAGCTGATTATGCACTACTTAGGGTTATCTAAAACAGTCAGTGACACGATAAATCAATTGCATAAGGAAATTGGGAATATTTATTTCCCCACACTTCTGTTTTGCCTTACCTCTGCTGTCTGCTTCTCCAGAGTAAACTCTCATCCCTTGCTTATATGGGAAATTCTGTGGGTGGAAATTTATGATATGTACAAAAATTAGAAATAGCTAGCAAATCTTAACTCATGTAGTCTGTCATTCTGCCAGTGTAGCTTGTTTTTGACAGCATATTTTCTTGTGCATTGTTCAATGTACTTTTGTAAGTTCAAAACAATGTTGGTTCTACCACTTTCTCTAGGACACTATGCCCCATTTAGCAGATTTCATAATCAGCAAGAATGAGATAAGTCTACAAGAGATTAAAATGGCATATAATCTTATCACTTTTCACACTATGTGTCATCCCCATCTGTCTGCTACAGCTTTCTTTCAGTATCTAAAAAGAGCATTGAAATTAATAGATGAGTGGCACTATGAAGAAATCTAATTGCGTAGGGAAGGGTGCACTGAAAAAAGCAAAAGATCTGTATTTAGGCTACTGCTGATTTGATTGCCATGACCCAGAATTTTTGATGTTGTTTTCTTTGTCAAAGCTCTTTTCCACCCTGGTGATAGTTGTAGTTAAACCAGCTAGAAGGTTTAAACCAGCTAGATGAGAGAAAAGTCATAATATTGAAACAGGTTTCTATAACAACACATGGAATACCACCTATCAGTGGATCCATGGCAGGACGTCTAGAGAAAGTGCTCTGATTTTCCAGCTTTTTGAATTGCCAGTGCATGGTATATCAGTAATTGCTAAGAGAAAAACACTCTTGATACAGAAAAAGCATTAAAGATTAACTCTTCATAAACAATGAGATTTGAAATTCTAAACATTCAAAACTGGTTTACAGTGTTGTGTTACTATACAACATCTGTGCTGACACAGATGCCTAGCTGTTCAGATTATTGTGCAGATCTAGGGAAAAGGACATTCAGTGTGCCATAAAAGAAAAGGCATAGTTTGTCAACAGACACTGGCGAGATACAATGAGGTTAGGGTGATAACAGATCCCAATTTTTTGTTTCCAGATTACTGTCTTTGCGTTAAGTGTGTATGGTGGTACAGAAAAGAATGGTGGAAATGTAAGAGGTAGGTAAATTTATTTCTGTTATTCGCATGCATGTTAATTTAACAAATTTACACTTACGGCTGAATAAATCTCTGTAATTACAGAAATTCAGATAAGGATTTTGAGAAAGAAAAGTTAAGTTACTTTTAAAAAAACCTTTGGAGGTTTGTTTTTAACTTTTCCCAAGATCTCTAACTGAGATTAGCTTTTTGAAAAAGATAATGAAATATGTATGATAGAAAGAAGTAAGAAATTTGAGGTTTGGAACTGTTTGCTGCAGTTTGCATTTTTTGAGCTTCAGAGCTTGGGGGACCTCAACAATGAGCTGCCTGCAGAAGGAAAAAGTGAGAGAGGATTTGTGTTCATAAATTACATTTCCACTAATCTTTGAGACTAAACATAGATGTTTGCCACAATAATAATACTCAGAATTTGTGAAGTATCACAGATGTAACTGCAGAGATTTCCAGTTTATCATGTAGCTTAGCTCCTTACCATTTCTTTTTATTTGAAATCTTAAAAGGACATACTTTTTTGGGTATTATCTATATTTTCAGAAAACTGAAGCTGTTCACTGGTAAAAAACCCCAATGAAACAAATAGCATAAAGGACACAAAATAGCCTCCCTCATTTTGCTGCTCCAATACAGCTTTTCATAACCACACTTATTAAGAGTGTCTGCAAAATTTCTTAGCGTTGTCTAGAAAAGGACAACCCATACTTTCAGCCACTGCTTTGAAGTCAAAGACTCTAAGTGCCAAGAGCTCAAATTCACTGCTGAAAATCAGTGCAAAGATGAGGCAAAACAACTGTACTTTTTTGGAGACTCTCCAGATTGCAACTAGGTCTGACAGAGCTTGTGTAGAAGGCAACAGCAAGCACATTAAATCTTTCATCTTCTGCATTGTGTATGTTGAGCTATTTTGATCTCGTTGCACAGACAATTCAATGTTCCTCTGTTACCATCTTTCTAGTCTTGCTTTGTATCTGAAATTAGACAGAGACAATATTTTCTTCCTTGTATTGTGAATACCTAAAATTCCTATTGCACATTTGGGAACAGTAACCTAAGCAAATGTGCAATTAGTTATATATTTCTGATCAGGATACCTCTTCTGAATGAAGGACAGTCAAAGAACTCTGTGGGTTGTCATTTGGAATCCCATGCTTAGAGAGTTCTGAGAGAAATGCAGATAGGAAAATAAGAGTTAAAATAATATATTGACTAGTTTAACTATTGACCAGTTTAACTTCATAAAAACAATGCAATCTAAGTGATGTCAATGCATTTGGAAGTTGTGTAACTTTTGTTAGTAAATGTTTTTTATCAGTTCTCTTGGTGTTGAAATACCGTGTTTCTGAAGACTCGGGATACCCTTAAATCACAAGTACTCCTTTGCAGTTATTTCAATAATAACTTAAAATATAATATTACTTAAACAGTAATAGATTTGAGAGCTGATAAAAAAAAGCATGTGCAGAAAAATATGTCATGGTCATATGTAAACATTTCAGTATGTGGGTAAAGAACTATTGTTCATTTCCAAGATGTAATATTTTATCTTTGTCTGTATAGATTATGAATTTCTCTGATACATTAATATTGAGCAAGTTGTAAATGAAATATGTGAAGACAGGGAGAAACCTGTTGGTTTGGCCTCTTAATGACTTACTGAGTATTTTCCTCTGCCAAGTCCATCTTCACTTGCATTGCCAGATCTCCACATGGAGTGATTTGATAAAATTTTCAAAGCTGTTGCTGGTTACCTGGTGACTTTCTTAAGGTCCACATTGTAGTCACTGCTGGAGTCTTCTCACTTAAGGCATACATACGGGGTTGTGGCTGCTCCTGATGTTGCCCAAATAATATAATTTTCTTCTAGTTGGTTATGTGTCCTGTGCATTTGGGAAGCTGCCTTGCCAATTTGCAGTTCCTTGTGCTTCATCGTTGTCCCTTGGATGCTGCCTGTTTGAAACTTCAACCACCTTTCTCTGTTTCATTGGTAACCACACTGTTATATATGTGATATATATATAATGGTGTGTCTGGTTATACCACCTTCGTATCACAAAGTAATTGCATACTATTCCTGATTACACCACTGTAGTACACCTATATCAAGTTAGTAAGCCAGTTGAAGCTTCCTTCACCTATGAACAGAGTTAAAGAAATAAATGTGCTATTACTTTTGATGAGTTCCATGTGAAAAGAGATTTTGAAGATGTGGATACAAGACCAAATTCAAAAATTATAAGGAAACATGGAACAACAGAAGAGGTGAGAGGACTGAGAGAATGATTCTATATTAGAACCAGAACTGTAGCTGGCATTCCAGATGCGAGCTGCACAGTACTTGATGAGGCTCATCATGTATCACACTGGCAGTGTGACAGAAATGAGAAAGCAAATTTTCTCTCTGCAGGCACAATCACTCATCTCTACTATTTTCATGGCATGCTACACTGTACTTTCTTATACAGCCCATATATGATCTGATCAATCAATAAAGGATGATGATTTCTGGAGAAATTATAACACATCAATGTATTCATCGGTCACTTCTGCCTGATGCTTGCCATAGTAACTCAGTTTTAATGGTGTGGTCACACCCTTTCTTTTTGTCCCAGAGCATTGTGGCGCAGATGGCCATCACATTTTAGGAGCAGACTAATTCTTTCCTACTAGTAAATGTGAAATAAGTCCAGATATTTTATTCACTTTTGCAGTATCACAAAACACAAACACTCTTTCTGTCCCTACAAAGAATATAAACGCACGGCTTTAGTGGCTATATTTCAGTGGTAGTTAGCCATCCATAAATACCTACAAGAAATATACTTATTGTTATGCTGCATCAGGTTTCTTGTTTAAAACTATTTTTATGTAAATGCATTTATTTCATACAGCCACATTTAAAATGAAACAGCATTGTGTGGACATAAAACATAATGTACAGCTCTACAATCCTTAATTCAGTCTGTGTCACTGGCTAGAAGATGTCCAGGAAAATGAGCTTTGGCAAACAAATAGTTACATGGGGTAGGGCAGTTATTGGCATAGAATTATTAACAACTTTCTGCATTAATTAAAAGCTCTGACCATGTTGCTTGGGCAATTTTGTCAAAAAAAAAAAAAAAAAGTGGGGGGGAAGAGTGTCAATGCTGATGAAGTTTGGGGTTCTTAAAAATACACAGATCTTTTTTCTCAAGTACTGAGTTAACCTTCTTTGTTATTTGCCTCCACACCCACCCATTTCATGATCTTAGTCTGTGCATTGGCAACAAAGGGTTACCAGTGGGAGAAGGATTTTTATATTTTTCCCATTTGATTGCAATCAATGCATTATTTCTAATTGGAAAATCCAGATTTTTTTTCAGATTAGTTAAAAAAAGTCGAAGTATTTTTTTCAATTTGAAGATTGGATGAAAAGTCTTTCACAGCTTTGAAATATTCATGGATGTAATAGTAAATATTTGCTGCACATCTTGTGACATAGGGCAGATTTCACAGCTGTCTCTTTCAAGTGAAGGGTGTCTAGCAAACTAGCCCTCTGACACATGCTTTGTATATTCTTTGACTGAGAAGAAAAAGTGCCTTAACTGATGACATTATTTTAGTAAGTTGAATTTGTTAATCTCAGAAAAATATGAGCAGACTTTTTCTCCTTTATTTTTCTCTCTGTCTCTTTAATTTTTTTTTTTTTAATTTAGTACTAGCTATTCAGTGCAAAGTCAAGATTTGTGTTAATAGTCACTGTGACAACAGCTTCCTCTAAAAACCAGCAGCATGCTCAAAACAGCAAATTTCTTTAAATTATCCTTCTGGAGATATATTCCTGTCACATATAGAGATTCAGTTACGTTTCTTTGAAATTTCTGCCTATGATTATCTACTGAGAATCTGCTTTACTGCAAAAGAATACTCAAACTGCTGCTAGCTCAACAGGTAGATAAGCAGAGCTCTAGGGTTTCACACACTTCCCAACAGCAGAATTTCCTAGATGATATGTCTTTTCCCTTTCTTGTAAGAAGAGAATATTCATTGCCTTTGTTCTTTTTCACATGTGTTTTTGGACTCAAGTTATAGCTTAATTTATAGCTTCCATTTGTAAATCTTTTCTTCCTTTCATAAGATGTTTCTAAATCTTTTTAAATTTATTTGTTTCACACCATACAGATTTTACTTAACCTCAGTTTCTTTGCATCTACCCCTATTATTTATTATGCTTTCTTTCCTCTATTATTCTCTTCATAATTTTCTTTCATTGCCCAACCCAGTTCTCTCAAGTGAGCTCTTTTCCTCATTTAGTACACTCTCTAATCTGTACATTTTCACCACTGTTTAATCATGTCCCAAGATGTGAAACCAAAGTGATAGATATTCTTCTAGTCTCTCCTCATTATTGCTGTTAGGTTTTAATATGTTCTATGTAATACCAAATTTCATATGGTGCATGCTGCATTTTTAACTGAAACACTCTGATTTTTTTTTGTAGTTGATACAATAAACTTTTTTTCTTAAAGTGACAGAACTCATATAGAATGAGAGTATTGCATTATTTTTAATTTACTTATCTGTTTTTAAATGTTATGAATGGATATAAACAAACGCAAGGACAAAAATTTTCTCTCCCATCCATGCTTAAGGTTGCCTTGCTGTACATTCTCCTAAGAATTTTAATTAAAGTATTCAGTTGCTGGCAAGTGTGCAATAGTAAATGTGTTACTTAATTATTCATTCTTTCCTGTGTTAAAATTTGAATTAATTTGAAAATGCATTAGTGTGATAATACCATGCAAAAGGTGGATTCTATAAAAGTCTTAATAACCAATCATCATTGTCCTTCAGGGGATCAAAAAAAATACTATTTGAAATGTCTAGTTTTACTTGCATGAAATACTGAATTTTGCTGAGAAGCAAAAAAACCCTGCTTCATATTTCAGAATGGTAAATCTCATCCCTCTGTTTGCTATAAGCCTCAGAACAGACCAACAAAATCTAATTAATATGATAGACTCATAAATGAATAATAATGAGTAATCAGAGCTGTTTAACATCAGAGATTAATCACTTAAATAACCAAGTTAAACAGTACAGTTTGCATTATACCACTTTGGCAAATGTCTTTTAATTGTGTGTTTCTGAAACTCAGGATGAAGGCAAATTAAACTTCAATAAAGTTTTGTTTTGCTTGGATCTCTAAATATCTAAACTGTTGTATTGTATGGTCATGGGGAAATCTAGATGCAAAAAGACCCTATATGGTCCACTGGCTTTATCTTCTGCCAGACCAGGATTCCACTCTTCAGTACTCTACAGCTGCCTTTGCTGGCTGACTTAATATGATGAAAGTGATGTCCTTGCAAAATTTTGCTGAGGTTCAACAGGACTGTGAATTAGGTGTTTTTTAGCTTTTTCAGCAGCTTCTAACTGTTTCTTGTCCATTTTCAAAAACCATTTCTAATTCCTACAACTACTAAACAGTATATATAGTATATATGTAATATTCATATCTTCTGGTAATTGTACCCTCCCTTTTAGACAGCAGTCAGCTTCTATGCCCAGACACTTGCTGTTTCAGTTTTAATGTTCTACTCCCTACCTTTCTTTCATCATAGTTGTTTTCATGGTTGCCTCGAGTCATTAAATTTGAGATTCATGATCCCTGCATTATGTATTTGACAATTTATTGTTTTTTACAGAATTTATCAAATCATATTTATTATATTGTTTCCCTTCCCCTATGATGAAGGACTAAGCAAATAAAAGTAAAGAGGAAGTAATGATTTAGGTATGAAAACATTTGTGACTGGTCATTGGGTAATAACTTGGACCCAGTCTATGACACACTCCCCCTTACTCCCCACTTTCTCCTGAAATCTCTCTTCTAATAGCCTCAGTAGTTTAGAGTGGGTAATAAGGGAGGTAGAAGCCAAATATCAATTGTTTATGTGTACTATATTAAATTCGGAAATTTGAGATATTCTGTCATTAACTTATTTTGCTGCTTGCAGTGGCATTCAGGAGGTAGGATAGAGTGACAGGCCCTGAAGGGGTCACATAAACAATTTTAAAACATTGAAGAAACCATGATAGTAACTTATCTACAGTTTCATTATTGAAATGTGTTTCTTACATACTAAGCCAAATTTTCACGAAGAGTGATATGAAGTCCATGTGACTCGGCAGAGAAAATGTGCAGCAACTGAATGTATGACATTCAATTAAAACTGCTATTGATAAAAATCATGGGTATTACTATCTGATCAGGCTTCTTTCTTTCAAGACTGGAGACCAGCAGCTAACTGCTAATATGAAAACACTCTCTTTTGTACTCTTTATCTTGGTATTGCATACCTGATTTTGCCTGAGCTTTTTCATGCAGAAAGCAAGGACAATAATTTAAAAACATGGATTCTAGAACCACTTCAGAGATAGCAGGAATCTGATCTATTTGTAAGCAGGAGTCTGAGGAATAAATGGGTGGTTCTGGGTGGGAGGCCTAAAATTTTTGTTGGAATTGCTTTTCCTCTGCAATTTTGTGATTCCTTTTCTTATCTGGTTTCTTGGCACAGTGGTTCAGACAGCTGCTGCCTTTTAAGGGACTTCTGCTCGTAGATCTTTATTATATCGTAGCATCAGTGATTCTAAAAGGCCTAATGAAATTTACTAATTGTCTTACATTCAGCTTTATTGATGATAAAAATTTTCTTTGTCCTTTGCTCCCATTTCTCAGCCTTTGTGAGCAGCAAAGTTTAAAAACGATAAGAAAAGTGAAGGTGCTGAAAGAAATTGTGTTATGATGGCTCCATTTGCAATTCCTTAAAGCATTGTTTGCATAGACTCTTCCAATTCTTCCAGTGTGTTTAACATGGCAATCTTGAAGAGCTTTACAAGCATGAGGGAATCAGCATAACGGGTCTGCCTGTAGGGAATGGGGTTTTTAGGGAGCTGAGCCTCTGTCTTGGTTTGAAGAACAGGTGTTTGCCAATAAAGGCAGAACCTTCTCTTTGAAACTGAGAATGTAAACCCCCTCCTTCCAAATTATTGTAATTTTGAAGTTAATGGGCTCGCAGGCAAAGATATGGGAATTCAGAATAACAGTTCTTTACTAGGAATATTAAAATAGAAATACAATATTAGAAAGCGCAATCCCAAAACACTGACAGAGTCAGAATATAACCTGACACCCTGTCAGTCAGGGTGTTGGTAGCAGTCCCATTAAATGGTGGCTGCAGTCCTCCTGCAGTGACAGATGTGGTTTAGCTGAAGCAGTGCTCCTGTAGAAGGGTGCAGTTTTCCTCTGAAAGTCCAGGGATGATGTGGAAAGGTCCAGCTTTCCTCTGGAGTCCAGTGGAAAAAACTGCTTCGGTGTTTCAAATCTCATTTTTATATCTAGGTAGGAAAGGCTTGGCTCATCCCCCTGGCTGGAGCATCTCCCAATGGGATGATGTCATTTTATCAGTCATACAGTGGGACTCAATGGCCCATTAGCCAATGATACCATCCTGGAGGAAGGATGGGTTGTGGAAAAGATAAGATGATTGCCCACCTGGTTTTAACAGAGGACCTGTTATCAGATAGTATGTCCCATGGAGAAAAGGATCACTGCCCTGCTTGGCTTCAACAGATGGTGATAGAATACACATTTCTGGCCACATGCTGTATTGCGATGCAACACAGCCTGTTGATAATACCCACATGTGGAAGCAAGTGGGAAAATTTTCTTGTCACAGTTACTTTATGTGCAAAAATAATTTGTGACATTGCCATCATCAGATGAGTACTTTTAATACTTTTGCTTTGAGAGGCCACACATACAAAAGACACAAATTGAATTTAAAATGTCCTTGTGAACAATCATGGAATTCTGTGTGGCTATCTTAACGAAACTCAAAAAAACAACAAACCAAATCTGTGGTAACAGTGCAAGTGTTGGCTTTTCATTGCACTTAATTTTTCACATTCACTACACGAGATCATGTTAACTGATGGTATATCATCATGCTGTGTTTTAAATCATTAGTGTTTTTTCTTGAAGACCTTTTGGAACTTCATGAGCATAAAGGGATGTGCTGTCAAAAAAAGATACAGACCATGTGGCACACACCTCATTACAGTTACTTGTGAAGTGCTGTCCTGGAAATTGCAATGCAAAATTAAGCTGTTTAAGACCATTAATGTGTTTACAACCTGTGCCCAGGAAAGTCCTGGCTCTTAGCAGACCTGCATTATATACATGTGCAAAAAATGCCAAATTTCTACCCTGTATTCTTGTGTTTTTAGACAGAAAACTCAATTTTCCCCCCAGATCTTTGTTCATCATATGCTCTACTCTAGCGTTTATCAGTGGAATGTTGGGGTGGGGGGAGGGGGTGTGAAAATTGGAGGGGGATGGGAAGTAGAAATAATGAAAAGGATAGTGTGTCAGTAGAAAAACCTGGGAAGGTAAATTATATAATTGGTATTATATATTTCCCTTTTCATCTGTGAAAGAAATTGTTTTTACTTGTAGTGTACCATAAAGCTCTTTCTCCACTTGTGATCTCATTGAAATATTTCCTCGAGACACGATTTAGTCCAGGCTTTCATAGGCATCAAAATAATGGCAATTCTTAATCATTCTCTGGTGCACTTTGCCTTATCACCATTCTGCCTAGTGGTTCTGGAATTTGAAATTATGCATTGCTGGTACAGCTAAACTTCTGCTTTTCAAACTTTCTTCAGTATTTCCAGGAGATACCTGCAGAGGCTTAGGTCAAACACTTAAACACTCATTGTTTTTTACTTTATCAGGACAATCAGTTGTCCTGAGATCAACTTGGATGGTAAGAGAATGGAAAACAGAGTTGTAGACTGCAGTTGTCTGAATTTTTGCCCTGATAGTAGGAATATATAGAGAGTTGAAAACAGGTTCAAATGAGCAAAAAATCAGATTAAGTGCTGACTGCCCACTTTTCACATAGACCAAGAGATCTGCAATTATTTTAAATGTTTTGCATGATACAGAATGTCTGATCACTTTGCAAAGCGTAATTTAGTTAGAAATGAATTTTGGGATGACTGGTTTTGACTATAGAGATGTAGGGAGCTGGACTGTGCATTCCAGAAAATGAGTCTGGCCCTCACTTATTTTTAGAACTTGATGAGAGGACTAGTATATAAATTAACAACCTAGGAGGTTAATAATTTATTCTAACCTCAAAATTTGAATGTGGAAAATACTTTGTAGAAAAAGGCTCTCATCAAGGCTCTTATAAGGGTCCATAAACCACATCAGAAATTAAGAAAAAACAAATCAAACAAAGGAGATAGAAGTGAACCCTTACTAATACCAATTAATGGGACTATTGCATATTCATATCAATGATGAAACACTTTGTTCATTGATTTTTAAAAATAATTCCAACACAAACAGATATGTGAATGGGCAGGGAAGTATTGCAAATTCCTACCAATTTCAGACACCTCTGTGACTACTGAGTCCTTTGGTTTTGAGCATATATAGAGTGGGGGATGCCTAGCAAAACAAAGGTGAAGGTATAATGCCTATGCTGAGTCTTTAATATTTTATGTACTTCTGAAGTGCTGTTATTTCTAAAAAGAGCCATTGGGTCTGGCTTTTTCCTTACCTCTGCACTGCACAGGGAAGTATGATGGAACTCTAAGCATGAAAGAAGGATTCATATTTTTTTCAGCTGAAGCTGTGGAAGTAATGATTATTGCAGAAAATGTGTAGTGTGTAATGAATTAGGTATGGATATACTTTTGTTAAATGTGTTTATTCCTTTTTTTATTTTTGGCTTTTTATAAAGATCAGTATCTCTCAAGATTATATTCTAGGTAACTCACTATATGATGCAGCAATTATATCCAATTTAGGGTGGAATTGAAAAATAAATTGAGTCGTTATTAAATTGTATTTCTGAAACTGGATTCTCTTTGGGCTTTAGGATGGAAATTAGAAGTAGGGTAGCAACAGGTAACATGCTTATAGAGCCTTGATGGCTTAAATACATTTAAAAATAAAGGCCTTGAAGAGAAGTAAATTTCTGAAGAGAATTTATTTGAAAAAACTTCATTATCAGTGGCCTTTAAAGAAAAAGAAAAAAACCCCAAAAAACTCAGTGAAGGTTTGAATGCAATTTCTTAATTAACTGGAGTTAAATTCAAAACTGCTAATTAATACAATGTACCTTAAATGATATGTAGAATAGTTAGGGAAAAGTTGTGGGTGGAAGGCACTTTTCTTCCAATGCTCAGTATCCAAATTTTGAAGATTCCAATGTGCAGGAAAAACTGACTCTGATGTGTGTGTTCATACTTGGTTCACTCACCATGAAGGGCATCATTCACATATTGTTCAACCAAACTTTGTTAGTTCAGGATTTAAGTAGGAAAAAATGGCCTGAAATAGATAAACTTTTTGTGTTACAGTGTTTCTCTGTGGTATTTGTATTTGTAAGACTTAGAAGTATCATAAGAAATTATATATACAAACATTCCTAAGATTCTGGACTGGTAGCATTTAGAGTGTCATAGACTTACTTATGTTGTGTAGTCAGCAATTAGGGCCTTAAGCCCTGTTGCTTTCTTAGCAGTTATGTGTGGCCACTGGCTGCCTGGGCAAAACATCCCTATGAAGTTTTCATTGATGAGAAGAGCTGTGGTTTTATATTCAGCATGGCGTGAATCAATTTAGCTGCATGAGTCCCAAAATTGTTAATAAGTGTTGCGCATATAAATGACTGAAAATTTACCTCTTGGTGTGCTTAGAGTAGAACAGGATGCATTTGAAATCATCCTTCCTCGAAACAACCTGAAAATCTAGTGAATGGGATGGCATTCAGAACCAATAACCAAAAAAGAACTGGAAGGAACCAAAGGGGAAAAAAAAGAGGCAAAAACCACAATAGAGATACAAAGCAGATCAAACAGCTGTAAAGTCAAACAGAACATGTTGGGAGCAAACAAGGATGTTAAAAGCTTAACACACCAGAATACAAAGGAATCACAAAACTGCATTGAATAGAGGTCACTATTCTGTAGATGGAAATCATGGTATGTAGAAGTTTATTTTTTATTTTTTTATTTTTAATTAAATCTTAGGACATCAGATTGATGCTCTTGACTTTTCATGTTGGGAAGTCTAAATTTACAATCTTTTTTCTTGACACAGAGATCATGCATGTGACTATGTCGTCCTACTGCAATGGTCACAATTGATGTATTATACAACTCTGCAGTACAGTCTTGCAATAACCTGGTCTCTCAGTAAACTGACATATCTGATCTCTGTCACCTGTGTGGGAAGAGATGAAGAGAGAGGAAAGCATGCTATCTTTATTTCCTCACATTTTCAGAGGGGGTGATGTTGTTGATCATCTGCCCAAGATGGAGTAGCAGATTATATAGCATAGGCCAGGCAGAACTGAACAGTAGAAAGGATGCCACTTATAAAAGAGAAGCAAATTGCCACAATGCTTATGTGAATAAATTCTCAGCTAGATTAACCTTTAAAAAAGCCACAGATTGTACTAATTTTCTGTGAGAAATTGGTATGTAAGATTATAATCAGAATGGTTTTATGTATTAAACCCCTCCCTCATTAATATTTGATAACTAGTATTCTAAGAAAAAAATGCTACATTTTGTTGAACATGCTGAAATATTCCTAAAGAAAGTAATTTTTAAGCAAGTTGTGAATAACTGTATGCTCTCGTGGTATTTATTATGTTGCTGCTAATCAAAGCTTTTCTGTAACAATCCTTAAGCCACTATGGGTGTCCAATATTGCTCTAGTGCTGCCCCACATTCTGTTCAGCACTTTCTTTATAATTACAAAAACCAGTCCAGAATGTTCTTCACGAGCTGTATCAGTTTGAATTAATATATTTGACATTTTCAGTTTGCAGCTCAAGAAAACTGCCTTGGAGTCTCCTTAAGAAGCTGTGAAAATTGCTTTGTCATGTGACTATTGTTTCTGCTGGATGAAAGTTAATACAATTTTAACTCTTCACTTTAGATCTATTCTTCCTCTTCTTTCCGCCCTTGTCATCTATATACTCGTATTTATAGATGAGTGAAGCTGCTGGGAAAGAGGTATCTCATAATTAAAAAATAATGAAACATCTTTGTGCTCTACAAAGTGGAGTTAGGTACTGCAAGTGGAGTTACACATTTCCCTTCTGCAAATGTACTAGAGTGGTGGTTAGTTACTTCATGGCTGGAATGGGGAAAGCTTTGGTTCTGACTTGTTTGATCTCCATTGTGGCTTTGTTTCAGAGTTTTACCTACAACATATAACGTTAGTCTGTGGACAAATTTAAATAAAATGCATAAAAAATGAAACTGGCAATAAATTATTGAGTATATTGGAGTGAAGATTATTTCTGTAAAGATTAGTTTACCCTGGAAAAATACCAGGCTAGAACTCTGTGAAATTGCTTGCCTTTTTTTTTTTTTTTTTTGCTTTCTTTTCTATTTACTAAGTATCTTAAGCATTTTTTTGGTATGGAAAATATGCAATAGCTTTCCTGTCTGAGCATCTCGACTCTATGAGTTCAGCATAAGGTTTATCTGAAGAAAATGATACATCCATTACACCCCTATTCAATGCATCTATATAGGGGATTAAATTTCCTCCTGAAATACTCAGTAATTATTTTATACACCAAAGCATATTAACTAATTGCCCTTTTAGTTTTATTCTAGCTGATTTAGTCTAACTATATATGCTGTTTTTATTCATGAATGTTAAATTATTTTTGTATCTTACGATTTTCAGTAACACGTGGTGGTATCAATCACCACAAATTGATGATATGTTATATTGTCATAATCCCCAGTTTATGCATTTTAAATGTGTAGCCTTTTCTAACAGAGCACATGGTTTAATCCCAGCCAACAACTAAGTTCACTGTGGCTGCTCTCACTCCTCTCTCCTCCAGCCTTGGTCGGATGAGAAGGAGAATCAGAAAAGGCTAAAGCCTGGGCATTGAAATAAGAACAGCTTAATGATTGAAATAAAGTTAAACATTACAATAGTAGCAACAATAAAAATAATAAAGGAAAAGAGAGAGGAATAAACCTCAAGACAAAAAAGTGATGCATAATAGAGTTGTTCACCACCCACTGACTGACAGCCAACAAGTACTTACATATGTTTTAGTTAAGACTTTACAATATTTACAAAAGCCAAATACTATCAGTTGTTTTAAGAAAACATATTTCTGTGACATGCTAATTGTTGATAGTTGTGTTGCTAAAAAATAGCGAAGTCCGATGAACAGAAATTTAACCAGCATGAATACTATGTAGAGTGAACAGCTCAAAGACTACTTACAAATTTAGCTATTTTTGCATCAAAAATACAGCTAGCACCTGTGAATAATAGATATATATAAAGAAAACTAAGATAAATTTCATTAATTTTTTGGCATCTTCCAATATGAAAGGTATAGTCAGGTAATCTTAAATACTTAAAATACTTAAATACTTAAATCATAAATACTATTATTTGTTCCAGAAACTTAAATTTCAGAGCAATGTTAATCTAACTGGAATGCTCAGAAAACCACATCTTGTGTCTAGTAAAAACAATGCAAATTTAATTTATCAAATGCTTACAACAAGATATTGATAGACCTATTCCAGACAAATTTATATTAAATACAATTATTTTTGAATGCCAGTATCTTCAGATATACTCATCAATTCTCTACACAAGCAGCTAACTAGGATTTTTTGTGTGAAATCACATGTTCAGATCTGGTGTTATTCTGCCAATTTCAAGACCTTCTTTATCTCTTGTATCCCACTATAGAAGTAAAATCAAATTATCAACCTCAGAATAAAGTACATATGCATAGTTCAGCAGCCACAATGAAAGAAATATCAAATTAAAGATTTTCAATGCTAACCATTGTGATTATGTTTGTCAATTGCAAATTACTGTGGTTTAAATAAAGTCCACTTTATTTAAATAATGCCACTGCAGGCTGAGGAGAGAGGTTAAGAATCCTGTTTTAAGTCACTTAGCCTAGTCAGATAAATCAGACATCACTTTCATCCATAATAAAGGTAAAAAAAATGTAAGAAATTAAAATATTAATAAATTCTGGGGAAGTAGTAAGAATCCCATAGCACCAAAAAATCTTAGAACCCATAATTGCATTTGATATCGTGCTATGATTTTAGACTAGGTGAAATGAGGCTATTTACTGAATATCCACAGAGACTGTAAATGATTGGAAACTGTAGAACAACTATCAGTTCTCCCACTTTCCTACAATTTTCTAGATTTGTAGAAAATCATAAATACAAAATCACATCTTGATGCAAAATTCTTTTTCTTATATCTCTGGGGTGAAAATGAATACAGTATTATTATTGTTATTCATATCTTCGCAAGGACATCATTCATGCCTTTTTTTCCAATTAAAAAAACTAAGCCTGTCTTTTTTTTTCTCATATGGAGTAAACAGGCAAATATTTGACTTTGCAAGGTCTTACCTCCTGGGCTATCACAATGTAGATTGTCCTGTTATAGTAATGACACAGTGAGCATTTTTGTGTTTTCCTTCCCCTCTCCATTATTCTCTATTTTCTTCATTTACACAGAGTCTAAAAAGAAGATTTTGGATTTCTTCTGTCCATTATGCTCTCTGAATAAGAGAAACACCACAGCTAGCTGTCTGTGGTCTATAAAATAACCCTTGGGGGCCTGATCAAATGCATACTGGTTGGAATAAAATGCAGCAAGCACCCCAAGGCAGTCCTGCATTCCTGCAAGTCTGCCTGGGGGCATTATTTTTGCTGCAGTCTCCTGCAGACTGAAAGCCTTGAGGCAACACTTCTTTTGTGCTTCTTCTATTTTTGCACTACCTATAGTAGTCCTAATTTAGGCCTTAATTAGCTAATTGTAGTGGTGTTGGGGTTTAGGATCCTTTTGTTTCTTTTTCTCAAGGAAATTTCTGTCAAGGAAATTGCTAAGGGTGCTTAAGAGAGCCAAAAGAAGTGGCCAGAGCTCAGGGGAATGGTCCAGTTGACTACTCTCTCTTTTTTTTACCTGGAGTTTCTCGTGGAGGGGCAGAGATACTGTGAGAACGGGGCTGGGGAAAAGGGGGCTGGTGCAGCTCTCTGCTCTCTTGTGCTCTCAGAATTTGGAGGAGGAAAGAGTCACTGTGGGAAGAATTCAACACCATTGTGAGGTTCTGTCTCATGTTGCCTTCTACCATGAGTGGAGTTAGAGTGGCCTTTGCACCTGGACCTCATTAGCATGCTACCTCACCAAAACAAAGTGCCCTTCACATTCTGCTCAGGTGCCTCAGGGGAAACCCCAGGATCCCCCAGCCCCTTCCTCTTCCAGGATGACTCTCCCTGCCTGGCTGCTTCTCCCAGACTTCCCCAAACCTCTGCCACCACTCTGCTACAGCTCTTTTTGCTGTCCAGAAGGACACTGAGGCTGGCTGTGCCTGTGGGTTCATAAAGGAAGTGCCTTCTCCATCCCTTCTGTCAGTGGCATCTGCCATTACCACTGGAGAGAGACTGAGCCTGCTCCACAGCGCCCCCTGCAGCCACGGGGAATGATCGCATCGCCCTGCCCACCAGGAGCCAGCAGCGCCTCTGCTGGCTGCGCGGAGAACTGCACCAAGGGGAAAACGCATGGAGAGAGGGAACAGACTTCAGTCTCTTCCTCTCTCAAGACAGTTTTCTGGTTCTTTGCTGCTGCTGCCATTGTTGTTGTTTGCCTTGCTGTACACATACATACTACTAAAGAACTGTTATTCCTTTTCCCGTATCTTTGCCTGAAGGCCCCTTAATTTTAAAGTTTTAATAATTTGGAGGGAAGGGGGTCATATTCTCTATTCCCACATTACTTGGCAGGCACCTGTCTTTCAAACTAAGACAAGTGGTTATCTGAAAACAAAGTGAAATTTAAACACACAGAAATTTGTGTGTGGGAACACACCAGGTTTTTTTGTTGTTTTTTTTTTTTCCCGCTGGTGGCTTGTACCAGATTTTATAGAGAAAAGCACTAGAGGGCAAACAAATTTTGTTCACTAGCATTATATTCTCTGGATAACAACTTCCTTGATTGCTAATTAGTTTTATAGTTCAAAAAGGGATTAAATGCTGCTGCTACTGAGATGGATTCAGTGCTGAAATGAAAGTGAAAAGGCAAAAAAATTTAAAACAGTTATTTTTCTCTACAAATCTTTATTAATGCCCAGATACTTTCCATACATTACAAATAAATTACTGGAGAAGAAAACCCTTGAGAAAGAGTATGGCTGAATCAATGGAAGTCACTGACTCATTGAAGATGTACCAATATACAGAGATCAGAATTGCAACCTAGTAACCTAGTAAGTCTTTATTTGAAGTCTTCTGTTTCTTTGACTTTGAAGTGCAAATTTCTGTTGATAATTGAATTTAAAATGTGTTTGCATTACTGACAATCTCATTCAAACTCAAGAAGTCCTAATCTGCAGAAGTTGTCTTTCTGGATGAACTTCCTGATGAACTTCTCATGAAGTTTTCCAGGCCTTCCCATCCTCAAACATGAGTGTCTTCCAGTATCTTGCAAAAGCAATCACAGAAGTAATATTGGTATGTGTAATTAATAATTAGTTAACTGTATTATAAGGACATACGCATGTTTTTTAACAGAGGAAGACAACACCCACAGATCTCCTGAAATATATTCACCTTTCTGCATTTCTCTTTTAAAGCAGTACAAGCTGAAATGGTGTCTTTTTGTGTGGATCTTGTCTAGATGAAGCACAATCACTTACGGGGGGTGGTGGTTTGTTTTGCCAAACAGTGCTGTTTTCTGGTGTGCGAGAAAACTCCTTCAGTCAAAAAACACAGTGGTGTAATATAATGCCAAATTCTTCCAAGTCTGCCTAAGCCTTTAACTTTTAAATGCTGTTGTTTCATCACTTTGTTACTCCTCAGCATCATATGTGTAGAGAATTTAATTATTTATGACTTTAAATTAATATTTTGTTAAGTATCTACATGACACCTTCTAGTCAGTCTGCCAAGACTAGTGCCTCAGATTTCTGCATTCTGAAATTGACACCAAAAAAATTCCTATGCATAAATAGTCATTAGCAACCCAAATCCATAATAAAAATTACAGAGGCATGAGGATAAAAAAGATCATACATTCACCAGTTTGCTGTTATTATTTTGTCTTCTGTTCTGCTGACAAACCAGACGCTTTTTTAAGCCCATGAGACTAGAGGATGCATGAAATTTGCATCTGTGAGAGGAAAAATGATATTTTTATTATTATCTTATTATTATTTTCTTCGTGCATGTTATTTCTCAATTGACTCTTTGAAAATTCCTGATTACTTTTCTGCATTTGATGGCTTACTGTAAAAACACAGGGTCCTTATTCAAGGACAGATGGGAAAGTATTTTTTAGGATAATAGTGGAGTTTTTACCCACCAGTTCTCAGATTTGTATAGATTACTTTTTAATTCTCCCTAGGTGTGTCTCTGGGTAAAAAAGTAACATTCCACACTATTCTGGAAAATATTTGTTGATTTTTGAGCGTTAGAATCTGAAAAACAGAGGCCTCTCTGAGTTCCTCAGAGAGAGATCAAAATGCAGGGTTTTAATTAAAACCTTTGGATGGATTGAAGTATATTAAGCTGCTCATAGGTGTAAGTTGCACATTTAAGTACGTAAGTTAGTAAGTTTAAGTAGGCTATGTTTTAAGTACCTTAAAAAGTAAAAGCCCTAGACATAAGTGTAGAAAAGAAATCTTGCAAACAAGTCTCAGTGAGAGCTCCAAAACATAGTTTTAGACATAATAAAAATATAGTAAGAATATTGCCTACATTTTCCAGATAGAACTGTGCCTTAGGTTGCAAAACAGAATGTGACTAAAAGTGTACGTTCTATCACCATCTGTTGAAATCAGGTGGGGCAGTGATCCTTATCTTTTCCACAACCCATCCTTCCTCAAAGAAAATATTGTCTGCTGCTGGCTGTTAAGTCCCACTGTATGACTGATAAAATTACATCATTCCTTTGGGAGATGCTCCAGCCAAGGGGAGGAGCCAAGCCTTTCCTACCTAGATAAAAACGGAGAATTCGAACACTGAGGCAGCTTTTCCACTGGATTTCAGAGGGAAGCAGGGCCTTTCCACATCATCCCTGGACTTTCAGAGAAAAACTGCACCCTTCTACAGGAACACTGCTTCAACTGAACCACATCTGCCACTGCAGGGGGGCTGCAGCCACCATTTAATGGGACTGCTACCAACACCCTGACTGACAGGGTGTTAGGTTATATTTTGACTCTTAGTGTTTTGGATTAGTTCTTTATAATACTCTATTTCAATTTTAGTTTTCCTAGGAAGTAACTGTTATTCCTAATTCTCACATCTTTGCCTGAGAGCCCGTTAATTTCAAAATCACAATAATTTGCAAGGAGGGGATTTACATTTTCAATTGCAGACAGAGGCTGCTGGATGTCTTAGCAGACACCTGTCCTCCAAACCAGGACAAACAGCCCATATGTGTAGATTATATGTAAACTTTTTATTAAGAAACTAAAATTCTAATAGGTTTAGAAGAAATACTTCAGATTCATGTTTTTAGCTTATTGGGTAATTTGTAAATAAGAATCAGTGTATTGGGGTGATAGCTCTCTCTCTCTTGCGCTCTATTCCTCCACCATCATCATCATCACTACATGAAGAAGAAGAATAGGAAGAAAAAGAAGAACAGAAGAAGAAAAGGCCAGGGAGCATCTGCCTCTTGAGACTCTGTACCAGGCCACAGCCTCTGTCTCTGCTCAGGACTCTGTGCTAGGCTTCAACTTCAGCCTTCTCAGGGCTTTGCGCTAGAGCTGATTCGACTTCTAATTAGGACTTCACTTCTAATTGGGACTTATGCTGAAAGCTTTTAGCATGGACTTTAACATTTAGGACCTTTTGCCTTTTGTGACTGATGTGACTTAACAATAAACAACTTTATAGCAACTAACAACTGCTCAGTTCTCTTAAAGAGAACAACAATCCTGACATATGACTTTTCTAATTTTACAATAATGAAACACTTATTTAAATTTTCTCATGGAGTTCAACCTGTTTCTTTTTAAATAGAATGCATTAAATACAATTAAATAGATGCACTAAAGCATCTTTTTTTTTCTAGTTAACATTGACATAAATTTTTTTTTTTGATATGACTTTATGAATTTGCTTAGTTTGTATGTATGGAAGCAAATTATAAAATGGTCACTCTTGTTGTTATATTCAGTAACCATTTGGATGTAGCAAAAATTTACTAGAAATTATCTTCCTGATCATCGTGGGGTCTATTTATCATTTAAATACTATGCAAGCCTACAAAATTAGACTTAAATCTTACAAATGTTTTATGCATGAGGGTGAATTCCTACATTTTGAATATATATCTGAAACTAACACCTTTTTTCACCATATTATGGGGAGACGGAGGATTCAAGCTTCAATTTACCAAATATATCTATGAGCCCTCAGTTTCCCCAGATTTGTGGAGTCTTATGTATGGTTAAAGATCAAAAATTTGTAGTAGTTGATAATTTTGATTAATGCATTTGGACACTCTGGTGAGAATGGGTGAAGTCTCTCATCTTAAAAAAGAGTCTTGACCTTTGCATACACAGAAGTAAAATTGACATACACATGCACACACACACACACACACACACACACACACACACACACACACACACAAAAAAAACCAAAACAAACCAAAAAAGGGTTCAGTCTTCTAGGTTGAAAGTCTGAAGTCACTGTCTAGTATTTTTCCAGAAGGCAAATTACAATGAAAGATGATACACAGAAGAATTAAAGTAGCTGTTAATTTTAGCTCTCTACAGCTTTCAGTTATGAGAAAGAATTTAATTAACTTCAGTAAAATTATAGGGTAGAAAAGAACAGCTGTTCTCCTGGTCTGTTGGGATTCAGAATGAAAGTTTTAGAATGTTAGAGTAGAACATTAGTGAATTCTAATCAGAAGAGAAGGCTAAAAGAAATAAGGGCTGTACATTAGTAGCTTCTTGGATACAATAAATGTTTTGCCACAGGGTCACAGGAAATTCTGAAAGGATATCCTGTCAAAGTATACACCCAAATCTTACTTTTGATATTCCACATTTGCTTTCAATGGAAAAGACAGTGAAAACTTGGTTCATCCTCTGGAGAGAAAATAGAGTAAGTCTCAAAGCTGTTCTGTCTTCCAGTGATTGGTAACAGATCACTGAAATAAGTTTTGCTTGTCCCAGTAAATAGGCTGTCAGGACTGGGTAATGTCTGGAACACATTTATCTGGGAACAGAATAATAAACTTGTGAAAGCTTTCTGGGAACAGAATAATAAACTTGTGAAAGCTTTCTTCCACATTCAAAATGAGAGAGAGGAAATAATTCTGCAGAAATACCTCTGTTACGTGCAAGTTTATGTTGTTCTTGTGACAGACTTCAACACCACTTTCATCTGAAAGAGAGATAAAAAATACACACTAAGAAGTGGACTGAGAGTAAAGCTATCAGAGACAGCCTTCCAAAAGCCAGTTCAGATAACACTGTAATACTAACCATTTAAAAAGGGAATTCTTCTACTACAATATAGCCATAAAACCACTATTAGCAACGGGCTGCTGGAAAGATAAGCTAGGACATTTGAAACTGACAGTTTAATATTTGTGGTTTTAGCTATGAAAGATTCAGTCTGTTACAAATACTTTCATGATGCCACATGAAGAGGTAGTTCAATCATCACTGTTTGGAAGTGGTAGCATAAGCATCACAAAATATTTTGGTTATTAAAACTTAAATAATACATGAAAGGCTGAAACCCATAGTAGCACAAGACCTGGAACTAAGTGTCCAACACTTACAGGAGGCCGGATAGCTCCAAGAGCTCCCGAGGCAGAGCTCCAGCTACAAACCAGCAAGAAACAGAGACTCTGGGACTCACTGCAGAGGTTCCCAAGGCAGTTTATTCCTCTGAAGGGTTTCCACTAGCAATGCAGTTACATGGAACAGCAAGGGGTCTTTATAGGTTTCAAAGGGATTGAAATTCTAACCAGTAAAATTACGAGTTGAGAAAGTATCCAATTACTTGAAGATTCTAGGTAAGAAAAAGACCAATGATCTAGTAAAGTTAAAAACCCATAGAAATCCTAAATGATAACAGGGGTTTTTACAGGGAGGGGGGGGTATCTCTCATGAAAGGTTCCATTGTCTCAGGGCACAAAATACCAAGGGCCTTTTTCAGGCACCGATGTATCATCCACAGGACACAAGCCATAATTTTTGTGTTAATGAAGGCAATTGCAAAGCATTTTCAGAAACCTATGTAAGACATGCAGAGCACAAAGATTTTCAGGCCATTTCAGTATTGCATGCCCTTGCAATTTTTATTTTTATTCCTGGGAAGACTGGCAGAAAAACAAGAGCCAGGAGAACCCTGCAACAAGGAATCACTGACTGTAGATAGGAAATATGCCATTAGATCTCAGTTGAGTTGAGGCAAGGAACACAAATGTACTGAAATGCACTTCTTACCTCATCTGTCCATCCTCAGGCTAAAGAAATCCACCAATACGTAAAGGAGAAAGGAAGCTTTATAGACAGCAGCAAAACTCAGTGTGTCACCTAACAATCAGCCAGAACAAGAAATGAAGGGGCCAACCACAGATTTGGTATACTGTCCCTGCTTCAGTGTTTTACTCTGACTGAAACATGAGGAACAGTATGTTAAGCTCCTTCAAAAAATAATAGAGAAGCATCTCAGAAACCAGTACAGGAAGTAATAAAAGTACCTTCACCTTAATGCTATTCTGCAAACAAATGAACAAAAAAAGAAGTTATAAATGATACTTTTGGAATAAATCACAGCACATGTTCCCAATGTAACCTCCCTATCAGCATGTTTACAAGGTTCTAGTGGAATTCTTTTAATCAGTGCTGTATCTTTGTATTACTTTACTTTGAAAGATTAATTGTTGTCACAGAAGTAATTTTCATACACAATGAAAAATTGTTTAGATTAGGTTCTGGGAAAGACCTACACACCTTTAGAATAGATTCAATAACACCTAACTTTCAAGTCCTCTGGCATAAAGCAAAATCCACTACATTATATTAACTTTCTGCACCCTCTTTACAATGCATAGGACATCAAGTGTAATTAAATCCAAAATTAAATCCAAAATTGCAAGCATTTTGTCTAGGGTGCCAAAACAAGCACATCAATACATTGAAAAGTAATGTGTCTAAACAACTATCACATGAGAAAATGTGGGGGCCAAAGTTTCCTACACCTCAGATTTTCTAATTGCAGAATGTCTTCATCCACTATAAGCAAAATAAGGTGCCCTGTCTCTATTATTCAAAGGTGTTTTAAAAGAAGGTGCCTTTCTCTGTTGTTCAAAGAACATTAAAAAACTTGTAGACACTGACATATTTTCATATATTAGACACTGACTTATTTTCATATATTTCTGTGGTTGTGACACCTATGAGAACTTTAAATATCAGAGCTTTGCATGAGAAGTGAGAAAGCTTCTTATATGATAACCAAATTACAGAAACTATACAAAAGGAGGCACCAACATTGGTATTTATTCTTTTAGTCAGCTTTTAAAACACAGGCCTGGTTATAAGCATAATGTCTGAGGACATGAATTTTGTCAGAATGTACATACTTTCTACAGGTGAAAATGTTTAATCTCACATTTGCCACCCCAAAAGAGAATTTCCCTTAGCTAGATGGGGACATCCTCAAATGAAATTAAAAGTCAAGAGAAGTAAGACGTTATTTTAAGGCATAGTTATAGGTATTTATAATTTTCTGCTGTCTTTTCTTTGTTACTGCAAATTTGTACCTTTGTGGCACATACAAATATGTAAATAGGTAGTCTGCAACTGCAGCTGGAAATTAATCTGCCTTAAGAGTATAAAAATTATTTTGTACTTACATGAATACATTTATTCACTTAAGCAGTAACTTTATGTCTTTATTTTTCAGTTTAACCAAATATATGCATTAATTAATAACTTTGCATTCAATGTTTCTCTGTTTTTGTAAAACTCAAACTTCTGCACTTAGGTCCAATTATTTCTTTGAAAATGACATAATATTGCAGCTGAGAAATTAGAAGATCCAGATTCTTTCTCAGTTCAGTTTGAAAGAGAATTTGGTTCTTATACTTCCCAGGTTTCATCCCAATATCTTCCTGGTATAAAGGGTGACAGTGTCACTGTCTTTACAAATAGCTTCAAGATTCTGTTTGCCTTAAAGGTACAAAAAAACCAAACCAAACCAAAACAAAAAAAAAATTAGACAATAATTTTATTCCTGACACATTTAGTGATAATCTAACTTTGGATTAACTTGAAAACAGTAGATGGCAGCTTCCAGGTCCATCGCTCAATGAGGAAAACTACTATGTCTTGTTTGATCCAGTGCCCATGTAATTACATGGACTTCTATGTCCCTTTTCTGTGCTCATGTCTAAAACTAGAAGACACAAATGTGACCAGACAGTCTAAAAGGAAGATCCTGGCCTGATTTAACTGCCAGAACCAGAGTTCTTTAAATCAAAATAAAGTCCCCTGTGTGCAAAAGCCAGTGAATCAGGGTATGGCTGTGCATCACATCAGCTAAAGTTACATTTTAATCTAAAACAAGTATTAAAATTCCCTAAAACTACAACAAAGAACTGCTTGCACCTCCTTAGCTTCCAAATATGGGTATGAATTTTTTAGTTTACTTGATTGAATACAAGTTGAAGCAGTCAACCATATACATTCTTCAGGACTATTTTCTCTAGGGAGCCCAGCCACTGAAATTTAATAGCAGTGAACCAAAACCTGATGAACTGAAGCAATTTCACTTTTGTTGACCATTGCTCCAGGTCATTGTAATTTAATGAGTAGTAATCCTATTTAAAATATATTGCAGACAGTAAGGTGCCTGCTGGGACAAAGCTGCTATGCATGAGCAGATCAATATGTACTGCATGCATTTGACCATTCAATAATTGATTCATCCTTGTTACAAGAAGACAAACACCAAAGTCCTAAAAGTTAATGTCTACAGAAACATTTAAAAGGCTATCAAATTATTAACAGTTTTTATGTATTCTTATTTGTTGCTTTTTGTTTTTACATCTTTGTGCAATACTAGGTATATCTCACAGCAACACTCAGTTAGCACTAGCTACTTGAATCCCAGTTTCATCCTAGGCTTGAAGAATGAAGTTTTTATTCAAAGAGTGCTATTAATTCGAGTGAAAACACCTGGGGATGAAGTAAACTTTTTCCAGTCTAAAGAATTTTAATGGAAACTTTTGCAACTACCATGCCAGACTTTTTCATTTGGTTTGTTTTTTTTTTTTAAATCAATATAGTTTCTTTAAGATAGTTCTATTTGGATCTGATTCTTCAAAACAAAATAAATTGGCATTTGTCTTGGTTTGAAAAACAGGTGTCTGCTGGGGAAGGCCAGGGTCTCCCTTGGAGTGGAAGATGTAAAACCTCTCCCTCCAAATAACTGTAATTTCGAAACTAAGGGGTTCTCAGGCAGAGCTGTGGGAATAGGAATAACAATTCTTTACTAGTGTGCGTAATAAGGCAAACAAAAAGCAACTACCATGGCATTAACACCAACCAGAGCAGGAATCCAGTGACCTTTCTCGGCCACGGACACTTTCCCCTTTGGTGCAGTTCCGGGCAAAGCCGGCAGGGGGTGATGTAGGCAGCAGCACTGCCCTGAGGCAGCGCAGGTGTGATGATTCCCCTGCAACTGCAGGGGGCGCTGTGGTGCGGGCTGGAGCAGCACGCTTGCCGCCAATGGCGGCTTGGCCTAGGTGGGAAGGGATGGAGAAGAGGCTTTGCTTCACAAACCGCTTTGGCAGCTGATCCCAGTGCCCTTGCAGGACCCTGGGAAGCAGCCAGCTGGAAAGGCAGGAATGAGCAAAATTCCCGGGTCGGAGGACAAGATGTATCAGAAGTTCCGCAGCTGTAGCAGGAACCACTGGACTTCTCAGCAGCCATGGGGTGCAGGGCTACAGCATAGAGAAACCCAGAGTGGCACTGAAGAAGTGGTGGGGCCAGAGCAGCAGTAACCTAGCTCCCGGCAGGGCAGGGAAAGGCAGGCTCAGGATCCTGGTCACCTGAGAAAATGGCGATAAGTCCCAGTTTTAATGAGGTGGATGTTAATAAGGTTCCAGTTTGGTGGCTGCTCTCACGAGCAGAGGCTCACACCTCAGCAGAAGCAGCAGCTCTGGGCTGTGCTCCAGCAGCAGCAGAAATTCCCTCCCCTAAGCCGCAGGTCTGACCGTCCTCCTACAAGGTAGAGAGAGGGAGTGAGCAGCTGACCTCAGCCCTGCCCTTTACTTGCCCAATTCTCAAGGTATCTCTCCCCTCGGAGAGAAATTCCCTGAGAAGAGAAATGCAACCAGATACCCTCCTCTCCTGAGCTTGATCACCCAGTCATTAGTGATTCCTAGCAACTGATGGGAAGAAATTCTATAAGTAAAAAGGAACAAAAGGAAAGAAACCTAACCGCTGACAGCATTTTTGAAATTTAGCATCGGAGACTCAAAAGCAGAATTTTATTTTTTTATTTTTGTTTGTTTGTTTTGTTGGTTTTGTTTTGTTGGGTTGTTTTGGGTTATTTTTTTTTTTTTTCAATTATTACAAAATTTGTGGTGGAAGTGCACCTTACAAGTATCTTATGAGAGAAACTTGTTGTCAAGTAGAACAATATTCAAATCTGTTTGCTACAGTGACATCAATCCTCTCAAAGAGAATAGGAGAGAATATCTGGAGTTACCAAAAGTATATGTGCTTATACTTTTAAACTGCTCGGATGGTGTAATATATGTTATGATGTAATTCATGTTAGTTTGTAAATTAGTGTAGAATAAATAAAGTTTGCATTAATAAAATAATAAAAAAACTCAGAAACCAAAAAACCGCAGATGGAGGGACAGAGATTGCTTCATCGAAACATTGTGACCACCAACAAAAGCTGAAGAGCTCGGATTAACAAGTAAATAGATGTAGCTCCAAAGGAGATGGCTCTCTTGGAAACACCTCCAGGAAACACCCAAGTGATGAGTGCTCGACAAGATGATTAAAAAAGTAGAGCCATCAGGAAAGATACATCTTAATGCCAGCTTCCCAAAATCTGCACTCATCAGAATTCATCATTTCCCAGGTTTTGTCCAGCAAAACGCAGAGAAAGAAAACTAAATGAGTATGTGAAACAACGAAAAGAAAGAAACACCTCTGCTCCAGGCTAGGAAAAACTGTATAAAAACTGGACTGACCAAGGCAGCTTGGTGAACACTGGGGGATCCAAAGTGATAGAGTTTGGATCAGAGCACGTTCACCTGGCGCTGATCCTGGGCTTGGTGTTGTCCTTTGCGATTGTGGCTATTGAAGACCATATTTGAGTCGCAAAATAAATTATTGCTTGTTTTGATTGTGTTTAATTCGGCTGATTCTCTTTATTATCTATAACAGATGGCATACATTTTGCTTTACTAGTCAGCATTCTCACAGATACTTGAGGCTACTCTTCAAGAGTTAGCAATCCAGGACCCATTCTTGGACATTTGCATGTAGTCTCTCTGCATTGAAAAGGTTTGAAAGGTTTTGATACCTATGCACATTAGCTATTATATGCCAGTTGTTCTAAAGTCAGAGGACACTTGCAGACAGCTTTAGTTTAATTGCTTTTTAATAAGTAAATTGTTTTACACAAATAATTCTGTTAACGGTCAGAAGTCTGTGTGCCTTATTTCAAGGTTTAATGTTCAAAAATTTTCTGAGTGTGGACTCCTGAAAGCCAAATCACTTCTGACTCAAAATGGTTTAAAATGCAGTGTAAAGAAGAATGTACAGCCTAAAAAAAAATTTTAAAATATCATTGGTGGCATTCCAGCTCTTTTAAATAAAACTTAGTATGAATCCCAAAATCAGTAAACAGTTTCTGACTAAACAAAAGGTGAAGTGAGTCATGTAACAAACTTAGCATGATGCCACTGCTGCTCCTCATATTCAGGCAGGGTTTAAACTTTCCATCAAAGACATTCAGAGACATTTAAATTGATTATGGGAAAATATAAATGTTGAATTAAAGAAGAATTAAATAGTTCTTTTACAAGGGACATATTCAGATGTCTCTGCCACAGTCAGTGTTCTGCTGGCAGAAATCTACTAGGAAAAAAAATGAGCAAAGGAACCAACAGTTTAGGAATGCTACTAAATTGAACATTCTTTCTGAGGGGTATTATGTTTTTAGAGCAGAACTAATCAAGAAATGCCACAGTAAATATACTGAATCTTGTCTAAAAATGAATTCCTGGGGCCTGTTAGCCCTGGCTGCTGCCAATGTCCAGGATAGGGGGTCCCACAAGAAACAGCCCTTCCTGGACTCTTAGGCAGTCTCAGCCACAAAGGTACCAATATGCAAGCAAGGACTGGAGTTCAGGTGATCAGCTCTTACAGTGATTTCAGCTTTACTGATTTCACTGAGGTTGTCAGGTACCTTGTCCACCACAAACATGAGAGACTGGGGAGTGCTGGGTAGGGGTTCTGCAGAGTTTTTTGTTGTCTTCTTCTGCAAAGGAATGTCCAGTGACAGTGGTACTTCACTGGAGCAAAAGCAGGAATTTTTATAGGGCAAGTATGGCTTGGCAACAGAACCAATGGTTTGGGGTTGTGGGAGTATGACCAATAGTTTTACCAGGAGATAAAGTTGGGGTCTGAAGTGGGGAGAAGGTTTTCTTGGCCTAGTCACCATGACTAAGCAACTCTTATCTAGGGAATAGCTCTCCAAGAAGGTCTTGCAGGGGTCTCTGCTCCCTCCACATTTAAGATTGATTTTTTTATATCACTTACTTTCTGTGGAGAGTAATTTTTTTAGTCTAGTTTTTTACTTTTCTCGTGATAACTTTTTGACCAGTGTTTGTTCCTAAATTAAAAATTTAGCCATTAACTTACGAAAAGTATTTACAATATGGTTGTCAGAACACACTTAGGGTCCTCTTTTGTTTTTCCAGCCTAGGAAAGGAAAGTACTGACAGAACTCAGCTTATGTATACCTTAATATGGGAAAGTTACTGCTTGAGGATAGGTTACATATATGGTACTTTGGTACTGGAAAACACTTGATCTTATGTGGATTTCCTCTTAATCAGTGGATGTGTTCATGGTTACAGGAAAATTATCAGATCTTGTTTTCCCAGAGCTTCTCAGCCAAAGCTGGTATGGAGTTAGTATGGGAAAAATCTCATGCACTTTGCTCTCAGTGGCACTGTCTTGGTGCAGAGCAATGATGATTAGAATAATAGATCACTGGTTTCAGTCCACAACATATTGTCATCTCTATCGGAAGGCTAGATGTTTTTTCTATGACAACCCTGTTTTTTGCATGGAATTTGGATGTATCTTTTTATTAGCAAGGGCTCTAGATATTGATGGCTGATGCATGAGAGAGATTTTGGAGCTCATTTTCAGTAGTGTCATGCAAGATTTTTAAAAAATGAGGACTGATTGTTACATTCTAATACTAAAAGATATGTGCATATGCTAAATGCTGTTCTCTCACATGGAACATAATCTTTAATTGTTCCTGTAATTTACTAGAAAAGAATAGCTTCACATTTGGAATTTCCAGAGACTTAATTTAGGGTATGTATGAGATGAGGCAGTGACATGTGAGGCAATTATCTTTTGGTCAGGACTTGTTGTCACTATAGCAGTCAAAATATTGAAGAAATTAAGAAAAGTTAAAATGTTGTCTGTAAAATTAAAAGTCTGTATACAATATTAATCATTGTTAAAAATATATAAGTACTTAGAAACCTCAGTTTTGTTAGCACTGAGCAAAAAAGGGAGGTTCAGCTGCCGAATCTGTTGTTTTTGTCAGATAGATTGCGTAAAAAGTCGAACTCACTGGTGTTTTCTCACCAATGGCGGGTGAATTTTCTTAAAGTAACTAATTCTTAGCTTCACAATTTCAAAGTGATATGCTTCAAGGGCCAGGAAAACTCTTCAACAGTTCTTTGTATTTCCCACCAGAAAATCCACTCCTATATTGGCTCTTTTCCATGGGCTCCTCACAAGAAATGGTGCTGGTGGGCTCTCCACAGACCAGTGGTTCCTTCATGGAATCTTCATCTGCACTGGCGTGGCATCCTCCACAGATCCAGCATGGATATCAGCTCCACTGCAGCTCTCCATGTGCATAGAGACAATCTGCTTCACCACAGTTTTCAGCACAGGCCTGCGAGGGAGTCTGCTCTGATGCCTGGACCACCTGCCTGGACCACCTTCTTCACCACTATTGGTGTCTGTGAGGCTGCTTCTTACATATGGTTATTCTTATTACTCTCTCATCCTCTGCTGTGTGGCATTTTTATGCTTTTTATAAAATACTGTCTTGGACCTGCCATCACTTTGGGTGGGTATGTTGGAATAGTCTGGAGCTGTTTCTGGTACAGAGCTGCCCAAGCTTCTCACAAAGGTGACCCCCACAGTCCCACACTGCCAGGACCTGAGCACTTGTACACAGTAAAGCTAAAATAAAGAACAGATCTTCCAGTGGATAAGATATTGTCAAGAGAGATCATCTCTGGAAATGATGTGTGTGGGCCTTTTAACAGCTAGTTTCAGTGTAAAAGTCAAGAACTGAATGAGAATATTGATTTACTTATCTATCCTTGAACTGAATCCTACAGGAACTTTTTGTTTGTCATTAAAAATTGTTGGTAAAGCTGAGTACAGTTGAAGGCAATATATAAGTCTTGTGTCACCTCACTTTCTAGGAAAAAATGGTCATTCAAGTTATTAGGGTTCTTCACATGAAAAGTTACATAAAACAGTAACATCTGTTTAGATAATTATGTTATTCTCAAAGGAGACTTGCATCTTGTTCCTTCTGAGGGTGAAATAAGCCGTTTGAAAGTCGGGCTTTTTATCCTAAGGCTGTCATCTTTCTGTAGGAAAAGGAGCCTCCTTCAAGGGTCGTTCATTCTGTCACAGAAATCTTAGAGAGAGGTGACATGGCAGGTAAATGATTCATTTAGATTATACTGAGGACTAAAATGAAGGGAGGGGAAACTTGTACTAAACAGCCATTTGGAACAAGCCAGATGCACAGAATTTATTGGTTGTCACGGTATTTAAGGACTCTGAGAGAAAGACCTTTCCTGAAGACTGTGATAATGTTGAAGACTTGCATACAGTCCTTCGGACCTCAGACAGAGTCCCAGAGACTATCTATCACAAATGCCACTTCAAGTTTTGTTATTTTTTAATGTGTGCAAATTAATATAGCATCTGGCATCTTTTGGTTTTTCCAGTCATACAGTGAAGTCTTGGATAAACTTCCCCTTTTTTTTTTTTTACCATTCCAGCACACAGAGAGTAATCAAAGTTATCCTGGCATATATATGCGCCATATATATATATATTTATAATGTCAATATAAACAACATCACTCCCCCATCTCACTCTCCCTACTTCTTTTGAGCTTCTTTGTGCTTTGACTGATTTTGAAAACCTGACCTCACACTTGGTATGTCAAACATTTGTGGTCTGTCTGCATTGATGCAATGCAGATATCAGTATAGTATTCTAAGGGCTTTTCAGGGGCATCATGGCTGACATTCATGAGAATTTCACCAATGTTTGATGCTTTGTGGCTTTGTCTCTCTAAAGATGGTGTCTAATGTCTGTCATCTTTCTACATCTATTCCCCAATTAATTTCTATAATAAAATGTTGAAGGGTATTTTATTGACGTTTTCTGTCTCCACAGACTAACTATAAATACTTGTGATTAATAATGAAAAACATACAGTTTCATCATTAAATTACACTTTTAAGAGAGTTTTTAAGTATCCACAGTATTTTGTATGCTTTTCTGTGAAGCAGTGAGCTCAAATAAGCTAGATAAGCATTATATAATCTACTTAGCATGTGATACTAAAGTTATTTTGAGCAATTTTTCATGGTCTAGAGAGACCAAGATTCTTATGATGTAATTTAGGTGTTTACAGGATTAAATTTGTGTATTCTTTCAATTACTTTGTATCATGCATCACACACATAAGTGTGTACATACATGTGAAAGTGTCTGTGTGAAAACAAGCTGTGATAAATTCTCAACTTTCTTACAGGGAGAACAGTATAAACCAGTTTCTGGAGCAGGAAGTTTCATAGAAGACAGGAATAATTAATCAGATTGATAGCTTTTAATCTGTAGACAAAACTATTGCAAACTTAATTTAGAATGTCTACTGCTAGAAAATCTGAATTTCAGAGTCTGAAAAAAGAAATTACAAAGCCCTATTTATTTCTTATTTCAATAGGTACAGTACAATTTGAATTTAAAAAAATAATTTAAATAAAGCATTTAAATCAAATCCTGATTTCCTGGTTTCTATTCTTAACACATGTTTTTTTACTTTTTAAATTTACCCTCAGGATCTGGGGGCAGTGGGTAGTGTCTGCCTGGTACTTAGTTGTTGGCTGGGGACAAGGAAAGAAATTAGTATTTACAGAATAGGAAAAGTAGTCTGCAATAGAAAAAAATGGAAAAACACTAAAAACAATTAAATTATAATCATGATTTACACACAGACTCCACATTTTGTACCTTATTTTGTAAATACAAACACACTTGTAACCCAAATCTCCTCTCCCTTCTGTCAAAGTTTTTAGCAATGCAATACATTTATCATGTAGTTTAAGCATTTCCATTTCTCATGAGACTATCTGAGCATTCTGTAGTATTTCATAAATGCTAAAGCAATACCTTTCCAGGTATTTCCAGATAATCCCCTGCAAATTTTTTTCCTAATTTTGGTTTTGTAGCTCCACTACAAATTTTTCCATGCTAAGCAAAAAATACTTGTTTTTTTTTCCTTATGATTGCATGGAGCTTGTCGGCATGCATTCACCTCCTCACGGTGCTAATATATGTGTACAGGAGAGGTGTCAGAAAGTGTGAGTTGAGGAAATTGAAATTACGGTGAAGTTGTGATCTTCTAAGTCACACTGTTTAACAATTTTAAAAATGCATTTTAAGTAAAGGAGGAGCATTCTGTTCAGATTTGATGAAAGTGAATAGCTTGATATTGAAAGCATTAAATCCAATCTCAAATAATTTTGAGCTCAATAGAACAGCTATTCCATTCAGTGAAAGTCAACACTAAATTCCATTTTCCAATGCAAAAGAACCCTTGTTTTTTAAGTAACAGGAATACTATTTGTCTTTCTTTGGAAGAACTGGGTGGTCTGTCTTAAATTATGATATAGACACATTCTCTTTAATAATTCCTTGAGTACTGTGACATCCACAAATACACCCTGTCGTCTTATACCTTTTCAGTCTGGGCAGTATTTATAGCCTCTGCTATGAGAAATGTGATTGCATTCAAAGAATTATGAAAGCAGTGCATTCATTGACAGATAGGACCTTAACACAGAAGGTTGTGATGGGAAAAATGGGAACCATGAAAGAATGAGCTGCTTTAGAATGTCCTACAAAGTGAAGAAAACTTATAAAAGGCAAAATAGTTAACACTGACCAGAATGGCAGAAGAGGTGTCTATTTAATAACTTTTAATTTAATTCAGTTCTATGCTCTCGAGGAACACATTCAGTGCAGATAGCTTGGGTTACAGCTGCAATGGACCTGCAGATGGAGATGTGGGTGGCAGGACCTGAGACAAGAGGCCGTGAACAGTCACTGTCCTTTGCATAACAAAGGGCATGGGGACCTGTGGCACAGGTCATGGCCAGGTGACAGTCTCTGGGATACACAGCAGGAGATGAAGACTCAGCAGGAAGAGCCGAAACTTCCATGTGTTTGGACTGCAAGGGTATAAACCCCCAGGATTTCCTCCCTCCAGAAGCACCAGCTCAAGATATTGCAACACTATGGCTAAATTAATTTGATTATCAGAAGTTTGATACTTAGAAATGGGAAACAGAGTCAAACCAGGGAGGAAAGCTGGTCTGTGTGAGTGGTGTAAATAGGGAGGCAAATGGGGCATCCAACTGCCTTACTGGAGCCACCCATTTTGAAGAGTCTTCAGTCCCAGGGGCAGTCTCAGGTAGTGAGAATGTGACTGGCAGAGTGGCTCTCAAATAGTCAGAACAGGAAGTTCTCTTAACACATACATCTCTTTAAGGTAACTGGATGGATTATTTATACTGGATAAACTGAATAAACTGAACATATTGTGAGATGGGCACATGGTCAGATTGCTATCAATCATTAGACCATCTTAGATGCTCTTAGCTCAATGAAGAGGAATAAAAGAAGAAAGATTATGTACAAAGCCTAAAGAGTTCTGCAACTCCTGTGACTAACTAAGCTTCAATGAACTTACTTAGATTGTGCCTATGTGCTGCTGTTTGGGATTCAGTCCTCAATATCAGTTAAGAATATTATCAAATCATAATTTGACTTTTTAAACAGCCCTATGATCTGGAACCCAAAAATGTGTCAAGAGGAAGACTGAGGAGGAACAAATGATGAGCCAGATTGAGCAAAGGATTTAATTATGTCACCAAACATTCAGCAAAACTAAATTCAGATTTTTAAAAGTAGATCTAACATTAATTCAAGTAACATTTACTGCTCCAATCAGCTTGACAGATTTAGGGATGACTTTTAAAAAAAATTCTTGGTTTTAAATTAATTTCTTCACCTTTTTTTCCTAAGTAATGGAAGTGTGGACTATTAGGGTGCCAGAGCTCTTTTGGTGTGGATTATTATGGCTACAAAGCTTTTTTGAAATGGTTATTGCTAATTTTCCAAAGTGTCAGATGGCTGATGTTCATATATTGTGAGGTGACCTTGAATATGACTGTGCTTTTCTGCTTGTATTATGAAAAATTGTCAATTTAGGTGTTTGTAGTTAATTTCCATATAATTTAAATTCTGCAAAATATTCTTTCCTTCCCCTTTACTCTGATTTATTTTTCCCAGCTTATTCCAGCAAGAATTCTGAAGCATGAAAAAAAAATCTGAAAATCGAATTGTGTAGCAAGATCACTAAGAGATTATAATTTCTTGGTCTTTTACACTTTCGTGATTAGAGATTTGGTTTGGGTGTGCAAGTGAGGGGACCTTTTAAATTATAGATCAGAAATTTGTCTTTCAAGTTGTTATCTTGATTTCACATAGAGAAGAAATTTCTGTTTAGTAGAAATCTATATGCATGTCACAAATAGCAGCTCAAAAAGATGTTTAGGAAGTTACCTACTATTTAATATCTAGCTATCCCTTGCAGCAATTACTGCCTTTGCAACATTGCGTTGTAGTAAAATGCTGCTGGAACGAATTAGTTTTAACTGTGAATTGGTTTTAACTGTGTAAATTGATTTTGGAATTCTGGTGTAGACACTGCTGAAGGGTCACGGGGAACCTAATCTGGGCTTTTATTCCCAGGGTGTTGACTTTTCTCAGCTCCAGACTAGATCTTTCCCAGGCTGGGAATCTTTCTCAGAGACAAAAGAAGAAAAGGTAGAAAAAAACCACTGATAAACACCTGGTGTTGATCACTGAGTCATGTGAATGTCTCGTGTTATTTTGCAGAAAGAATGTTTTCAAAGAGGTGTTGCCTTCTTTGACCAATGAGTCTTTTCTACTTTTTTTTTGCAATCTCTCTTATATATATATGCCATGACTTTTCAATAAATGGCTTCTTCTTGCTGCTTGGAAGAGGAGTCGTGTTGCTATATTCCCTTCTTAGCCTCACAGCAACAGATAAGGAAGTGGCAGATGAGACACTAAATATAAGATACAGACTGTCTTCTTCTGGACTGCTTCTGACATTAATTTTAAGCAGAATTGATGAATATTCAATATATTACCTAACTGCAACATCTAAGCAAAAATTAGACAGTAATAAAACAATAGAAGTTGTGAGAGTTATGTGTGACTTTCTTCATCAACATCTCCTATGTAACCTGGCAATTTTTACAGCTCTCAAGTGGGATTCAAAATGTGGCAGGTAGCTCTTTTTAAGACACTGGAAACAGGCTTAAGGTTTCTTAGTGGTGACACAAATGGAACATAACTGGCATCAATGAAAAATAAATCAAAATCAACAGGCGACTTGTAAGTACGATCATTTTTCCACTCCTCTAAAAAAGCAAGACAAAAGCATCCTGATTGATAAAATTTTCTTGTTCTTTATATGTATTGTAAGCATGTATACAAAGGCAGAAGATTTCAAGAAAAAGGAGTAATTACATAAAATAAGTTGGGTTTTTGCTTGGTTTTTTTTTTTTTTTTTTTAGTAATCGCCTTAAGGATAAAAAGTTATTGTGTATATTGCATTTGAAACTGTATTATCATGAAAAGGATAAAATTTCGGTGAAGAGTTAATGAAAGTAGAGGTACAGGATCCATGGAACTAGTGGGATATGGTTCGTCCATTGAGACACCATCTTTTCCGTTAGCTGCACTCTCCTTATTTTGAAAACTGGACTGTTTTCCATGTTTGAGTATCTGATTCTGTAGTGGTGGACTGCACATTTGACAAGAGTTTGCTTGGCTGTGCCCAAGCATAGGAACCACACATTCACAAGAGAAACTGTTCCATTTTCTCCTGCATACTTACTCTTTTGTGGATAGGAGCAGACATTGGGAACAAGATATCTTATTCATTGGCTAAGTTCAGAAGAGTCAGACAGACTAGCTTCTCCTATTAGCTTCTCCGCTGTACCTGTCAAAGGACTGACATTCTTAGAATTGCTGCTGACCTGATGGAATTGGGGGTCAGGAATGGGTAAAAGGAAATGATGGGGTTTCATGCATTCTTGTGCATTTGAATAATGCAAAATTTTATCAAACGGCAGCATGCTGCTTTTGGGGTCCAGGCAGATTCAGCAAGTAGGAAATTTATCTCAGCTGCTGGCTAGTAGCAGTAAAAGAAGCATGGGTCTGAAAAAGCTGAGCTGCTCTCAATATGAATGATTGAGCAATGCCTGTATGAAGCAATGAGTACAGCAGGGAGCTGAACCTAGGTTAATTGAAACAGGGTAGGTGTGGTCTGAGGTACATTAGCCATGAAGAGTGCAGGAGGCTGTGAGCCTGTAAAGGCTAGGGAAGTGTCCGATTTTGAAAGACAGGTATTTGCCAAGAAAGGCAGGAGCTCCTCCTGAGATGGAGAATGTAAACTCCCCTCCCTCCAAATTATTATAATTTTGGAATTAAGGGGCTCTCAGGCAAAGGTATGGGGGTAGGAATAACAGGTACATGCTGGACACTCAGTAGAAGTCCAACAACTGATAAGATGAAATTATAATATCATTTGGGAGACAAGAAATGTGTATAAGGAAAAAATTTATTCAATTGTGATACAGTTTAACGAGTGTAAATGCATTAGTGTTGTATATGTATATGGTACTTGATTTTCAGTGTGAGTATTGCTGTGTGTCATCCTCCCTTAAATTTAAACATTTGAGCAGTCAATCTGACTGTGAATAGCCTTTGGGGGCTAGGCATATCTATCTGAATCAAGTAAATTGGGATCAGAAGCATAATCTGGAGTAATCGAAAGTAGCTAATTAATGAACATTCACATGCTGGCATACTAGAAGCTCTGGAAGCAGCAGCTAGTGTGCTTTGGCATTAGGCATCACAGTTCTGAGCCACTGTTGGGATGAACTGAGGGAATCCCTTTTACTCTCTGGGGTTGACCCTTGCTTATGTAACAGTGTCCACTGAGAGTAATGACACCCACTTGAAACTGTAGCATTCATAAATATTTGCCCATTGCAATTCACATGCAACCAAGAAGGACGAAATTAAATTACAAGGAATATTATTAATTAAATGTAAGGGAAATATTTTTGTGTACCTTATTTAGGGAAGCAAACTGTAAAAAATCCAGCACATAGGACATTGAGGCATCTTTTCATCTATTAAAACAAGCCTCTGAAAAGCATGGAAGACTGGTTTCCTACAAACTGTTAATCATATACAAATTAAAAGAATGTATTGAAAAATATTTTTTAAAAACCATTAATAGATATTAAAGAAAAAGAAAATTTTGGAAAAATTCAAGAAAAATATAACTTTCCAGAATTCAAGCAAGCTGCATTACACTGAGAACCATATAGGAATCTGTACATATTCCTTGGGAACATGTGTTTTTCATCATGATTATATTCATGAGGAGAGCAAGGTTCGTCTATATTTGCACCAAATTATTAGATCTGTTGTTACTGATGTGGTGAGAAAAAGGTGAGGAAGCAAATATTCAGGGTATAAGTCTGACAGCAAAGCAAGAAAAATATTTTCCTAATTAGCTTACTGTACCTAATAGATATGAAGCTAGACTTATATGGGTCAGAGTCAAAAAAATTTATGTATGACAAAAAACACTGTAGATTCTGCATAAAGATGAAAAACCTGAAATTGATAACAATATGGCTGCATCCATCTCACAATACGAAAGGAAGATCTGTAATATGAGCTAAAGATATTACTAGCCTATGTTGGAAGAAAAATCTATTCAGAGAATTATCTAAAAGTTTACCCTGTACGTTTATGTGTGCTGTGTGCTGCGTGGGCAGAGCAGACAATCATATAAGAAAATGAGTCATTTATCTACAGATCCTAAAATGGAACTTTTATGAATTGCCTTTATAATGTACTGAAATGTTGTTTGTAATCCACATCAAGTGTTTGTGACCTGGGGCTGAATCTACATGATCCTTCTAATAGCTGATGAGGAAATTGGTAGAGGCAAACACTATGCAGAGAAGCTTGGAATTATCTTTTCAGGCTTTAATAACAGGAAGCCTCTCACAAGTGTCAGCTCACATGATATAGTGAATTCTGTGGTTTTGCTTCATGTGAAAGAAGAGGGAAAAGAGCTACACTGAATAAATGGCTAACTGCTATAACTCATTAAAATAATACCTTTACATTCTAAACTGAAAGAATTAATTGATCCTAAGGGAAACTAAGTTTTGTTAATCAAAGCAGGAGTTATGTCAGCCAGAGAAATGGGCTTGGATATTTTTGAGGACTTTATTTTCAGTGACTTGCAATTCCTGTCATATAACTGGTTTGCTCTCACAGTAATATATATAATATTAGAATATTAATTTTTTAAAATAAATGCTTGTTATTTTACAAAAAAAAAAAAAATTGAGTTCTGTGAACCTGGTTAGGAAAATTCATTCAATTTCATTTTATCCAGTAATATGTTCACACTTAGTAACTTCTGAAAAACTGATTTATCAGTCTACATTATTTCTATCAATGTTATAATTCACAAAAAACCCATGTTCTTTAGCTTGGAAGCTCAAGAACTTTCCCATGAAATACCTCAAAATGCTTTTAGTGTATCTTCTTGCTTTTAATGGAGGAAGAGTGAAGTCATAAATCAAAAATTTTATGGGTATGAAAGAGAACATTTATTTTCTTAGAAATCTACTGCAGAATTAAATGCATGCGTCTGTTAAGTAGGATGTCACATAACCCATATAAATCTGAATTTATCCAAAAGAGAACCAGAGTTTTCACTTCTTTGCCTGGCAGAAGTACTCCTAGCCACCAGTATAATTAGATACATGCAAATATATAGCAAGTATTATTGATTTGAATTAGAATCGACATTTATAATCAAAAACAGAGTAAGGCATGGTGGATGAGCTACTTGACTGACATTGTGGGAAAGGCTGTTTTAAAGAGGCCAAAAGTAAAAAGATCACAGAATGTTGAGAGAGATAGAGGTTGATGATACAGTGGGTTGTCTTGTTCAGCCTTCCTGCTTGAGTAGGGTCTTCCTAGATCTCATGGAACAGAATTGCATCCAGGCAGTTCCTGACTATCTAAAATAGAAGTAATAGGACTAGTGAAATTCTCCCTGGTTTCATGTGAAGTTGAAACATTGTTCAGTTGAATTGCAATGTGAAAATTACTCTGGAAAGTGGAAATAGTTCAGAAAATATATCCAAGTTAAAAGATTAGGATAACTGAAAGAACTGTTTTCTCTATTACCATAAATATTATTCAGAACATCTCAGTTTGACCCTAGGGATTTACCTAATAAGTTCTGTCCTTATATAATAAAAAACCAAATAGTTTCCCTGGGCAATAAAAACCCATGTTATTTTACTTGATTTACAAAGCACTTTGTTGCTTATGGCACTAAATCCCACTCTCATTTTGAGGTAAAATTCTTACTGAATTCTACCGAAAACATATTTTTATTTGCAGTTACAACCTCTGGCAGAGAAACTGCTTTCCTTATTTTTTTCCCCATGACAATTAAAGACATAATACTATCACATTTTGTTGGGTGTTGGGGTTTGTTCCCTTTCTTTTTTCTCTTTGTGGAATTTTCCCCATTGTGATGCTAAGAAAACTTGGGCTACACACTAGCTCATGATGGCTAGTGACAAAAGAGAAGGTGGGGGGATGGGGTAGCTGGCAGGTTCTGACTCACTCACTGGTGGGGTTGGAGGGAATGTCTGGGTCTGCTTACTTCCACCCCCTGCCCCACCATCCCAACACCAGGAGCCCACACAGTGAGCAGGGAGTCCTTCCTCCATCCCTTCTCCCACTTGGGACGCTGCTGGCAATGTCCCAGCCCTCTGCAGCTGCACAGGACCTGCCCTGTCCCACCACCAGTAGCGACTGCAAGGAGAGGGTGTCTGCGGCTGGAACTGACTTACTGTTCTGTTTTGTTGTTAATTTTCATAGCTGTTGTTGGTTTTGCTTGTCTGGTTAGATATATTAGTAAAGAGCTGTTATTCCTACCCCCATATCTTTGCCTGAGAGTCTCTGATTCCAAAATTATAATAATCAGGAGGGAGCAGAGGGTCTACATTCTCCATCTTGGGAGGAGCTCCTGCTTTTCTTGGCAAATACCTGTCTTTCAAACTGAGGGTCCGTTCCATAATAAAATTTCTTTCCATTCTCTACTAGTGAGAGCTCTAGTAAAATAAAAAACAAACCCAAAAAAACCCCCACACTGCAAAATAAGATCTACAGTTAATTAAAAAACACCCAATCCCCCAAAAACAATAGGTTCCATTTTCTTTGGATTTGACTTGATGCATTAAGCTCTTTAAATTATTTAATTTTGGTGGCATCTGTAATGATATGGCCCCTCTGAAACTACAAGAGATGCATAATACAAATATCAACCAGGGGAAAAAAAGGTAAGTCTCAAAGTTTTGTGGTGATCTACTCATGACAATTGTCTCATGACTATATAGAATCAAGATAAATGAACCATCTTCTGGAAATCCTACATAAGATGGTAAATTGTGAGTACTTGAGTACTTATTTTTGGAGGATTTAGCAGAAACATGGAGAAGCTGCAGAGTATACAACAGTCATATCCACCAAGTCATGAATGTAGCTGACGTATGTGACCCCATTGCAAGAAGTACAGAGGTGCTTCCTAAAGAAACAGAGAGGCTGTCAAGTCTGTCACCATTTCTTATCCCTTGCCTCTTTCAGTAAAGTAAGATTAAATAGTTTAAAACAGAAGGATACACAGGTTGCATCGTAAAGAACAGAAACAGAGTTAAACTGGGAGCACTGTTGTAAAAAGTCAGTACAGGCGGATTTTAATAACTTTAACTCACAGAAAAATTATCTCTTTTTGTGCATTTTTGACTGCCTGACATAACTTGGCTGGTTTTGAGAACAGTGTTTTTAGAATCATGGTGAGAGGAAAATTGTGGTGAGAGGAGAATCTATTATACATACTATCATTTGCAAATATATTTTTCTATCATGTAGAATAATTTAAACTATGTACATCAGCATTATCAAATCCTGAATAGATCACCACTATTTTTGTTAAGGGTAAAGGAAGTAAGACTTTCCCTTGGTCAAAGAGGATTAGGTTAGAGAATGCCTGGGAAAACAAGATCCATAAGCCAATGGGCTCTGATTCTCAGCACCTATGAGTACTGAGAATGCTACTGAAACAATAACTAGACAACTCACATCATCTTTGAAAGATTGTGGCCATCAGAAAAGCTGCCTGAGGACTGGATAGAAGCAAATGCCAATTCTGTCTTTAACAAGGAGAAGGAGAAAGACTCAGGGAACAGTCATCCTCACTTCAATCCCTGGCAAGGTGATGGAGTGCCTCCTTCTGGAGGCCATCTCATCCATGCAGATGACAGGAAGGTGATCAGAAGTGGTCAGCATGGATCCACTGAAGGTAAGTCATGCTCAAGCAACCTGATTGCCTTCTACAATGAGACAACCACCTGGATGGATGAGAGGAGTGCAGTGGATATTGTCTTCCTCATCTTTAGCATGGCTTTTGGCACTGTCTCTCACGACCTCCTAATAGACAAACTCAGGAAGTATGGACTGGATGAGTGAACAGTGAGCAGTGAGGTGGATTGAGAATTGGCTGAATGGCAATTCCAGAAGATTCTAGTAAGTGGCACAGGGTCTGGTTGGAGGCATGTCAATAGTGGTGGTGTTCCCCAAGAGTCAACTCCTGTCCCAGTATTGTTTAACTTATGCATCAATAACTTGGATGAAGGGGCCTCCTCAGCCTGTTTGCTGATGACACAAAGTGGGAGAAGCTGCCAATACCCAGGAGAGCTGTGTAGCCTTCAGAAGGATCTCAACAGGTTGGAGAGATGGCCAGAGAAGAACTAGCTAAATTTTATCAAAGGCAAGTGCAGAGTCCTGCACCTGGGGAAGGACAACTCCAGCATAGACCAGGGATTGACCTGCTGGAAATCAGCTCTGCAGAGAAGGAACTGGGAGTCCTGGTGTACAACAAGCTGTCCATGAGCCAGCAGTGCCCTGGGGACCATGAAGGACAACAGTATTCTGGGGTGCTTTAGGAAGAGCTTTGGCAGCAGGTAGAGGGAGGTGATCCTGCAGCTCTGCTCAGTCCTGGTGAGGCACATCTGGAGTGCTGTGTTTGGCTCTGGGCTTCTTAGTACAAAAGACATGGAACTCCCAAAGCGGGTTCAGCAAAGGTCTACAAATTTAGATTAAGGGATTGGAGCATCTCTTTTGGAAGGAAACACTGAGAAAGTTGGGCCATTAAGCCTCCAGAAGAGATGACTTAGAGGGGAACTTACCAATGTCTAAAAGTATTTGAAGGTCAGAGGATGGAGCAGGCTGTATTTGGTGGTGCCCGGCAGTAGGACTAGAGGCCGTGGGCAGAAACTGATGGACAGGAAGTTCCACCTGACCATGGAGAACTTTAATTTGCAGTGTCAGAGAACTGGGACAGAGAGGGTGTGTAGTCTTCCTCACTGGAGATATTCCAGAACCTGAACTCAGTCATGTGCGGTGTCTTCTAGGAAGACCCTATTTCAGCAGGGAGGTGTGAACCCTTCCAACCTTACCTGTTCTGTGACTGCAATTCTATTTTGATGAAGGAAATATATGAAACTGAATAGCTCCTAATACTGATCCATCTGAAAGAAATGTTTTCCAAAAAATAGCCACAAAATCAAATCTTTTATCTTTTATTCAATTTAGCTAGAAACTTATACTAAATTAAAAACCAAAAAACTATTTATTCAATCTGAAATTGCAAATCAGTAAAATCCTGTGTGCTTCAGTGAAACAAATGCAATAGTTACAGTGTAAATGACAGTAGTCTTGACTTGTATTCCAGAGTACAAAATTGCGTGTACCAAAATTGTAATAAATTTCACTGATTTGCCTATTTAAGCTTTGCTATAGGCTTCTGATTTAAGGATCTGGAGAACAAAAGAAGAAATTTAATATTCATACCACGTTTGAATGAAATATGCTGACAACATAAAGATGTCCCATTTCATATTTTTCTTTATATCTTTCAGATTTTTAAAGTTTCCTGGTTAGAGATGGGAAGAAGAAATAAAATAAATCACTAGGACCATTTTTTTTATTTCAAGGTATCAAGCTTGAAAGTGAAAATTTGGAGTTAATTAAAAATTTAGTTTAATTGGGTGGGTTTTAAGCATTATTAGGGAGAGAAAAGTATGGTGTTTTTCTAATTAAGACCACAAGGACATCAGCTGGTTCTCTTTGTTCTCACCTCCTCAGAATTAGACTGTGTAAATATTAGTTCCATGTTAGGACAACAGAAGATTTCTCTTAGTTTTCTGTGTCCCGGCAGAATGCCACCTGCTATGTTGTATATTTGAAAATGTATTACTTTTCTGCTAAAAGAGAGGAATTTTCATTTGCCATTTTGACATCATCAGGATATGGAGACTGCCCTGTCAAACATTTTAGAGTCCATTAGGAAAAAACTATTAAGAGAAATGTAGCACAGCAGGACTTTATTCTAGGTTTTCTAAAAAGAAGTTATTTAGATTTTTTTGTTTGTTTGTTTAAATTGGATATTTCTAGGGACTTAAATGGTGCCGAAGATTATTTCATACAAGCCAAATGACTTTCATAATCACAGTTTGTCACAGACAAATGAATTCTTCTGGTTACTATGAGCAGAACGAAAATTGTAAATTAAATAAGAAGTAAGTTGTTTTTGAAGTTCTCACAATATGAATTTCAAGTAATGGAGAAAACTGTTTTTAATAAACATAAAATTTTAATAACAAACTAGTTTTATAGACTAGTTTTATAGACTTGTTGCTGAATAAAATGCTGTTCTCATGAAATTCACTTGCTGTCAGAAATTCTCAGAAGAACTGATCTTCCTGAAGGGATGCCAGCAGGAATCCTCTGGTGTTTTGCATTTTATCTGCGAGTAGATCTTATTCTTCAAACATGAATGAAAATATAAAATCATAATGAGAAATGCTTATTCCCAGTCTTTACTGTACAATAAGCATCTTTACAAAATGGGAATACTTCTACATACAATGTAGATATATCCTGAAGTTCTCATAAGTCATTAAAAATTAAACACAAATAGTATGGGGAAGAAATGCAGCACCAAAACTGCTCCTACCTACTCACTATTCGGAACAGGTCCCTCTCAATCCCACCATCATGTGGGTTCACATTGTTGGGGGCAGAAAACCAATTGTTGAGTGTAATCTGTTTTGTAAAAGGGAGAAAATCCTCTGCCCAGGGATGATGGACATCGGAGCAGATGTCACCATTATTGCAAAGATTGTACATGTTTTTGTTGGGAGTAGGGATTTGTTTCCCTTTTCTCTTTGTGGAATTCTTTCCATTGTGATGCTAAGAACTTGCTGGCTACGCTCTAGCACGGATGGGGGCGGGCAGCTGAAGGAGGTGGGGGTAGCAGCTCTTTCTCTGGCTCTCACTCACCTGGCTCGGAGGAGAAGGGTCGCTGGAAATGCCCCGCTCTGCCACATGGTCCCCGGGAGCCGCTTTCCTTGCTTGGGGCACCCGCAACCCCTGACCGGGACCACCTCCCACCTCCACCTCCCCCTCCCCGCATCCTGTTGGAGCACCGGGACCGACACTGCCCCAAGACCCGTGAGCAGCGTCTCTCCTCCACCTTCCCCTCGGTTCAGAGCCGCCATCGCCCCCGGAGCCCCCGCAGCCAGGCGGGATCACCGGGAGCTGCCGGCGCTGCTCGCCAGCTGGGACGGGGCTGCACCGCAGGGGAAGGTGGTGTGGGAGCTGCCACTGGTTCCTGCTCTGTTACTGCTAACTTCTTAGCTGGTGCTGTTTTGTTTGCCTTGTTATATATATATATATATATATATATATATATATATATATATTTATATACCAGTAAAGAACTGTTATTCCTCACCCCATATCTCTGCCTGAGAGTCCCTGATTCCAAAATTATAGTAATCAGAAGGGAGGGGGAGTCTGCATTCTCCATCTCAGGAAGGAGCTCCTGCCTTTCTTGGCAAACACCTGTCTTTCAAACCAGAACAGTTTTCTAAAGGATAAAATTAATACAAATCAACATGTCTTCTAATTTGTGTTTTGCTAATTCTTCACACAACTGCAACATCAATTATAGTTGTAATGGGATTGCACTTGACTGCATACAGTAAAACAATCTTGCAACTGGTGCACATCTGTTGACTTCGGGGGAGCTACTGTATTATGTCTCAGCAAAAGATATTTGCAAGTTGCATATATTACGAATCAATGCAAAGTATTTAAATTAAAAAGTAACAAATGTTAGTAATTTATGAATTATTAACACTTCTTTATCTATTTGTCTGTAGGATGGAGGCACCTGATTCTCAAATACATGTTCATAGCTCTTAAGAAAGCAATTGTGCTGTTTGGAAATACAAGAAAGGTCTTGGAAATAATTTGTTTTATCAAAATAATTTTATGTCTGTCCAGAACAGTTTGTTTAACTTTCATTTCATGCTTAATAAGTCTGCAGAATGAAATTCTTTTATGCTAAAATGTTTGCTTTCCAAGTCTCTTCATCAGAATAATTAAAATAATAGTGTGATCATTTTCATTTTATAGTTTTTCATCCTGGACGACCTCGAAGAATATCTCATTTTTTTTGGCTGTAGCATATTGAACATAAAGTGAATAGAATATTTTATCAGTAATAGTTTATAATCTTCAAATAATGTTATTTCCTTGATCTTATCCTCAGAGATTTAACTGAAAAATAGTAATAGCAAGCAAATAGTGTCCCAAACTAATGAAATTTTAGAAATGTGAGTTGAATAGATTTGTTTTATGTAGTACAATATCACTATTGGTCTTTCCGTATACTACTGACAACGTGAAGACAGAGATCACAATTGCTTGACTCATAACACTTGTGTCATCTCTGCTGCTGCACACAAAACATTGCTTGAAAATTCGTGGTCACGAAACATGTTGGTTGCTTTGCCTCATATCTGCATGCCTTAATTAGGATCTTCAGACACATGGTTATCACAGTGGACTGGTGGGAGGAAGAAAAAAACCTTACTATGCTATTGGAGAATTGCCTAATTGTAATAGAGAGCTGTATGAGTGAAGCTACTGCTTTTGAAAATCAATGAAGATGAGAAAAACAAGAGAATCACAAGTGCTTTTTCAGTGCTCTGTATTTGAAAGTGTGTTAAGATCTCTCTGTCTTACGTTTCTAGTTTGTTCCAAACTGTTTTTTTCCAAAGGAGGCAAGTGTCTGTTTACAATTTTCTGGAAAACATGTCCCTAACACACAGCTTCCTTTCTTTTGTGCATTTGTGCTTATCTTTCTGAAGTCTTCAGACAGTTTTGCTCTGTAAAATGAAAGGAGCTATTGGTGACACTTCTGGTTATAAATATTCTCTCCCTCCCCATTTTTGCTTTTAAGGATTGCTTTGTTCAAGACAGCTGGATGAAACTGGATGAAATTCATTGTACCTTCAGAGACTGACCCTTTTTCAGAATGTCTTCTCTCTTGGAAAAGAAAGATATCTTTTATGCATAAGTCAGGAGACAAGTGTTCGCGTATCTCTTCTCACCTCTTATGTATGATCATGAACTTTCCAATGACTCTTTTTTGTGACCTTTATTTCTGGGGTGATGTTTTCTCCTTTTCACATATAGGTATCCTTACTCTGTTTTCATAAACAGTGAAGTCAAATAAAAAAATAATACTCTCCTCAACTTCCTAAGCAAAGGAAAAGTCATCTTGGTTGTGATTTCTTCCTCCAGCAGAAAGTAGAAATAACAAGTTCTGACTGAGGAATATTAAAAGATTCAGTTTCAGGCCACATGATTTTCTAGGACTTTTCTGAATATGACTTTGGCACCTGTGTTTTCTTAGCCAGAGGAGTTTTGCTCCAGCTTTACATAATTGGCATCCTTGAGTTGTTCCTTATTTACAAAGGTGCAAGATAGGCTGTGTGGTCCTCAAGAATTTACCCATCTTTTTTTTTCCTGTTTCTTTTTCTTTTCATGTTTTTGACATGAAGCATAACCCTGAAAAACCCAGTTTTATTTATGATTGGCATAGAGTTTTTAGCAAATTATTCCAAATTAATTCAGTGAAATCATTAAAATTATTCAAATTCACATTAGAATATTTCCAAAGCAAAAAGGACCAACAAAATCCTCAGGAAATATTCTCTGCTTTTTCTCAACAGATTTACTTCTTAAATTCTTGCCTTTTCAGTTTAGTCTCAAACCTGCAGGGAGTCCATCACATATATTCTTAATTTTCATTTTAAATATGGAAATATACAAACATTTGGTTTGGTTGCATGACCTTTGAATTATTTTAAAGTTGCAAAATATACAATATTTTATATCAAGGACATTAAATTATTGCTGTTGCAATATTGCTGTTTTCTCCTTTGTATTTAACTATGTTTTAATTTTCTTAATTTTTTGAGACAACAAGTAGATAAAGCAAAGTGAGTTATCCTATGGATCCCTTTATTACTGTGTCTGGGTCTGCCTTGACAAAGACGGAAAGAAAAAACATGAAGGTAAAGTTAAGCATATCTTGTTTTAATGTAATTATGAACAACAATGATATAGTTCTACTGTGGCACTTCTGGCAGGTCACAGCAGTACTAAGTAATGAAGCAGAGAATGATGTGAGCAAGCAAGAGTATAATGAAAGAAGCATGTAAAGAGGATAAGGGAAATGATCGCACAAAATCAAAATTAAGTTCCTTCTTTAACTTCTGTAAAGTGAAATCCCCATGGTGGGTGTCTGGCAGAGCACTAGCTTTTGCTATTCTCTTTCATCAAAAACTCTAAGGGGAGAGAAATTCACTCCTTTATGTTTTGAGGGTTGATTCCAAGCCTTTGCATTTATTAATTTATTTGTTTTCTAAGTCAGTTCATTCATGATATTCTTATACAGTATAATAAACTGCAGCAGGGAATTCTGGCTGTTCAGTTTTTTTTCTTTTCACAGCATTAATAAGCAGTGCATTTAGCAGCAGCACAGCTTCTTTTCTGCAGTCCAGGTTCTTGCTGCTGTTAAGTGTAAATTGGCAGTAAGCGTGCCTGAATTTGCTGAAAAAAATAAACAAATCTGATAGCATGTTCTGGCTCTGCAGCCTCATATTTGTTTAGAATTTGTTCAACTATTGCTTTCAAAAGGAACTTGAGTATCAGAGCTGTTTATACAGCGATTTTTAGTGATCCATTGGCAATATATGAATTCTGCCATTTGCTTCACTTGCTACCTGCTTCAGTCCAAATTATTTCACAGAGGCATCTGCTCCTCCAGCGCCTTACCCAATTCCTCTGTGAGATGTAATGTATGCTTGCAAAGGTAAACTTTTCACACTCTGTCAGCAAAGCTCCTTATCCCATATTACTACAGGAGACAGAGAAGGGTGATGTTAAGATGATTATCTGAGTCCTAGAGAATTTGTGTCTGGGTGTGAGATAAACTGACAAAAGGAATTTTAGAAAATGCACTTGCACAACTCTTCATATCTCATCTGAGAGTCATACAACACAGAAATGATAATCCTTTGAACACAGATTAATTTCTTCTTTCTCCTATGAGGGACTTGTCAGCTGTAGAAGCAAAGATGCATCGTAGCTCTGTTAATGGTGGGGAACAGAATAATTTGGGACTGAGCAGAATAAAGCTAAAAGAATCACTGTTGGGTGGTTTGTTGATTTTTGGGGGGAGATTTATTCGTTACGGCTACTGGCCTTTTTTTTTAGTTTGGGGTTTTTTTAACTTCTTATTGGACCAGGTGCTGAGGTGGGTGCACTTGGGAGGAATAAACAGGGTAAAATATAGAGCTCTAGATTTTAACTAATAGCTTTTACCTCTGTGAAAATTTTTGCAACTTTTTACAGTTGTGTTTGTGTGTGTCTGTGTGAGTGTGGAACGGACCAATCGGAATTGCCTCAGTTTCTGGTCTTTAAAATAGGGATTGTCCTTTAAAAGGCATTGGGAGTTAAGCTTTGTTAGTGGTTGTGAAGTTATGAAAGTATGGAAAGAAAGACTTACTTTTTTTTGTTTCCCTTTTTGAAAGAAAGTTACAAATGCAAATTCAATAGTTCCACAGTTAGTTGGAACCACAGAAAAATAGGACTGAAAGCAGCCATAAGAGAGAATTTTGGATATCTGGACCACTCATATGCATAATATTTTGCACTACTTTATTGATTTGATAATTAATGTGTTTGCAGAAGATAAGGTTTTTTGACACTCCAGGACCTCTGAGTGCTCTTTTGCAATTTGATCAGGGCAAATTGAATAAGCATGGTGCTTTGATTGCATAATTACAGTGTCCAGAACTTAAGCCACACTTTCCACTGGAATTTTCCAGTGAGAAATATAGGAGCCCCTAACAGTGAAAGATTGACAAATGTTGGTAATGTTTGATGTGTAGAAATTCAGTATGGTCAATACAATTGCTGGTATGATGAAGAGAACCTGAAACCATTCAGAGCTAATTTAGAGAGAAAGTCTCTCCAGAATGTTCCCAAGTTGACATACCCAGTAGCCTATACCAGAGAGAAATGAAAAGTTCAGAAAGGGAGTCAATATACAATAACATCTTTAATTTCCCAATCACCTTCTCCCAAAGAAGGAAAGAATAAAATTAAAAGGAAGAGCACTGAAAATCTGATCAGTGAAAAGTGAAAGATTTTGTTGTTCTCTTTTTTTTTTTCTTTTTTTTCTTTTAGTATATGGTTGGAGTATTGCATTCAATGATGGCTTGGGCTCTGCAAGAGAGGGAGATATATCAACATGAGCCTGGAGCAGACAGAGATGAAGTAAGTTTTAAGCACAGGTCTTCAGAGGTAAAAAGGTAATGAATTAAAAATTGCTGCTTTCTGTCTTCCTGTTCTGACTTGTTAATTGCAGAGTTATGCATGACCTATACTTCAAGTGAAGCATGCAGAAGGAAAGTGATTTTGTAAAGTAGCTGACAATTAAAAATGACACTAAAAATAACCTAGTCCTTCTACAATATAATATCTTCAAGTGGTGGGACATGATATTGTATGAAAATTGCTGTTCTAACTCACATTGCTGTCTGTTCTCATAACAACTGACTTTATTAATACCTTTTCTCCCAACTGGTAAAAAATGAGGAGAAAGAAGAGAAGCCACACACTTTTTTGCAGTACAAAAATGGGGAAAGTGGGTTTGGTGATTCCAGATGCCATCTGTTCCATAACTTGAGGAGATCTTTGACCAGAAATATGGGTACAAGCAGTTTCTTTACAGTCTATCAATTTTTGTCTGGGTGTGCACCCAGTGTGTGCTAACCTGACCTTGCTTCCACCAGGCTTCAAGCTAGAACTATGCTGTTCACTCTGCTTACTTCTTGGCAAAATGCTTTTGTAGCCTAAACAGGCTGATAAAGGCAACTTTAAGACTTTACAGAACAGTACAGTAATTTTCAAGGTGTTTTCTTTCTGAAGCTGTGTGTAGTTGATATTCCTTACAAGAAAATCTTCTGCAATAGGTTCTGGGAAAGAGCAGTAGTAATCAAAAAGGCTTCTGACTTAATTTGCAACCAGAGATGAAACTGGGATGGAGACCTTATTCATATTTATAAATATGTTGGTGGTTTGAGATACAGATATGGGAGGAAGTTGCATGGAAATATGTCTAGGATGGACAATTAATAAATAAATAAATTAATTTATTAATTATTAAATGCAATGTTTTTGAAAGGCTGTAAGACGAGGTTGTTGGCATTTATTCATTTTTTAAAACAACACCCACAGCTGATTTCTTAATTTCCACTCCATCAGTTTTCTTTCTCTCTTCCTTCCACCCCAATTCCTTTTTCTTCTTTCTTTTCTGCCACTAAAACTTGCCAATTCAAATATTGTGGTCAGAGCTTCTTTGCTTAAATAAAGGATTACATGTGCAATGTTGTCATTTAGATATTTCAGTGGGAAAACTGATAATAAAATCAGTCCTGCATATCACTAAACTAATTTTATTTGAATTGAATAATGAAAGCTTCCAACTTTGTCTACATAACTTATTTTTCTACATGTGGACATGTGAAACATCATGGCATATCCTGGCACAAACACAGGTATTTGTCTGTAGACAAGAAGCAGTATTTGTTGGTAAGACATAAAACATGAAGAAATGGACTAGTATTTGTTCTACTGTATAAATTTAAATTATGTTGTCCTAACATGTTTTTGTTATAGGTAAAGCTTTAACAGTAGGTTAAGTGCTCATTTCACATGAAATAGCATGGAGTTTTATGATTATCATCACTGGTTTCTGCATGTTGTATTGAAACTAAATCACATGGCTTAAACATTAATTTCTAATTTATTTTGTGAGGGTTTTCAAGTTGCCATTACTTGATCTTTAGAAAACTAAAGTACATTTTTTAATAATTCTGTGTCCAATTCCCTGTTCTAAAATAACCCAATTCCCTAAATATATAATAAAAATATTATTTCAGGAGTTTTTGAAACAGTGGTTCAGATTCTAGAGAGCCATTCACCAGCTTATACCTTCAGAAAGCATGAAGAGCCATTTAATAATCCATTTGGCAACATATTAACAATTGTCTGGGTTTTTAATTAAATGATGATACTAATAAAGTATGGTAATGTATTATCAGAGAAGGAGCTCCATAGGTGTGAATAAAATTATTTTAGATTCCAAAGCTTTGGGACAATGCACATTCATTCTTCTTCTGCTGTTTTCATTTAGAAGACAAGGGAGTAAAAACATGAGCAAATACGACCTCACACAATTAAGGCAGCAGTATATTAGCAAAAGTGTGAATTTAGTGAGTAAAGTTAGAGTAAATTTTGAACAATGCTAAATTTTTTGAAGTATCCAGAATAGGTATATCTGAAGAATCATCCAGATAATGGAGATCTTCTGGTCAATCAAATGAAATAAGTTGTCGAGGAGATAGATATAGATAGATATGGATATAGATATAGATATATAGATATAGATATAGATATAGATATAGATATAGATATAGATATAGATATAGATATAGATATAGATATAGATATAGATATAGATATGTATGCATACAGGATTCATGTTTTGGTTTTTTCTTTTTATTATGGAAAGAGCAAAGGTATTTCTTCACCTGTATCCAAACCAAACACATATTTGATTATGAACTTTTAATTCCCTTTCCTATAACCTGATAATTCAGCAGTACAGGTAAAGGGAGATTATTTTAAAAATCTTAATAAATGTGAGGCCTGGTGACTTGCCTGACCTCGGATCATATCTAATGATAAGTTGTATGATAATTCTGGGATTTTTATGATCTGGTTGCAAAGAAGTTTGCAATATGGGTTCTCAGCTCTTGCTTTGTGGTGATTCCTACTTACATCCTCTCTTCTCTATAAATTGGGAAGATTGAAAGTGAGGAAGGTAAGAAGTTTTTTGGGTTCTGAAAATAGATTCCCTACCTGACTTAAATTTACCCAAGTTAACTTGGTGCTTTCAATTAAATTTACTTAAATATTTAAATCTTCTTATATTTACTTAAATTAATATTGAAAAAGTGTTGTGGCATGTTGTGGCTGTTTTGTGTCTCTGAATATTGCGATCAGATAGGACAGGATTGATAGGAATAATTTTCCATGTATTTTGAAGCTTGGAAAATAAAACTCAGGTTGCTCCACAGGATGTATGGGCAATCAATGGAACTTTATTGAGAAAATAAAGAGACCCAAGAAGAGACCCGAACCTTTGCGGAGATAGATTTCTACTTCATTCTTTCTAGCTGAGGAGACTGAGTATCTAAATGTATGAGATTGTTAATTTAATCTGTTTTTGTAGATGATACCACACCCCCCCAAAAAAGGCCCCTGGGACCTAATCCCCTAAAACAAAGAAACCCTTCAGAGCAATGTCCCACCCTTTCCTTATCAAAACCTCTGTTATCTTTTAGGATTCCCATTGGTTTTTACAGTAGTTAAGTGATTGTTTTTTTCTTACTTAGAATTTTAAAGTAACTGGACATTTTTTTAACTTGTAGTTTTATTGGTTAAAAACTCAATCCTCTGAAAAGCTATGAAAACCCCTTGTTATACTATGTAACTGGATTTTGCATGTGGAAACCCTTCAGAGAAATAAATGATCTTTGGAACCTCTGCAGCAAGGTCCCGGAGTCTTTTCAGTCAGCTTTGCATCAAGGACCTTAAGGAGCTATCCGGACTTGTAGCAGTTTGCGGCTAGAAACGCCCCTCTAGCCTTCACAGTTACATATTTTAAAACATTTAACCTTGTTTCTTTATGAAGTCTACTAATCCTACAGACTTGTGCATTTACAGGTTTGCACATACTGTGAAATGCCATGTCAGGTATTAAGTTATCATCATCATCCATTTGCTAATAATAGATTTCTGCAAAGCTGTTCATAACCTTTAAAATATAATTCTGCTTAAAGTTTACTGTTAAATGTCTTCACATTATTCTCTTAAATAATTAATAAAAAGTGATAGATGTATATAATAATTTCTTCAGGAATTACAGAATTAAAACAGATGAGCTGCTGAAGAAAAAAGAGCCTGCAGCTCTTAACATGCTCCTGGAACTACTGTGGGACAGCTGTAAATTTCCACTGATTGATGCTGTGAGTTCATTTGGGTTTTGGGGGGGGGGGGGGTGTTGGTGTGAGGTTTTTTTTTCATTTGGTCATTTGTTTGTTTGGGGGTTTTTTGTTTGGTTTTGTTTTGTTTGTTTTTATCCTGCAAATCCCTGTAATTTTGTCACAAGGTCATGACTCCCAATATGTGTCATGTCTTCAACAATCAATGAAGATCAGTCCAAAGATTTAAGAACACACTCTGCAAAATGGTTTCCTAGTTAACTCAATGTGGAGTTCATATTTGCTGGTGATCTCAAATATGAAAGATCTTTCTACATCTTTTTTTTTTTTTTTTTTTTTTTTTTTTTTTTGTGGTCCTTGAGGTGTGTTACATCTTATTTGCAAAATTAAAATATGTCTAGGCTGGTGTATACATATATATATGTACACATATATATACACACATATATACACACACACACACACACATATATATATATCCTTTATGTATCCTTTCTTGTTTGGAAGTAGGAGTGATAAAATTAACTTGGGGAACTTCCGGTAAAAGCTTTGCAAGATTTCAAAGATTTGAATTTTCTTTGCTGGGCTTGGCTTTATGCTGTCTCAAAATCTTGGAGAGGTACTATCTAAAAGGCAGGTAAGCTCTTAGTCATTTATGATTTCTCTCACACAATAAAAATATATGGCAGTTGATTATCTTCTCTTTGACCCTCATGTTAGAATGGAAGTTTGCATTTCTTTAAATGAAATACAAGAACATTTATTTTTAAGCTAAACCAGATACATTTCAGAGATACTTGAGTGGTTGAGAGAGAGGTAGAGGAAAAGGGGGTGAGCTGAATACCTCAGAAAGCTTCAATTTACTTAGAAAAATATGAACTGCCTTGGAAAAACACTAAATTTGCAGAGAAGTCTTTCAATAATATGCTGGGTTAGTTTCTGAGGTGATAGATAGTTCTCATATAGTTCATGTGGACTTAGGGACTCTTTTATGTTTGCAGAAAAATTACTCATGCCTGCATCAATATTAGGAAAGTTTTGTACTTCTTCTAGACAAGGAAAAGCTGATAACCTATATCCTGTGTCAGCCCTTTTGTACCATTTGAACTTGGAAGATTGTACTGCAATCCTATGCTTGAACTGTGTGACCAGCACTGTTAACTGTGTTAGGATTTCTTTAACCATTATAAACTCTCATGTATAATCCTACTAACTTTTTTTTTTTTTTTTTGAGAGGCACAGGAGAGGGAGACCACAAAGGCTGTTCCAGTGATGAAGAATCTGAATTTACTTTTCAAAATTTGCTGAACAACAAATACAGAAAAAGAAATAGTATGACTAAATCTTAGTTATTTTAAATCACATTACAACTCTTTGCCAATAATACATCATGTACGTGCCTAAGGAGTATAATATTCATGTGATAAATAAGTGTAATATACTCTAGGCATCAGTGAATGTAACAATGACATTCAAAAATTATATTGAATTTAAGAACCTAATCCTCTTTGTGTAGAAAAACTAACAGTTGTATGATATGTGTTAGTTGTAAATTTAGACGTGCACAAAGTACCAGTGTTCCAGACATAATTGCTGTATGTTCAACAGGAATGAAAAAATAAAAATACTATATTCAAAAAAGTGTTTAAGAGCTTCATGCCTTCCAGGTATCTGAAACTGAAAATAAACAGAGAGTGTTTTTGCAAAATGCATTGTCTCACATGCATGTATGTGTGTGCACACCCACTCTTCCCTCTCACTCATGTCTCAGCATTGTAGCTAATTCATGCTTTTGGTCCCATAGACCTTTATAGTTGTGACAGTGATAAAAGTTTATCAAATAACTCTTGACTTGAACTGCCAGAAAGCAAAAAGAGTGACTTTGGCTTCACCTTCTGGGGGAAAAAAATCCACCTCCTGAAACCCTTTCCAAACAAGGCTTTTTCTAAGCTGTCAAAAGCTTACTTGGGAAACAAATCAAAAAGAGAAAGTGAGAAGTAAAAAAAACATGTATTGAATACTTCTTTTTCGAAGGGGAGAATGCAGCTTTTTTTGAGTTTATAAGCTGCCTGTTACATTAGAAATCCCCTTGTGATATGTCACTACACTGTATTTAGGCAATTAAAGACAGTTATTTCAGTCTACTGCTTGGCAAATCGTCTGTAAAACAAATTTATAGGTTTAAGGATAAATATCAACTAATAAGCGCACTAGCAAGTAAAGAAGCTTACAATTGTGACTGTCTGTTCTGTAGAACCATAAACTGCAGGGGAAAATATATATTTCCCCAAATCTACACATTCCAGATGAGAATTCAAAATTGTCTCATTTCTAAGCCACACTCAAATCTCCAAGCACCCTGATAGGTGGAGATTTGAACATGATTCCAAACATTGCACCTAGGTTGTTTTTGATCTCTTTGGCTTTTGTTCAGTGGTTTTTAGCTTTTTTATTCCAACAATTAAGAAGCTGAAACTGCAGAAACATTTGCTGCCCAGCACTTAAAAACTAGCTTCTGGTCTCTCACTCAGACCACCTCCAATGCTGTATCTGTATTTGCCCATATTTGTTCCCCTTCACTTTTGACCCATTATACACGACAACTATAGAAAGTATTTTAATCCTTAGCCTGATTTCAGCAATAGTGATATTAAGGAAATGAGATGAAAGAACTTTTGAAACTAATTTTAAAGCCCTTAGACCTTTTAAGGGAATTTTAATAAAAACTATTTAAGTCTGTTTATACCTTGCTCCTATCCTAGAAGAATGTAGATGTTTTTCTTTAATGGCCAGGAATATGAACTGTAAAAGATGAGAAAATCTAAGTCTTAGGGATAGATGCTTGAAAATGTATACTTATGAGAATATTTAAAACAAACAGATGAAAGCTTCACTGCAAGAAACACTTGGAATTATGAGATTGCAGTCAACACAGTAAAACATCTATGTGTGTGTGCATGAACAAACACACTTTAAGTCATTGTGGAAGAGATGAGTCTCACTTCAGTGTAAAGACCTGGAAATTAGAAAACTAAACCCTGTCATAATCCAAAACATGTCTCTTAGGCTAGATATCAGGTCAGTGAGGAACAGATAGGGAGCATCTTTGAAAGGCAGAGGTTACATTACTAGGAATGTAGACATACAGGAATTGCTATTGTAAATTAGGTGGATTCCTAAATAAGTGTAGTTTCTGTAAATCATAGCAGTGAATGCCCAGTGCTTTAGCAGAGGTATATGTACTAAGGAAAGCTGTGTTTGAAGCATGAAGGCTGATCTTTTCATGTTTTTATTCTTACAAGAAAGGGCACATTCCTTCTTACCATTAACTTAATGTCAAGATTTCCTCCACACCTCAGCTGATTTATAGAGGGTGAAGGAATGACAAATAGAGTTTCTGTAGTTTCTGCAGTTTCTGATTACTGAAGAATGACCTCTGTGTTTGTGTTCTTTCTTTGCTTCTTACCTGGCACACAGAAACTGACCTAAAGATGTGCATTTATGCTCACTAAAAAAGAATCTTTAACATAGGACAGTAGCTGGAGTTTTAGAAGTGTTCCCAAGACATTAGAGACAGGGTATCTTGGAAATCTTGGACTAGTTTTTTAATTTGTCTGGGCTTCAGTATTCTATTTTAAAACTGAAGATAGTGTCACTGACTCAGAATACTTGGACAAATAATCTGAGAAGCATATTAAAGAATTTGCACAGTAATTTGTCACACAACTTAATTGACAATAAAGGAATGCATATTTATGCATGATACTGAGTACTCTGCTCTTGTGAGACCCCACCTGGAGTGCTTGGTCCTGCTCTGGAGGCCCTGACATAAGGAGGATGTGGATATGCCTGAGCAAGAGGAAGCCACAAAGATGATTAGAGGTTAGTGCACCTTGCCTATTAACAAGACAGGTCGTGAGAGATGGAGATGTTCAACCTGGAGAAGAGAAAGCTCTGACAAGGCCTCATTGTGGTCTTCTGCTACTTAAAGGGAACTTTTTAAAAAGAGGGAGAATGGCTTTTTACATAGGATAAGGGGAACACTTTTAAACTGAATCAGGAGATGTATAGATTAGATTTAAGGAAAAGTTTCTTTACCCATAGGTAAAGTGAGGAGCTAAAAAATGTTACCCAGAGAAATTGTGAATTTCCTATCCCTAGAACTCTTCAAGGCCAGATTGGATGGAGTTCTGAGCAACCTGTTTAATGAGTGGCATCTGTGCTCATGACAGGGGATTTGGAACCAGATGATCTTTCAGATTCATTTCAACCCAAGTTGTTCCATGATTCTGTGATTTGTTATGCTAAATATAATTGCCACAGGAACAGAAAATATTAAGTGAAAGATTTTAGTCAAAAAGAACATAAGAGTTGCATGACAAATTGTTCCTCTAGGATCTGTTTTTGCAGATAGAAATGTATATAAGGTTTTTGCCCAGTCTGACTCCTTTTCAGATGCATAGTGAAAAGTCATTTCCATTGTTCAGCCGTTCAGATACCAAGTTTCTAATGACCCATTAGACTTCAGCCAAACTAGCAACTACAAACTTCTTTATGAGGAATTAGATTGAGTATTTTACCTTCCCCATGAATAGCACAAAAAAGAAATGTTAGTACTGAGTAAAAAAAGGAAATCCAAATTTATATACAGAAATTAAATTTACTCACCCTTGAATTGATATGAGATAGTTATTTCATACGTGTGGAACATATCTGACTATATATAAACAATGTATATTTAACATGACAAGAAACTGTATATAATTCATATGTATTCATATATAATTCATTATATTTCAGAGAAGACAGTGTGAGGGCATTGGAGAGTGAAAGAAGGGATAGAACCAATGAGATTAATAACTTCTGGATTTCTGGAAAAGCAGGGTATATGTACATGAAAAATTGAATAAATGGAAGACAAACCCCAAATATATTAATTCACATCACTGTATTATTTTATTCTGCTAAACAAATAGAAGATTTATGGAGAGACACATACTCATACCTGTCCATGCCTGGACAGCCCTGCTGGGAGCGTTTGGTGGTTCTTTGTGAGTCCTTGATTTGGTTGATTACTTGTCCAGTTCTTCAGGCTTGTGGATGGGGACATTTGATGGGTTGGTGGGTTCTGTAAAGGGCATGAAGCTGGGTATATAATTTGTGCTTTTCCACTGTGTCTGTAGGTGTGAAGAGCTGGTTTTACCACACAGCTTAACAGACAGGACCTCTGGACTCCTCAGTCAAGGGAGTTACAGGCCATGACTTTCTCCTGGTCAAGCTTCATTTCTGTTCTGCTGAGTGTAAAATCAAAAGGGAGATGCTGGAAGATAGAGGAAGATTAGCTAATAGTATTTCCATAGTAAGCAGAATATCTGTTTGAACTGGTGAAATTAGAGACTGAAATAAACTGACATGGGAAAAGGGAGAAATCTTTAAAACCAATGTTATGAACCCAGATTATTTGCTGCTAACTTTCAAAGAGCATAGTTTAATATGTGTCCCATTAACAGCTAAACCAGAACTAAACAGTGAAAAAAAACCTACTAGCTGATTTGACTGTACATTTGTGTTGGACATCTGATTGCTGTTTGGGACTTAAACCTTTTCCAGGTACTTAGGTGGAAGATAGGAGAATGGAAAGGCTAAATAGTCTTTAACTTAGATACAAATATGCTGAGCAGTGCACAACAAATTAAATCAGATCAGCTGCATCAACATTACAGAGATATTTAATGTTGATTAATGTTATTTTGAAAATACTAGACAAGAAGAGAGAGCTTTAAAACAATCCTTTGAATCCAATTTGGAGGATACTGCTGTTGTGTCAGCTGAATGACAAATGAAAAGCTATCTCCTATAGGAGTCAAATGCACAAGTGGTACAATGCCAAAATACCTTTACATCAAAAAGTTGATGTGACTTGTTTTTGATGTTACTTGTAACTGATTAAAGACCACATTTGGAATATAGAGATATAGCTGGAGAGGAGGGCTCAGAGCACTGCCCAACTCATGATGGAAGTGGAGGTACTAAGTTTGGTAAGCCCTGATAAGCCAAGGCAGAATGGAGAAGCAAAAGGTATGTTTGATTTGCTTTGTTTAAGCAAACCAAGGCTTTCTTTTTCCTGGTTTGTAATCTCATGGTGTCTCTGTCCCTCCCTCCAAGAGAAAGTCCCAAAAACCAGAGGAGTTCCCCCTCCCATATCTCAAGTACTTGGCCACCACTGCTTCTTTAGCAAGTCAATGGGAAAAAATCCACAGGCAATAAGTAAAAGAAAAACCAACCTCCAACAGTATCCACCCAGAATTTTCCCACACTAACAGGTTACAAAAAATTTAAACCTTTAGATTATATATATACATGCAGTACTTTAATTATATCCATATATATGCAGATAGGGATACAGACACTGTGCCATGGGTAGTTTACCCTAAAAAAAGTTTCCTTGAGGTGTGCATTGGGTTTCTCTATCCTTTTGCATCACCCACCAGGTGCAACCTGGTCCCTGAGTGAAGATAACCCCATGGATGGGACTGTATTTACTGGAGGCAAAATTAACCCAAACAGTTTTTCCTCTCATATTCTTCATGTGTACCACTGGAATCTTATCTCTATCTGGTGTTTCCACAGGCTCAGATTGGGCAGGGTCTGCTTGGTTAGAGGAATTTTGGGTGTTCGCTAACACTGCAGCCTTTGGTAAATTAATCTCCGAGCTCTTGAAAGTCTCTCCACCCAGTGCTTTCAAGGTGGTTTTAAGCAGGCACCATCACACTATTCAATTTTCTTAGCTGCTGGTGCCTGGTAGGGAATATGGTACACCCACTCAATGCCATGCTCTGTAGCCCAGGTGCTTATAAGGCTATTTTGAAATGAGTCCCGTTGTCTGACTCAATTCTCTCAAGGGTGCCATGCCTCCAGAGAACTTGTTTTTCCAGGCCCAGGATGGTGTTCCGAGCAGTGGCGTGGGGCACAGGGTAGGTCTCCAACCATCCGGTGGTGGCTTCCACCATGGTCAGCACGTAGCGCTTGCCCTGGCGGGTTTGAGGCAGTGTGATGTAGTCAATCTGCCAGGCCTTTCCATACTTATATTTGGACCACCGCCCCCCATACCAGAGGGGCTTCACCCACTTGGCTTACTTGATTGCAGCACACGTTTTACAGTCATGGGTAACCTGAGAAATATTGTCCATGGTTAAATCCACCTTTGGTCTTGTGCCCACTTATAGGTGGCATTTTTGTCCTGATGACCTGAGGTATTATGGACCTATTGAAGTAGGAACAATTCTTCCTTGTGTTGTCAATTTAAGTCTTATCTTTGACATCTCTGTTTTTGCAGTTTGATTTGCTTGCTTGTTACTTTGTTGTTTCTCATTAACCCAACTTTTATTTCCATGATGGACTTTCACAGGTAGCTTCTCTACCCGAGTGGCAATGTCTTTCCACTCATCAGCAGCCCGATTGGTTTCCCCTACACTGCCAGCTGGCCTTTTTCCACCTTTCCAGCCAACCCCACAAAGCATTAGCTACTATCCATGAATCAGTGTAAATGGCCACTTCCCTCTTTCAACAATATTCAAGGCCAGCTGAACAGCTTTGAATTAAGCAAGATGACTTGATCCACCTTCCCTTCCAGTAGCTTGTGCAACCTGTCGTGTGGGGTTCCATATTGCTGCTTTCCACTTCCAGTTTATTCTCATGATGTGACAGGAACTGTCGGTGAAAAGAGTGTAGCATGCTTTGTTTGCTGGCAGTTGGTTGTGTGGTGGGGCTTCTTCATATCAGGTTACTTGTTCTTGCTCCTCTTTGCCAGTGAGACCAAAGTTTTGGCCTTCTGTCCAGTTTGTAATTATCTCCAAAATTCCAGGGTGATTTGGGATTCTAATAAGGACACACTGTGTGATGAGAGCAATCTGCTTGTTTTATATGGCATTGGTGGTGTGGTGGGTAGAGGGAACCTTTGCTTTGAATACTTACCTTAACACTGGTAGTCAGGGTGCCAAGAGGAGTTGTGCTTCAGTGCCGATTACCTCTGAGGTATCTTGTACTCCTTCATAGGTGGCCAAGATTTTTTTCTCTACTGGAGTGTAGTTGACTTTAGACCCTCTGTAACTTTGGCTCCAGAATCCCAAAGGCTGGCCTTGAGTCCTTCCGGGCATTTTCTGCCAAAGGCTCCAGGACAAGCCATTGTTTCCGGTTGTAAAGTAAAGCACATTTTTCACCTCTGGTCCTGTCCTGACTGGGCCAAGGGCTAGTGCATGAGTAATCTCCTGCTTGAACTGAGTGAAGGTTTGCTGTTGTTCAGGGCCCCAGTGGAAATCGTTCTTCTTGCAGGTGACCAGGTGCAGGTAGAGAGGGCTCACAATCTGGCTGTACTCAGGGATGTGCATTCTCCAAAAGCCGATGGCACCTAGGAAAGCTTGTGTCTCCGTCTTGCTAATTGATGGAGACTTTGCAGTGATCTTGTCGATGATCTCAGTGGGAATACAACGTTGTCCATCTTGCCACTTCTCACCTAGGAACTGGATCTCTCAGGCAGGTCCTTTGACTTCATCCTTCTTGATGGTGAAGCTGGCTTCAGCAGAAACTGAGGCCTGAACTCTGCTGCCAGAGGAATGGAGAATGAATGAAGTTAGGCTACAGGGCCAACATAGTGGCTATACAGGAAAATATCCATTTGTGGATATGATTTAAACTTAAATTTCAGACAAAACTAATGGAAATTTACCTTGATTACTGTGGAACACAGGCCTTGTGTATAACACTTTTTCAGTTAGATTGTGTAATGACCTAGCTTATATGAATGCAAATATACAAAATATTAATGTAAAAACAAAAATGGGAAAATGACTGTTTAACAACAAAAGTTGGAGAATCTACCATTTGCTAGCAGCTAACTATATTTTTCAATTAAATATTTTTGCCCTTATTACAATACATTTTTATCAGTCTTTGTTTTGGCTTTGGGATTTCTATTATGGTTTTCAGTGCTAGGTCAATCAGCTTACCTAAAATAAGATCTTGCTGACTCTTATTACTATGATCAGTGAACTAAAGCTGTAAATTCATTGCCTGGGTTGTGGACAGCTACATCAGAACTTTATCCATTTTACAGGGGGTAAGGATGGGACACATAACACAGAACTCTTCTTCAAAAAAGAGCCCTAACAAAGCAATATTATGTACATATATACTTTTTTATACCAGGATGGTTTGGCATCTCTTTGCTGCTTTACTGCACTACTTGAACTAGGTAGAGGTATTGATTCTCTGCTTGCAACTACATAGTTTGTTCTGCCCATCAGAAACAGAAGAGGCTACTGATGCACCAAATAACAGACCTCAGAACACTACCACATGTATTGTGGATATTTTAAAATTTCTACACTGAAAAAATTCGGTCTTCCAAGAGGTGTAATTTCCTAATATGAGTAAGAATGAAATGCAATTGTTTTGCCTATTCTAATTCAATGGTTCAGAGAAATGAGAGAGCTGTATGATACAATCAATTTTCATAAGAGACATCAGTAAGAATAGGATACAAATTTCTGTCTTTGGTAACCAAGGCTAGCTTGGGCCAACCCCTTCAATTTCTTTATATTACAAAGCGATAAAGTAATCTTAGAACCTTGAGGTGGTTAAAAAAATTGCTTTGAGTTGTCTTAATTTTCTTTTCCCAGAAATAACCTATTTTGCTATATATCCAAATATGCATGTCATTTGTGCAATTGTAAATAATATTTCCAATAACACTATGGTTTATCTGGCCACTTGACTTTGAATGTGTGCTCCTTGCATCTGTACTGAAGGCAGTTTAGCAGTGGAATGGGTTTGCTAGTACTCTATAGTTCAGATTTATTAATAACAGGTCCATAATATTGCTTAATATTAGTATTTGCCTGTTACTGTGCTTCAATAAATGATGCTTGCCTTCTGCACTTACAGATGTAGTCACCAGATTTATATTGCCTAGGCAAGTAAATAGAACAGTTCCACAGTGCTTTACCTTTCAGAGATGGTGTTATCTGATGTTATTTTATATAGCTACACTTTTACTTTTGACTTATTGTTCATAAAGTCAGAATTCATGAGCCATTCTGACTAAGCTGTAGGTCTTTTAGTACATTTCATTTATCATTAACTGCAAGGCACAGGTACCATCAGCAAAGTTGATATCTTCTGGTATTCCAACCAACCTCTTATCCCTACGATTAGTATTTCTGGTATAGAAGACTCAAGTAAAAATAAAAAGTTAACATCAGGAAAATTATGTGAAGACATACCTTTCTTTAACTACAGTAATGTTCACTAAAGAGAACTGATTAATTCTTCTAAAAAATACTGGCTTTTTTATTTATTTGTTTTTTTTTTTTAGCATAGTAATTAGGATTACCAATAATTGGTGCTTTCTGAAAACTGTGAAATGCAGGAGTTAATATGTTTTGTTTAACGATAGTGTACCTCATAAATAGGGAAACTGAAATTATCTCCTCATCATCTGTTATTATTGGTAGTGGGATTTTGATTCAATTTACACTGTAAAGGAATTTTCTTGGTATAGCAGGACAGAAGACGCAGAGAGTAATATGGCTATTCCAACCACTACATTTAAAATCCCTTTCCGGCCATTGCAGAAATCACTGTTTCCAGTTTCATTCTCCTTGACTTAACTGCACTTTTCATATTTCATATCAAGATGTCTTGATGTTTAAGCCAGATAAATTTGCAGCCATTACTTCTCAGCCCTATTTTTTATATTTTTGACAATGGCTTTAAGTTTCCCAGACCAAACTTTCAACTTCTTATGTTAAGTATTGTGCTCAGTTTATGATAAAAAATATTTGACTTTCTGTTTTTTGTCCAGGATGTGATGAAACTATTTTAATGTTAGTTTTCTGTCTCTGGTAGAGCTGTGTCCTGGGGTGACTATATTACTCGGTATCCCCATTGTGTGATTTTTTTGTCTAGAAATGGGTTCTGTAGCTCTTAGCTACAGCAGAGAGAGAGGGAGGTGATGGGAGAAGCAGTGAAATTTCTCACTGCTTGTATTCAAAACACAGAGAAATAAGGAGTGCAGTGTGCTCCGAATTCTCAGCTCTACGGAGAGAGAAAGATGAATAGTTTTTCCTTTGCTTTATTCACTGGTTTTCCTCATTAGATAAGGCAAGAAAAATTTTCTCACAACTGCAACTTCTTCTTCCTCTTGAACTGTTCAGTTTTCCTCTGGTTGCAAACACCAAGACAATTGCCTGGAGACTCCCCAAGTTACACTGCAGCCTGAACACTGGGCCTGAGCCCCAGAGAGACTGATAGAGACTGAAGAGACTGAGCAAGGCTGAGCCACACCCACAGAAGGACTTTCTGAATTTTCCACCTCTACAAGCAACAAGAGATTTCGTTGTTTAATAGCATGCGTTTTTTCATCCTTGCGAGTATTTTGCTTGTGAAATAAATAGCTTTTTTCCACTTCTCTCCAAGGAGATTTTCTTCCAGACCAGTTGGGGAAGGATGCTGGAATCTGCCTTTTAGAAGTGACATCCTTTTGGGAAGATTTTTCCAAAATTGTGTCTCAAACAGGGACAAGTTGTGATGGAAGTGTATGTGACTTTTGAGGACTTCTGCTTCCCTTCCCCAGACCATTGATCAATGTTGTGGTGGGTTTAGTGCTGGCTAAATTGCTAGTGCACTTACTACAATAATTTACTCTTTTTCTGTTGTGAGATAGGTTAGGAGGGAAGGCAAAGCAGGTTCAAATCCCATCCGGGCTCCAGTCCCATCTCGGTAGCCATAAATTGTACATTGTCTGGGAAATCTCAAATTGGCAAATCAAAGCCACTACACTAAATTGGTGTTTCCACCTGGTTTTGAACTGAAACTGCCACAAACGTAATCTTCATAATTTTTCTTTTTTTCCTCTTTTGTGATGACCTTCCCCATAATTTTGGTGAATCATTTTTAAGTCACTGTGTGCTGTATACATGCAGTTTGTTACCAAACAAATCAATACTCATCTTTCATAACATCAGCTGACATCCAAACAAATTTAAATCCATGAGATTCCAAGGAAGAAAGAACTAAATAAGATATATTTGAATGTCAGGTAATCAATAAACACTATAGAGTGCTTTGCAGAATATTCAGGAAGATTTCTTGTCCATCTCAGACAACTGATATCTTTTCATTATGTAAAATGACATACATTTCTAAGAAAGGCTGTTTCAACATCAAGGCAGAATCAAGAGTCAAGAAATTAATTAAAACTGGATAATAGCCTTGCTGAGCATAGTCATAATTACTTTATGTGAATATTTATTTATTCTATGATTGAACTAGTATCATGATATATCATGCAGTGCTTTTTTAAACAGTTTGGGTTCAAAATGTTATGGTGTAATGGATTTGTTGCTTAATATTGGGTTACTTTTTTTAGAGAAATTCCATGTATCTGTTGCCATACAATTTTTATTTCTTCGTCTGAATTGTGTTTTAAAATATGGCATGTGAAAAGGTATACTTATGTCTAGAAAATGGTTAATCTGATATCATGAATGAATCTCCTGTTTAGTGCAGAATGCCTATGTCTACTTACATTTACTAAACCAGGATTTTGTTGGTTTGTGGTTTTGGTTTTTTTTTGTTTTGTTTTGTTTTTTTTTTGTTTTGGCTTTTTTTTTTTTTTCTTCTTCCTGGAATAGAAACAAAATTCAGTAGAAAAACAGTGAGTTCAATTCACTCTAGCTTGTCAGCTTATAATGTTTTTCTTTTTTGTTTGTTTTTTTCTTGTTGTTGGGTTTTCTTTTGTTGTTGTTTTTAAGATCTTGGACAATTACTGAATGTTTTAAAAAGTAGTTTCTTATTCCTTGATATTTGTGACCTGTAGTAAAATCTTCTTAAAATCTCTGAGAAGCTTTTCTTGTCATAAACTGAGACTACGCTGTCAAAACCAGAAAACTGGATATAGCAGAAATAATTTAATTACAGTTTTTCTATCAATTCTGGAAAGAAATATTGTGTATATATACATATATAAATTTTATATATATATATATATTAAACCCTATATTTATTAATTACGAAACATCTATAGGAATCAAAGTTATTTGTAAATGAAAACGAGACAATGTTAAACATACTTCCTTCCTGATTCTTTCAGTCCTTTCTTGTTTTATTACACATGTCCTAAAAGAGTATTCAGTTTGAATTTAGATGCCTTGATGAGCAAGTTAAGACACAATTTAAGAAACTGTAGAGGAAAAATAAGTTTATAGGGAAAAATTTAGGGTTAGATTTAGGGAAGGGTCAGCTGTAAGAAAAACCTGTACAGGGAGAACAAAGAACACATACAGTGAGATCTCATGCAAATGTCTTCCATGAAAGAGTAAAAAAGATAATTTTGCAAATATGTTTTAAGTAACATGAAACATGTTTTGTGAAAATGTCAAAAAACCTTATATTAGAATTAGGTTTTCAAAGCTAGATTTTCCTAAATGTATTATATGTCTAAGAATTTTATTTTATAGTTTAGACTTCCATAATATGAATTATTATAAACTTTTGGTAATAAAACCCCCATAAATGGAAACAACCAAGACATACTGCACCTGACAAAAACACTACAATGTTCTTCTAAGAGCTGAGTGACTTTTTTTAAACATTTCATTAGAATTCATGCTCAAATATAACAAATAACTCAAAAATAACAAATGTCTTTTAAAAAATTGATCACTAGGAAAAAGGAAAGAACCTATTATTTGCTCTATGATAATTTCAGGAGGAAGACATGACAATGATTACAAGAAAGAAGTATGAGCTGCTTTTTGCCCTCAAGATTCAGGCTGACTTTTTTCTTATTGATGGTGGAGTTTTTAGCCTTGTTTCTTTTTCCACTCACAACTACTGTTTTAGCTTAAAAAAAAAAACAGATTTGTGTTTTGATCTACTACATTGAAAATATGTTTTCAATGCTCTTGAGAGGAAAGCAAAGTATCCCTTACGAAGAAAGAGCTGCCAAAACTGTCAATAAACATTAATGGTTAATTGAAAAAGACTGTATACAATAAGAATTACAATTCATAGTGGAAGGATAGGGAGTAAACTACATAGCTGAAATGCAGCTCCCTCCAGGAAGATACTATCTGCTAATGGGGCCATTAAGTCCCACTGTATGACTGATAAAATTACATCATCCCTTTGGGAGATGCTCCAGCCAGGGGGAGGAGCCAAGCCTTTCCTACTAGATAAAAATTGAGATTTTGAACACCAAAGCAGCTTTTCCCTCTGGATTCCAGAGGAAAGCTGGGCCTTTCCACATCATCCCTGGACCTTCAGAGGAAAACTTCACCCTTCTACAGGAGCATTGCTTCAAATGAACCACATCTGTCACTGCAGGAGGACTGTAGCCACCATTTAATGGGACTGTTACCAACACCCTGATTGATGGGGTGACAGGTTGTATTCTGACTCTGTCACTATTTTGGGTTTTTTTCTTTCTAGAAAAGAACTGTTATTCCCAATTCCCATATATTTGCCTGAGAGCCCCTTAATTTCAAAATTCTAATAATTTGGAGAAAGAGGGTTTACATTATCCATTTCAAAGGAAAGTTCCTACCTTTCTTGGCAGATACCTGTCCTCCAAACCAGGACCCTATTGTTGCTGATATCCCTGTTCTATCTAAAATTCAGAGATAAAGGGAGATTGACTTGGATAACAACCCTTATATCTACCCCAGGAAATAGGGATGCTGCTGCAGAGACTGACCCCACCCCAGAGACTTGGGATGCTGCCCCAGAGCCTGATGTGCCCCACAGCCCACCACAGAAATGAACTATCCAGAGTGGATGGGGATCTAGTGGAGGAGATAGGCCGATGTTGAAGGAGTACCTTTCCCCAGCTGGTGAAAAACCCTCCCCCTTCCTCAAAGAGGGAGAATCCGATGATGTTGCAGTGGAACACATAGATGTTATATCTGTCCAAGTTCCAATTGAACCTCTGGGGCAGTCACAGCCAGCAGCAGTTGCCTCTATGGAAACTAGAAAATTAAGATGAAAACAAAGCACCTAGATACTGAGGATCAGCAAGGAGGACAGTCACAACTAGCAAGGGAGCAAGGGAGCCAGAGGTTGAGATCATCACTGAGTCTCTCTCGTACAAAAGTCTCCATAATCTGCGAAAAGACATTATATGATGGAGCTGTGAGGCTTTTACAACTTGGTTACATCGGGTCTGGGACTTTATGGGAACAGGTGTGCAACTGGATGGTACTAAGGCAAGGAATTTGGGACCCTTTACCCAGGACGCAGGTGTGGATCAGGTACTCATAAGGGAGCCAGAACACCTTTCCCTCTGGGATCAACTTTTAATGAGTGTAAGAGAGAGGTTTGTCTACTGTGCTGGTTTTGCATGAAAGAAGGAGGAACACAGACACACACAGGGGCTGTTTCCTCTATGAGAACTTCCTCTGTGAGCTGCAGGGATCAATCGGAAAGTTGATTTAGTAATTAACACTGCCTCCCCCCCACCCTCCTAATTTTTACAGCCAGGGGCCCTGATGGCATAGAGACAGACAGAGAGAGAGAGAGGGACAGAGAAGCCTGTGCTGCCAGCTCAAAGCCTTGTTTTTGCTTCTATATCCTATCTCAAAGAGAAATTGAGTATATTAAAATTGGCAAACCTAAATCAAACCAAGACATCTACAAAGAGAAAATGCAGGAGCACTGCAATAGAATATGCTGGAAGACCCTTGAGGAAGAGATCCAACACCTGAGAGAAATGGCAATATTGGAGGTACTCTTTGGGAGGGATGGACAGCATAACAATAATCCTGACAATGTCAAGTGCACAGGGCAGACACAGCGCAATCTTGCAAATCTGGGGCCATCTCAGTATACCACCTTCATTGCAACAAATAATGCTGATGACAACTGAGAAACAGTGGACTCTGTTGCAGCTTAGAAATTTTGACAGTGTGATGAATGGCCCAATGCAGGCTCATGCCTCTGCTGCAATTAAGTGCCTCCAAGAGGAGGTGAGGGTGGTGATGAGGAAGATCGATATATAACCAGTGCGAGTCACAGGCCCCAAAGTTAGAGCCCAACGCCCCCCAGCTAGGGAGAGAGGCTACACCCCACGAGCTGAACCACCTTGGTGTTCTTCCTGCCTGACCAGGGGAAGACATGGGAAGAGGGGATGGGAAACCCACTTCTGTCCTGGCAGCACAGGTGCATCAGCTCAGGGAGGGAAATGCTAACTGAGGGAGCTACACCAAAGTGAAGGTAGCCTCAACCTACCATGACCAAGGTGCTGAGTATTACAGAAGGGAGGATAATCTATCTGATCCCCTGGAAGGAACCTCCACTATGTATGCCCAGGAAAGGAATAACAACCGGGGCTAGAGGGGCCCTGCCTCTAGCCAGGGAGAGGCATGGAGAAAACAAGTCTTTTGGATGGTGTGGATCTGATGGCCTCACACATCAGAGCCACAGAAATATGAGGTGTTAGTTGATACTGGTTCACAGTGTACCCTAATCCCATCAGCACATGTGGGGGAAGAACCTGTTTCCATTGCTGGGGTGACAGGAGGACCACAGGAATTGACTTTGCTGGAAGCTGAGGTGAGTCTGACAGGGAAGGAGTAGCAGAAACATCCAATTGTGACTGGCCCGGGGACACTGTGCATTCTAGGCATGGACTTCCTCAGGAACAGCTATTACAAAAGACCCAAAAGGGCTCAGGTGGGCTTGTGAAATAGCTGCTGTAGAGGCACAGGGCATCAAGCAGTTGAATACCTTGCTTGGACTGTCAGAAAAAAAGATCTGCAATGGGACTCCTGAACGTGAAAGAGCAAAAAGTGCTAATTGCCACCTCAGCAGTGCACAACCAGCAGTATTGGACAAATCGAGATGCTGTGATCCCCATCCAAGATGATCTATGATTTGGAGAGCCAAGGGGTGGTCAGCAAAATCCACTCACCCTTCAACAGTAACATCTGGCCTGTGTGGAAATCTGATGGAGAATGGAGACTGACTGTGGACTATCGGGCATTGAATGAAGTGACTCCACCACTGAGCGCTGCCGTGCGGACATGCTGGAACTCCAGTATGAGCTGGAGTCCAAGGCAGCAAGGTGGTATGCCACCATTGACATTGCCAATGCATTTTTCTCCATTCTTTTGGCAGCAGAATGTAGGCCTCAGTTTGCTTTTACCTGGAGAGGCATGCAGTACACCTGGAACTGACTGCCCCAAGGGGGAAACACAGCCACACCATCTGCCACTGGCTGATCCAGGCTGTACTGGAAAAGAGTGAGGCAATACATTGATGACATCCTCGTGTGGGGCAACATGGTGTGAGAGTCCGTCTGAGCCTCTTGTCTGTTTCTGCCCAGTGACCCTCGCCTGAGGCCTGCGCTGGACAGGGATGGGAGGAACACCAAGTGACTGTTCCGCAGGTGATGCCTACCAGGACTGGTTTCTCATGACAACTAGTCACAGGGCATTTACTCAACAAGCTCCCACAGATGGAAGAACAATGGGCTTGTCAGTATGGGCTGCCCCGCATGTGTTCATAACAACAAAGATGGTCTGATGTGCCTTGAAGCGTCCTGTTTCCACCTGTTCCCCAGCGTAACGAGCTCCACATACAATAGTCCATAAATCTTCCCACCTTTTGGCCAGAAGCCCCTCGCTTTGGGAAAGGACTATAAAAGTGACTTTCGCAAAAGGAGACCCCCGAGATCTCCCCAGACTGCAACAGACATCTATTGGCTGGCTCCATGAGGATTTGTCTGCCCGTCTTGGTAGCTATAATCCTGACCCCCCTTTCTCTCTCTCTCTCTCTCTCTCTCTCTCTCTGTCCCACTATCGCATTTTGGTTGGCACTAAATAAAGTGCATTTCTATAAAAGTAAACTGGTTTTGTCCCCTGCTGTGTCTTTTGTGCTCTGAGATCCATAAAAGAACCAGTCGCGACTCGCTCTTGAATTGGGCGGACCATAATACATGGCAATGGAAGTATTTGAGAAAGGAGAGAAGATTATCCAGATTTTTCTGGGAGCTAGTCTTGCCATTAAAAAGAGCAAAGTCAAAGGATCTGCCTGAGAGATCCAGTTCCTAGGAGTAAAGTGGCAAGACAGATCCCCACTGAGGTTATCAATAAGATCACCACAATGGCTCCACCAACCAGCAAAAAGGAAACACAAGCTTTCCTAGGTGCCATAGGCTTTTGGAGAATGTACATTCCTGAGTACAGTCAGATTGTGAGCCCTCTCTACCTGGTCACCTGCAAGAAGAATGATTTCAACTGGGGCCCTTTACAGCTGCAATCCTTTGCCCAGATCAAGCAGGAGATCGCTCATGCACTAGCCCTTGGCCCAGTCAGGATGGGACCAGAGGTGAAGAACGTTTTTTACTCTGCAAGTGGGAACGAGGGTTTGTCTTGGAGTCTTTGGCAGAAGGTACCTAGTGAGACTCAAGGCCAACCTCTGGGGTTCTGAAGCCAAATTTACAGAGGGTCCAAAGCCAACTACACTCCAACAGAGAAGGAGATCTTGACTGCCAGAGTGATTGGCACAGAAGCACAACTCCTCCTGGCACCCCAACTGCCAGTGCTGGGGTGGATGTTTAAAGGAAAGGTTCCCTCTACTCACCACGCCACTGACGCCACATGGAGCAAGTGGATTGCCCTCATCATGCAGCGCACCCGTGTTGAAAACCCAAACAGCCCTGGAATTTTGGAGATAATTATAAACTGGCCAAAAAAGGTGATAATTTTGGTCTCGCTGACAAAGAGGAGCAGGAACAAGTGACCCAGGCTGATGAAGTCCCACCATACAATCAACCGCCAGCAGATGAAACACGCTACACTCTTTTCACTGACAGTTCCTGCCACATTGTGAGGATGAACCAGAAGTGGAAAGCAGCCGTATGGAGCCCCACACGACAGGTTGCACAAGCTACTGAAGGAGAAGATGGATCAAGTCAACTTGTTGAACTCAAAGCTGTTCAGCTTGGACACTGCTGAAAGAGAGAAGTGGCCAAAGCTTTACATTTACATTGATTCATGGAGGGTAGCTAATGCTCTGTGGGGCCCTCATGGAGGGCCACCTGGGGACCCGGGAGCTGTTATCGGCCTTGCGGCCAGAAGAGAGCAAATTAGCCTTAGCAATGTGATTTATGAAACAAAATAACTTGGGATGCCAACAACCAGATCAGCCCTCCAATTGGTCCCCGAATCCCACAGGGGAAGCTCCCAGAGATGGGACAGCCCCTCCATTTCCCCAGGTGGCCCCACTCCTCCCCTGTTCTATGTGCAGCCAGCACAGATGCTAAGGACTTGTTGGCTACACCCTAGCAGGGATGGGAGTAGGTGTGCTGTCTCGTGCGCTTGCTTGTCTGGGTTGGAGGAGAATGGTTGCTGGAAAAACCCTGCTCTGCCACACTGATGCCGGGAGCTGCTTTTCTTAGCTGGGAGACCCCGCAATTCCCTGTCCACATGTCCTCCCATCTTCACTTCCACCTTCACCTCCATGCATCCTGTTGGAGCACTGGGACTGACACTGCTGCCAAGATCCGTGAGCAACATCTCTCCTCCACCCTTCCCATCCGGGACACAGCTGCCATCACCCCAAGCATCCCTCCAATCATGTGTGATCAGCACACCTCCCCCTGCTACCAGGAGCTGGCTTGCTCTGCCTGCTAGCTGGGATGGTAACTGCACCACAGGGAAAAGGTGCCCCCAAGTGAAAGAACTGTTACTGGGTTCCTGTTCTGTTTGTTGTTAATTTCCTAGCTGTTGTTGTTTTGCTTGCCTTGTTATATATATGTATATACCAGTAAAGAACTGTTATTCCTACCCCCATATCTCTGCCTGAGAGTCCCTGATTCCAAAATGATAATAATTTGGAGGCAGGGGAGGATCTACATTCTCCATCTCAGCGAGGAGGTCCTGCCTTTCTTGGCAAACACCTGTCTTTCAAACCAGGACAAAACAGCCTCCTTTTCCATCACTATATATCACTGAAGAGAGCCTGACACTTCTATCTTTTCATCGTATTTTCAGGTTCATTGTTGAGGTTCCCCCTTCAGCCCACTCTTTAGCCCCTGAGCTAAACCATTCCAGTTGTCTCAGTCTTTCCTCATAGGAGGTGTGGTCCAGTCCCTTTGTCATCTTGATGGTTCTCTGCTAGAAGCTTTTTAGTATGCCTGCAGCTCTTATGCTTGGGAGTCCAGCACCCAACACAGTTCCAGGTCTGAGCTCACCAGTGCTGAGAAAAATGGAATCATTCCTTCTCTTGACCTGCTGGCAACTCATCTCCTAGTGCAGGATACTGTTTGCCTACTGTCCAGCAAGGGCATGTGGCTGTGTTCATTTTGGTGCACACAAGGGCTTCCAGATTCTTTACTGCCAAGCTGCTTCCCAGCCGATGCTTGGTGCCTGGGGTTCTAGCCTCCTGAGTGCTGGACTTTGCACTTCAAATTACTGAACTTCTTAAGGTTCCTGTCAGCCCTTTCTGCAGCCTGTCCAGGCCCCTCCAGATGGTAGCATTACCCTCTGGTACATCAGTCACTTCTCCCAGTGACTCCAATTGGACACCTCAACCCTTTTGCCTCTGTTTACCTGTAAATGTACCACTTTTACACAAGAAAATACACTTATTGCTAAACAAATAGTATGATTTGTTCAGTAAGAGTAGAAATTCTTTCAGCTGCAGCTGAAAACTGAGAAGTAAATGCTAATACTGTTGTCTTAATTTACCATAAGTTGAAAAATTCTTCAAGATTAGATGTTTCTAACCTTTGACATTTTTTGTAATGCAGGAGCAATTTTCCTCTGGATTGATGTCTCCGAGACCTCATTACATTTGGAGACCATTTGCAGTATCCTAAATGTCTAGCAAATTAACATTTCTTGCCAGTCATTTGTCAGACTCTACAATATTCAGTGCTATTGTGTCAGAATAGTATAAAGCTCAAGATGGGAACTGTCAGGCAGCTCTGAAGTATATAGTGGGAATAACCTCAAGGTGGCTGCCAAAAAGGCTGTGAGATGAAGATCTTCAGGAAAAACATGAATAAGTATTCAGCTTATCTTCCCAAGACAAAAATTTATTAAATGTGTATAAGAGATGCAGTAAGAAACTTAAGTGTCACTTAGTCAACTGTATGTTGTTCAGCTCTTTTTATTTATGCTGCTAATCCTACTCAACCTTATCTGTATGGTTCCATTTATAGTTCTTAGAATAGAGTAATAAATGGTAAAAATAGAAAGTGGATATATACTATTACTTCACTTGATCTTAAACGTTAATTCATTCTCATTCGTAGATAGTTAATGTTATTCAGTGCTTGCCAAGTTCCCTTCATGTCTGCAATTCTTAACCAGGATAAAGTAGTAGAGAGGTTGCATATTAGATCACCTTTACCCTGTTCATAGTCTTACAGACCATTCTCTTTCTGATTAATCCCTCTGCAAGGTTTTCAGCAATTGGTCATATTGAAAAAATATATCATCAGTTCAACTTTGTAAGTGTTTTAAACATAGAAGCAAAGAGAAGGCCCAATGATACTTCATCCACCAGTCTCCCACTGGTTTGCTCCCACTTGATTGCTTGGGAATGGCCACTTCAGTTCTTCATAAATTCAGTATATGAAACTGAAAGAGTAAGACACACACTATTCCAGTGGGAACTTAATTGCAGAGGAAAAAAAAAGCTTTACATGTTTTTTAATGATCTCTGTAACTTTGTCATTTGTACAAAGCCGGTTTTGCCAAACCACACACAAAAGTTCAAACTATTAATTTAATGACATACATTTATTTTGAGGAAAACATACTTAAAAGGACTGTCTTGTATTGCTGTTATCCTGCATTCTTTTCAGTCCTTGACAGTGGATTATAAAAGAATAAACTGGACTGCTAAACAGATGATAATTCCTTAGCCAAAAATTGATAACAGAAAGTGACTTCTTGTCACTTTCTATGGCATCAGATAGTTCTTGGTTTATTGGCCTATAGCTCAGCAAATTATTCCTGTGGCTGCAGGATGAATGAGTCTATGTCTACATATACGTGAGGGCAGTTGATTTAATGTCCAAATGCCAAAACATATGAAAATGTATTGAATGTCTTCTATATACATTTAGTCCTGGGGCCTGTAATCCATTCCTTTGATAGGTGTCAAATTAATTTAGAATGCCACATGGTACTACAGAGAATGTTTTTCTAGCTCTAATGAAGGGTGTTTATGTAAAACTTAGAAGATTTTTGCCAATATTTTTGTCTTTTTTATTGGACAATAAATAGGAATTCTAGTTTGAGGATTTAATTAAGAGAGGGCATATTTTACTGTGGAGCTGGTTAAATTATAACATTTCACAGACTATACATGTGATAGTCTGAAGTAATGATTAGGAGTCCTGTGGAGAGAATTTACTTGGGGGCCAGAGATACAGAAGATGGATGAAGGAAGAAAATTTGTTCATGTTTCAGAAAATTGATTGGGAAACTAGCAGAAGAGGAAGGATGAATTATTGTCAAATTAACTAAAGGAAGGAGGAGGGATATTGACAGGGAAGGAGAGGGTAGAGCAAATGAGAGGAGGACTCTTGAGTTGTTGGATCCTAGAGAAACTGGCAAGGACTTGGTCAAATAACAGTGTCATGACCTAAAAAATTATCAGGCCTGTGAGCGGGTAGACATCATGACTGTGGTTCCATAGAATTCCATAATACACAGAGAGACTTTGTATTTTTCTGTGCATACATATATACAACAATTAAAAAAATATATTTACTGAATATAAATAAATAAATAAAGTTAATTATACAGATTTTAGAAGAGGCCAAACTGTAATAAAAGGTAATGATCTGTTCCTAGAGGGAGGATCTAACTATACCTGAGATGGAAAAACAGGCCTACAAAGAAGAGGGGGACCAATAAGGTAACAGGCAGAGTCTGATCTCAAAAAAGGTTGTGCCAAGGAGTCTAGTGCCAGCCAGGCATCCCTGGGGGGAGTCCATGATCTCTTAGAAAGTTTATGTGGGATTCAATCTGCTTAAAAAGACTACATGCAGCATGAGAAGATCTCAGAAAGACAAGCTGAATTTTTGATAAAAATTAGGTCCCTTCTATATCTTAGACATAACGGATGATCAGGTACCATATCTTTAAAATACTAATAAGTTAATTTTGATTTTTCCTCTGTATCAGCCAACGATGATGACGTTTTCTGTTCTCTCAAATGAATTATATTTTCCAGACTTCATAACTTTTTCATATGTTGCTATACTTTAACTGTTAAACTTTTTCAATTTACTGTTAATGATTCCACAAGTATACACTTCCAAGGAGATAAGTAAAACCCTTTTTGATTCATGACTATACTTTTTAGTATTCTTTCATTCTTTCATTGCGACCAGCATTAGCCAGAATTTTTAAAGCAGAGATGTTTGTCTTGCTAACATAATATCAGTGTCAATAATGTCTGTACAAGGTAATAAAAATTCAGACTTCACACTGAATTTGAGTTGCAACCATCATCCTGTTGAGGACTTGCAAAATGGCCTATGAAACTTAAAAGGTGGAATTCTGGAGCCCGTGAAATTGTTGGCTCAGACCCAATATCAAGCTAATTTTAAAACATCTTTTTCTATCCTGCTGTTTGTGCCATGTTTCTTATGATTTCCATGTAGAAGGAAAAAATTTAGAAATGCATGAAGAGTTTTGAGAATCAAATATAATTGAGATCCTTTTTTTAAAGATCACAAATAGAAAAAGTCAAATTTGATTGTTGTTCACAAGAATTCATCAAATTCTAATTCAAAGCTAGCTGAATTTTTCTGTACAAATGAAGATAAAATAGTGAACAGTTATTACAAATTTTTTAAATGTTTGATACTATTACTCACAGTCTCTTTATTTTGTTCTCCGTCTCCTTAAATTATTTTCATTAGCAGACACCATGTATTTTTGCTTCTGGCCATGAGCACAGAAATTAGTGCCAATGTATTATTTAGGCAGGTTGATCAAGTCTTCCTAGTGTGGGTGGAAAAAGGATACAAAGTACCATCTTTTGCCTTCAGAAACACAGATATGAATGTAGAGCATGAATCAAACGAACTTTGAAATGGTATGAACCTTTATCCATTCTGATTCCCTGGTCACAATTTAAAAACCCAAATGACAAAATTCCACTTCTCTCCTAGCAAGATGGAGAATGTTTTATCTAAAAAGCAAACTGTAAGCTGAAGTGGAGATGAGATTGTGCTACCTTTTAATCATTTTAACAAGTTTTCAAATGTTCATATTTCCTCTGACCTCTGAATAAACAAAATGAATAAGCTGGTCAACTGGTCTGCACTATATTTTAGAGTGTTGTTAATATAAAGGATATAAGATGCATTTGATGCATGAAAATGATGGATAACAAAAGAATACATCTGGCAAATGTGATGGAAAGACTAAAGTCAAGTTCACCACAGAAGTAGTTGCATTTTGATGGAGTAAAATAATTCACATCTTTCTCTTTTTCTGTGGTGTATACATAGCATCCAAAACATATTACATAAAAAATATTAAGATTTTAAGGTCAAGTACTCAAGAACAGGGAAATTTCCTGAAAGAGAATCCCCATAAACCTTAAAAATACTCCTTGTGCAAAAATTTTATGACAGGGTTTGTAATTGGAAATTACATTTTTTAATAGGAAGTGTCTAGCATTGGGGCATGAATCAGCCAATATAAGGAGACAGCTGTCCTTTGTGCTACAAGAGTGTGCAGAGACCTATAAGTCACCAGCTCAGATCCAGCTTTCAGAGAGAGGAATGATTTCACAGCGTCCAGACCCTCCTTCTCTTTCTGCCATTTCCCTTTTGCCTCTGGTGTTGTTTTCTCTTCTTTTTTTTTTTTTTCCCTTTTTTTTTTTTTTTTTTTTTTTGAGAGAGGAAAGAGAAAATGTGTGTTTCCTGTCTGTTTCTGCCTGTTACCTTGATCTTGACTGTGTTTTAAATCATTTTTGCTCCTGCTTCCCTCCCTTCCACACCCTCTCCCCCTGGACTTCCTGTCTGTTTACCCTCTCTTTTTTACTATTTGTATTTACTTTCACACTGTTTTTAACCCAACTTCCCATTTTGCTTCTGTCAGCCTCTGTTTCATCTATATTATCCTTTTTCTCCCTGTGTTTACTTTCATTGCTGTATGATGTTTTGCCCAGTTTATGTGGTTGCCTTGGGGATAAAGTTGTTGCTATATTGTACAGTTCCTGCCTGGCTGAAACCCAAAAATTATGCCACTTGTGTACTGTGCAACAGTTTATGTCCATGAAGATGATAACCCTGTACAGAGATGTCACTGTGCTGCAGTGACATCTCATCAATGCAGGAAGAAAACTCTCTTTGTATTAAAATACATCAGGTTGCCCAATGCATCAAGAGCCCTAAACAGATTGCATCAAATATGCCACTAGGTGGGAAGTCAGGGAGGCAGTGTGGTCTCCCTGCTTTTTCCACAGTGCCTCCATTCTTGGTAAAGCAACCTCTTGCAACATCACTGCTGTCTGTAGTGAAACTTCCCTGTCAGGTACACAGGTAATTTTTAAGAAAACACTAGTAGCTCCCCAAGATATTATCCCATGGTGATTTCTCATTTGCTTTTGCACCTCAATATGTATCTTCATTTATCCAGTTTAATTCTTAGTGCTTTTGCTTGCAGTTCTCTGAAAAAGCTGTTTGCTGGGTGAATTCAGTGGCTTCCTAATACTAGCCTGTAATTTGTTGATGCAAAATCTTGACAAGAGTCCATGTGTCAAACATTTTTTTTCAAAAGAAAACTCATAGGAGTCACTGTAGTGAAAATTTCTCATGAGACTCTTTAATTTCTACTTCAGTGAGAACTGAAAATACTAAAATACTGAAAAAAAAGTAAGTGCTGAAAATACTGGCTAGTTCTCCATTGGTTGCCATGTCAAGTTTGCCCTTACTAGCAGTTAGAAACAGAGACACTCATTTTAATGTTTGCTTCTCAGATATAATGCTCAAAATGACGTGCAAAATTTTAGGGAAGGCAGAGTGTTATCTTCTGATTGCACATAATGTATTTACATTGCTATTGCTTTGCTTCAAAAGCTGTATAACCTGTATGTATATGTTCACTATGTTTTTGCACCCATGTAGGGCGTTTTTGTCTTTTCACACCTTTATTTAGCAATATTTAGCATACTGGAAGCCAAAGCTTCATTCTTTTTTCTTACTTGCTTTCTTCCTTTGCTTCACTAGAGTGACAAACTAACTTAAAAGACTATTCTTCTTTTTCTCCTTGTTCTGTCATTCCCAGTGAAGAAAACCTATCCAAGTTCTTTTTTATCCCTCTTCCTCAGGTCAAAAGAATTTTCATGGGAGCAGAAAATTGGGCCCATTTAGTTCTATTCTGTACTTTATTGACAGCTTTGCTTTGCTTGTAAGCTTTGCTTCTTCTGAGAGCAATTGCTCATTAAACTTTTCCTCAACTGCAGAATTTGTTCTACCTGTGAGAACAACCTCTTCCAAAAACATGTGGACATTACATGTTTTGAATCCAGTAATTAGTGCTTTTCCCCAGTGCTGTTATAAACTGAATCCATGTTCTTTCTCAAGTATCCCTTCAGAAAGACAAGCCTTTGAGTCTTGAGTTTCATCTATTTCTTTCCTCTAGCCCACTTTTTGTTTTGTTTCATTTTGGCTTGTTGGTTTTTTTTTAGTCCTAGATCACCACTACAAACATATTGTATTTACCTGTGCCAAATTTGCTAGAATCCTTGTTCTGCTTCACCACTGCTTGCAGCTTTTTTGAACTTTTTTTTTGAATAGGGTTCTTGATTTTTCCATGCTCTGCACACTTTACTGAGGCTTGCAAAATGATGCATTTCCCTATAGTCCTTTTGTCTTTCTCCAGATCCTTCTCCAGATGTTTTGTAGTACTGTTTTAGTGTGTATTGTAAAGCTGGTGGTTCATCTGCAGATCCACATACTGACTTTTTGTGAATCTGTTTCTGAGCACTGCATGATTTTTGCCTCTCATATTTTCCTGTCCTATTTGGATTCTCTAGAGTTGTGCTTACAAAATGATAGCCTGGAGGAGGTGAAGTCTTTGAATAGTCTATTCTGGGCAGTTTGCCAAATTTAATTCTGTATCTTCTAGCAGCCATGCTTGGGCTATTGGGTTAATGTTTTTTTATCTGGGACATGGCTCTGTAAAATTGAAACACTGATTCTTTGACTTCAGATGATTCATTGTGTTCTGTGTTCTGTGGAGTGTTTCCTTCATCAGACTTCATGCAGTGTTTCCTAAGTGCTGCTCAAATTTTCTCCAGTTATCCCTATATTTCTGGGATCCAACTCAAACGGATTAGCAATTTTCCCATGACTCCAGCCATGGTCTGTTTTCTTTCCCCAGTTTGTCTTATTAATCCAAACAACATTCAGTGAATATGAAGCCTGAAAAGCAAGAGAGAACTCCCACTGGAAGTCTGTTCTATATTTGTGCAGTGTGAAACACCATGCTGGATCTATTTGTCTCCTGGCTGCAATAAAGTTAAAATAATCTTCATTGTACTCTTCCTGCTTTTTGGCCTAATGTCTAGGGATGAGTACGCTGTGGTAGATGAATCCACGCCAATTTCCTGGGAAGCTGGAAGAAAATAGTCACAATAATTAATTATTTATTCATATTAATTAATTCATATTAATTATTTAATATGAATTAATTAATATGAAAGTATGGAGTAGACCAAAGGCCAGTTTCTATACTTAGAGCAGATACTTCCGATCTGTAATGGTTAGAAAATAATTTATGAACACTATATGTAAATGTACTTTCAGAAATTGTTCAGAGGTTGATATTTTCACCTCATATCACTTTCAAGTAATGTTGACTTGGATATTGTTACGATTCATGTAAACAAAATTCCCTTTCCTGGACTTGTTTTGTTTATACTACCATATTTCAACCTATCATATAAAACTCTGCATTTGATCAATGTGGTGGGTTGCTGGATGCCAAGTACCATCAGAGCTGCTTTACCACTCTGCTCTGCAAGTTTACAGAAGAGAAAAAATGATGAGAAGCTGATGATTTAAGAGCAGGGAGAACCCTGTCCTGCTAATCATCATGGTTGAAACACACTTGAGTTAGGGAAATTAACTGAAGTTATTATCAAACAGAATCCAAGAAGGATAATAAGAAGTAAAAAACAATCTTAAAAACACCTTCCCCCCAACCTCCTTCCCAGGCTCTACTTGCCCCCCAGCCAGAGGCATAGGGAGATGGGAATGGAGGGTATGGTCTGTTCATCACACACTGCCTCTGCTGCAGCTCAGAGAGAGGAGTCCTTTCACTGCTCCAGTGTGGAGCCCTTCCCACAGGAAACAGTTCATGGACTTCTCCAGTGTGATCCTTCACATGGGCTGTAGCCCATGTACAGCCCATGGCTGTTCTGCATGTACTGCTCAGTGTGGGTCCCTTTCCACAGTGTGCAGTCCTTCAGGAGCAGCCTGCTCCAGCTTAGGACCCCACAGGGGTCTAACATAACTTCTGACATAAAGCTTGCTCCAGAGTCAGCTCCTCTCTCCATGAGTCTGCAGGTCCCTGCCAGGAACCTGTTCCAGCATGGGCTTTTCATGGATTCAGACCCTTCTTTTTAGGTGTGCTGCTGCTGTGCTCTGGGGCTTCTCCATCGGCTGGAGGGGCACAGCTGCCTCACCATGGTCTACAGCATGGGCAGAATGAATACTGTTTAGAGCAATGCTATTACCTAATTAATACTGTTCAATTCTGAAAGTAATGATTTAGAATTAATTTGACCTGAAAAGGGGGATTTTAGGTGGAATTAAGCCCCACAGTTAGGGAAGCAAGTAAATTTTCTCTTGTTCATGTAGGGGTGGAACTTTCATTAAATGGATATTCTAGCAAATTAACCTTGTAAAGGGTTTTCATGCCTTCAGCAAGGAACCTAGGATCATTATTTGGTACAGGATATGGCTCTAGGTGAGCTATGTGTGTAATACAGAATGGAAATGTTTGTATTCCAACATCATCATCCCAGGGAATGGAAAATAAGTGGGGTTTTATCTTCAATTTTGAAATTCTTATCACTATTGCAAAGCTGTCTTGACAAGCAATTTCACACAGCTGTATCTTCCCAGACAAGTAGGGGAAAAAATATATCACATAATACATTCTTTTTTTTTTGTTTCTTCCTGTTAAATTTGGCACTCTCCACTGAGAAAAGGGTTTTGGTATTTCAGCTGAGTGTCTGCAGTTTGTGTTCCTGGTTCTTAAGAGAACTCTGAGTCTTTCATGACAATACTTTTTCTGTATAGATGAAGGAAAATAGATTATTCCCTATGAAAGCCTGCAGAATTATTGGCATAAACACAATAATGTAACGTTTGTACTTTGACTTCAAAGTTTCAGCTTTTCTATGTAATGTTCTTTTTAACACTTGGCCCTTTCTTCCATCTGATGAGTTTCTTTCCTTCCCTGTTTCACTCCTCCCATTCTGTTTTCTCCTCTGTGTTTACCCACAGCTTCCTGTGTTGTAAAGCTTAATGTACTCTATTGCTCTTCAAGGTATTCTGTTTACGAATCTTTCTATAGCTCTTGTGTTTATTTGGGAATATTAGTTCTACAAGTGAGGTGTTACTTAGCCAGCAATATATTTTTTTAAATTGTCATTATTAAAAGTAAATTTCTGTGTCTTTAACAGAGAAGACATAACCAGGCAAGTGAAATACTTATTTTTTCCTAAAATCATGTTTTTGCACATTACAGACTGCTGCTAATGAATTTTGAAGGGTAGCAATAGGAAAAAAAAATATTGATTATCAGTATTAAATTTGAAAGCATTCACAAAAAAAAAATTAATCATTAACACCAATAAGTCTTGCTGTTGTAATACAGCAGTAAACTTAGTTGGGTTATTCTGTGACGTTGCTTATACAACCATTTTGGGTTCTGTAATGTAATGTGCAGCTGTAAATAATGATGTTCATAAATGCAAGTCAATTTGTTTTTCATTCAGCCCACACTAAGTTTTTCTGTTTGCATGAGAAACATGGCTGCTTGAAAACACAGAAGCTCTCTTCTGTTCATACAGTTGTTAAAACCAGAAGATACTTTTCCTGATTCACCCTGTAATCACATAAACATCTTAACACAAATAATTCCATTCAGTAATTTGAAAAATCTACAGTAAAATATTTGTTGTCATATGCTATTGAGTATAGGAAAAAAAATTCCCTTAACTTGTCTTAAGCTGATAGTGCTTCTACAGAAATGGAATAAAAACCCATTATCATATTTTAAAGCTTTTATTTCTTTCCTCCCTTCAGAAGAATGCTTTTTAGCACTTTTTATGTGAAATAATTGCAATTGCATTTTTAATCATCACAAGTGTTCTGAAGTAAACTGAAAGTATTACACTTGGTACTATGATAATGGCTGTTTTAGAGACCTGACAGTTGTGCAATAAATTATTTGACAGCTTCATTTCTAGCGAGTCCAGATGGTGTGTTTGTACTTTGGCATTATGCTGGGTGTAAATCAGCACAATTAGGATCCATATACATCCAAGAACATTCTATTTTTTTTCCTGGTCATAGTTGCTTTACCTAGACCCTTTTCACAGCACAAGTCTGAATGGGCATGATAAGAATATTTTTTTTTCTTCCACTATTCTGAAGCTAACAGCAAACTCTGTCCTTACTTTCTGGCTCCTGTATACTTGATTCCACATAGGTGGTATTCTTAGCTCTTGGATTTCAGCACATTTCTTCAGAAACACACATGTGCTTGCACGTGAGTGTCAAAGAGTAGCATCTGGAATGCTATAAAGAATGATGCAAAGGAATGTGATCTACATTAAAATACTCTATCAATATCAGTTCCATAATGCTTCAGCAGTAGGAATAAGCAAACCAAACAATAAAATTTCTGTTCACTGATAGTGGAGGTTCTAATCTGCACTCAGATTTGTAAGTGAACCTATTTCATTTATGCCTCCGAATGTGGTTCTACATCTATCAACCACTAGAATTGTTTCCCTGGTCTGGGAAAATATAGACCTATGGCTGACACAAGACTTATTTTATTGAACCATATATATTACCTTACCTAGGAATTAAAATTTAAATTTTCAAATCAAAAAGTGTAGTTTTTTATGATTTACCTTGAGACAGTGTTCAGTACAGATATTGCATTTCTTGTAAAATTTTCCTACAGTAGAGTAGTTTTCCAGTCATGATCCTTTCATTCTTCTTTGTCTTGTAGTAAATATCACTTTGATTTTCACAGTAATGCTCCAAATTCAAAAGAAACCTTTTAGGTTTTTGTGGTTTTGGTGTGAAACAAGCTCTAAAACAACCTGTTATTACTATTAAAGTTGCTTTTAAGGAGAGTTCTTATGATTGAAAGAGGTTAAATATTCAAAGGCAAATTTTCTTCATAAACAAGTTTCTAGGATGACCTTAAAACTGGAAAATCATGACCATTTATCTTGATTGACCTGTATTTTTGTGCAGTGATTTTAAGGCAGATGAGAAAAAGCAGTGAGGTAGATAGGTAAGTTACAACATTTTAAACTGTGTAGGCTGATGAGAAGATTCATTCTGTGGTAATGCCATTTTTTGACTTCCACAGTTCTGTTCGAGGGCAATATGTATTGGCTGGTGTAAACACCTGCAAGAGATTTGCACAACTTTGCCTTTCTTGACACAACTCAGAAAACAGATGTTTTTTCAAGCTCTGAGAACAGATGAAACTACAGATGTTACCCATTACAGTCTTTGCTCTTTTAATAGTGGTAGTATAGGAGTTCAGGAAATACTGCAACCTACTGTGGAGCAGCTGCAGTACGACCATCCTGTTTCCATGACACTTGATATAGCTGCTCTGGTTTGGAAAAACAGAATGGCTTAGGTCTCTCCTTACCCTGTAAGCAAGAGAGCAGGCTTCAGTACACACAGTGAGTAGCTGTTTTTTAAAGATTAATTTTAATTCAAGAGCAACTTTATTGATCTTCAATTTCTGAGCATGAATTTGCTTGCAACTTCGATCGTGGCTTTTAGTATAGATCTTAATTGGTTAAATAACAGGTTAGTTAATCAAGGAATTACTAAGGTACTTAGTAATTACTAATGTACTAAGTAATTACTAATGTACTAAGGAATGTCAGATATATCACTGAAAAAACTGTGACCTAAGTGCTCAAGCTCTTATTCCTTCTGAAACAGCTTCCTAAATGCTGACTGTTGCTTTGATTTGCCATGCCAGCAAATGTCCTCACTTAGGAAGGGAGATGCTAGTGAAGAGAGGCAAGTAAGTTTATCTATAAGGAATAAATAGCAAATGTGTTAGTTTAATCTCAGAAAGCTTACAAAATCACATATTCTGCATATAGAAATGGAAAATTTCTGCATTGAAAGGTAACTCAAGTCACTACTATATCAAAACTCAAATAACAATGTCAAATCTCATCACAGCACACAACACTACAAAATATTTACCATACAGATATCTGAACAAGTAGAAAAAATGTGAACTAATATCCTTTTAGTTTAACAAAATCAAAATACTGACCAGTTGTAAGATTTCATGTTACGTCCTGTTTTCGCCATGGTGGCTGCTTGAGATCAGCTGCTGCAGAGCGCAGGCCATCAGTGATTCACTGACCCAGGTCTGACCTGTGGACTCCAGAGTGCTTCCCAGTCCCGTGTCCCTCTGCTCCACTGATCTGATACTTTGAGTATTCTCTGTAGCCAAAGGAGGGTGTGCTTCACAGTGGTCCCCAGGCTTGGCAAACTTTCCTGGACTGAGCACATAATCCAAAAGCCTGCTGGATGAATGTAAATAAATCCATAAGGAAAGACACTCTTCCTGGCCCTTAATATTTAAAAGACTAAGTCGTCTTTAATGTGTTATTGTTTATTCTGTCTTTCTATTTTTATTTTCCCAGACGAAAGCTTCATGGTAACATAGTGTTTGGTAAGGAACAAATTTAGCAAATAAATCTCTATTTATGGACAACCAGTTCCAATTAGCAGATTAAATTAAATTTAAGTGTATTCATCCTTGAATTTCTTAGGTAGAAATTATCTCAGTTTAGTTTAAAGAATAGTTTACAGTACTTAATCTAAGGCAAATTTCTGTTTCTCTGAGTCCATGCCTATGTCTGTATCTGTGTCTATCTCATTATGTGTGTATTCTATGAGCCAGAAACCACCTTATGCAAAACCACCACTACTACCAAAAGGTCTAATTTCTATTTCCATTATTGGATCATTTAGGAAGTGCTTCTGTTACTTTGGTTATTACTTTAAATTAAAGTTGCTATTTTGGCAGCAGAGACAAATATATTTAGTCCAAAAGACTAGTGGACTATGTCCATATATTTGTGTGGCACAGCTTTCTGTGAAATTGTGTATATGAACTTGTTTATAGATGTGTTTCTGTGGACATTCTACAAAAGTGACTAAACTGCCAATTGGAAAGAAACCAAAAGTTTTCTTTTGAATAAAAGGAAAATAAAAGTTTTAAATAATTTTAAATTATTTGGATTTGAACAATGTTATTTAATAACTTTAATAGTCTACACAAAATGTGTAGCGATATGCTTTCTGATTGAGCTTTGGGTACTTAGAACCTGTTAAAAGTGTAAATATAGTATAATCAGGAATGCGTTGATGTTATTAACTTGGAGCTTTTAGGAGAAATGGTGGGGTAATGTAATGAAGATTGCAGCAAAATTCAGTCTCAGTGGAATTCATGGTGATTTGACTCCTGAAAGAACAAACAGCTCTCCTTTTACCTGCTTTTAATCTTGCAGTGTCTGTCCTTCCCTCGGAGAGAAACTCCCAAAAACCAGAGGGGTTCCCCCTCTCCTATCTCAAGTACTTAGCCAACAGTGCTTCCTTAGCAAGTCGATGGGAGAAATTTCACAGGCAATAAGTAAAAGAAAAACCAACCTCCAACACCTAATATTAAATTTTCTTACTGATATTGTTCACTTGTCATCTACTAACACAATAGAGGTTTAAGGGTTGAAGGATGGTAGTGACCTGACTTCCAGCTACACCACCCAGCCACTCTCTCATTCCCCCACCTCAACAGGAAATGCAAAGTAAAAAGAAGAAAATGATTGTATGTCAAAATAAAGACAAGGAGATGACTTACAAGTTACTATCCTGGGAAAACTGGACATGACTTGAAGAAAATTAATTTTCAAGAAAAATTAATTTTCTTGGCAACTAAATCAAGTTCGATGGTGAGAAGGAAAGAGAAAAATTTAATACCTCTCTTTTTTCTTTCTGCTCAAGTCCACTGTTGCTTCCTCAACCACTACTCTGCCATCTCATCCTTGGTGTAGGGGGAAGAGTTTGGTGTCAGTCCAGAACAGCCCCTCTCTGCTTGTCCTTCCTCCTAATGCTTTGCCTTTCTCCAGTCGGGGTCCTTTCCAAGAGCTGTGGTTCCCCTGGATAATGCTTCTACTACTACTGTAAGGATGAGTCTCTGATCTTGCATTATTTTCTCCATAGGCCACGAGGAAATCTCTGCATCAATACTTGCAGCATTTCTTCCCTCTCCTGCTCTGACTTAGTATCCTCACGGTAGTTTCTCTCACTTTCCTCCATCTCTCCCTTCTCTCTCTGATGTGCAATGTTCTCGCTGTTTCATAACCACACTTTCCCAGAGGTGCCACCATCCTTGCTGGGGGACTCAGCTTTGCTATGTGATGGGTCCACTGGAGTGGGCAGAAGAGCTGTGTCTGGCACAGGTGCAGACCCAGTCTCCTTACAGGAGGCACCACTGCAGATCCCTGCTGCCAGAGCCTGGGCATTGACATTCAGTGCAAATAATGAACATGTGTTATGGATATTGAGAACCCAGCCTAGCAAAATCTCTCTTCTCTTCTTCCCTGTATTCTCCCACTGTAAAAAGGATAACCTAAATCAGACTTCTACACAGCCAGCCTGCACTGCACAGTACACAGAACTAACAGAGGTACAAGTACAGACAGAAAACCGTAAGCATGTGAGACAGAATGAAAGTTTAGAAGATCAAAGCCTGCTGAGATAACCAGTAGGTGCCAGGTGTGGCAGAGCCATTGCTAGTTACCCCGTTTCTCCTAACTGCATTAATAAAATGATAGTGATACTGTGTTTATTGCTCCCATTGGTTGTTGTTTAGTCCTTGTCAATCTTTGCTCTGTCCTGTTGAGCTACTGGGTGTGGAACCATGTGTAGTTTTACTCATACATAGCAAAGTGCATCCTAAGGAATTTGCGAGGCATCAAAAAAGAGAAAGCACTGTCTGGATCCTTGGATGTTGCTGCACACCAGCCCTAGAGGTAATAGTTATATGCATAAACACAGAACTCTCATCTATATGTGCTTTACTGTGCCCTGCACCTTAGCTCTCTGATCACCATGTACTTCAGTTTTCTTCAGTCATTGTTTGCTGAGTATCCTGAAATATTACTAACCATCTCAAAGAAATATATTGTGGGTTTTAGAATGCTAGGCTGAAATTTTGTATTTTGTATAAGTTTAACACATTGTCTCCTCCTCAAGGAGATAGATTTTATTTTCATATCACTTTAATTTAGTAATTTATGTAAAGTTCTATGTTATACTGTATGTTACACACAGGAATTTATCCTTTATATTTTAAACTTTTCAAAGCCAGAACAAAACAGCCGCACAGACCTTTTGTAGACTAAATCATGATCAATAAAGTACCTTCACTTTGACTTCTAAATCAAACAGGAAGATTATGAAACACTGCTATATTCTGACTTTTGTTGATAGCAAGTTCCCTCTTTCAAAGAGAGACTAACTTTTAACTAACAGTATTCTTCTTATCCTCTTTCTACTCTGGAGAAGAGATACTCATCCACCATGGGTGAGAAGAGAATACTTCTCTTTTGTCAAGGTTCCCTTGCAACTGAAGCTATATATCCAGGAAATATTAAGCTCTTCCCTGTCAACTTTTGCATACCAGCAAACCACACAAGAGGACATCTCACCAACAGTGACCTAGTCTGTTTATGGACTTTAAAAGACAGCTTTGAAAGACATCACACACAGGTCAAATCCTTTCATTGCTACCCTCACAGAGAGAGAAAAATAATTTAATATTGAAGTCCAGTTGAATTCAGTCTCGGAACACAAATACCATTATGCATTAATGAGAATGAAATGTCATTACTTTATAACATTTCTTTAAACAGAATAAGGTTTGTGTTTATTTAAGAATTTCCACAGCTTCACTTTCTTTGACTTTATTTTACTTTTAAAGAATACATCTACATTCTCCGTCTTGTAAAATTATGAGAAAGAATTAGACTATTGTTTGAACATTTCACTCCAGAATTCTGAGTATTGTTTTTACAGAGTACAGATTTGAGATGGTAAATATCAGGTATCCAGGTGATTAAACAAGGAGGTAGGAATAAAATCAGTTATCATAATTTCTCTTAAAGCCTATATTATATCCAGAGGGTGGTGGTCAGTGGTCAGAGTCTTGATGCAATAGTGACAAGTGGTGTCCTGCAGGGGTCTGTGCTGGGCCCAGTGTTGTTTAATATCTTCATCAATGACAAAGATGAAGAGATCGAGTGCGCCCTCAGAAAGTTTGCAGACTACAGCAAGCTGAGTGGTTGACACTCCTGAGGGACAGGATGCCATCCAGAGGGACTTAGACAAGCTGACAAGCTTGAGAAGTGCCACATGGGAATCCCCTGAGGTGTAATAAGGCCAGATGCTGGTGCTGCACCTGGGTCAGGGCAATCCCTGGTGCCAGCCCAGGCTGGGGATGAACAGACCCAGCCCAGCCCTGCCCAGAAGGATCTGGGGGTGCTGGGGGTGAGAGCTGGACATGAGCCAGCCATGGGCACTCCCAGCCCAGACAGCCAAGAGTGTCCTGGGCTGCATCCAGAGCCCCGTGGGCAGCAGGGAAGGGAGGGGATTCTGCCCCTCTGCCCCACTCTGGTGAGACCCCACCTGCAGAGCTGCCTCCAGCCCTGGAGCCCAGCACAGGAAGGACATGGAGATGCTGGAGAGAGTCCAGAGGAGGCACCAAGGTGATCAGAGGGATGGAGTTCCTCTGTTATGGGAAAAGGCTCAGAGACTCTTCAGCTTGGAATACAGAAGGCTTCTAAGGGACCTAACTGTGGCTTTCCAGATTCTGAAGGGAGCCTCCAAGAAACATGGAGAGAGACTTTTTACATGCAATGACAGAACAAGGAGAAGTGGCTTCAAACTAACAGAGTAAACCTAGATTTGATTTTAGGAAGAAATTTTACTGTGGAAGTGATGAGACCCATAAACAGGTATCCCAGAGGTGCTGTGGTATCTGTGGGATTGTTCAAAACCAGTTGGATGGAACTCTGAGCATCCTAATCTCATGGAAGTTGCCCCTGCCCAACACAGTGGGATTGGAATGAGATGATATTTAAGGTCCCTCCCAAACCAGGCCTTTCTCTCATTCTGTGATATTTGGCAGGACAAGATCAAGGAACACACATAAGTGTTTGACCACTTTGCTCCCAGATTTTCTATCTGTTAGCAACCACAGCTGTTAGAAAATGGGATGTCAGACAATTCACTGGCACTACTGGCAGGAATTACTCACAGAGGGCTTTGATTTGTGTTCTTTTGTGTGCCTATGGAGGGAAAAAGACAGCTGTGTAGATTGATTCAGATCCCAGAAGAGTGTCTGAAATGAAGATATTCAAGCTGAACTGCTTGTCTGGCTGAGTGAAAGAAGTGATTTCTGAATGGTACTTGAATCCTTTCCTCTCAACTTTATTGTTACACAGAGCACTTATTAATTCAATTTTCATCGTTGTTAAAATTAGCATGCTTGCTCATGCTTCTGAAATTCTTCGTGCTCTCTCTGTCAAGGAAAGAGATAGAATTATGTGGTATGTGTAAACAGAGATTAATTTTAATCTTCAGGCAAATCCACACATTGCTGTTTAGCTGGTTTGCATAGGATTATGAAAGCACTTTAATTAGATACATTCAGACATCTTGCTTTTTGAAGATACATATATTTATATTTTTTAAAATATTAATTCATCATATCTCCTGATTAAAACTTAAAAGATTAAGAAAAAAATCAAGTTTGCATTGCAATGCATATACAATGGGAAGAATTGCTTGGAATCTAGAAAAGGGAGTAGATTTGATGTAATTCTAAAGGCCTCAGTCTCCTCTGAAAAATGGCCATCTTGCTGAGGGATATATAGTGAAACAATACCCATAACTTGGGGCACTTTGCTAATATTGATTTTCAGCACTGTTCATCACTTGATTGAGTTACATTTATTCTACTATATATCAATGGAGTAATGAAAAATTTCCTTACACTCCCTGCCAAAACCAAGCAAAACAGAAAAAGCAAACATATGCTTCATGTATTACAAGGAGTTGAAAAAAATAATCGGTATCAAATGTGATACTCATAGCTAAGTAATTTCCATCTTAAATCAAAGCCACATTTCTTTGTAAATTTTTTTTTAATTTTATTTTTTTAATGAGGAGAAAATAGAAGAGTGCATCTGTTCATAAAGCTCTAATTTACTATTTTTGGAAATTATAAACCAAAGACTGTCATTCCTCTTACTTCCAAATACCTAAAGTCCTTCTCAAGTCAGACAGGAGTCTCTATGACATCTAATGGCTGAAAAAGCCAAATATAAAAAGAAAAATAAGCTCCAACTACTGCATTCCAGCATTGGATTTAGAGAAAAAAGCAGTTGTTTTTTTAACTGTAGAGTATTTTCTTCTAAAACAATATGTATGTTATTAGCAAAGGAAACTAAGACAGATTTTCTTGAAACATCTGTGAAAATTTCGTATTTTTATTATCTGTGTTTTTGCATACTACCTACAGTATTAATGCTGTCTCCTGAAACTCATGAACCAAGAAGTAGATGCTTAGAAAATACAGTTTGTCACAAGAGAACACCATGATAATAATTATGTAGCAAGGAAATACTCATCTTTCTGATATTCAGACTTGAATTCTAGAATTAGTATTAAAACCAGCATGTTATTGATAAAACTAGTATTGAGTAAGAATGATACTGATACATGTGAAATGAAAATCTGACAGAATTAAAAAACAAAGAGAACTTAAGATTCAGGCCTAAAAAAGTAATCTCTGAATTTTTTGAAAGTGCATAAAAGCTTGCATTTGTTTATTCCTCTGCTGGTAACTAATACCTCATTACTTTGAACTGACCTAACAAATAAGGAAAAAATTTCTAATTAAGTACAGAAACATTAAAATTGTGGAAATGTACTTTCTGTACTTTCTTTTAGGTAGATTGTGAAACATAGTGATAACCTATCTTTTAGATTAAAAACATGAAATTAATCTAATCTGTCAGTGGGGAAAGTTTGTTTACTATGACATGCCATGTTTACTGTGACATCACTTAGATAATTTATTAATAAATACAACACAAGTAATGAAGAATTTTAGAAGGCCTGTAGAGTAGGCAAAAACCAATTAAAATGAGGTTTGGGCTAGAGTTACATATGTTTATAAAGAAGATTTAATTTACATTTTCACAAACAGCAACCAGAAATATCCTAGTGAATCTTTATGAAGGAGAAAAGAGCTTGAACTTTTTGAAATGATACAGAAATACTTTAAGCAGCCTGTGGACAACTGAGGTAAAAAGGAGATGAAATTAAGCAGTACAAAGTTTCACAGTTTGTGACTTATAGAAAATTATTCCAGAAGCTGGAAATTCATCCATTAAAAATGTCAGAGAAGAAAGCACAACTACATTAATAAGATGCAGAATGATTTAAGTGCTGATAAGAAAATGGCAAATGCAGTCCTAAGCTGTCTCGGATAAAGTATTACTTGCAAAGACATAGAATCAGCAAACAGCAGCAGGCTGTGTGTCTCTTCCATTGCTGAAGAACAGGCTGCCGTGGCTACTGGTGCGCTTGGGAAGCAGCTGCGGCTGCTCCATCGGGGAGCATGGAAGCACTGGGCTGTTGCAGTGATGAGCAGCCTCGAGGAAGTGGTGAAACAGGGCAGGGGAGATGCAATTGGGAAGCAGAACCACAGGGAGAAAAAGGCGAGGGGGCCAAGCTGAACCTCAGGGCGACCTTTCTGAAACCCAAAGAAAAATGGCCATGGTTATGTTGCAGTTAACTGCTTTTATGTGCTAAGGCTTCCCCCACAGCCCGATTTCTCAGGTGTTTTTCCGGTGTTATCTGGGCATCTGCCTAACTGGCAAGAGGGGGTCACTTCCAGCCCAGATATGGAGAATTTCTGTAAGGCAAAGCTTCCCGAGGGACAGGCTCCCAGCACATGTACACCCCCTATAGTAATTTTTCACCCCATGTGTAATGCAAGTTTAACTATAAGTAAAAATCAAATTGGTCCATCTCACCATTCTACAAAGCACTAAGAAGTCATAATTTTAAATACTATATACACGAGAAATGAATTCAATCTCACCTGATGAGAGGAAAAGGAGTCTACTAGAAAGCAAAGGAGCACAGCTTGTTTAGACTAGCCAAACAAAGGCTAAGAAGAGATGTAAACATATTTATGAATGCAGTGGGATAAATAAGCTATAAATAAATTGAGATGGGGACTTCTGTAATCCTCAGGAGAATGAGATTCTGAAGTGAAGTTTTGGTAAAAGTAGTGCCAATGAAATACAAAACTTCTTGAACAGTTAATAATTATATTGCAATATAGATTATGATTGCTTATGATGTCAAAGGACTGACTTAGTTTTATGACCTAGGAAGTGTCCTCCAGACAGTGTTTGTGCACTGAGCAATCATGTTAGAGAATTAACTCCTCTCAGAGTTTAGCATGAATATCAAAGGACACATGGCAATTTTAAATAGCATATTTGTTGCATCTGAGTGTTGCTTGGGGTGAAAGCAGGCAAATGAGCTGGAACGGCCTTTGCCCTGTCTTTGCTTTTGGCTTGCTGCTCTGACTTGAAGGCTGCTGGCTTTGAGCTTCTTCAGTTGTTGTGTGAGGGACAACATTTTTTAGGATGTGGATGGTAGTTGCAGTTTGGAGCATGGTTGTTTCCTTGCACTGGGAATCCATGAGGTCCTGTAACATTTGCTGCCTGGGGGCCCTTCCTTCCTTGTACTATATCAAATTCCACTAATTCTCCATCTCCTACATTTTCTAGGGTTACTTTTCTTGATTGCAGTTTGATGGACAGCCACATCTTCTTTGGCATCATTGTGGGTGACGAATCCGTATCTGTTTTTCACATTGAACCATTTGACAGTTCTCAAGACTTTGGTAGCAGTAACCTTTTTAATTTTGGCAGTGAGTTTGTGCCCATGGCTGTGCTGCTGGATGTGCTGGTGTTAGTGTGGCTGTTTCTGTGGCAGGCAGCCCGTGGCAGGCCGCTCCTTCCACTTTCTCTGCCATGGACGAGCACGGGCAGCGCAGCGCAGCGCGCTGCTGCGGGGGCACGGCCTCTGGCACGGAGCTTCCAACACCGCTCCTGGCTCCCGTCCTGCCGCTCAGGCTTGGAGGGGAAACAGTAAAAGGGAAAAAGTGAAGACTAAAACTCACCACCACAAAACACTCTTGGGGTGGATGTAGATGCATTCATGGAAAAGTCTGGGTTTGGTGCGCCAGTTGTTGCACCTAGTTGTTGCTCGGGGTGAAAGCAGGCAAATGAGCAGGAAGGACATTTGCAGGGGTTTCACAGAGATGTTTATTTCAGCTACAGAAGTGCATTGGATCCAGGGTTCAGGGAACAAAAGGCTAAGGGTCTTTTAAGGTTTAGGCTAAAGTACATGGGATGAGCGGGACGAGAGAAATATCAGAAACCAATTATCAGGGGACATGGGGGTGTTACAGGGGAGGGGTTAGGGCAGAGGGATGACAGAGGAACAGGGTGGGAGTGACCGAAAGGCTGAGAGACAGGCAGAGGGCACAGGGTTGACCCAGGGAATAAGAACAGGTGTTGTATTCCCTAGTTGGGAATTCCTTTGGTCTCCACGCATATTCGCAGTCTATGTGTTACTAAATCAAACACAAACACAGTTTTGAGACAAGGACTTTAAAATAAACATATATAACCTAAAAAAATTGCCTTAACTTTTGTTTAAACATTATATCTAGTATAATAAAATTTGAAATAAATAAATAGGTTCAGAATAAAAGAAAAAAAAAAAAAAGAAGAATACACCTTACTTTCCTCCTGATCCCAAAGTCTCCATGCCAAAATAAATAAAATTAGAGACTACTCTGGCATCTGAATGTTTTTCTTGACAATGAAGATGGCAGTTCTGCTCTCTATAAACATTCATCTGCAAACAAAATAGATTCCAGGACACAGAAGGGACTCTATTACTGTCCTGTGGCTCATCTTCATGCTAATCTGGATAATACTTTTGAGACATTTTGATTTTTTGTTTTTTCCTGTGTATGTGCCATTTATGCTTATATGTGCTGATTATACCTCTCAAGCTCAGAAGAGTCTATGGGGAAAATATTCTGGCCGTCTTTAGAGTATAGAGACAGAAGATATATCTGTCAGTGGAAGCTTTTTCTGCTTTGAGGATTGCTTATTGCATGAAAGAAAATCTTCCTCTGCCTGGCTGGCAGTTGCCATCCAAGAGAAGTTGACTTTTAACATGGATTTATCTCACCCAGTCATTCAGCAAATCAAGGTTTTATATACAACAAACACAGGCCTACCATAAGATACATTGAAATAAATAAGATTCTTTCAGATAACAATTGGCTTTGAAAAATTTTAAGCTATTGAAATTTAAGGCAGCCTAAATTTCAGTCTTGTGTTTTTGAAGTTCTTGCGTTGAGTCTTTGGATGACATTTTAGCCTCCAGATCTACAAATTTTGCAGTCTCATACAACAAAAAGCACAAATACTACCCAATTTTTTTGAAAGTGTTTTAATTAAGTGTTCTAATAAATGAAGATCCTTTTTCACTATATTAATCTTTAAGAGGATGCAATTTCCCTGGTTTGTAATTCCATGCTATCCTGGGTTTTTTATTTTTTTTTTTTAATTGCAATGCTTATTTTAGTAACTCAGGCATATGAACTTGGCATCTTATCCCCCATGCCAACATGAATTAATGTTATATCCCTCTGGTTTGTTATGCATTACTTTTGCCTTGCCCAATTCTTTTGTTGTCTTATGTCTTCAGTATCAATTGAACTTTGATTTAATATCAAGAGTGATTATTCTGTTTATTTTCTACTGCTTCTGTGTCTCCTTTCTTTTTTCTGGACCTCATTTGGGAAGAACTAACAGTCTTTGGAGGTCATAAGTCAAGCTAAAAAGTCAGCACAGGATCTAATAAAGAAAATAAAAGCATAACTTTTCTTTATTTCTTTCAGCAAAAGTGTGACATCATGCATAAAAAATAGAGCATTTATTCTCTTCCACAGAATTTTTTTTTGCTACTGTTCTAAAATTATTTCAATTATCTCATGTTCCATGCAGTTTTACAAGATCAGCCCGTAGTGTGGCCCAGGTGGAAGCCTGCAATTCTATAATGAGATTTATTTCTCTCTTGGGAGTATATCTATTATACCATCATATGGGGTATATGTGATTGGTGTAATAGCCTCATATTACACAAGGATTGTCTTTTCAGTTGCAGTGTGGGTAGGTGACAAGGGAGGGAATGAAGAAATTTGTTGAAATGAACAGGCATTTAAGAATTTTACCTCTTAATCAATATGTTACTGAGATTTCTTCAGCTACAGTAATGATAATGGATATTGATGTATGAAAATGAATAATTTGGTCCACATTATACCAAACTGGCATTTTTCTAAATTTAATCTTGACTTCATCCAATACATTTTTTTGCAAAATATGGAAAATCTATCTTGTTTTCTTTTTCTTTTCCCCGTAGGCTTAGAGAGTACTCTAAAAATGTCAGCAGACCTCCTAGAAGTAGCAGATGAAACTCATCTCTGTTTTAAAACTGTATTAATTCTGAGTGAAATCAAACTCACTCATATATATTAAAGCAATCAAGTCCTTGAGAAAAAAAAGCAGATTTTTAATAAGTGCATTTTAAGGGTTGTATTGACTCTACCAAAGTCATAAATCTATTGCTGTGTTTCATCATTATGGATTTATCAGTTGTAGTATTAGGTTTTGGGTGGAAACACTAATTTCATGTAGTGGTTTAGGTTTACCAGTTTAAAATTTTCCAGCCAACGTGCCAATTTATGTCGGGGTTTAGCATTGTCTAAATTGCCAGTGTGCCCATTAGATCTATTTACTTATTTCCTGCTCTGGGATAGGATTAGAAAGATCTTTTAGGAGATCAGGAGGATTATGGGATCTCTTCCAGATGGCGGCCTGGAGGTATTTATGATAAAGAGGCTTTCAAGGCTTCGCTGGGGGTGGGCTAGGATCATAAAGGCGCAGACAGGTGGTGGTTTTCTGGCGTTTCCTCTGTTTAATCCCAAATGCGGGCTGTTGCTCTTCCCTGCCCTTGCCCAGCACGCCAAGGGTGGGGTGGCCTTGCCAGAGCAGGTCCAGCTGTCTGCCCAGGCTGTGCGGCCGGGTCCGGCCACCTGGAGCTGCTGTCCGGGATGGGGCACGGATTCCCTGGCTGGCAGCAGTGCAGGGTTTTAATACCAGCTCCATGTTTTGCTGAGCCATGGGGTTTCTGTGGTTTTGTTTTGCCTTGTTTAAAGCATGACTTAGATGAAAGGAAATGGGAAATAAAAACTGTGTTTAAAAGTATGTTTCATTCTCTAGCTCTTGTCTTTGAGACTACAGTCAATGAAAACCACAATTTTGTCTTGACAATATCCCCACATTTTCTTTAAGGTGGCACTTGGGAAAGATATAAAAACATAACTTTAAAACATTATTAGACATAGATAAAGGAAATAAAATAAACATTAACTCCTAATATTTAGATAAAAGTCCTATCCATATTCAATAGTATCTCTAGAACTCATCATATCTCTAGCACTCAGCTGTCCTTTCATTTAATGATGATCTCATGACTATCACTTTATATATGCTGTAAAACTACTATATTAAATAATGGAATATCCTAAGTGATATTTAGAGAAACTACCGTATTCTGTACTCCAAGTCTCTATGGAATAAAATTCTGTATCTTTGTCCTGAACTACATAGGTGTTACTTTTAAAGAATGTAATTGTAAGTTTATTTTGAGAATTTAGCCTATACTTGAAATAAAATTTTATTTTAAAAAATTACATGAACATGCTCTTTTCTAATGAGAAGAAAATATTGAAGCTGTGAAGAGCTGCAGGAAAGCCAGCAAAAAAAAAAAAAAAAAAAAAAAAAAAGAAAGAAAGAAAAAAAGGAAAAAAGTTTATGTTATCTCTCCAAGGGATATTTTAATAGAATTTGCACCTTTTATTCTTTTTAATGCACTGCATTTTGTCTGATGAAATTAAACAGGATTTATATCCTACTGCAGCCAGGGTTGTATTGTTTGTGGGTAATGTTAAACTCTCTCACAAATCATTATTTATTTAAAATTATTCTGACTGGTTTCAGATAGTCAGAGAAATCTGCAATTAGAATAAATCTCTATGTCATCCTTATTTTCTTAGTCCAGCATTGCTCACCTTCTGGAAGCATTATACATAGGTTGTGTTGACAGACTTTGCTTTAAAATACAAGTCTAGGATTTGTGCAAAGGAGAACTAATGGCTGCCTGGTTGCATGAAAATTTCATGGTGCTTCCAATGAAGATCGGGGGGAGTCAGACAATAATGTCCAAGCAGAAAAACTGTATCTGCAACACATCTGAGGGTGAGGGCACCTGGACTGCAGATATCATTATTTTGCATCCTCAGTGATTTTTGACAAGCTGTCAAAATATTCTGAGATTTATATAATCACAATACATAACTGGAAATTTAAAGTGTTTCTGTGTCATGTTTAGAGTCCTTTTTATTCTTATAAATGGAGTGTTATGATTACCATAGGGACAAACAAATCTTTTCCTTGCTGGATCAGAATTGCTCTAAGTGTTAAAAGTGCATGATAAATAAAAAATTATATCTCTTCCTTCTTATTACAAATATTACCCAAATTTCCAGTAGTTTTACAACAATTTGTAGGTCCATAACAACTCTGGAAGGGATTGTAAAAGATATACTGTAAAGATTGATGCAACTTATAGATCAAGTCCAATCAAGGGTTGCAGAGAAGAACTGTTATTTATAGACTGTGTTCCTGTCTTCCTGCCCAGTTTGGAGAAGATGCAGGTCGGGCTGTTGTGCTTAGAATAAACCATTGCTTCTTCATTTAACAAGATGGCAGCACAGAGGAACTAGCTTAATAAGTAGGTCTCCATCAGAGGAAAAGGTATAAAGAATACAAGATACGTTGGTTTGTTGATGGTTTTGTTTGTTTGTTTGTTTCTTCCCATTTTTAAACATGTGGCAACCAGTGAATTTTCTGCAGTTTTCTTGCATAGGTTTGGGTTAAAATGAACTGTTCTGTGGAGTCTGCTGAGAATAAACGTCATTGCTCTAGCTGTTGACTGGATGTGGGTGCAGAACATGTTCTCCCTATTGCTCTGCATTGAATAAACTCATAAGCTTGTGTTTGTGTCCAGGGAAGGACTCCTTAAAAGACAGGGATCACTGTTTTGTAACACTGATCTGTCAGTGGACTCAGGCAACAGCTGAGCAGGCATTTTCATGCTGCTTACTTTGAAAGTCTAGATACTGTTGTTTTAGATCCATAAACCCTCTGAGTAAAGAAATGCTTCCTAATGTAAGATTTCACTTCTGATGCAGCTCTGAGCCTTTCCTACATGTCTTTCCCCTGGATCCCAGGGAAAAGGGTTCAACACTTCTGTCTCAGTTTGAAAGACAGGGATCTACTAGGGAAAGCAAGGCACTCCCTTGAACTGGAAAAAGTAAATCCCCTCCCTCTGAATTAATATAATTTTGAAATTAAAGGGCTCTTAGGTGAAGATATGAGGTAAGAATAACAGTTCTTTACTAGTATGTATAACAAGGCGAACAAAAACAACAACAACTATGGCATTAACTCCAAGCAGAGCAGGAACCCAGTTCCAGCTCTCTCGGCCGCGGGCACTCTCCCCTTTGGTGCAGTTCCCGTCACGGCCGGCAGGGGGCGCGGGCGGCTCCCGGGGCGGGGCAGTGCGATGATCCCCGCGCCGGCAGGGGGCGCTGTGGCGCGGGCTGGGGGGCACACAGTGATGGCGGCTGGGCCCGGGCGGGAAGGGATGGAAAAGAGAAGCTTTGCTGCACAAACCCTGGGGCAGGGTCAGGACAGGGAGGCGGAATCCAGCAGTAGAAGAAGAGGAGGCTCCTGGCTGGGCTGTGAAGGTAGCAGCAACCTCCTCCTCCAAAATCAAGAGCAAGCAAGAGAGAGCAGCTGGTCCCCCGCCCCTTCTCCAGCTCTCCTTTTACCTGCTTTTAATCTCCTGGTATCTCTGTCCTTCCCTCGGAGATAAAATCCCAAAAACCAGAGGGGTTCCCTTTCCCTTATCTCAAGTACTTAGCCATCAGTGCTCCTTTAGCAAGTCAATGGGAAAAATCCCACAGGCACTGAATAAAAGAAAAACCAACTCCCGACAACTTGGCTCTCTACTTCTTAAGAAGCTGCAGGGAGCAATGAAGACACTTGTCAACCTTTTTTTCTCAGACAGAGAGCTCTCAGTTACTCCTCATAGCACATACCTTCCAACCCATACACAAAATAATTATGTATCAAATAAGAGCAAACTAACTAGTGGCTTGCCAGTTCATGTCCTCAGAACTCAATAATGTAGATACACTGAATATGTGGGAAAATCCAAGTAAATAACAGAAATAATCAAACAATATCAGACAACTCTTCTAACTAACTGTACACAAGGAAAAAAAATTCAATTTGTACAGTTATGGAACTAGGCTATAACATAAAGTTATATTGGGTATTGTTTTTCTGGGATTAGAACAAAGGAATAACACCATAATTTCAGATATTAACTTGACATAAATAGTTCCTGGCACCTTAAAGCACATAATAGACGAATGGAAGAAAATTAGTTCCTGAGTATCTGCATCTTGAAGCTGTTTTCTTTTTTGTTAAGTGCTACATTGTGGTGGTGCATATCCTACATATCTGCCCTCCTTGGGCTGCACTGCAATCTGAGAAATGCTTGTTTAGGTCTCAGTGCTGATGAACAGCAGCTGAGCTGAGCTCCTCTTAAGCTTATCAGGAACACTGCCTGCTGGTAGGAATTTATGCTGGCTAAAAGGCTCACAATTTTTAATGCACCACATTTGATTCACAGCATACACAGAATTATGCAAAATTATGAATCCTGTGAAAAATAGTTAATGGGTTTGTGAGAGTCAGTTTAGTTTTGATTTATCTCAACACCGATTGTCAGAGGTGTGTGGGGGAGGGTGAGCAATGTGCTGCTTGCAGGAGGCAGCTAGAAGGTGGGCGAAAGCCTTGTCTCTAGGGGAGACTTTGCCTGGTGACACCTTGCATGGGACAGGCAGCCGGGAGAAGACACAGTATCCTCCAGAGGGGTTCTCCAGTCAGATGGCAAAAGGTCTCCACCCAAGGATTGCAATGGGACATTGGATTGGCCCCCAATGGTCTCCTGTAGCAGGCAGACCTTCGGAGGAGTCAGCAGGCATAAAAATATCTGCAGGACAAGCTCCAGGCTTTTTGGATCTTGTGTTTTTTGTTTTGGGTCCAGGCTGCTGAGTCTCGCTGGTTCACTCACTCCTTTGATCTAGCCCTGGCCTTTTTTCGTCCATTATGTCCTGGCCCCAGCCTGATTTTTGGCCTTTCTTCCCTCGCTGGCCCCTCTCTGCTCGTCCTGCCGCCTGTCCTGCCCCAGTGTCCCTGACTGCCATCCTGCCACTTTGCCCCTGCGTCCCTGCCTGGGCTGCCTATGCTCATCCCGGCTGCTCTCCTCTCTGTGACGCTGTCCAGGGTCCTGGCCCTCCGTGCGTGTGCCAGCGCCTTTCGCCTTGGAGCCGCCTCTGTCTGGGAGCTGCCCCTGCTTGTTAGCAAAGCCCATCCACCCTCCGCGGACACGACGGCACTCCCTGATCCTCTGGTGGTAACCTCTGCTTTTTCGCAGTCTTTTCTCTCTTTCTCTTCCCCCCTCCAGCCCCCATTCCTTTTCCATTTTCCTTGCATATTTTCTATCTTTTCCAGCCCTCTTTAGTAGGGTAATTGCTTTTTATTTCATTTTTTTGCTACCAATAGATGGTTCTAAGATACAATATTTTGTCTCTGTTGACTTCATTTCATTCCAGACTATCTTTTTTTTAAAGAGCTTCCTGCAGTTCCTCACAGTGGAATGCAGCAGGGGTTAAAAGAACTAATCTCAACCAAAGAAATCATCTTCCCAAGAAATCTTAAAGCATATGTTAGGGCAGATTTTTTTCTCTGTGATAATTATATTTGAAATATTTTCATCTTGCTTTTCGCAAAGGTTGCTCATCACCTTTTTGATAGATATTTCTACAATGGCAATTTTCATTTTCATTTTTTTAATTTAGTTTTTTTCTTCCCCAAACTATCGAGAAGGATCTTATTGCATGTTCCAGTCAAGAAACATTGACAGCATTTTTGTAGCTAAAAGAGTTATCTAGCTATTGGTGTTTTAAGAAATATAAGTAAATAGAAGCAGTAAATAACAATAAAAGAGAATTCAGTGACACAGAGCTGCACTCACTTTGCCACTACAGTCCTATGCCTAGAGTGGGTCACACTCCAAGAGCAGGAGGCCTTAGATGTGGCTTGAGCTATTGCTCCATAGCCTTTTGGCTGTCAGATTGCATTTGAAGGAGGCAAGGAGGAGGGAGAGATCTTTTGCGTAGGATATAAAGGATTTATTACTTTGGGGAATCTGTGGGGCAAAAGACAAAAATGGCAAAGGTGCAACAACTTAAATATGGGGGAGGTTCAAGGGGAAGGTACAAACTCTTAGGAAATTTGAGAAATTCTGAGGAGGGATAAAGGGTAGGGTTTACAAAGGCATTGTTCAATGAGAGAGGTAGCGGGGGAAAACTGGGTCACATGGACTAATAAGTGGAGTTTTAGGGGATTTTCAAAGAGGAATTTCAAGCAGGTGGCTGGCACAAAGTAAGATTGACAGGTTGTTTAGGATAGATTGACAGGGTGGTGGGAGGGTATGATCTTGGAGTAAACCATTAGTTTGGGCAATAACAGAACATGCCATCAAGAAGAAACACACTGCAACAGTTCAGCCTCCAGCTGACTGTTTGCCTGATGTCAATTCTGTTTGACAGAAATGAGAATTTATGCAAGTGGAATTGATCAGTGAACAGAAATGGTCTCCAACAGCAAGTTAAAGTTTGAGACACTGTAAGTGAAGTCATATAAAACAATGCTTAGGGGAAGATTAGACATTTGTTTTCCAAGCAGAGAACTATTTTCCAGTCACAAGGCTTAATTCCGCTGTCACTGTTGCTACTATATCAGGGATTAATATTATAAAATCAATACATAAATTAAAGTGGCTGTCTTGGAGTGCAATACAGGATGTGACCAAAAGTGTGTATTGTACCACTATCAGTGAAAACCAGGTGGGGCAGTCATCTTTATCTTTTCACAACCCATCCTTCTTCCACGGAGGTGTTTTATGTTAACGGCCCATTGAGTCCCAGTGTATGACTGATAAAATTACATCATCCCATTGGGTGATGCTCCAGCCAAGGGGAGGAGACAAGTCTTTCCTACCAAGAGGAAAACTGCTCCATTCTACAGGACCACTGCTTCAAGTGAACCACATCTGTCACTCCAGGAGTACTGTAGTCATCATTTAATCAGACTGCTACCAACACCCTGACTGAGGGGATGTCAGGTTGTATTCTGTGTTTTTTGTTTTTCTGTGTATTTTGTGTTCTGTCAGTATTTTTGGGTTTGGTCTTTGTAATACTGTATTTCTATTTTAATTTTCCTAGTAAAGAACTGTTATTTGTATTTCTCATATCTTTGCCTGAGAGCCCCTTAATTTCAAAATTATAATAATTTGGAAGGAGGGGGTTTGCATTCTTCATTTCAAAAAGAAGCTCCTGCTTTTCTTAGCAGACGGCTGTCCTCCAAACCATGATGGTGGCTCTGGATCAAAAGAAGAGCTAATACACCACAATCCTATGTTTTAGTTTTCTCAGGCTACAGAAAGATATAGTCTTCTCCATGCTATGCATGCTGAAGCCAGTTTAGTTAAAAGTAGGAGATATGAGAAAACAAAAATATTAGGGTGAATTTAAAAGCAATATAAATCACATTTTTGGTAACGTTTCTTGGAATAAATCTGAAATTTTTCATAGGAGGAAAAAAAGTGTGTATTTCTACATTTGTAACAGTCAAATCTAAGAATATATCATCAAATAACTAGAAAAAGATTGATAGAACCAGCCCAAGCTGTTGGAATATATTTGTTGAGGGGGTCAGAAGATATCAGCACAGATTCACTTGCAAATTTTAAGTCTGGAAGAGAATTGGAGTCTTCAGTGAATTAAAATATTTATTTGTTACCTAAAGATAATTTATTTTGTGAATGAGTTAATTTATGGACACTGGAATTTTGACTGCCTCTGTTAATGACGTGAAGTCATTAAGAGGTTTTCTCAGTTATTAGTGTGAGTAAAATACATTTTCTTTCCACTTGTTCAATTACTGCTTGTCCTATTAATTGTCCTCCTGTCTTCTCATCCTATCCATGAGTTGACCTTATCTAGTGACAGCTTCAGGAAGAAAATGAGATCTAAGGCATGAGCATTGCCCTGCAAAGAGGTTTTTTTCCTGTGCTTGAACAGTACTGCCTCTCTATGTCTTTCCTCATGGCGTTTGGATAAGCACAGATGTTTGTTCATAGAGCTGGGTTTCTTTTCAGAAGACACCTGCTGTTTAACATAATCTGAAAATCCAGTTGTTGTATGAGAATGTAGAATTGCTGCCACTCCAGGCTGATATAGTTGACAGAAGGTCCCTCCAATTAAATGATGGTAAGCTGTTGGAACATGGGAGGAGACACTGCAAACTGAATTAACCAGGTCAAACATTTCTTTCACAATGACAGGATTTTCAGAACAGGGTGTACAGCAATACATAGGATTGCTGTGGGTCCTTCACTGTTTTTAGAATAAGGAAACTAACACCACATGTTAATTTGACTGTCCACATCTGAAGGGATTTAGCCTCAAATACTTTAAAAAAACTAGAAAAATCCAAGTTAATTCAGAAACTGTGATATAGCTCTTTGAAGGGTCTTGTAAAAGTGACAATGTTAGCATTGAGTTATTTCAAATGGCAGTGACTAAGGAAGTTTGGCTTCTATTCTTACCTGTGCTGCTGATGTGCTTTGTCATTTTGCCTTTCTGCCTTCAGCGTCAAAATAGAGATTATAATTGGTGCATTGAAATCTTCAGGTAAAAGGCTTTATAAAATTGAAAATATCACTCAGATCAAAGGTAAAGTAAATTGTACTTGTTAATAAAATTTAATTGTATACTTTTAAACAGCCTACTTGCTACTGTTTTGTGATCTGGAAAACACCAACAAATAGGATTTTTATTTAATTAATCCATTTATGGCAATACTAGTTTTAGTTATGATTGTATCAAAACATTTCAAAACTAGATGGTTTGCATAAAGATGCTATTTTATTTTAAAAAGGATAAGCAAGGAAATGAAAAACCTGTAGGAAAATGTAGCTCTCAGATAAGAGGAGAAATTCTGCTATTGCTGATTTTCTTGACACTTGGGAATTTCGTTTCTGTGTGCTGACCAGAAAGAAGTTAGCTTAAAACCTAAACTGCTGCATGTGAATGAGGGAATATGAAGAATACACACACACAAAAAAAAAAAAAAAAAAAAAAAAAAAAAAAAAAAAAAAAAAAAAAAAAAAAAAAAATTAGGAAAAGGTCAAAGTGATATTTTACAGTCAGTTTTCTCTAGGAAATAGCAAAGCAACAGCTTATTTAAAATGTTGCAAACTGGGTTCTTTTTACAGAAGCAAAAACTAGGGTTTTTTTCCTAGTAAAAAGAGTGGATTTCATCACAAAAGGAGTAGAATAATGAAGTTTCGTGGTATTTGGCTATTAAACAGAGTCAAAATCACACTCTTTTTGGTATTTCTTTTTGAAAGACCTTTCTTTTTTTCAATTTTTTCAAAGTCATTAAGTATGTTTTTGGTGTGTATGTCTAAAACTGAAACCATTTGAAATGAGCTTGTGATTTATTTTCTTTACCCCTACTGTGTGTTACTCGGGCACAGGTCTCTTGGAGTGCTCCTTTTTGTGATCTACTAATGGTTTTGGCTTTCCTTCCATTTCTAAAGCTCGTATAACTTTTCGTTCTCTGAAAGGGTTTTGGTTGTGTTCTTGCAGTGCTGGCCAAAAAGCAACCATTGACTTGCAGTCAAAAAAACAAAAAAGGAATATCATGGGAGATATTGGACTCTTTACTTCCTTTTAATTGAACTCAAAATTGTAACCTCTTTTTTGGAAAACCCTAAAAATGTAAATGTTCAGTAAACAGATAATAAAACCACAGCAGGCAAAATACAGTTAAAACATTTATGGATCTTGTCTGAAATGCTTAATGTATTGCATGAGTTTCAATTATGTCTAGAGTCATCCATTAAAATAAAATGCAATAGATTGTAGAGTTACTGTGGGATTTTAGGGTCAGTTTTTTTTCCTGGGTTGAAACTATAAAACTTCATTAGGTTAGACTCTTTAATTTAAATACATTTTTTCCAAAAATTGAAATCTTGCCGTGAACATTGAGCTGTGATCCAGCTACTTTTACATTTGTTGTGAGAAATGAACATAATCATATCCTTTGGATTTCTGAACAAACACTGCTTCATTGCAAAAGATTTTCAGCTAAACATTGTGATAAAATGTATTTTCTGCTCCTGGTTGCTGTCCCTGAAGTTTTTATTCTTTTGCTGCTTAATTTGAGTTGATATTAGAATTGTTCTTGCTTGTGCTATCAGTTTACAACTTAGTTTAAATTTAGTATGATGCTTTTCTAATAAGGTTTGTATCTACTGATGATTTATTGGTCAAACTCTGCTTGATTAATGCATGATTGCAACACGTCTTTCCTCACTGACAAATTGCTTTCCCACCAGTGGTTAAAAAATGATTGCTTTTTGCTCTTAAACACATACTCTGACATCTCAAGTCTTAAATTAATCCAAAAGAAGAGAAAAACCGTCTGTGAATTCCTCCACGTCAAGAAGCTGTAGTGTTTATTCTGAAACAAAATAAACTTTACAGTGGGAACTGAGATTCACTTTTATCTGTCTGTGCATTGCAATAGCTATAGTGTTGAGTCATAAAGATTAGGACATGAATTATTGTCTGATAAGTTTGTTTAGAATTGGATCACTGAATTAGTGAGTGAGTTAAACTGACTTATAAATATGGTATCTTTGTTTCTCTTCTTAAGATCCCACTTAAAACTGCTAGATTGCAGCTGAGTGAGTGGAGCACAACCAACCTTAGAGAATTATGGCTTTAGTACAAAAAAGGAATCATATAATAGGTAGGAGTTATCACTACAAGTGCTGCAGTTGGAAATACAGAAGTATTCTCTATCAGGGCTGACATTAAATAAATTACAAGCCTGAAAAATAGCTACAATGAGGGTAGTAATGAACATCAAAATAAAATGGAAATTTGGTTATATTTTTGGTTTCAAAGAACAGCTGCAATATATAATCAGTTCCTGACAAAATGTACAAGTAGATGTATCGTCCTCATCTTTAGATCATATTTCATCTCTGTCAACTCTGTATTCAGCAGAATTCCTATATTTTAGAAGTGGGACCACTCACTTACAGGGGAGATTTGTGTTCCAAAAGCAATAACTTGTTGATTAATTAAAAAAAAATCGCCAAAGTCTCTATCCCCAAGACTCATGAAGCCTGAGATGCAGAAACAAAGACTCTCCAACTGGTTGAAGTTAGCAAGTGGTATGTTTATTACAACACCCAGTTGCACCCAGGAGAAATCTCTCACAGGGATGTGTGAAGTACACAGGATTCTTGCCTTCTTTTATCTACATAAGTCTTTCTTAGTCATATAATTATGCAATATGCCTATACACATGCATTACCTTACCCCACCTACCCCCACTCCATACTAAAATTAGCTTAAAGTCCTTTTACACTTGCACAGTTCTTTCCTTCAAATTGGTCCCTGGGTGTTTGAAATGGGTCAGTAGTTTCCTAATGATGAATTCAGGGGGTCTTCCTTGCCTGCAACTTTTCACCTTTGTCTTATTGCTAGGTTCTCAGGCCTCTTGGCCATACTTCAAGCTCCCAACCTGGTTCTGTCTGGTTTCAGGGCCCAGGTATAGTTATGGTTCCTTAATTTTAACAATATCACAACTGCCCATCTTGACACAACAAAACCAAGCAAGTGATTTATTGTCTTAGCTCTACTGTCTCAGTCACTTTCTACATTGCTTCTGCTATAATCATTATATATATAGCTTCTATCCTTCAGCTAAGCTCTTAACCCTTTGATTTTTGCTTCACGTGAATTTGTCAAAACTATGATTTGATGGGAAAGAGTGCAAAGTATGTATCACTTCTGCAACACCTTCCTTCTTCTTCTTAGCTATCACTATTTCACTGAGAGGGGGAGTTTAAATTATGGAAGCAAGAAGTACTCTGGAAGTTACGTAGTTTTATAACTGGTCTATTCTACCTTTTATAGAATAGTACCTAAAGCTGTTTTCAGGAAATGATATTTTGACTACAAATGTGCCAGGATGATCTTGGCACTTAAGGCTTTAATTTTTATTAGTCTTCCCTGAGATCAATATTTAAGCCATTACGAAGTCTAAAGATTTTGATTTTCATAAAAATGTTAGAAATTTTGCATTTTTTAGAACTTGTATAGATCTGGACACATCTGTTTTCTAATGGCACTATGGTCCATTAGCAATGGACCATAGGTGCTTCAACACCTATTTTTTGCCATACAGATGTTGTACAGAATGTTGGGGATAGCTAGATGCTGAGGTGTCTAATATAGAAAAATTTCATATGTAGAAAATTCATTACATTTAACAATTTTCTTGAACAGAGTGGAAAAAGTGAGACAAGAAAGGCTGTTTTAGTTCCCTTTGTTGTCTCTTAGAAACCTACTGATAAAACTTAAAATTTTGCCTTCAATGAAGTAAATAAAGAAACTCCTGTTGACTCAGCAAGGACAAGATTGTAAGTTAAATGTCTTAGAAATAATAGTGGGAGAAAAATCTTAACTATATGATAGCTGTTCACATTAATCAATAAATTTGGATATTATGCTCTAAAAATTCTGTAACAAATTTTGTTTCCTACTCTAGGTTTTGGAATAATTGCTTCAATTTTACAGTCATGTCTTAAATCAGCATATTAGAGCAAGTATTCCACAGGCAAGACTGTAAGGCTCTATACACTTTACTACACTCTATATTATTCAGAAAATGTAAGAACAGAAATTCAGACATCTACCTGAAACTTCTTCTGGTAAGTCTGTAAAATGGCACATAAAGTATCTTTTAAGAAAAGAAAGAAATAAAATATTACATTTATGCAAGAATATATAGTCTTCATGGAGTCTGGGAAGGCTCTTCGTGGAGTCAGCTGAAGAAGTTTATTAAATGTTTGTAGAGTGTGAATTAGGTGAATTTGCAGCAGAAGCAAACTACCTTTTAAACATGTGGAGACTTGTACCAACCCTCCCACAACTCTCTTGATAGGAAGCAAGGTGATAAAACAAAGTGATACACAAATTTCCTTGAACCTCTGCCTATACTTTGTCCCAGACCTCCTATTCCTCCTATCCCTATTCCAGGACAGCCAGATTTCCCTGGATTTTCTGGAAAATCTAATATTCAGAAGAGGTTTAAAAATTCTGGTCTCTAAATTTTGGTACTCGCAATGTGTCCTCAGTTGTGTCCCATGGCAGCAGGTACATGACCCAGATAAGTCTTTTGCAATCTCTTGAACTCACTCTTTTGCTTCTGGACAGTATTATGCTTGTGTCCCAGAGGACACTACAAACATTTGAAATTCTGGACTGTGAGCGAGATGTCATTATTTTTATTCAGAGTCTTTTATCACAAAGGAAAAGAGTTGGTCAATGCTCCTCTGCCATATATATTCCTGTGATTTGCTTCTTAATCAGAACTAAAAGCTAATGGGGCAAATGCCTGCTGAAAACCAGCGCATCATTCTTTTTTTAATTTTTTATTTTATTTTTTTAAAATTATTTGCCAAATAGTCGTCATATAATAACCTTCTAATCTAAGTAGATAATAATCTACTAATATACCTTTGTAGAATGTTAGGGGTTATTTTTTCCTTTCCTCTCTGCCAGTGGAATTTTTTTCCATTGACATGCTGAGAAGCATGGATGGCTGGGTCCTTCAGATGAGAGGGAGGGGGAACCTCCCTGTTTTTTTGGGAGTTTCTCTCCTGGGGGGAGAGTGGGGGAGGGACACTGCGAGGTTAGAAGCAGAGAAAGGAGGGTGGGGGCGCATTTGCTGTCTCTCACTCTTGGATTCAAAGGACGAGGAGGGCTGCTGCTATCACCACCATCCCAACGCCGGGAGCTGCTTTTCTCCTGCTGCTGCTTGGACCCCTTCCCTGCTAGGACACCCTCCCTCTTCAGCTTGCTATTTCGAAGCATCCTGTTGGAGCACTGGGACCAGCGCTGCCCCAAGGGTTCCTGAGCAGAGCCTCTCCTCGGTCCCTTCCCGTCCTGGACACAGCTGCCTCCACCCTGAAGCCGTGCGGGAATCGCTGCGCCTGCCCTGCCCCCCGGGAGCCCCCAGCGCTCCCTGCCGGCCATGACAGGAACTGCAGCGCGGGGAAACGGCCCGCGGCCGAGGGGGCTGGAACAGAGTTCCTGCTCTGTTTGCTGCTAATTCCATAGTTGTTGTTGTTTTTGTTTTCCTTGTTATATATTTATATATATATATATCCGTAAAGAACTGTTATTTCTATCCCCATATCTTTGCCTGAGAGCCCCTTAATTTCAAAATTGTACTAATTCAGAGGGATTGACTTTCTCCATTTCAAAGGAAGGCCATGCTTTCCCTAATAGACACTTCTTTTCAAACCAGAACATAGAATCAATTAATTTTTTTTTCCTCTTTTGCAACAAAGTTCTTGCTGTGCCTTTGTTTTTGATTTCTATGCACATACTAGATTTTTTCTCTGCTCTTTATTTAGAAAAAATCAGTTGGGATTGAACTGCCACTTAAGGTTAAGAAAGTAAAAGGGGAACAAAGTATCTGACAGTAATTTTTTCTCACAGTTTTTTACTGGGTATGCTTGCTATGAAATAAACAAATGATACCAATGCAAAAGGGAAAATATATGCAAATAATACTTTTAGCTGGAGAAATCCCATATTGTGGCACTATGTAGCATCACTCTTAGTGACGGATGCCGTAAGTCAGGATATTGATTAATAACAAAATTCTGAAGAAAAAGAATGGGCAGACTTGTTAATGAAAGGCAAGAGAGGAAAGAGAGAATGGGGTCTGAGGGGAAATCCATACAGGTTTAGCAGTCTACTCTCCTTATCAAACAGAAGAAATGGGGAAAAAATATAATAATTTTGTTTTGGAGGACAAATCTGTTGCTCAAGAATTATAAGTGAAATATTTAGGTTGCACTAAACAGTGTATTAGTTATGTAACTGTGACAGTGTATACTTAGCAGTGCAACACTGTGATGTGAAAAGAAATTTAAACACATGAACACTACAGGCAATAGAAAGACGCTTAGAGGAAATAGATTGATCCTTCTTGGCTTTCACCTGTCAGGTATTGCCATTTTCCACTTATATGAACAGTGAGAAAGACAGACCAATGAATAATGTCCCTGTCAACCAGACAGCACATAATGATACTCTGTATGTGTAGATGTGGTGTGGTGTTACCTGATGGACAATTTAAAACCTTCAAATTAGTTGATTGTCTGCATCCTGCCACAACAAGGTAACAGTCTGCTGATTCCCTTTGGGAGGTGGCAATAGTGGAAAACAACAGTTTCATTCTGTGACACAAGTCATTTTTAGGCTGTTGAAATGGCATACTAGGCCCTGCCATTATAAATCTGCTTCTACCGAAGGAAGTAGTACTCATTAGCGCAATAGAACAAATGTAAGCACTAACATGCAAGGCCAAATTCAGCTGAAGGGGTAGCAATAAGCTGTGTGATTTGTCTGATTGTGAAAGGCAGCAAGAGTAAGTTCTCCTGATATATATTGCTTCTTATATGTTGTTAGCAAAATATCTCTGTTTTGTTTTTAGTTTTAAACAATTCAGTTATTTGAATGGATGGCTGGGTGTTCAGGTTGCCTTATATATATATATATATATATATATATATATATATATATTTATACAAATAAATATGCATATCTATTGCCTTTTTCTGGTCCTAACTGTGCTAGTGCAATTTCCACTTTGCAACTCTGAAACTTTCTAGAGCTTGGATAAGTAACGGCACAAAAGTGTGTAGATTCTTGGTATGATGTATGATTCTTGGATGAATTTGTTTTATCACCTCAGAAGTTTCCTCATATTCTGTCTGCTCTACTATGCTAAGTGTTGCCCAGGCATTACAACTCTGTATCTGCTGGTGTCTTAAGCTGCAATGCAGGATGTGACCAAAAATATGTATTCCATCACTATCTGTTGAAACCAGATGAGGCAGTGATCTTTATCATTTTCCACAACCCATCCTTCCTCCAGGAAGATACCATCTGTTAAAGGGCCATTAAGTCTATGACTAATAAAATTACGTAATTCCATTGAGAGATGCTCCAGCCAGGGGGAGAAGCCAACTCTCTTGTATCTAGATAAAAACTGAGATTTTGAACACCAAACAACCTTTTTCCACTGGATTCCAGAGGTAAACTGAATCTTTCCACATAATCACTGAACCTTCGGAGGAAAACTGCTTGGTTCTGCAGGAGCACTGCTTCAACTGAACCACATCTGTTACTCCAGGAGGACTGCAGCCATCATTTAATTGGACTGCTACCAACACCATGACTGAGGGGATGTCAGGTTGTATTCTGACTCTGTCAGTGTTTTTGGGTTTGTCCTTTGTAACGCTCTATTTCTATTTTAATTTTCCTAAGAAAGAACTGTTATTCCTGTTTCCCATGTCTTTGCCTGAGAGCCCCTTAATTTCAAAATTGTAATAATTTGGATGGAGGGAGTTTACATTCTCCACTTCAAAGAAAAGCTCCTGTTTTTCTTAGCAGACACCTGTCCTTCAAACCAAGACTCCTGGTTATTTGCTGTTCCGTAAATATCTCTTGGCTGAACTTAGCATAGAGATGAAGAAGCAACTCTCGTATCTAAACAAATATTTATATTTGATACTTGTCGGTATTTACCCAATATGAATGATGAAAACCGATAGTGAATGGAATATAAAAACATAGTCTATTTGTAAGTCTAAATACTTTATTTTGCTACTTATGAAATTGTAGCTCTGGAGAAATGTTAGAGAACAGCCGAACTTTTGGATTGGCAGCTCAGATCAGAACCTGACTCTTTTCCATCAACATTGCAGAGATATATAAAAGTATTTTTATTGATGGTACTTTTATTAGCTTTTGGGCCTTAGAAGTATTGAAAATTTTCAAAAAGATATGATAAGATATCAGTCTTGAAATCTTACTGCTTTTGCTACATTTTGCACCTGTGTAATTTCAAATGTTCCATTTGACAAGCATTAGGACTTCAAGAATTTACTGTATGTAAATCTATGCAATACATTTTCTTAAATCATACTCCCCAAGCATTAAAATTTGGTTTTAGCACCTTTTCCACCACCTTTTCTGGAGATTGCTGGCTCAAGGTGCTGAGGTGCAATATGTCATCCTCTCCATAGCCCCACCTGGGAAGAGCAGCTCATTGAACCACAATGTGTTACACTGACCAGCTGCAGTCTCTGTCCTGCGGATTTGAGATACACTTAAAATGTGTCAACATCTTTTAAATAAAGCAGCCATTTCCATGAGACACAACATCATATATCCTGTGTCTACTTCAAGGCTTATTGTGGTGCTCTTGTAGGCACTTCTTTCCTTCAGCATGGCTGAACTAATATGAGGGTTTTTTTGGCAGTCTGTAGAAGTCATGTTTGCACACCGATGGATTGAAGGTTGCATTGTCCACTTTGAGTTTTGTGAAGGCTTGTCTGCAGTCAGCTGACAGAATGGCTGAGAGCTCTGCAGGAAGCAAGCAAGAGCAGCTATGGCTGGTATGGTCATGTCTGTTCTGCCCTCTGGGAATACTCTTGTTGATGCCATCTCCTGAGGCACAGCTGGACTTCCCCTCAGGGAAACTTGTAGTAGTTCTACATAGCAATGCAGATGCAGTCTCAGTAGATTCTGCACTCACAAATCCCTGATATCCTGCCCAGTCATATTCTGTATCAACTTTTTTTAACATGTGGGAAGAGTAATGGAAGAAAATTCAAATAGAGCAAATATCTGTAAAACTTGCTGAGTTTCCATGATCTCTTGCCCAGTTACATCAAAGAGCTTTAGATGACAAAAAAGTATGTGCAACAACAACATAAATTATTTTAAAAGTCTCACAGTACAAGTACTCTGTTACAGTACCAAGAGTGAGAAACACACCTTTTGACTTGTACGACCACACATGATTATAGTAAAATAACTAATGATAAAAGTATCATAATGATAAAAGGAGATTTTAATATGAATCCTGAGCAATAAAGTAATTAATGTAGTACTGTTTTTTGGTTTTTTGTTTTTTTTTTTTTTTTTTTTTTGTTAATTTTATTGCATCATTATGTTTTTTGTAACAAAAACCTGTGGACCTGCCCTGGTAAAGATATTTTTGCTGCTCAAAGTTAATTACAGCATGATTGTATCACAGAAGCGCACCTATATCCACCCAAGCCACTGTTGAATTTTCAAATTTATGTGTTTCTCCACACTAATCAGCACAGCTTACTTTTCTATAGGAATAAAGACCTGTCTTTCAACTACTGACATGGTTGCAATCTTTTATTAGATTTTTCCCAAAGTGCTCACCCTTCAAAGCTGAACAGATATTTAAGGGATCACAACCTCTCCAGTGCTGCAGGAAGGGGCAGAATGGCTGGAAAGTAGCCTGGTGAAAAGGGTCCTGTGGATGCTCATCAAGAGCGACTAAACATGAGCCAGCAAGTTGGCCAATGGCACCAGGCCTGTATCTGTAGTAATGTGGCCAGCACCTGAGAGGGCAGTGTAATAATGTGGGGGTTGATTTCTTCTCCCAAGTCACACACAATAGGACAAGAGGAAATGGTCTCAGTTTGCAGCAGGGGAAGTTTAGATTGGATGTTAGGGAAAAATTCCTCCCCTGAAAGGGTTGTCACACACTGAAATGGGCTGTCTGGGGAAGTGGTCGAGTCACCATCTCTGATGGTATTTAAAAGGTACGTAGATGCAGTCCTGAAGGACCTGGTTTAGTGATGGACTTGGCAGTGCTGGATTAGTGGTTTTACTTGGCAATTTCGCAGGTATTTTCCATCCTAAACAATTCTATGGTTCTATCTCTACACACTTTCAGGAAATTCACGGAACTGAACCAAGAAATACCGTCTTCTCCTGTAGTTAAATGAGCTGTGAAACCATAATGGGCAATGAGAGCATCTCAATCCAGACAATGTCAGATTTAAGTGGGATATCTTGCTTGTTGTCCTTAATGCAGCAGCAATAAACAACTTTGCCTTTCTTCTTTCTTATTCTGCCAGGTATTTTCTCTCAAGAAAATATTCAAAATTATGGAGTTTTTGTTGCCAAGAAACTGTTATATGCAATTAATCTCTCCATTCCAGAAAATAGCTGAGTACCATGTAACAGAATGAATGAATTCCTTGTTTTTCTTTGTTTGCAGAAATATTCCTTTTTCTACTTAACTGTTTTTATATAAACCCATGAGTTTTTGCACTTTACACTTCTGACTATCCTCCATCCCTCTGTGGGGGAGTGAGCAAGCCTGCAAGTCTGCTAAGCTCCACAGCAGCTAACATTCTCAAAACTACTATTTCCAGTACATAAAAAGTTACCAACGTAGTACTTATTCTTCAGTATCTAATTTCCATGTAAATATTTTATCTACTGCACTGACATACTTTTTTAGATGTTTGATTGCTTTGACACTATCAATTTCTGTTCCATAGCATGCTTGAATATGAAGATAGCAATAAATGGCATCTTTAGGGTTTCTTTTTCCAGTCAACAGTTTATGGTCTCAAAACTGCAGACTCACACTTTCACCCAGTTCTGTAGTATTACAACAGCAGCCATTAATACAACTAAAATAATGTAGAGTGAAAATTTGTTCCCCTGAATGCATTCTCTGGGTATAGCATATTCTTAACTGATGAGTCACTGACACAGCATTACTGGTGGACCAATCTGCGGATAAAAGTTATTTTCAGCTTAATTAAAATATTTTAAAATAAAATTTATAATTGTTTCAAAATTGATTTTAGAGTACCTGCTTTTGCCCAATGTTTAAGTCTTTAGAAAAAACTAACTAGATTTCTTACAAAATTAAGGTTGCCTTTCTTGCCTTAGAAATTAGGGATTAGTTTTGTAAGCCCTAACTGACATCAAATACTGCAGTTAGCCATCCTGCTGTATGTTACAGAGTTAAAAAAATCTCTCTGTTTTCAGGACACACTATTTCCTTGTGTTAGACTTTCAGAGACAGGCTTGTGGAAGCACATAACACACTGCTAGTGTTTTACCTGTTGACATGTAAGCTTCCTGTGCTTTCAGTCTGACCTTTTTGATGGTTTTTACATGAACTACAGTTAATTTTCTTTACAGTAGCTAGTATGGAGTCATGTTTTGTTTTCATGATAGTGTTAATATCATGGGGATATTTTAGTTATTGCTGAGCAAGGCCTGCACAAGGGCTTTTCTGCTCCTCACCCCACCAGTGAGCAGGTTGGGAGTGCTCACGGAGTTGGGACATGACACAGCCAGAAGAGGGGACAATGACCACAGGAATATTCCAGACCATATTGGCATCATGCTCACCATGTAAAACTGGGAAAGAAAGGAGGAAAGAGGGACATTTAAAGTGATGTGATTTGTCTTCCTAAATTATTTATGTACAAAGGAACACTGCTATCTTGGGGATGGCTGAACACCTGCCTGGGGTGAATGAAGGAGTAGGGTGAATGAATTCCTTGTTTAGTTTTGATTTTGTTTGTGGTTTTGCATTACCTATTAAACTATTTCAGCCCTCAGTTTTCCCACTTTTACATTTCTAATTCTCTAGCCCATCTCACCAGGTGGAAGGATTAAGTGATCATGCGTGTGGGGTTTAGTTGCCAGCTATGATTAAACCATGATGCACTTTCACAGACCTTATATTAAATGAAAGATAGTGAATTTACTATTCACAGATAAGAAGCTAGTTGAAAAATTCAGATACAATAAAATTCCTTTAGTAATTATTTGAAAATGTGGTGATGTATCAAGGAATGTGCCTTAAAACTCCCAAACACAGTTAGGAAGAACAAGAAAGAATTTTGCAGAATAATTGATTAGTTGTCTAATAATTTCCCTTCATTTTACCAACATGCTTTACAGCATATATACATACAACAGTGCTTTAGTTGTTCACTTTTGAAATTCAAAGGCTTTATATTTCACTTAAGCATAGCAATTGCAATGATTTTAATTTTTGAAAGAGATGTGAATTATACCATATAAAGTTATATGTAATTGCTGTTGATTGGAAGGTAATGACTTCAAAGATGCTATCTCTGCTTTTGAATAGAGTCACTCAGTGCAAAAACTGCTAAACATCTATTGGACTTTTCTCTCATAAACTTTAGCGAGAACATTCATACATGCAGGATAAGGCTTTGTAACATGAATTTCTTTTCTTCTCCTTGTTGGGTTTTCTTCAGACACCCAGAATTAATGTTAGAAAAATAATAGTTCTAGGTTTCAATAATTTATTTTTTTTAGCCCAGTCCATCATGCTTCAAATTTAGGTTTCCCTTGTTGAATGTCAAACATATATTATTTCTGGTTTTCAAGAGAAAGTTCTATTTTATTCTCAAACACTTTTACATTGTAAATTTATCTGAAACAGGTTGAAAATGAGTATACAAGTAATTCAAATGAAAAAGAAGGATGATCATGTGAAGTCACAAAAATGAGATAGCTTCTGTATACATATTAATGCACAGATGATTTATGTGACAATTACATCTCTTTTTTAAAGCATGAAAAACCATAGAAAAATGAAATTGTTTGAAAGGAAATATATTTAAAACAAAATTTACAAGTGGACATTCATGGTAATGGTCCCAAATGTTATGATAGCATTATGTAAAACTGCAGCTGGTTTATTGACATGGAAAATACTGGGTTTAGTGGGTCATATGATATTTGTTAATGACATGCATGGTGTGGAAGTAATTTCCGAGGAACATTTGCTGAATGTTATAGTATGGTTACCCTGTGGTTGCCATGACTACGACATAAAAAATAATCTATCTCAGATACAACTTTGTCACAGCAGTTGGAACAAACTTTTATTGTCACCTCCAGATATGAATTATGAAGCCAAATAAGTCAAGGAAATCAGAATATATTCCAAGATGGTTCCTCTACCTTCAATATTATGTTCAGCTCAGACTGAATACAATATAAAAGTAAACAAGATTATATCACATTTTTAAAATGAGGCTTTGTACCAGGAATGCTTTTGCATAAAAACCTTGCTATGTGGTTAGTTTTTAAAAAATAACCTTTTATTTCAGGGAAGTAGAGATAAGAACAACAAGATCACATCAGAGAGAAAGGCCTATTTAGCAGAATGAATACTTTCACCAGGAGGTATCTTGTATAACTAGAAGCATTATTTGAAAAAAAGTAACATATTTCAAAATATTTATTTACAAAAATGACAACATTTTGGTCTTAGAAAGTATTGCATGTTTTTCTAGGACTTTGAAAATATTTTCTAAAAATTCTGGTAGTTTTCATTCTTTGTCTAAATCTTGACGTGAGGTTTTTGACCCTAGCTGAGCTATTCAACATAAAAATTTCATTTCTATCAGCAAACACTAAGAGAGAATTGTGATGCGAATCTAAAAGTATTGATCTGTGTGAAAATTATATTGCTGAGCTCTCTACAAGTGTACATCAAAATGTAGTTTGGTGGGCTTATTTTCAACTCCCAGTAAAGATTTTTTAAAAAAATATGTGCTTGCTGAAGTGACATAAACATGCTCCACTATCCACAGATTTGGTTACAATAAACAATCTGTAATTTTAGAAACACACCTTTTCCTGATATTCAACCTAAACCCCCTTGTCACAACTTCAGACCATTTCCTTGAGTCCTGTCTCTGGTCACCCCAGAGAAGAGAGCAGTGTCTGTGTTACTGAACAGGTTATGCTTTGTGGGAGACAAGAGATTATGTTTGCTCTAGCTCAAGTGAAAGCACTCTAGGAAAGGTTTAGCTAACACTGAGGTACAAACCAGGTCTGTAACCAGAGACTGGGCTGTGTGGCTCGTGTGTGCTTGCCCCGTGCATGAGGCAGTGACTGCTTGAGGAGGTACAAGGGTCCTTCCTTGCTGCTTAATCAGGGAGCTGGTTGGGTTAAGGGATGTGTGAACAGCAATACTGCAGTGCCAGGCAGCCAAGTGAGTGCTTCTTTAGGTTAAGTTTAGAACACAAAAGGGCTCCTTTTGTTACAATAAATAGTCTTCTTCAGAGTAAGGAAGGAGGTCTGTATGTCTTTGATCCCTATTGCTACAACACTTCTGTACGGAATCTATGCAGCAGCTGGGGGAAGATGTTGGGAAATTACTTTAACTTTAGCAGGTTCAGTATGATCCCTATATTCATGCTCAATGCTTTGTTTCAGTGATTATAACAAATGCCAGAGATTAGTGTGGCCTTGTGTAACTCCTTATATCTGTGACTAATAAGTTATCTTCCAGTTATTGCTTTGTTGTTTACTTCTATCGTAATTAAAATATACTGATAGCTTAGTTTCAAGAACAAGGATTGCATGTCAGAGCAAAGAGTGATAAAGGAAGTATGATGACATTTGAGGTATTCTTATGAAGAAATGACTCATCAGAAGATCCAGAACCATATCCAAACAAACTAATGAAAATAATTAGCATATATACACATGTATTCGAAAATGTGATGAATATTTATTAATTTCAGGAATATAACCTGGTCTGTAAGGTTGCTGAGTGCACATGCTTTGGAGAGAATGTGCCAAGCACCCAGCACTGCTAATGTACAAAAGTAATGCTGACTTTCTGACCTAATAAATTGATTGGGTACTTTAATTCCTGGATTTTGGTTACACCTGCCCTTCTTCTTCTCACAAGGATGTTGCAGACTGTGATGATGTCTTGGCTCAGTCTCTTCAGGGCTGAACAGACCAAATAACATCAGCTGCTCCTTATATACAGCTTCTCCTCAAGGTCCTTCACCATCCCCGTGTCCTCCTTTGGATGTTGTCCAATAGATTGATGCCTTTTCTGTAGTTTGGTGCCCAAAAAGCCCCTAGGACTAGAGGTGAAGTCACATCATTGCAGATCAGATTGGAACAGTGCCCTCCCTTGCCCAGCTGGTGACGTTGATTCAAATTTTCCATGTGCACAGAATGGAGGTTAAAGGTATTTATCCTACTAGACATGTGCTGGTCTCCTCTCTGCAGAATCAGAGAAAAGAGAGAATGAAAAAAACAAGACACTCATCCTTGTAAATCAGGTCTTCAAAAAGCCTCTTTTATTGTCTAGTGCAGACAGCTGGGAGGCAGCTGGACTTTGGTTTTGTTATCTTTGGTAAATAATTCAGTTCTCCTCAGCCAATTTTTTTTTTTTTTAATTTTTAAAATTTTTTATTTCTTTTTACTTAAGTAAGCTTCAAACACAAAGTCCTTATATGTTGATGTTTTGGGTCTTGACAAGGAATTTGGGCTGCACTTTGCCAAGGCACTTGAAAAACTGTGAGGAATTCAATGCTTAGATCTGAGTAATATTCAAATCTATGTAATCCAACACTTGCTGAGTCCAAAGGGTTAAAAATGTTAATTTGTGTTTGTTTTCAATATTTTTACATATCTGAAAGGCTCTGCTCTCTTTTTGCAAAATAAACCTTTTAAATAAAAACCTTTTAAATAAACATTACAATCTGCAGGTATTCCTTTAAAATGAGTAATTTATTAATTTCAACTCAAACTTGGTTTTGTTGTCTTAAATATTTGGTTTTAATACTCAGTACTTTTCTCAGAAATTGTTGACAGGGAACTGGTAACTAATCAGTTGGGAATTTCCAAGGATAGTCAGCTTATCACTTAGTCTGTTTATCATTTAGATTTGGAGGTCTAGTGTTCAAACCCAGAAAGTATTTTAATACAAATGTAAAAGTAGCTCTTCAACACAATTTACTAGTCATTCCCCTTCTTTTAACCACTTAAATATTTCAAATACTTCCCCATTATAAATTCTATAGGCTCAAGGGTTCATAGAAAATAAATTTTACAATATAATATGTCACCATTTAGGTACTGGTGCTTGGTGGTCAAAATTAATACTTCTTAAATTAAATTAAATGAGAAGCTACTTGTGTTATGCTGAACAGTACTTTTTGGAATAGCTTAAGTATAGAAAATATTAAAGTTCTAACAAGTTAAGGGAACAAAAATATTGTAATTTTTGAAAATATTTGAATAAGCTTTGCTACAGTGATGTTTCCCTCGTTTGTAACCAGAATTCTTCAATTAATTCCAGAGTGATTAGTGAGGCCTTAAATTTTTCCTCAGAAAAAATGTTTTTAAGGAAATCTAAAATATTTTATTATCATTTACATTTCAGTGAATTATAATGAATGTTTTACTTGCTTCATTGCTACTGCATTGAGAAAAGATTATGTTGTATGTAGAAAAGATATTTTGAGGGAGTAAAATCCAGGGTGCAGCGAAAGAATTTAAAATTGTGAGGAATAGAGAATAAAAGAAGACTTGAGTAGAATTTAATTTTACAAAATTTAAACAAATTTTGTCGCCTTCCTAAGTGTTTTTTCTTTCTTTTTCTTTATCTGTTTTGTTTTTTGTTTTTGTTTTTGTTTTTCTGTTTGTTTGTTTGTTTGGGGGTTTTTTTGGTTATTGTCGTTGTTGTTTTCCCTATTATTTCTAATTTTACTAGTTAAATTCTTTTGTTGATCAGATTAAGACTGTATTTCTGATATATATGGAAGATTAATGCCATCATATCCCTGAAGTGCATGTTTTCGCTTTGTTCTGATATAACCTGGTCTATAAATGAGACATTAACATAGAAATACTTTTGTGGATTTTCTGAAGATCATTGGACATGCTTAAGACACTGCATTTAAAAATGCTGGCGATTCAATATCCACTCTGATCACATTTCTTGGCTGTCTAGGAAAAGTGCACATTACTGACCACAAGTAATACCAGTTTCAACAGCAGTAAAATTAGAATCAAGAGCTGCACTAGTCCAGAACTCAGAAAAATAAAGATTGATGTAAAGGGAAATATATAAAATCAAAGAAGTGGATCATTTTTGGGTGATTGTATTCTTTCAGATTGTTCTGTTTTCCTAAATTGGAACATATCAAAGCATGTTCTACTTGCTTAGAAACAAATAAGCAAATAACCCCATCCCAAACCCCAGAAAGACACTATCAATATTTATTTTTTTATTTATAAAATCGTGGTTCTACTTTCAGTCTTTTTGTGATGGCTATACTATTTGTTTTTCCTTCCTCGGCATCCTTACAGTCAAAAAGACATGTCTGCTGATTGCAGATTACCCTTTGAATGTTTTACACCACATACAATAATCAGGCATGAAACTGACACAAAGATATAGAAAATATATTCTGTCTCCAAGATCACTCTTCAAAAAATGCCTGACAAATAAATTGTATCTTATATGGCTTCATAGGTGTTCTCTCATCTGCCTAGAGTACATCATATTTTGTGTGCCAAAATATTTCTTAGTTTCTTATTTTCTTTTTCCACTTTATTTTGCTCTGTTTTCTCCTAATTCCTCGTTATTATTTTCTCCCTAAATCTTTCTGCCAAGATGAAAGATTATAAGATGTATGCACTGTTTAAAAAAATTAATTGATTCAAATGCCAAAGTACTCTCCTAAAATAACATATTTTGAGCTTTGGAAAGAAAGGCTGTATATATTTATATCTGGAAACAACTTATATTTTGTCCAACTTTTATTCTTGGATAATAGTAGCCTAGCTGAGGCTTAAAAAGCATTGAGAAATTAATAAAAAATACAGTAACATTATGGTCTTTTCTGGTCTCTTAAAACATAAAAATGCATTTATATTAAAATATGAAAAATGTAAATATTAATGCAGATTTTAAATATTAAAATAATATAAAATAATAAGCATTAAAATCCATTTATATCACAGGAGAAAGGAGGTATTATGAAAACCACATTAATAAGGGTAAGAATGATGAATGTATTAGCTTCCTGCTTAGTTTTTTCCTGAATAGCTACTTCTTTGTAAATATTCATCAGTTTTTTTGTTGTTAAGTCCACAGCAGGTAAGTGATATTCTAAGTGGATGATTGTGATTTTAATGCAGTGTGAAAGGAAGCAAATCAGTTGATCACATTGTCAGGTGAACTAACTTTTACCTCTCAAAATATACAAAAATATAACAGTGTCAAGTAATTTAGTCATTGAATGTTTCCCACTGTTTTCTTTTGACTTTAAAAATAGACCCATTTTGAACAGTAAGAATAAAAATATCACAGTTCCACTCTGCAAGATGCACAATGGCTCAGTATTTCTGGTCTGGCACTTGGCATGTGATCAGAGAGTGGAAAGGACGAAAGCCTTTCAGCTCAGCAATGACTAGTCTGTACAGTGCCGCAGTCATTGAAATGTATGTGCTGCTGGCACTTAGAATTCCATGTAATGGATCCATAGATGTCCTATGTCTCAGATGGATTTTTATCCATCCATACAGCTTGTGTCTCTTTCCCACTCTGTGATTCACCACAGCTTGCTGGATAACAAGTGTGACTCTCTTGGCTGCTGTAGGATGCTGCAAATGACTGAGAAGTGAATTCTCATAACAATACAATTTTTGCTCTTCTATCCCTAGGTCACAGGGTGTGCATATACAAACATAATTTGGAAGGCACTCCTGGAAGTTATTGGACACATTTTGGACAAAGACAGAAATTTAAAATATGTCATATTCAAATGGCTGCTCAAATCTTCCATGAACCTGACTTTTACTTGCATGGAGAAGAGCAGGTTTAGCTTGTGGCTTATGTGCTCTATTTATGTGGAAGTCTCCCCAGACTATGAACTCTGTCACCAGGTATGTCTTTGCTTAGGCTCACGCAGTCTTACCTCGTACCCTTCTAGAATGCTTGTGTGTTTTGATTCCCTACATCATAGACAACACACCTTTATGTCACCAAGGATGTGGTTTCGGGTGTAAAAATGAGTGACTTTTTAATACAATGCTGATAATCAGTAACTAGAATTTAATCTTTGTTGGCTGATTGCTTTCAGCACAAATTTGGGATTTTGTCTTAACAGTGAAGCATGTGAGCTGGAAGCATACAAAACTAAAAACGAAGAAGGTCCTACATCACATTAACACACAATGGGACAGGTGGTTCTCCCAGCTGGATATGCATGATAAGGGTATTTTTGCAGTTTCTGCCCTCAGAACAAGTATAAAGGTGTCATCTTCTAGCATATTTTTCTATTCCTCCTTATATTTAACTATTTAAAACTGCTTAGTAATATTAGTAGTTATCATCAATTATTTAATTGTTAATGCCCTCTAGTAATTTGTATATGACTGCTGTATGTCTTTCAAGATAATCCAAACTTCTGACATGAGGGGAAATGTACAGTCCTACAACAGCATTGATTTACTCATTTGATCATTTTTAATTTATATTTCCATGGCAAACATAGCTATCTCCTTTTGACTTTTCAAACTTCTAGAAACATATGTCTCATTGGAATGATTGCTTTATACAGATATACACTTGTAGTGCTGATGTATTTGCAATTGTATATATGGCATTGACTGCAGTAAGGACAAGAGCCTATTGGCCTGACTAACATAAAAATAGAGAGGGAAAACATAGAAGACCACAAGCACTCACTTGATGGGATAGAAGAAGTACAACCGTAGAAGACTGGTGTAGAAATGTGCCATTGCCTAGGTGAAAGGCTAGAAGAATGATCTTTCAGAAACATTCTGGAGGGTATAAGCCAGAAAAGAGTACATTTGTGAAGGACATTTGGTTTGCATGACAAGGCCTTGGTACTGTGAGAGGGCACTGGAGGAGTGGCTAATCTCAGAGCAGCCACAAGTTTCCTCCATGTTCAGTAGCCCCAGCTCCAACTTTGTCCAGGATGGACATGCCACTGGCTGAAGCTGAGCCAGTCAGGGACATTGGTAGCACCTCTGGGATAGCAGCCAGGAGAGAGAAGCGAGAATGGGAGAGAGGAGTGAGAATATGAGAGGAACAACTCTGGAGACATCCAAGTAAGTGAATAGGGAGGGGGAGGAGGTGCTGCACGTGCCACACCAGAGATTCCCTTGAAGCCTGTGGTGAGTACCATCGTGAAGCATCTGTGCTCCTGCATCTCATGGAGTTCCACAGTGGAGCCGTAAGAGAAAGGCTTCAAAAAATGCTTCATCATTATGTCTGCTTATCATAATCACTCTTGAATAGCTGAAAACTATGTGCAAGATGGACTCTGAGTAGCCTGCCTTGAGGTCCATAAAAAGGAAGGCAAAACTGGGGCAAAATGTGGAGAGGAGAACAAGAAGTAGAATCTTTCCCCCCCCCCCCCCCTCCCCCACACCTTTGCCTGCTGTGAGATACCCTTAGGCTTCCAGGAGCTGATGCCACCCACCTGGGGATAACCCTCCAGCCCTGCACTGGACTGAAGTCACACAGTTGGGAACCCTGCCCCTGCATCCTGTGGTGAGAGCACTGTGAGTGGACTAAGGTTCAGCCACAGAGACGGGCACTGCACCTGCTTGTCGGAGGACAGGCCACTGCATCCCAGCCAAACTGCTTCACAGATTGAAGAAGGCAAATAAGATGCTTTAAACAACAGGAAAAATAAAAAAAAAAGGATAAGAAGTCTCCACTCCCCACACCATCCCAGCAGCAACAAAGGTAGTACAGTGTGGTGGTGATCTATTCTATGATTTTTAAAGTAACTTCAGCTTTTCTAAATTTTCTCTACTTTTCTTTTTCCTTCTCTTTGCCTCTCTTACTATAAAAAAAAAAAAATCAATTTTTTGGCATCAACACTTACTCTTGTTTGGTTTAATCTCATTTTTATGCATTGAATACTCTTTCAAGAATAATAAGATTTAAGGGATTTTATTCAGACAAATGAAAAGTGTATGTTATTGCAGGTCTATTAATCAGAGACAGACTAGCAGTATGAAAAAAACCAAGCTTTTGCTTTTACCCCTTTCTCCCCCAGAGCAAGACCTTAAAACAAACTATCTGTGATGTCCCATGTTATTTTACAAGTTTGAAAATTCAACTTTGTTTTCTGCTTCTGTTCTTATCTTGTATTTCGTCCATTACTAGGTTTTCACTGTCCTAGTGTATTGTTATACAGCAATATTGGTTCACTCTTGCAGCAGATCTTTGCTTATCTGTTGTGCAGTGGAAAAAAGAAGCCTATTTCACAGCTAGTAGAGACTGAAACTGGTATGTGGATTTGCTTTCATGCAGCTCATTTGACTCTAGGCATACCCAATATAAGAATCCAAAACATTGGCAATTTGTCATGAATGTTTGCTCTCATATTTTCTATAGTGGGTAGCCATACTTTCTGATATACTAAGTCAGCTTTCATGGCAAAACACAAACTTATCTAGTAAATACAAGAGCAATAGGAAATTAAGGCATCTGATGATAGCCAAACATAACTTCATGAATGAAATTCAATCTTTTCTTTCCTAAGGCTTCTCAAACTCCAAAACTATATAAAAAATGAGAGATTTTTGTACCTATGAAATGTGTCAGCAGAATCCACATGGTTAAAATGCCTGCAATGTGACTAACCTTCAAAACAGAAGGGATAAAGAAATTAAACTAAAATCATCTTTCTCTTAATTCCAGAGTCCAAACTCCCACTGATTGCATTGGGGCCACGATGGTCTCTTGCGACCTAAAAAGTCTATGCACAATATTCTCAATACTGTACACCTGAGCTTTAAAACCACAAGAGATTCAGACATCTTTGTTCTGTGAAGGAGCCCTGCTTAGAAATATAGACCATAGTCATCTACTAAATTTTCAGTTAACATCTCTGTTTTGGGGAACTAGTTTAACATTAATAAATCTTATAATTATGCCTATTTAGGTACCCTGAAACAGACTATGATTAACTTTTTCTGAAGATGAAAACTGCTTGGTTATTGCTAGTTTATGAGATACTAGCAACTTAATCTTATATTCCAGTGCTTTATACATCACCTCATGTATCCCACCAATAGTTCATTGTCAAAGGATTCTTAAAACTAAATAATACATTACCATTAACTATTATTTTCCTTATGTTAAAAAAAATAAATTAGCATAAATCTTGTAACGTGGTTTCATGACAGTTTAAGGCAACCAAATCACCGAGCTAGGAAATTTCATGTATCTTGTCCCTTATTTTTGTAATCACAAATTTCAACTGTCTTTTTTCTAACTTCAGAATGGAGGAATATTTGCTTTGAGACTCTAGGTTTTTCTTGGGAAGGTTCACCCAGGCAATAGGTAGATTATGTGTCCTGAATAACTGATTTTCAGTAATATTTCTAAATACTTAACTACTGAAGGTGCTGTCAATGTAAGGCTGATTTCATTTGTCTTGGATTTTTTTTTTTCCTGTAGTGTCTTAGATGATTGAATATCTTTTCAAGACTACAAAACTCTTCTGATGATTTTCTGCATACATGCATTTTTATCATGACTCAACCAGGAAGTGACTAGACACAGTCAATCATAGAAATTTTAACTCTGATAGATGGAAACAAGATATAAACCCCTATTATTTTAGCCAAATTATGGGCTGAAGGGTCTAGTTGTCATCACAGTGAACATACACAAAATCTCTTGTCAAAAAATGTGGCTACTGTCTGAAGTGAAAGACAACAAAAGGGACATTGGAAAAGTAATTTTACTGCTCAGGAATTTACATACACTTTTGCAAATATTGATTCAATTATAAAAATGTGACTAGTCCTGGATGGTTATAGAAATAAGTTCTAACTTGTGTTCATATTTTATAGTGAAAATAATAAATTTTGGAAGATGTATTCTTTTAGAGTGTATTAGAAACAGCTGAAAGAGGTATAAAACAAGTAGTCTGAATTAGAGATTTTTGCTTTATAATGTGCCTGTCACTGACTTTTCCCAATACCTCTCCTCTGAGTAATGTGACACATTAAAAGGATTTTTATGGGTGAGAAAAGCACTTCAGTGCCACTGGCTGGTTGTCCACTAGAAAAAAAAGAATGTGACCAACACTTCACTTCACAGTCCCATTTTTACCCTACTGAACAACCACGAAAGATGAAAGATTTTCAGTTAGTCTGAGACAAATTTATTGCTTGGATATAAAATTACTTCAGGGGTTTTTATTTTCTTTGTGGTACCTTGCTTTCTGCACAGTTGAAGTTATAGCACCAGAATACAAAGCCCAAAGCAAAGTCTTTCATAATTTACCTATCTATTTCTTAGAAGCAGTACAAAATTAAACTCATGCCATCAAAATATTAGGGAAGGATTTAATAGCAAAAGCTAATAGTTAAAGGCTGTTGCCATCTTTCCAGAGTGAAGTTTAAGTGTGATGATATGGTAATGGCCATTTTTATTCAGATTCTACACTCGTTCTCTGCAGGCCCAGCTGAAACTTCAGAATAAATACTGATTTCTGTGTATAAATTCTACAGATGAATAAGGAACGACATACAAAGCAGATAAAAATTTCCCTCATAAAAAGGGAAAAGGGATCACTCCAAGGGGAATTTCTAACAACTTAATCTGCCTGGAATATTCAAAATAGCAAGCATGGGTTTCTTTGGTGATATGCTTAAAAATTGCCTGACAGGACAGATGAGGGGAAGACTGCACAGTGCAGTCTCAAAATTTCTAGTACTTTTAATATTATATTTTTATGATCTGAAACATCATTCTAATTTTTTATTACCTAAAGATATAGCTTTAGGACACTGAAGTTAAAAATATGTTATGCTTGGTTTGATAGGAAATTATGCAAACACTTTTAAAAGTCTAATAAGTCTTACAGCAAAGCATTCTTACCAATTACATCAGGTACAACAATTTCAGTTACTCGTCTTATAGTACAAAACCATAATTGTTTGAAAAAAAGTGTATGTAAACATATATATTAAAAGCTACAGGGGTATCTGCTCTGAAAACATTCAGCTGTTTTCAAAATATTTTCTAAACAGTCCAAAATTACATTGGACAGTTAGTTTTCGTCTTACAAGAAAGTGTTCTGTTTGTATGGTGTGGGACAACTAATTAGAAAAAACATGGGACTGACACTGATCCTCATCCCCCTGCTACTGTGTTGCATAACTGAGAAAAAAGCAGCAAAATTACTTACTGAATTTTACCAAACCAGAGAAACTCTCAAAATTTACAGAATTTATGTACTCTGATGCTGTGCTATTCTCATTTTTAGTTCTGGCTAGAGCTGCAAAACTTGGCCAGCATGTGATGCTCTTGGACTTTTACAAACTGAGAAAGGATTCTCAGGGAGCTGCTCCAAGTTGGCAGAGTTTGAAATACCACCTATGCTCTTTTAAATATTGCTAGTGTATATGCATGATTTGACCCAGAACCAGAAAGCTATAACTAGATGCTTCTTATACGACATTTCTCAGAGGAGAGTGGAAATAGCATATAGGTTTTGTGAGTTCAGTGAATAAAAAGAAACATTTGGTGCAGTAGAAGCCACACATCAGTGTACTTTAGAGTCAAGTGTGTTTCTGTGTACCCTTTATTGAGCAGCTGAAGACAATGAGCAAACTCATGGCTAATCATGATTTGTGTGAACAATGGACTGCCAGGGCAGAAAAAGGAAAAAGAATATAACAAAAAAGGAAGCAAACAAACAAACAAAATAGTAAAGACTGCAAAACCCAGAACCCAACGAAAACAGAAACAAAATTAAATACTGCCAAACAAAAACCCAAAATAAAAGAACCCACCAAAACAAACAAACAAACAAACCAACCTGCAAAACCCTCCTCCCTTTATTTGAATTAATAATTTGTGTAGCTGCTAATTTCTTCACATTGTTTGAGTCGGTTTCCCCGTCAGTCCAATATCACCATATTATTTTGGCCTTTGACCTTTCATTTCTAATGGCTTACAACAATGACACCTGAGACAATGTCTTCCAGTCAGTAACTTCCTGAGATCCACCAGAATTCATTGTTGCCACGCATTTGGCTAGACAGCAACATCAGAAAATATGTGAAATCACTAACATACAACAAATCTCTTCTTAAATGGCCTTTCTCAAGAAAACTTGTAGCATGGGCTAATGGAACTGAAACAAGCACAGTCTCTCTAATTTCTTTGATTATTGCATGTATGTGAAATAGAGGGGAATAACTCCTAGATGTAACTGGCTTCCTGATACAGATCTGAATGCAATCTGGCCTAATTTTTTTTTTTTTTTTTTTTTTTTTTACTCTGTGGACAGACAGTGATAATCTCTAGTGTAAATTTTATTGTATAAAAGTTAGTGCAAATTATATAGTTACTCTAAAGTGGTGCATAATAAAAGCTTGGAAGGTTGCATTTGTAGGCTAAAAAAACATTGCTGTGGTACTGATTATGCTTTGTCATCAAAATGAGATGTGCAATACCTCCTCTGAACTACTGAAGTCTTAAGCATTATATCTGAAAGGACCTGTCAGAATGTAGAGCCACACAGATTGCCAAAAATATATAAAATTCATGTAAAAAAGGTAGCTGAGACAGTCAAGAGTGAAATGACAGCTACTCTTAAAATAAACTGCCCCTCACTTCATAATTAATAAAACCAAAATATGCCAGATGGTGGTGATGATGAACAGGAAAAACATAGAATAATATCTGCTATTGCCACAGATGCTGTACACTATGATTATAGTGTCATTCAAGCTGATTAGATAAGTATTTTCATGAGCAACACCTTGCAGTTTATATACCTTTGTGATTTCTGAAATCTTTACACATTAAAGTTGAACAGGACACAATTATTTTGCCTTCAACTTATTTACTTAATGCAAGTGACGAATTTCAGCCAATAGAGCACATATCGGTGTCAGTTGCTCTATTTAAAATAGTGGAAATGCTGGTCCTTGGTCCTAAGAAAATTGCTTCAACAATTAATCTCAATGTGAAATGTACTTGTGATTTTCTTATGTTTTATTCTAAAAATAAAAATCACAACATGCCATTGTTGTATAATATGCATTCTTATTGATTTCAAGCTGGATCCTTTTTCCAGAAGTGGTTGTCAGGATGGGATTTCTGAGGATTATGTTCACATCCATGAAAAAGTCCCTTGACAGTTTCAGTTTACCTTATTTAATAGTATCCAAAATATGGTAAATGCTTTCTAGAAATAAAAGTATGAAAGATTCTAAAGTCTAACTTCTGATGCAATAAAACTGTGGGATAAATGAAGAAGAAGAGAAATTTCCTCTTCACATTGGATTATGCATTATTTTCAGCTCCTATTAATTCAAAAATTAGAATAAAAAAGAGTCTGCACATACTCATTAAATAAATTGAAAAAGAGGGTTGAAGGAAGGTCTTAGGTAACTGTTTCCATGATAAGTTGCTGAGATTTTGTCCTTCATCTTGTGAGATAGAATAGATGGTGGTAGAAGCTTTTCAGGAAGTACAATTTCTTGGTATAAGCATTATATTGTATTCATTATAGCTTTTCACCTTGAACAAGAAGGAAATTGAAATCTCTGTTCTGTGTTTTCCCCTTTTATTTCAGGGGACAGTGCTGGTCTGTCTTCCTACTTAGACGTATGCAGTGCAATGCCTTCTTGTGATCTTGAGTAACATAATTCTGACTTTTGAGAGTTTATTAGATAAGACAAGTTCAATGCAAAGTCTGTGCTGATATACTTCATGCCATAAGGTCAGAGTGGTGCCTGGTTCTTTGGTGCTTATGTATGTTATAGGACAGGGGAAGAAACAGAATGGGCTGTGAAGAAGTGTAAAAAAGCCTTTCAGAATACATAACAAATCTTCCGTACCTAAAATTATAGTATTTGCTCTGGAGTTACAATGGATGGACATGGATGGAAAGGATATGAAATAAAAATTACATGTTCAGATAACAATAATAGTACCTAGTATTTACGCATCTTTTCTTCGCCAAGGGCTGTTCACATCTTTTGCAAAAAGTTCAGCACTGCAGTTTCGTTTATTTGCTTTATAAACTAAAAGACAAAGAAGGTCCCTCGACAGGTCGGAAAGAGAGCCAGAACTAGCATACTTGTCCTGTAGTCTATTTGCTAGGTCTTATTAGATTCACTTGCATGATATATGTTCTTTTTCTAGTAGTAACTCTGGCACTAACAACCATAAAATCGACCAACCAAAAAAATGAACAAGCAAAATAAAAAACGCAAATAAAACCAACCAAACAAACCAAAAAAAAACAAACTAAAACCTTCCCACTATGAGTTATTGCAGTGGTCTTATTTCACATGGCATAGCTGCACTGTGAAATTCTCTTTACTAACCAATAATTAACAGATGGAATATCTTAAATAATTTGAATTATATGTCATTGCCAAATAAAAAGTAGGTGTCAAATGATAGTTTCTACGTTCAACTAGAATGCATATGCTGTGCTTTACCTTCTATAATAAGACCAGACAAAAATCTTACACTCCTCTGTGCTGTCTGGGTTCTGAAGTAGTTGTTTCTCTTGTTAGAGACCATGAAACATACACTGTATCTGGATTCCTAGAGCTCTTTTGCATCACCACTTCAACATGGACCTGTATCTTACCTATATTGAAAGCGAACTCATAAGGGACATTTTTTTCCAGTAATGTGAAGTGCTGCACTTTCCAGGTGCCACATTAAGACAGCATTGTATCCTAGACTGTGCCATGGACTTTTACACTGCTGAATAGTTGATACACTCCAATGACTCCACATATTCCAGTGCTGGCATAGACCTCAATGCCCTTCCTTGCCATTGGTCTGAAAGCTGTGCAATAACTGATGACAACCTTCTTTGAGGCCCCTCTCTTGTACCACCTGGTACCTATGTATATTTATAAAAAATAACATTATGTACTGTGCTCTCTATTGCAGAAATAACTTTTAATTTTTTGTCATGGAATTTTCTGTGTTTATTTTCCAATCTAAGTTAACAAATGACAGCAGCAAAAAAAGGTACTTCACTCTGGTTAATGTCACCATTCTCTTCTTTATTTCTCTTTTAATATTTTTTTTTCTCTGTCAATATGTGAAAATAAACAGTGGACCCTCAGTTATTCTTAATTGTCTAATTACTTTTTGTCTATCAAAAAGTGATATTTCTCAACTTTTGCTTGTTACACCTTGATTTTTACAGTAACTAATTTCCTTCTGTAGGGTTTCTCAACAGTCATCAGCAAATCCATAGCTATTAATTTTTTATAAGCTTATTTAGACACTGTGAAGTGATTTTAATATATGTGTCAAAACTCCTGTCTCCAAATTAGTGATCACAGAGCCACTAACACTTATGGAACTGTTTCTCAGTTCTTGCACATCTCAGTCCATTAGGCTGCCTAGTCTGAGAATGGAGAATATGACTTGGTCGTAATGGCTGTTAGATTTTGGTTATGTTCTTCAGACAGTAGGTGACACTTAGCAAGTGCTTATTGAAAAACAAATCTTGTATTTTCCATCTCATTGAAATTTTTCCACCCTGGAGCATAGAGTAATAAAATTAAAATAAAACCAAAAATTGTAGTCATTACTTTCTGGGGAAAACCACTGTCAAAGGCTGAGTACAGTAGAGTAGGCATGGGAAGATTTTTTCCAAAATATTTTCATCTTTTGGCTGAAATATTTTCTGTCCTCAGCTTTTCACTGATTTCTTTTTCCCCTTTCCAGATACTTTAGGATAGAAATTTAATTTAACAAGAATCCTTTGAAAAGTTGTTTCAACATATAATTTTTGGCTAGCCCTGTATGTAGCACAACATTAACACGAGATTCCGCTAATGGTGCATTTCGCAACTCAATAAGTGACAGATGACTCCCATGAATCAAACATTTCCATTGAGTTTTACTTTGTCTGAAAAAATTTTCTCCTTAGAGCTTGTCTGCCTAGAGCGAATTTAAACCTGTCATACATGACAGCTCCTGCTACTCAATGCTCCTAGAAAAGAAAAACCGTTGCCCAATGCTTAAAATACTCTAGCTGGTGTTCAGGTTCCTCTGAATAGATAGAGGTTCAAAAGGGATTTGCTAGTTCCAAACTGTTCACTGCCAGTCCTCAGTAACACTTTTAAATTTTCAATTTTGTTGATCTGATGAGAGATCATCATCCTTGTCATGTAATAGTATCAGACAGAGGCAACTAAATTACATTAATTGTAAATCCTAAATTACATGAATTGAAGAAATCCTTAGAACTAATGTGTGTTTCAAACAAACTGAGAAAAAATCTTCAAATGAGTGAGGAAAAATAGGAACAAATTGGAGACTGACTCCTAACCTTAACAAGAATAAGCTATGGAAGTCTGAATATGCTTTTCCACGTGTAACTTTTGCACTTCTGCTATGTGTACTGCCAGAAAACACACCTTCTGTTTAAATAGCTTTATTTACACCTTGAAAAGGGCTCTGGGGAGGCAAAAAGAAAGGCATTTTTATTAGAATTTGGTTTATGGAAGAGAGTGGAAACTTCATAGCTCTTTGAAAAACATAGAAACTACCCTCACTTTCAGGGATCTCAGGAGAAATACAGCTTGTGCCTCTCACATTTCTTGCAAGGTTCTTCTATGTCACCCGTGAAAACTTAGCTAAATATCCCACTGCAGTTTACCTAGCGAACGGATTTTTACTTAAAAATATAGGTAAATTATGTAGCTTAATAAGGGAGTGAAGGCAAGGGAAGCAAAGCAGTGGTTGCCAGATGCCATCACAGGTATTTCCAGTACATCCTTGAACATATGCAAAGTTCATATGCTAAAGATAAAGGAACCTCCTGCTGATCCTAAAGCTGAAGAAAATGGAAGACCTGGAACTGTACCTGACACTAGCTGATCTTCTACTGACTCTTGCAGCAATGCTTAATAAAAGGGCTGAGTTAATCTAAGTGGTAATACTGGAGTGATTTTGCCTCTTGAAAGTTGCATTGCAGTGCAGATGACTTGACCCTTTGGGTGGTTTGGTATTAGTATTGAAATATTTCCTGTCTTCAGTATTAGTATTTATGCATTTTTATCCCTTTTTTTTTTTTTTTTTTTTTTTTTTTTAATGTATTTGCTAACCCCCTCTTTTTTGGTGACCTTTAGAATTACAATGAATGGTACAGGCAAGTTCTTCTTTGCATAGCAGAAGCACACACAAACAAAATGTAGAAGACTCATTTGGACAGACGACCTACAGAACTGAGCCAACTCTCTGGTGAGGCCAGTGCATGTACACAGGTCTTTTATGTCTGTGATAAGCAGGTGACAGACTTCTTGTTAAAATGTTTTTTGTGTATGTCAAAACTAATCTTCTACTTTGTTTGAACAGTTCTAGTATCTCCCGGAACAATCAAGTCTTTCCTAGAATGAATATTACAAGAAAAATATTGTTGCTTTCTTTTGGCAAAATCGGAGGGATTTTCTTCAAAATTATGAAACTCTAAGTAATTCTTCAGAGTTACCATAAGTATACTCTAGAACTTTATTGAAATTATTTCTTAACCCTATTTCTTAATACCTACTATTTTCTTTGATGTTTATTAGAAACCATTTGTTTGGGATCCTTGAGCATTAAATGTAGACAATTCCCAGAGATTTATGAATTTACTGTTTCATCAGCCCTTTCAAAGAAGATAACAGATCTTCTTATAGGAGAAATGAATATAGGTTGAAGACCTAATCCATGGTACTATTGTCATATTTCTTTCACATGTATAAGGCCCTGTAGAATTGTATGCATTAAGGATGCCAGCTTGCATGAGATCTCACAATTAATATGCATAAGATTGTTCCCACTCCTTTTCATTATTCTTTATGAAAAACTGATGTTGGAATTTATCCGGCTACTATGGAAACTCAGCCCATCAGGTGTTTTTTGAGGTCTATGTAGTTTATTTTTCAATAGAGACATTCATATTACTCCCATTAACACCAAGATCACAAACAAATCTTTTCTTCTTTCAAAACATTACCTTAAAGTGTACTTTGTGAAGGCATTTCCATTTCTGAAATGGAGTATCACAGCGATCAAGGGGTTGTTATCACCTATAAAAGCAGGTGGGAGGAAGAAAAGCTTAATTCAATGCTGTGATTTCTATCAATTAGAGTAAGAGCCAAAGAAAAGAAGGAAACACTAATAGAGTCAATTTTTGTTGTAGCACTCAATATGAATGCTTCCTAACAAAAAGGACCTCTTGAATCTATTAGAAAATTAATCTGCTTTGAGGTCACTGAAAATGCAAAAATATGTCAAAATGGCAAAAATCTGGATATTTTAAATTCAGCAATGCTTTAATAAAATTTACAGGAAAGTGAGGAACAAGTTACTGGAAAAAATAAAGAACTTTCACACTACACAATTTTCTGTAAATTGAGGTCATATTGTTTTTCCCAGTTCTCGAGTTGAAGTCTGACACCTTGCAGAGGAAGAATAAATATAATGGACATGTTCTGTTAATTGGTAAGCCAATAGGAGGATGACCAAGTTTGCTTCTTTTTGGAATTAAATTTCCAGGAGGGGAGAAAGAAATTATATTAAATCAAACCTTTTCCAATTTAAATCAGTGAGAGAATGAAGGGTACATCATTACCTGTGTTACATGACTCCACTTTTGACTTGTACTGAATAGTCTTTCTTAAAAAAACAGTTTGGGGATATAAAGATGTATTTCTTCAAACTCACCGACCTTTAGTACTCATAGTGCTCACACAAGTTTGCCAAGTCAACACCAGTTGTTATTAACGTGTCCCATGTGTGCAGAGAGAGAATTGTGCCAATTTATATTTCAAGTGGGGATTTTCAGATAGAGATAAACGACCAGTAAAGATAAAGGAAGTCTAAGCAACATGCAATATTGTTGTATATAGTGATATCATCCAGTTCTTGGTCGTCAGAGGTGAAAGGGAATTTTATGGACACATAACTTAATATGTTTTTTCATTATTACACCATCTGAGTCCAATCATATAAGCCTTATTTATACAAATAACTTGTGTTTATGTAAATAATCCTGTTAGTATTGCCTAAGGAAAACCTACTTGTGAAAGTAAATGTTGTTATGAATTATGCATCAGCTAGACTATGTTAAAAATCCTATTTTTGCCTGAAACTTTAATGCCAGTTTCTTCATCTTACCTTTTGTTCTATCATGTCTTCTGGGTGGAAGTATAACTTTATTCTATTTTTACAGAAGCCTCCTTAATGAAGCCACCACACACAGCTAAAAAAGGCAATGCCCAACACAAGAGAGTATCATTAAGATGGTGAAAATACAAACCATAATTTTAATATTAAGCTGTCCAGAAGAAAAAATACAAAAATTGCAGTTTAAATATGTAAGATCAAAATTCTGTATTTTAACTTGCATATTAAAATGTACTGTGATTTGAGTACAGACATTATCATGTATATGAAGACCATAACGAGACAAAAAACTTCTGTCCCTTTGTCTCTTCCTTCTTCCTGCCCATTCCTACATGACAACATGATTAAATAAAACCCTTGAGCTCACATTTTACTCTTGAACTATGTGTTTTAGATCTAGCCATTTGCATGAGAACCTTAATTAATATCTCAGAGTTCCATCTTAAGAAAAAAAAAAAAAAAAAAGAAAAATTATTATAGTCTGATGAGTTATAACAGTAAAGCCAGAAGCAGACAATACGCATTGACATATAACATAGAGGAATCCTGATTATCTGTGTAAGGCTTTTTATTTTGCACTTCAAACACACTCTTCATTATTTTCTCATAAAATTGAATGCATTTCACTCTTAAGTGCATCCTCCTTAACATAATCTGAAACATCTCAGTTTTATTCACAGCTCATTGAGGACCAAAAAGCCCCATTATAAGAAAGAATCAAGCTAAGTAATAAAATCCCAACCTATACTGTGAGAACAGGGCTGTATACTCAGTCTTTATCATAAGATATAAAAAACAACTTCATTTAATCACTTTGAATTACTAAGTGCTGCCAGGGAAATAGGGAGAAGCATATACATTAACTAAGGCAGTGAGTATTTTGTAGTTTGCTCCCTGAATTACATTACTACTGCATAGTTATTATATTTTTATGCACTTCTTTAGTTACTGTTATGGAAAAAGTACTTAAAATAAGGTTTCACAAGAAGATCTCCATTGCAGTTATAGTACTACTGCACTAATAAATTCTGCCTGTGTCTCTTCAGATTGCCTCAGATGTAACCCATATTAAAACTACAAATACCTCTTAACTCTCTATGACTTTTTAACTTCAAGTATATACAAAAGATTCAGAAAGCAAAATCATACTATTTCACCCCAATTAAACTTGAGGATGCATAAAGCAATGAATTTCCTGAGTGCCAAAAGACACTCCATGTTTATAGATACCAGGACTTCACAACTGGAAACAGCTACAACTGTGACTGGTTGTAGGCTCTTGAATGCCCTATGATCTGCTACACCTACTTGATCATGAGAATTCTTCCTATTTTATTTTCTTAACATATTTTTGCTTCTAATCTACTACATATTCCTAGGCTAACCATCTCAAGTGCATGTGTACCAATACCTGCAACTTGGGGAAAAAATAGGAGGAGCTGAGCATCATGGCTGATCTGAAGCCATTCCATATTTTAGAAATAACTGAAATACGGGAGAGTCCCAATGGATGACTACAGTCTGCAAGATTCTGAGTCTTTTTGAAACAGAATAGAAGCATACCAGAGCTGACAAATACCTATTGAGAGCTGCAAGTTCACTACCAGGGAGTGCTAAGATTCAGTTAGAAAAGCAAAATCTCAGGGTGATTTGGAACTGGCCAAAGATGTCAAATCCACAAGAAAGGGTTTTTGTAAAGACCAAGCATAAACAGGAGGAAAATACTGACCCACTGTTAAATGGAAGTGAATTAGTTATCAGTAATGCTGAATAGGCAGAAATTCTCTATCCTTCCTTTAGGTCCATCTTTACCAACACTGTTTGACCCCAGGCCTTGGGAACAACAATCCAGGTTGATGATAACATAGGCCAGGAGTCTGTGAGGGAAAATCTGCTGTGTGAACTATCACAGGAGCTTGACCCACTGTGCATATTGATGGGGCCTGACAATATCCAACTGAGAGTGCTAATGTTGACATCATTGTAAGGTTGCTCTCTATAGTCTTTGAGAAGTCGTGGATACTTTCCCAGAAACCTGGAACAAGTCATCCCCATCTAACAAGAATGGTTTAAAGGAGGATTCAGGCAATCATAAGCCCAGAAGTTTTACTTTGGTGACTAGGAAAGTTATGGAACAAATCCTCCTGGAGGCCATCACAAGTCAGATTGAGCACATGACTGGGAAAAACCAGCATGGATTCACCAAGTGCAAGTTGTGCTTGATCACCTTCCGTCACAATAAAGTCGGTTACAACGAACTAACCTACTTTTTTGATTTGGAGGAAGCAGTGAACACCGTCTACTTGGATTTCTTCAACCCTTTTCACCGGGTCTTCCATGGCATCTTCTTAGAGAAAGTGTAGTATTAGAGTTTAGACCAGTGGTCTGTGTGGTGGATGGGGACCTGGCTGATCAGTCTCATCCCAAGAGTGGTGGTAAATAGCTCATTTTCAAACCTGGCATAAGTAGAGTTCCCAGGGGCAAATATTGGGCTCAATGCTGTCCTGATGTTTTTGTAGGTGCCTGGCAGATAAGATCAAATGTAACCTGGTAGAGTTTGCCAGTGACACCAAACTGAGTCATGAAGTGGGCACTTTGACAGGGAGGGTTACCCTGTAAGAAGACCTGGATAGGCTGAATGAGCAAGCTAACCAGACAAGTGTGAGGTATTGCAGCTTGAAAAATATAATCCAGGATTGCAGAACAGGCTGGAATCTATCTGGCTGTGGAAAGGTCTTGGTGGACAAGTTCAGTATGAATGAACTCTGTGATGCTGTGGCAAAGAATACCAGTGGGGTGCTGGGCTGCCTAAAAAATGGCATGACCAGCAAGAGATAAAGTCATCATTCTGATTTACTCAACTCTGGTCAGGCCAAAAGTGGAATACTGCGCTCAGTTTTGGTTCCTACTATACAAAAAGATGTGGACAGGCTGGAGAGGGTCCAGAGAAGTGCCAAGAGATAAAGAGAAGCCTGCCCTCTGAGATAAGGATGAGAGTGCTGGACTTGTTCAGGTTTAAGACAATAAGATTTGAGTGAGAATTTATTACTGTGCTCCAGTGACTAGAGAGAAAATGGAGGCAATTTTTACAATAAGTAGCAAGGAAAAGATGAAGACTAATGTGCCAAGATTACTGAGTCTTTTTCCTAATTACTTAGGATCAGACAAAGTATATTTGCATGAGTTAGAAGGATACAAAAGAGGCTCTTTCAGGTCCCAGGTTTATTCCATAGCGATGGTGTGACAGGAAAGAGGCAGATTCTCTCTGGGAGAGGGGTATTCAGGAGAGGGTAATGGGAGTGGCCTTGGATGGCAGCCAATGGGGTAAGGACACAGGGGGTAATACAGGAACTCCAGGTGGGCTACAAGGTCACAGGGGAAGGTCACAGGACAGGAAGAGGGACAGGGAGCCAGGGACCAACCGGAAGAGACGGACAGAGGTTTGCTGAATCATTCCCCCTGCCTCATTACAACACTAATGGATAAGTGTCTCGGTTTGAAAGATAGGTGTGTGCTAGGGAAAGCAGGGCTCTCCCTTGAAATGGAGAAAGTAAGCCTCCTCCATCTGAATTAGTATAATTTTGAAATTAAGGGGGATGTCAGGAAAAAAATATGGGTATAGGAGCAACAATTCTTTACTAGTGTGTATAATAAGGCAAACAAAGCAACAAGTACAGAATTAACAGCAAACAGAACAGGAACCCAGTTCCAGCTGTCTCGGCCGCGGGCACTCTCCCCTTTGGTGCAGTTCCCGTCACGGCCGGCAGGGGGCGCGAGCGGCTCCCAGGGCGGGGCAGTGCGATGATCCCCGCGCCGGCAGGGGGCGCTGTGGCGCGGGCTGGGGGGCACACAGTGATGGCGGCTGGGCCCGGGCGGGAAGGGATGGAAAAGAGAAGCTTTGCATCACAAACCCTGGGGCAGGGTCGGTCCCAGTGCTCTAGCAGGACTCCTGGAAACAGCAAGCTGAAACGGCAGGGTATCCTAGCAGGGCAGGGGTGTGGGTCCAGCAGCAGAAGAAGAGGCAGCTCCTGGCTGAGCTATGGCAGTGGCAGCAGCGACCTCCTCCTCCAAAGCCAAGAGTGAGCAAGGGAGCAGCTTTCCTTTTACCTGTTTCTAATCTTGCGGTGTCTCTGCCCTTCCCTTGGATAGAAACTCCCCAAAACCAGGGGGATTCCCCTTCCCCTCTCACAAGTATTTAGCCATCAGTGCTTCTTTAGCAAGTCAATGGGAAAAATTCCACAGGCGCTGAATGAAAGAAAAAACAACCCCCAATAATAAGTTACTCCTGGGCAGATTGAAGTGGTGCACTTTTAAGATACAGGTAGAGAAGGTGCTGTGCCATCTGGACTGTGCTTTCAACAAAATATTGGACCAGATAACCCTTGAGATCCCCTTCCAGTATTTCATGTTCTATGGTTCTTTTATTCAATGATTTCTCTAATGTGGCACTGAATTACATGGAATAATTTTTTTTTCTTTTAAAACTTTGTTCTCTGAGATTTTGTAAGTAGTGACTGTACTCCTGCTTGCATCATGTAAGTTGACCTTAAAACATTAATAGGTTCATAACATCAAAGACTTCTTGAAAGCTTTAATATGTATTGTGATATTGAGAAAAGGCTTCATTAGCTCTCCAGCATAATATTCTGAATGAATTGGAGAATAAGATATTGACATAGCAGCCATTCTAAGGAATCAAATTGCCAGAGATAACATTTTTTCTCTCTTCTTCCTATTTTGTACAAATTATTCTGTAAAAAAATGTACCAGTTCTTTCTGTATGTATAACAGAGCTGGTGATCTTAGGCTCTGTTTAACAGATATGAAAATGTTGGATACTATTTGCAAACACTTGATTAAGGAATGTACAGCCACTTTAATTCAAACCCAATTCCTAGCAAAAACCCGATTCTCCTTGTAAGGTCATGCTGATAATACTTTCCCTAAACCTTGCATAATTATGTTGGCTATTGCCTTTCTCTTCCCCATGACCACTACAGAGAGCTGAAAAATGGAATTAGATTTTTCTCCTCAGGAGGATACTGGGACTAGGTTTAAAATCAATTCTCAAGAAAAAAACTCCAAATTTTTTTTTTTTTCCTTCTCTGAATGAGAACCTCTTCTTTCTATATGCAGACAAACAAGCTTGCTCTCAGCAAGAAAAATACTTGGGAGAGAAAGAAGAAGAAAAATCAATTTTCCAGCAAGATCAAACCAGCTCCAGATGCTCTCAGGAATTTTTGGGGGCATGTAGAAATGTCATTGTGTTCATTAAACTCCTAGACAGCATTTTAATTTTCACAATGAAAGCAGTGCTGACCTTGCCAGTCCATTAAACTCTAACAAGGGTCTCTGCAGGTTCATAGTTCCAATTATGACACAGTTTATAGGACCCTAGTAATGAATACTTTGTCTTGCTCCACTGTGGGTTGACCTGTGCTCCTGTAGTGTCTAAATAAACAATTTTGTTTTGGGCTGGAAATGGGAACTCAAATGCCTGCTTTTTCTTTCAGAACTACAATACTGGAAACACCTTGGCTAACATGCTGCTGAGATTCCCAAGGAAATTCTCCCCTGGGCTTATGCTGAAGTTAATTACTTGATTTTTGGCTGACGCAAAAAAATTGTATCAACTCTGAAAATAATATTAGGAAACAAACTAAAAAAGCTATATGAATATGTACATAACATAGATGTTCATAGTATGTGTTAGTATATGATTATTGACTAGTAAAAAGAAGTGAAGAGATACGTGAGTGGATATGGTATTAATCAAATTATGGTGTCAGACACTGGGATTCAATTTTTGATAGCATATGTAAAGAAACTAAGAATAATGTTTTGCATTACAGTTGGAAATAAGGAAAAAATAATTGACTGTAAGTCTGATGTCTCTTACATAGGCATTAAAGTAGTGATTTTATACAAAATTTTGCATATAAAATTTCAAATGGTTGTGGAGATCTTAAAAGGCATTCCCTAGTTAGGGAGACTTGTGGCTTGTCCCATAGCAAACCCTGTTCTGTTCCCCTGGTTGGCTTATGCGTGGTCCCTGACCCTCCGTCCTTTGGTGACTCCCACACTGTTTCCCCTTTGGCTCCCATGCCCTAACCCCACCTTTGAGCCACCCCCATGTCCTTTGGTAATTGGACTCTGATGCTCCCCCTGCCCAGAACACCCATGTACTTAAACCTGGGCTCTCACCACGAGATCTGCCTTTTTATTTGCCTCTAACCCTGGATTATCCACCTGTGTGGCTGAAATGAACTTCTCTGTGGATCCATACAAAGGCCCTTCCTGCTTCTTTCCCTGCAACCAATTTAACAGTTGCAACAAATGGTTATTTCTTTTCTAGTCTGAAAGGTCTAGAAAATGCAGTATGGTCATACAGATAAATGATGTGTCTTCTTGACAGGTATATAGATTGTTTGCTTATAAAGCTTTTAAGATTAATAGTCAGCCCTGCTAGTTATACATGATCTGACATGGTAATCTGAAATACAATCAATAAAGAAATCTGATAAAACTAAAAAAAAAAAAAGAATAAAAATGTGCTATAATGACATCAACATCTTAAAATCTTATACCAGGTCCATTTACAGTTAAAAAAAAAAGTATTGGTGTAGGAAGTAAAATTCCTTGAATACTTCATCTATTTATTGCAAAAAACAAGAAAATATATGATGGCTAAATTGCCATGAAATGAATAGGACCAATAAAGATATTTGATGAGATAGAATAGAATAAGCAATCAGTCTTTGCCAATGCATTATTTTGGTAGTGGTAGTTATGTATTTGTTTCCTGTGTATTTTCTGCATGTGTATGTCTGGTCTTGTATAATAGAAACATTTACAGTATTCGAATGAATTGAAGACAATTACCAAGTCTCATTCAAACACACAGCCTCACATCAAGGCAATTTGGTTGAACAGGAGATGAAAGGAAACAATCAGGCTGGAACAAGTCAGCTCCTCCACTACAAAATATTATCTAAATATTGTCACTGCTTGTATAAAAAATACCACAAAGATACTGTTGAGATGACTTCAGAAAATAGTCATAACCTTTAAGAACACCTTTTAAGATGCATCTAAAATCAGTCTGTGGGAGGAATAATGAAGTCCTTTTCCAGGCTGCACATGCTGAAGGCTAAGACAAATCCTATAGAAGTAATAGGTACATTAACCTTCCTGAAAGAACTTCAACAATCTGTCATTGAAGGGGAATTTTGGCCTAGTTCAGCTGCATAACTTTTGCTCAGGCTGCTGAGGAAATTGCCATATTGTAAGGAAGTTCATGGAGTAGACATGGCAGGTAACATCGTAGACTGAGTTAAGACAGTTCAGATAATTTGAGTTAGCAGTCCAAGAATTCAAGAGGAAAAACATTCCTGTCAGGTAATACAAAATCCTAGGATAAGAAAAGGCACAGGGACTGGAAGATAGCAACTCAGCATCACTTCTGCAAGGAGCAAAGATAATAGAATCACAGAATTGTAGAATATGCAGAGTTGGAATACACTCACCAAGATCATTAAGTCCTGGCTCATCACAGCACCATCCCCAAGACCCACACTATGTGCCCAAAACTGTCCCCAGCACTCAAAGTGAGGCACCCTATTGCAGAGTAGAGTGGGACAACCACCTCCCTTTCCCAGTTGGTGATGCTGTGCCTGATATCCCCTGGTACAGGGTTGGCCCTCCTGGCTGCCAGGGCACTACTGACTCGGATCCAACTTGCCATTAACCAGAACCCCCAGGTCCCTTTCCATGGCACTTCTCTCCAGCCTCTCATTCCTCAGTCTCCATATATCCAGGGCTGCCCCATCCCAGGTGCAGAATCCAGCACTCTCACTTGTTGGACTCCATATGGTTGGTGATTGCCCATACCTCTGGCTTTTTGCCGTCTCTCTGTAGGGCCTCCCTGCCTTTGAGGGATTCAACAGGTCCTCGAATTTTGTATCATCTGAAATCTTAGTATTCCTTCCACTTCTGCATCCAAATAGTTTATGAAGATGTTAAAGAGCAGAGGTCTGAGGATGGAGCCCTGTGTAATCCCACTACTGATAGATAACCTGTCTCAAATCACCCCATTCACTGTAACACTTTCTGTCAGACCCATGAGCCATGGGTTCACACGTTGCATGATGTATTTATCCAGCTGTGGGCTCTCCTGATGGTGCCTGGCCAGAAGTTACTCATCACGGGTGGAGCTCTTAGTAAGTCTATAAGTGGTTAAAGCAATAATTATAGTGATTAAAATGTAGTGTTTAAATTACGGTAATTGAAATATGATTAATAAGTTGTAAACATTAATTACAGTGATGAAAATATGTCATTGCAATTATAAATACGTTCTTTTATATAATACAGAACTGCTTGAATCTCTTAACTGCATGCTTTTATTCCTTCCTTGGATACATGGAAGAAAATATGAATCAAAAAATTAAGAAGATGCAGTCCCTTATTTTTAGTAATTAGCTAAGTTGTCAACTTTATCCTAAGTTTTTCATTAATGTCTTACATTTTTAATGAAACATTAAGAACGGGAAACTTACACTAGGCACCTCTCTATTTATATTCGAAGAAAGAATTGTTTTACACGTATTTCCAATTACCCTGCATGGAGAGACCAACATGTGTTGCGGTGCAGCGATGGTGGAGTGCTGTGACCTTCCACAGAAGTGTCTTGAAGACATCCTGGTGGCACAGGAAACATCCTCACTCCCAGGCAAAAGTGATTTTGCTCTTTTAGAGATCGGCGACCAGCGAAGGAAGGGATGGCAGCCTCGTGTGGGGTTCCAAAGAGCGGGTTTATTAATCTCCTCCTTGAAGGGGGCCAGGGACGAGAAACTCCAACCAAGGTCGGGGGAGAGGGGTTTGTATAGGACAACTTAGGGGAGGGGTAAAGCATCGCTGAGGGTACAGGGGAGGAACAAGGCTGGAAGAGCCAGCAGGATACCAACAATTTGCTTAAAGCAAATTGACAGCATTTTGGGTGCTGTCGGCTCACCAGCCTCCACAAACGTGTACTCAACAAAACTAAATGTGAGTAAATCAACTCAGTAGGATTGAGATGGACTGATAATGTCATGTTAAATTTTTTTCACTACATTAAAATATAGGAAACCATTGGCAAAGCACAGAATATAAAACTGAAAAGAAAGGTTGATTATGTTGTCCATGTCATTTAGAAACATGTTGACAAACCGTATTTAGTTGTTTCATATGTATCCTGATGTACATACACAGAAACTGGAATGAATTTCTATTTCAGAGACACTTAAATAGAGCCACCTTAGTTTACAGTGCTTGGACATAACTTATCTAATTTATGGTGAGGCTTGTTAAGGCTTTTCCTGTCCAGGTCACACTAACTGGTACAGTTAGTGGAATTTATTTTTGGGAGCCCCTACACTCACACTTCAACAGGCAATATCACAGCAGCAGGTTGAGCCTGGACAACGCCTAAGTCCTCATCAGGTCACTTGCTCACAGAGATGGGGGAGAGAATCAGAAGGACAAATGTGAAAGAAACACATGGATTGAGAGATAAAGAAAACTGTTTGTGCAAGCAAAAGCAAATAAGGAATTCCTTCACTATTCCCCATGGGCAAGTGTTTAGCCATTTAAAGGGATTCAAGGCCTCAGTATGTGTATCAATTTCCCAAGGAGACAAGTGTGATGACCAATAATGTCCCACCTTTCTTCTCCCTGCCTTGATATTCATGTTGCCCCTTTCTTCTCCTTGTCTTGAGCTTTCATTAGTGAGTGTGATGCTATATGGTATAGGATTTCTTCTTGAGCACTTTGTGTCAACTGTCCCAGTTGTGGCCCCCCCCAGCCCATTGGAGGGACAGCTGAAGAAACAGAAGAGGTGTTGATGCTGCTCAGCATCAGCTAGAACATTGACTTTTTACCAGCTCTGCTCTAGTCTACAGTTTCAAACACTGTATCATCTGCTATGAAGAAAAGGTAGCTCTCCCCAGGAAGACTGAGTACAATTACATAAAATATAAAAAATCAAAATCGGTTTTTCAAAAACTGGTGAAGATCAGACTCAAGGCTTTTACAAATTCTTAATGATTTCTCTCACATTTCAACTGTTAAGACAAGATATATACGGCCAACAGTGGCTGAATATGGGCTAGCAATGTGCCTGGAGGTGACCAAGAAGGTGTCCAAAATGCATCCAAGAGGGCTGATAGCTCCTAGCCTGTATCAGAAACAGAGTGATCAGCAGGATCAGGGAGCTGTGCTGGGCCCTGGTGAGGCCAGACATCAAGTGCTGTGTTCAGTTCTGGGCCTCTAACTACAGGAAGGACCTTTAGGGGCTGGAGTGTGTCCAGAGAAACGCAATGAAGGTTTCATTAGGGGTTGGGCAAAAGAGAGGGCTGGGAGTGCTCAGCCTGGAGAAAAGGAGGCTCAGAGGAGCCTTCCTCATTTTCTACAACTGCCTGAGGCTGTAGCCAGGTGGGAGTCGGTCTCTTCACCCAGGAAACAAAAGAAAGGACAAGAAGACATAATCTTAAGCTGCATGAAGAGAGGTTTAGTTTGAACATTAGGAGGAATTTCTGTATTGAAAATGTGATTAAACATTGGAATGGGCTGACCAGAGAGTTGTTGGAGTCACTATGGGGTGTCTAAAGAAAGACAGAAATGTGGTATTTGGTGCCATGATCTGTTTGACATAGTGGTGTTTATTAAAAGGTTGTACTTCATGATCTCAGAGGCCATTTCCAATGCATCTTATTCTGTGACCTTGTGGTATATCAAGTATTGTAATTATTATTATACATATGGATAATATAGATACAGTCATTCATTCTTGTGCTACATAGGAATCCTGCTACTTCAGGAGAATTAGATCTCTAAGGTTGATAGGATATAAGTATCTGACCCTATTTTTATGTGATGACGTATCTTACTATACTTCCTGTCACAGAATGTTCTCTATACTATGCACCTTCATCTGGTTTTTGTGGCACTTTATTAAATACAGATATTGACTTCAGTCTCAGATCATGCTGAGTATGTTGTTGAGGAAGATGACAAAGTAAATTGCTTTTTTGCTTGATACTTATGGACTAATTAATGTCTACAAAATGTTTCACTTTCCTGCTGAATTTAATTCAGCTGTATTCTGTGTTCCTATTAACCTCACATTGTGCAGCTAATAGAGCTTCTCTTCCCATCTTCAATTTAAATGGGATTAATGCTGTGAAAAGTTCTTTTTGAAAGTTTAGTTTAATAATCTGGAAATTATGGCTACTCAAATAGTGCACTATAGCTAGCATCATTCTTAGTATTTATTGCAATTCAGTGGAAATGTGTGTGTGTGTACATGTGGTTCCCAGTTTCCCAGGTCATAGCTCTAAGACACCCTGATTTTAATCATAACTATTATTTATCTCTTTTATCTCCTTTTTTTCTTTTTACTTGTGGAGACTTAGCCAATACAGAATATGGTCTTGATTGCAGCAACAGCTGTAGATATTTCCAGGGGTCGTATCACAAGCAAGGTACCTGGCATAAATCTTGGATTAATTGAAGTTTGGTTTATAGCTGAGTGGATAACTCCCATTAATGTTAATTTCCCATTCACCTGAAATTCTGGCTTTTCTTGAAACCATACTATTAAAAAAAAAAAAAAAAAAAAAAGAAAAGTGCAGAGGTAATAATTCTGAGAGGTTTTATCTTCCATATCTTATCTTATTTGCCTATACTGTAGTCAATTTTCCTCTTGAGAAATTTTGCTTTGTTGAGAATGGGGTGTGTAACTCATTCATGGGACATGATTTTCTATACTGACTATGCCTAAAATTAATCACAGGCCTACATGCAAATTTTCCTATTATCTCTCATTTTGAACTCTCCTACTAAGGAGAGGGTTATATAAATCTAATACTATGAGAATCTGGAGAGTGAAATTCAGGATTTTTGTGTTGCAAGATTTACAGGAGTTCTGTAGAAGAGTTTCGACTTTTTTTTTTCTTTCCATTTCAGCATGGTTAAAACTCAACAAGAGAAATCCTGTAACTGAAGTACTGAGTGACTTTATTTGCCAAGTAGATATTAATGAATACAAGTATGTAACTGATGTATTAGCCATGAGATTTATTATGACATAATTCCTTCCCAGCCTAACCCAGTATAATAACAGATCCCTGTATTATTTTCAGACATCTAGTCTTGGGAGAATGTGTGTGTGATTTTGAGACATAGTGATGGCAATGTAGAATTTTTATAGAATATTCATATTCCCGAATCCAAACACTTGCCTACATCCTAGGAGATCCTAAGCAAAATGTTGTGTGGAACATAATCTGTTCAAGGATATCAGTCTTGGGCATCTTTGAAGGAAGTTATATTATTTACTATTAATGATTATTGATTTTTAAAAAAATCAAGACCTTGCAAACGCAAACATTTTAAGGAAAGCTGATACAAAATTATGGCTATAGTTACACTGCTCCACTATTCTTTTCAGATATTAACAATAAAGCCATGTGTTAATCGCAGAGCATCTACGCAGTGCTTAAATTGTTTGTTTACTTGTTTGTTTTATATCCATGCCCAGGTAATTACTTTTTACCAGTCAACACAGCTTACACCAATTATGAAAAAGCTTATGATGAAGGATATTAGTAAAATATCCCTTGAGGTCTAATCTCACCAAATGTGAATTGTCCAGATAGACAATGGAGATGGCTCTGCAAAGCACAACCAACAGCAGTACTTATCATATCTGATAGCATCAAACCAAATTAACCACTCAAATAATCATAGTAATCTAAATAAAATATCTCAGTCTCCAAATTCTGTGATAGAGAGCCAATCTGCTAATTAAACAGCATACCTATAATTATATGACTTGGTTCCAGAAACACAAAAATTTAAAAGAATAAAAAAATTTGTAGAAGTGTTGAAACACTCCCTTTTTTAAATTAATAATTTCTAATTACACATTAATCTCACATTTAAAAAAGTAATACTAACAGATGGTGAGGGTTTTTTTTTTTGTTTTTTAGGGTTTTTTTTGCAAAATCATCAGATGATTTAACATAATTTATTCTTCTGTGCTAAAAATAAAGCAAATGAACGTGACATATACAAGATTAAACCTAATTCTTCCCAAACTTTTCATGTATTATTATCTTATTTATGTCTCCTTTGTAAAAATAAAAAATGTCTTTCAAGTTTTATTTTCTCATTGACTTTTTTGATGCAGCCAAATGTTTCTCATTTTGAATCCCACTAAATGAAGGAAATGCAATATATTTCAATTACAGCTGGGCTAATCTCTCTGCCAAATTGTCTGGTCTGTGTAAAACTATAATGTGAGCACTGAATGAAATTGATAAAATTAGACAACTTCAGCTGAGTTGCTCAAGTCAGAATTATGAGTTTAGATGACAAAACTAATTTAAAGAATGGACTTTTCTCATTCCTTCTTTATAGCAATATAAATGCCACCAAGAGTCAGATGGATGACAATATTATGAAAACACAGCAAATGGGAAGCCAACAGGATCAATTTCTAAATTAGATGTACAAATTCAACTATATGAGAGCAAGCTATGTAGATGGAGTGACATAAGGAAACAGTCTACATTAGGGGGAAAAAGAAAAAGAGAAAAAAAAGTGATGGCAGCCTTTTTTTTCTTTCATTAAATTATTGCATGCATTTAACTCTTCATCTTTCATTTTTGTTCCCATGACCAAAGCCTCATAGCTGAAGTATTCTAAAAGTAACTGCCTTTCTGGAGGGGACTAGTGTTCAGGCTCATTATATGAAACAAGCCTCACTTAATGCAATAAATGTATTCATATTTAAATAATACCAGAGATGATTTCTGGCTCAAAACATAACATGTTTTATTAGTGTGGTACTGAAGAGTGAAGCACTAAAAAGAGGCACAAAGACAGGCTGAATTAATATGAATGAAAGGAGAATATTTCCATTCTTCCTTGCCAGCCAAATATGTTATTATAGCAGAAGAGTGTAGCATTTACCACAGATATTAACTGTGAGGTGTGTTGAGTGAGCTCATCTGTGTAAGTAGTTCTATGATCCCTTACATTGTGTTTAAATGACTCTGAACCACTTTTTGCAGTGAAAGCTGATGTCAGGCTTGTTACAATTAATTTAAGACCCAGTGAAATCTCTGTTAACATTCATTGGATTCACCTGGGGAAATCACTTTAAAAGCCCATGAAAATTAACTGCCACCCGCTTCGTATGAGAAGGTGTAGAGCCACATCAACTCACTGCTCCATCCAGGCTGGAAAGATCTTCCAGCAGTCAGGCTGTGCCCACAACTGTGGATGTCCTTCTCCCACTGCTGAATTTAGAGTTTATCTGTGTTTCCATGCAGAAGGGCTGCATAGCACTATGTAGGTGTTTCTGTCAGCTGAGCAGCAGTCTCTGATCTAACTCTGTGAAGAAAGGTAGGAAGTGGGTTGTTCCTGCACCTTTAGAAATGTGAGTAATTTGGAGTCCTGTTGTGTTGATGGACAAGCTACCCCATCATATTGTCTTTTTGTGTACTGTCTTCAAAAATGGGATCATTTTGTCTCTGAAAATGTGACTTTTCTCTCTCCTTAACATGAAGCTTGTCTGGACTCTTGTATCAGTCTGGAAGTGTGAAATAAATAAAAAAAAAGTTGTTTTTACTGACCTTTACAGGGATAATGCTATGCAATATTGCCATGAAATAGCAAATGTGTGATTAATGAAAAGAGAACAAAAATAGAAGAGACTGCTGTTAAAAAAAAGGACACAGAGTAAAAACCTGAAAACAAGAAAAAAAATATTCTTTGTTAGCTGGGGAAGGTGAAGAAAGATTTGAGAGTTTCTTCGTATTATTTATACAGGCTTCCTGAGCTTCAGGAATTAATTTCCTAGCATCAATGTTTCCAAGCGTAGATTTTCATAAATGGGAGTAGTCACAAATTCTTGTTTGTATACTGTTTTGATCCTATTAATGCTTTCTGCATGAATGTTTCATAGGGAACAGATTTAAGTTATACAATATTAATTTTTTCTGTTTTCATTTTCACTTCTGGGAGAGCTGCTGCTTTCTGGACTTTTTCTGTCCTTGGTGTTCTGATGAATTCCTCTCTGCAACATCCTTATATCCATTCCTGCAGCAGATTTTTGCTTTTGTACTTTTCTTATTTGCTGAGAGAGGTTCAATTTAGGTTCAGCTTTGGGCAATGTGGAAACTTCAGCTTGGCAAATAAAAGTGCATCCTACATTTGGAAAGCAATGAAGAAACATATTATTTTTAAAATATTTTATTTAAAAATAAAAGTATTATACATATAGAATCTTAAATGTTCCTCTAACAATATCTTTGAATTTCACTTTTAGATTTTATGTAGAGTTCATCAGTTCTTTGGATCTACATGTTCCACACACAGCTTTCACTAGCTCTGTTAAAGGGAAACATGAAATAAACTACACAAATTTTGAGAGAATAAAGAAAGGAGAAGAAAATCCTAATACATCCTTTTAATACATAACTATTACTCAGACATGTATCTGAGTAACAGACAGATTTAATTTTATTATTTTTGTGTTAATTATCATTTTTATCAACCTTTGGATAATAAAGTTTTTATATTGTTCACGTACAGTATTTTTCAGGATTGGGTGTGGGAATTTGGAGGAGGAATGCAAAGAAGAAAATAAAATGTAAAATATAGAAAGAGCTGAATGTAAAATGTAGAAAGAGTAGTTTGTTAATGGAATTCAAATAAGCACTTTGGATGAAGATCTGAACTTCATAAGTGCAAACTACAGGGTAATAATACTTCAGTATTTCAAAAGTTGAGCAGACATACAACAACAAAGCCATGCTTTTGAAATTGAAACACTTTCCTCGTTTTCATTTGTTATTCCCATATAAACACAGAATATGAACTGCTTTCCATTGGTACCATTTTTCCACAAGAAATGAACTGTATAATTTGGGAGCATGAAATGTGAAACAGGCTATTTTTATAAATGAAACAATTAGTTTAACCTGCATTTAATTCAGAATAAGAGTTCTCTTTTCTTTTTCTGGAATCATATACCCAAAATGAACTTATTTTCATATTAGAAACCAAGATGTATCTCCAACATTTGGACAGGTCAGACTTTTGTTTGAAGGCATAAAGTTAAATCCAATTTGATATGTTATGATATATTTGGTCTTCTTAACATCATCCTGTGTTGTACTATGATACATTTGCCCCATCCCAAGCCTGTAATAGACTTCTCAATAGACTACTATTTGTTTTCAAAACCATAAACAAGATTTAAAGGGATATATCCTTGGGCTCATCTCTACTCTACCTTATTCTACTGAACAAAGATGCTTTTAAAAAGCCTCTTTATTACTGTAAGTATATTTCCATCCAGTGCCTGCTCTAAATTTAGAACTCAAGCTGCTTTATGACTAGCTCCTAGTGTTCCCCAGGAACCTGTTAAATACTTTTGGACTCATAACCCCTACCTAGGAAGCATCAAGCAATGCAGAGTTTAACTTGAAAGAACTACTTGTAATTGTTGATGGGAAACAAAAATGTGAAAATAAGAAGGAAAAATGGAGCAAACCCTGTAGCTATGGTTTCTATTGCCTGGATAGTAATGGATACTTGTTATATCTAAGAGACTATATATAGGTCCAAGATGAAAAATTAATCTTTAGAGTTCAGTAAAGTTTCTGTTACTGAGGACATATTTTGACAATAGGAAGCAAAGAAGAGATACAGAGGTATGCTGTTTCAACCTTGGATCTGATATTTAAGAACTCTGCCCAGGGAAGGGCCAGGGGATTTCTGCTGCAAAAAAACATAAACCTTGAATACCTCTGGTATATTTTCCACAGATGAGGCTGAAGATGGAGCAGAGTGTATGTTCATCAAGTTTTCTGATGACAGATGATTCAGAGGAGGAGCAGATATACCAGAGGGTTGTGCTGCTATCCAGTGGGACTCCAAGAGGCAGAAGAGATGAGCTGAAATGAACCTTATGGGAAGTGCAAAGTTCTGCACCTGGGAAAGAACAACTCCAGCAACCAGCACTGGCTGGGAGACACCCTGATGTAAAGCAGCTTGGCAGAAAATGACATGGGAGTAATTTTGGTGGACATAGATTAGATTGACCCTAAATCAGCAGTGCCATTTTCTTGATTCCATCATAGTTGTTTCTGATTGCTTAATTAGTATCTGTTACAGTAAAGATAGATGGAGGAAAGGAAAAGGATTGAATCCATACTTCTGTTATTAGTGAGTTCAACAGACAGATGGGAATTGTCAGTTGCTACTAAATACTTGTGTAAAATGGAAGTCCTCCAATAGGAGAGTTAAGGACCTGGCCTGTTGTTCACATTTGTCGGAGATTCTATTAATATGCACAGAGCTTTTTTTTTTTTTCTTCTGTATTTTGTATTTGCATTAGGTTTCTTAGGTGATCATGACTAAATGGATTGTCTTCCTGGAAAGGTCTACTCTTTGGCAAACAAATGTCTGAACAGCCAATCTTGGCAGAATTTTTAGAGATGTTGACTGGTCATTTGACACCCAGTGGTTTTGGAATAATAAATGTGAATGCAGCTTCAGATTTAAAAACTGGTGAAAATGTAAATCTTCCTCAGAGTTCTTAGTAGTCAGTAGGACTTAATGTGGTGAACATGCATAAATGCTAATATGACTAATAGATTTGAATTGAGTTGGGGAGGAAGTTTTTTGCTGTTTAAACTAGCATTTGACTGTGAAGTCAGATGGGCAGCAGAGTGCATCAAATCGCAGGACAGTAATGAAGTGTGGAAGGGTGTAAAGTTCTATTTCAGCCACAGTTAAGGTAACTAGCTTGGCAACACAAAGTGGTACTGTGTTTAAATATGACTAGTTCAGTCCTTTCTCCAAAGGATTCTCTGAGGACATATAAGGAGTCAGAGTATGTCAATGGAATATTGTTAAAGAAAATATGCAGCTAAGCTGAAGGTGCTGTACTCAAGTGATAGGATGATGTGCATCATCTATGCCATTAAATTACAGTAAAAAATATCTGGAGAATTCTAGTCTATCAACAAATTTTAATGCCTGGTATCCTATGCACTGCATAGAATGCTATCATTTTTTACTACTGTGTTTTTCAGTTTTTTATTAAAAATTATATTACTGAGTACAAGCATCATCTGCTCTTATGACTATTCCTCCTTACAGAAAAATTACTAACATTGTTCAGACATACCATATAATAATATTTCTACCAACTTTATTATCTCATTTAACTAATAATACAATTCCCAAAGCTAAAGATGCTAACATAGAAAGAGAGATGTCTCAGCATGGCAAGATATCACAGATTGATTTCTTAATAAAAAAAGCAGGAGTTGAAAATCAGATGATTATCACTCCTTTAGCTCAGTAGGTGTGGTTATAAGCATATTTACTAGCTCTCTGAGCAAGCATCAGCAATCAAAAGTCAGATCATCTGTTCATTCCTTTCTACTCACACACTCAGCACACAGTTTGAACTGAACAGGAAATGGTGTTACCTAGATGCACCTGAAGAAGTCTTGACATTCAAAAGCCACAAGTTACTTCCTATTTTTCCACTAGTAGCTGTAACACAGGTCCATGAACTGACCTTGCATTAATTTTTGAGAAGCAAAACATGAAGGGAGCGGGATGGGCACAGAAAGCCTAAATTATCTGACTCCTAGGCTTTCTTTCTTTCTGCTGATATTATACGTGTGAACTTCAGCTGTTTTGGAGGAGTTTTTCCAGAAAGTCACACAAAAACTATTAAGTCACACAAAACTCACTTTTTTAGGTTTTCTTCTTTCCTTTTCACTAATATCTGACTTGGAGCTGCATGGTGATGGTGAGGAAATAATATACTAAAGGAAATTTTACAGATAATGAACAACTTGTGCATGTTCTTGAAGAAAACAGGAGTAGGTCTTCAAGTCTGTTAATGAAACAACGTTATAGAAAAGCAACAACTGTTGCCAAAACTGTATTCCCAAACTGAGAAGTGCATGAGACTGTCAATGGACTCTACCACCTGAAGTCACTAGCACTGTACTTACATACTTGTAGTTACTGCTCATGGTAGACTGATGACTGCTGGAAGTCAAAATCCTCTATATATCTGTAAAATCCCCTATATATCTATCTCCACACAGAGGTAGAGAGGGAGTTTTTTTCCCTAACAAATATGTTACAATTCCAGGGGGAAATGACATCTGGAAAAAGTAGATTAGTTGACCTATTCATCTAATTGCATGCTTTTTCCTCTAATCAGTAAGGAGATGCCTTATTAGTGCTAAATGCACTGATGAATTTGTAGACACTTTTTTTTTCCTTTGAATGAGCCAAATATCCTCAACCTATCCACTTACTATTAAACAGTACTAGTATTAGATCAGTGACCTACATTGCTTTTTTCTTGAAAATAAGTTTTCTTAGTCTGAAAAATGACCCTCTTTCAAATCCTCCATCTAAACACATTCTTTAAGTGTACACTTTTAAAAATACAAAAGAAACAAACAAACATTGGGCAGAGAAAGAAATTAATATTCACCACTTGTTTGGCAGTGTTCTTGTTTTTCACCTTTCATATATCATTTTTCATTTTAATAAGCTCTGGCTTCTAAAATCACTTGTGTATTACTCTGAAAACTTAAAACTTATGAAACACAGAAAGTCACCTAGACTTTAGACTGTGATAATATATTCACCAAGTAATTCAAAGGAGGGACTGTGTATTTTTTAATGTTTCTCCTGTCAAAAAACCCAACCAAACAAACAAACAAAAGCTGGCTTTTGAAGGACACAGAAAATCTTGACCATAATGGAGGCACCTTAACCACACCCCTCAATATTCTGTCCAAGAGTCACAGTATCACAGAAACTTTTTGTTTGATAAACAACTCGAAGGTCATTGAGTCCAGCCTTTACTGATTGTCATCTTGTCAAATTGGTCATGGCACTAAGTGCCACATCTGCTTGTTTCTTAAACACCTCTGGGGATGGTGATTCACAACTTTCCTGGGCAGTCCATTCCAATGCTTAGCAATCCTTTTAGTGAAGAAATTGTTCCCGATGTTTAACCTGAACCTCCTCTGACATAGATTAAAGCTATATCTTCTCATTCTGCCACTCATCACCCAGGATAAGATCCTGACTCCCACCTGGCTACAATTGTCTTTCAGAAATTTATAAAGAGTGTTAAGCTTCTCCCTGAGGCTCCTTTACTCCAGGATAAACACTCCATCTCCCTCAGCCTCTCCTCATCAGACTTGTGCCCCAGATCCTTCACCAGCTCGTTGTCTTTCTCTGGACATCATCCAGCATCTCAATGTCTTTGTTATAGTGAGGGGCCCAAACTGGACACAGGATTTGAGGTGTGACCTCCTCAGTGTCCAGCACAGGGCACAGGTCACTGCTCTGCTCCTGCTGCCCCATTTTTGCTGGCACAGACCAGGTATCCTTGGACTTCTTGCCCACCTGGGCACAGCTGGCTCATGTTCAGCTGCTGTTGACCAGCTCTCCCAGGTCTTTTTCCACCAGACAGCACTCTGCCCCAGCCTGTAGCACTGCAGGGGTCATTGTGCCCCAAGGACAGGACCCAGCACTTGGCCTTGTTGAACCTCAGACCACTGGCCTTGAACCTTGATCCAGCTTGTCTAGATCCCTCTGCAGTGCCTTCCAGTCATCCAGCACATCAACATAGTGTTATTTGCAAACTGACTGAAGGGTCACTTGATCCCCTTGTCCAGAATATGAAAAGACACAGAGCAGGATTAGCCTCAATACTGAGTCCTGGTGAACCCCACTTGTTACCAGCTGACCACTGGATGTGGCACCATTCACCACCATTCTCTGGGCCCAGCTATCCAGAGAGTTTTTAACCCAGCCAAGAAAGCTGTGGGCTGTCAATTTTACGAGTAGAGTGCTATGGGAGAAAGTGACAGAGGCTTTACTGAAGTCCTGTGATACTGAACCATACCACTATGTTTCTAAGAAGTTGTATTCAGAGACTTTTCCGGACTTGAGTACGAGCTCCTTGAAATTGTCTATCAGATGGTATTGCAGAGATCACAACACAGACAAAAACTGTGTCTGAAGGCCTGGTTCAGCTGGCTTGCTCTGTAACTGAGTCAACGTGGATAGTTTAGTCCAAATTTGCACTTGAGAATCTGAACTCAATGTTCAGTCATATGTGAAAATCTCTAGATTGCTTATATTTTTCTTTACAAAACTTCTATCAGGTCCTCTAAACTTCCCAGTATTCTGCAGGTACTCTACAGTTGTCCAGCTTGCAGATATGGACATAAGACTGTGAAAGTTAGCTCCTGTGGGGACAGTTGGCATCTGTAGGTCACCTAAATGTAACATGATGCACCAGACTACTGCTCTGTCTTAACAGCCAGATGCAGATTTTGGGTCACTGCTCCTTCTCGGTTTTCAGCAATCCAGAAATGTTTTACATAGTCATGTGAAAAAGACTATCAAATGCTGTTCTCCCAGAATTCCAGGCAAATAACTGGAAAGTGTGTTGCTGAAAAGTTAAATAACCTCTGGTGTCATACAAAAATTGGGGGATAAAATGCATGTCCTGAATTCAATTATACCCTTAGGTACTGGGTTTAGATACAATAGATAGGGACTTTCTTCATTATAAAATCAATACATCTTTCATTGGCACTGACTTTAGCTTAAGTTAATTAATAAATTTTTTTGGTCTTCTATTGTGGCCCATTTGAAATGTAATCTTTATGGTTTTCAAAGTACCAGAGAGAGCTTTTTAAAAAAAATAAAACAAATTTGTTTTAGTTTCAACATATAGGTTTGACTGAATTATTCTGTCAGGTTCAGCTTTGAGGTCTGGCCAAATCCTGAAGTCTCTAAGAAAATCCCCACTCACCATTTTACCTGGGAAGAGGTTATGGAGTTGGCAGTGGTTACATGCCAAGTAGTGGAAACTCTGAGAAATCTTTAATAAGGAAGCCCCACCTTGCAGCACTTATTATTAAACCAAGCAAGAACATCTTCTTACGAGGCCATTCAGCAGTGTTTCCTCTCACTAGAACATATGTGATGAGTGTTTTCATTCTTGCTATTATTTTTCCTGTTTGCATTATTAAGCTAAATTACAAAGGTTATTGTGTTACTTAAAATTAAAGATGACTTCACCTGATTCTTTGAACTGTTTCACAATGTTTTTATATAAATTCTATATGTAACCTCATGAGATTTTTCTCAATAAAATTACTTTTAAATAAAAACCAGTTGAAAAAACAACAAAAACAAATACAAAGCAAACAGTGAAGCTCAACTACTTCCCAAGGGTAGCATAACTCAAGTCCCCATTCATTGTATGGATGTGGCTCCCTGCAATGCAGGACTAGTTTTTAGCAGAGGCCATAGAAGCCAATGAAAGTTAGTCCTATGTCTGATGCAAGTGTTGAAGTCATAGAGGACCAACTCCATCATCAGGGTCATGTTATGCGTCTTTCTTTACCTGACATCTCCCATTCTCCTCTTAATTCTACAGCATGATTCCACGAAATAACTTCTACAGTGCTGATTCTAAGTAAAACCTAAGCTTCTGTTCTTGCCCTTCCATGATTTTTCCTATATATCTAGCCAGAAAATGGCCAGAAAATTATCTCTGGAAGATGACTGAAGAGTGTTCCATGCTAAATGATTTCCCAAGGTGGCATAGAGCCAGGGAGGCATGCATGGAAAAGGTCAGTTAAGGGTAGATTTGAGATGTCTTACCTGACTGCTGCAGTCAGTGTTATTTAGATCAGCTATAATGGCCTTTTCAGCATCAACTGTAAAAGACAGTTTTGAATCCCTTCCTTTTCATGGTCCCCTTCACACCTGCACTAATCACCATTCTGGGAAATATCTAAAAGGCTGGCAGATGTGGCACTTGATGACATGGTTTAGTGGTGAACATGATGGTGCTGGGTTAAGGGATGGAGTTGATGACCTCAGAGGTCTTTTCCAAACGGAATGACACTGAATCTATAAACACGATTGCAGCATAAACTGAGACTTTGCAAGTGATAGCTCTACATTGTTCTATCTTCTAGGAATAAACTCTTTGAATCAAGAATGAAGAGTCAATTACCGGAATACAACTCTAAACTCTTATAAAATATTTATGTTTCAGGGAAATAATGTGTATTGAAATTAATGTTTTCTCGTCCAGCATGAGAAGAAAATAGAAGAAAAGAGAAGAAAGGAGAAGAAAAGGAGAAGAAAGGAGAAGAAAAGAGAAGGAAAGAGAAGAAAAGAGAAGAAAATAGAAGAAGCCAGAAATCAATTACTGCTGTCCTTTGGACAGTTTTCCTTACAGAGAGATACCAAAAATTAATCTGATTAATCTGATTATTTTTTTCTCCCTGAAGAAAAATATGGCAGTAGTACACTTACAGAAATTTCACCATTTTGTTGTTGCTTTTTGAACAGACATGGTCAAGCAGATCATGTTTTCCTGCTTTCTCCTCTGTTCTGCAGAGGCTTCAAACTTTAAAGAACATTTTAACTTACTGCAAAACCCTGAGGCATGAGCACACTTTCAAGCCATTAAGCTTAGAAAGAGGAAAGAGCAGGTGCAAGAGAGGTGAGGAGGAGGAGGGGAACAACTTGTAATGTATTCCACATCTGCACAGGTGAAAAGCATTTTATTATTAGAGATCTCTGGAGTTTTCAGGTCTGGAGATTATAATGCAGCAATTAAAGCAGACGTTGTAGTAGGACTCATTATCTTTGCAGATCTCTATCATCAGTAATTGACAGAGAATGTTTAATATGAGAATGTTTAATCTCATTTAGTAGAATAATGTCTGGACCACTTACACTAAGGAGAAGGGAAAGAAACCATAGTCAGGTCCTACTACATTTTGAAAGATGAAATAGGCAATAATTTTGTGGAAGCTTCCATTTTCAATGAACAAAACCACCACAGATATGCTTGTTTCAGTGAGAATAAATTGGTGGGTTTGATGGATAAATAAAAGAATTAATTGCCAGGTTTCTTGGGTTTGGCCTCAAGTCATTTGTGATTTTACCTCCTCCAATTACCACAGCTGCTTTCACTTAATTTTTCAAGTAAACACTTTATAAAAAGAAAAACATTCCTGGAAACACTGAAGGAAGAAGGTAAGGGGAAAGATTTTATGAAGGTATATTTAAAAAGTGAATATTAGTTTTATCAAAGCATCAGCAAGCATTCTAAAATGCTCCAGCTGGGGTTACTTTCTTAACAGCACTGTAGATGTTTGGAACAAATTCCACCATGACAAGGGAAAACACATTCCTGTATGTAAAACTACCTTTTCTTTTTCCAAGAGGCAGATCCAAATGACAATAAATAATGTTACCCTGTGACTACATCATACCCTACTACAAGTCCCATCTTTCCTGTATTTCTCTATGAACTAGAAAGAAACAAGTGCATTACAACAGTGTCATTGGTATAAACACACCACAGAGTTGAAACTGTGCCTGTAGAGTTGTGCTTATAATTTAAACCACAGCCTTGGCTTCATTAGCTTTTTTACAGCTGATATTACTCTTGTGCAGTGTGTGAGGGAAACTAGGGACATTAACATAGCTACTGCTGAACACCAGCTCATGGGGACTGAAAGACTTCATAGATTTTGGTCACTCCTAAGTGGAGAAACAGGAAAGAGCTGTGGAATGTAAAATGGAGGAAAGTTTATTGCTGAAGAGTTAGAGTTTTTAAATCAGAAATTCAAACAATGTTATTTAAAAAATCTTAAACTGTCACAGAAATAGCAAAATCTCTGATACTGTCTTTGCCTCACACAAATTTTAACAATTCTATTGTATGAAGTTTGGTAGGCTGACACATTAAATCATCAAATATTATTATCTATGTTTGATTTTCTTCCAATCATTCTTTAAGTTTATTTCACAGTCCCATTTTTCCAGACTGTATTGGTTAGAAAAAATACTTGTGTCATATGTACAAGGACAAAAACCCACTTCTTAGCTGTTACATAGCATTAGGAGATTGAGGATAATGTCAAATTTGCCATCTAAAATTTGGAGGTGCCTGGAGAAGTTTGCTGTTTATTCACTCTCATAAATATCTTTCTTAATGGGAGTATAAAGAAACTAATTTACAGGTTACACATTATACCTATGCTCCTTAGAAAAATACACACAGTGCACACTCTAGTGGAGACTGAATCCTTCATTGAGAAGACCTAATTGTTTAGAAGGTGCTGAGGAAAAGAAATCTGTATCCCATCTTCCACAGATGCACTAGAATGGCATGCTGCTTTACTCTGTATGTTCCACCCAAACTAAATGACTTTAGGAACTTGAAAATCCTTCTGTGTATGAAACATCCAGTGTTTTAGCCTTTGTCTTTCCATACTGTAATCTATGAACATTGACAAATTAAGGAAAAAACACATGCCAGTCCTTTCTTAACTCAAGACATAAAATGACCATCAAACTTACCTATGTCATACTGAAAAACCTTGCATTCTGTTTCTATCTTCCAGAAAAATAATGGCAGAAACTACTAGGAATCAATCTGAAAGAGGATCATAGAACCAGTAACATGTAGACTGATTCCTAAAACATGAAAGGGAAAAAGGACAGCTTTTTCACTGTTTGAAATAGTGAGATAAGAGTACTTACAGAACTTTAAAGGCATGCGGAATTTGGTTTTTATAAAGTACTTGCTGACCAAGTTTTCAAACTGATTCCTTTGTGCTCTCAAGTAACTCCAAAAACATAATTTGGATGGAGATGATATTCATGGGGCAAGAGAAATCTCATTCATGCAAACTCCCTGCTGACTTTGGGAGCTACTACCAGAACTCCTGGCTGCAGAAGGCAGGTTTGCCCCATGCAAGCAGCCTTTGCCAGAGTGAGTTATCCCAGACACAGCTGCTTGATTCACCAGCTGTTTGAGGTCCAGATGATCTCCATAGTCATATGAGTTTTACTGGGATTTGCCTCACTTAGTACTCAGGAATCAGGTATGATGGCTTTGTTCAGGGTTCTATGTGGTGAAGGAGTGTGAATTCAGAAGAGTCTTATGAATACTAAAGCTTTCATTGTTATCAACATTTTTCCTTCAGGAAAAAAAAAAACCAAAAAAAAACGAACTCTTGCAGCCTGTATATCTCCTTCTATGAATTTTTGGTTCATAAGTTCTCCTTGTGTTGGTAGAAATCTGCAGACACAAAAGTCACCATTATAATATGAAAAACAAAAAAAAAATCCATATTAAAAATATCAATTAAGTTCTAGAGCAGATAAGAGTTGAGATGTGGCAGATGATAGTCTAAAACATCTTTGTTAATGTTTAACAGAAACACACCCTTAGATTTTTTAAAAATAATTTTGGGACAAAAGAATCTAAGCCTGCATTTGCTCTGAGCCTTTCATATTCTCTTTATCATGACAAAAAGTCGTGTTTGTGTTTTTCTCTGCAAAAGGACAGGAAATTACCTTTACCATAAAGCAGCAGTTGTACATGATCTAGGTGAAACAAGCTATAAAACTTCAAGCCCAAATGAATACATATGGCTGTTTTAGCAGTATTTTCAATTACATGAATCAAACTCAGGCAGAAGGCTGTATCTTTATAGGTAATAGTGTTAAAATGCTCAGATTTCTGAACAATTAACAACTTATTGGATAGCATTAACAGTTTGTAGCACCACTTCAGGCTCTTAACTTTGAAAGTTACCTTTAAAGCTCAAAGTGATAAATTTCAATGGCATTATTACATTAATAGTGATGATGTCACATCCTGTAAGTTTCTATAGTAACACATCTGGGGGCTGTGAAGCAAGATCTGGCGGAAGATTGAAAAATTAATCTATACAGTAGTGTAATCTTTTAATATTTTAGTAATAACTTGAATATAAAGAGAATTAATGAGCAGAAAATACTAAGGATCTCCATCTCATATGTAGTACTGAATGACGCATTATAGAAACAGGGATTCCTCCTTGAAAAAAAAATTCCAAATCGTGATGTTCCTGTTTCTCTTTTAAATAAAGTCATTAACTGAGGAGTGTCAATGCCTGGGCTTAATAATTAACCACTATAACTTACAGCATTAAATATAATCAGTTTTGCTAATCCAACAATGTATTCTAAATTATAAATCCTTTCTCAGCATTGTAGCCTGGTAATATTTCTTTCCCTATGGTATGAGACATTGTTTTTTAGCCAATGAGAAGTATTCTATGTTTGTATTTTTCCCATTCTCATAGCTTTGAGATGTAACTAGAAAAAGCAACCCAGGACTTAACAGACTTGTTTCTGGCAACTGTTTGAGAATGGGAATATCAAGTTATACTGACATTCACAGTGCCAGACTTTCATTCTGAGTTCTTTTTTCCTGTAACTTATATTGAAAATGGAAATATTTTTGCATGGTTTATGCCAAATCATACATTAAGAGAAAAAAAATTACTTCACCACTGGCTAAACCCTATAATTTTATGATTGTGCCACTTAGCTGAATTAGATTGTATACTAACTTCCTGATATTTCCAGTGTAAAAGGTTGCTCTGAGATATCTATGGGTGAATTGCTTCTAGACACTACTATTTTCTAAGAATTTATGCAAAGAATAGAAAAAACACTGTAGCTTACAAAACTTTCTCATACTACTTCCCTCTGCAAGGAGAAGGGAAGACGATGACACACCTCAGTACAAATAAACACAGTTAACAGTGGCAGACACAGTGTTTTCACAAAAGCTTCCAATAGATTAAATTGCAAGAGAAATTTCACACATTTGGGTTTCTGAAAAAAACTCAGCAGCCTTATTCTACTGTTAATTGATAAAATGATATAAACAATAGATATTATGAAAGTGTTCACACATATCCCTAAATTTGCAAGGAGAGAGACGGAATGTTTCATCCAATATGAGTGAAATTTGAAGTGGAGGAAGGTGAATGTCTGCAGTAGTGGTGGTCTGCTCACATGGTAGTGGCTACAAGTACAGCACCAATATATAAATTTATTTAGTCCAGAATCTTTGTTATTCTTTGGTTTTCATCTATCTGATGGTGCTTAAGATATCAGTTGGTCTACTTTATTCATTGTCTGATAACCATAATTTCCAAGTATTTTTACAAATCATAATTTCTCAGAAAATGCCCTTTGTTACATTACGAAGTCATTAAAGCTTCATGAGTTCAGTCCAACATCACCAGTTACTCTGGCAGACACATTCAGGAATCAAACTGGTCATGAAAAATAGGTCTCACTTTATTAGTTTAAAATTTAACATAGACAAAGTTTGATACCTGAAAATAAAATAAAAAATCAACTTATAAAAATGAAGACGATCTGGGTATTCTGTTGTCTATAAGAAAATAGGTATTTTCTTATCTTGTGGATATTTCCTTATGTGGATATCCTCTAGAAATATTCTCTGACATGTGAGTCACAAAAAGATAATTCTGTAGACAAGTCATCCCCTAGCTGATCCAAACAGAGGTATTCTGTGCAGAATATTCAGAAAAATCACTTGTCTTCAGTCTAGTTCTCTGTCTTGGTTTGAAAGACAGGTGTCTGTCAAGGAAGTTGACAACCTACCTTGGAATGGAGAATATGATGCCCTTTCCTCTGAATTATTTTAACTTTGAAATTCAGGGTCTTTGAGGCAAAAATATGGGAAAAGGAATAACAGTTCTTTACTAGTATGTATGTGTATAGCAAGGCAAAAAACCAACTATGGCAGCAGCAGCAAACAAAAAGAAAGAATAAACCAGAAAACCCAATTAAGTCTCTTCCCATGCTCTAAGCTCTTTCCCTTTGGTGCAGTTCCCATCAGAGCCAGCAGGAGGCACAGGTGGCTCCCGGTGGGCGGGGCATGTGCAGTGACTCCCCTGTGGCTGCAGGGGGCGTTGTGGCGCAGGCTGGGGGAACACTGTGATGGCAGCTGGGCCAAGATGGGAAGGGATGGAGAAGAGGCTTTTCTTCACCAACCCTGGGGCAGTTGGTGTCAGTGCCCCCCTGGATAGCAAAAGGAGTTGTAACAGGGACCTTGGAAGCAGTAAACTGGAATGGTGGGAGGAAGCATAATCCTGAAGTAGTGCGTGAGATGTATCAGAAACTCCTCAGCTGAAGCTGGAACTGTGGGGTGTCTGGGCAGGCAAAGGGTGCAGGGCTACAGCTGAGTAAAAACACAGAAACAGAGGCAAAGAAGTGGCGGGAGGCTCCCTGGCAGAGCAGCCTGGTTCCCAAATACCAACAGGGCAGGGAGAAGCTCCTTGGGAGAGGGAAGGTGGTGGGGATCCCAGGCTTTTCCCCTGAGGCACCTGAGCAGATGGTAAAAGTCCCTTTTTTAGTGATGTAAGTGTTAATAAGGCCCCAGCTCAGTGGCTGCTCTCATTACCAAAGGCCCATCCATGGCAGAAGAAGCAGGACTGGGCTGGGCTTCAGTGGCAGCAGCGAATTCCTCCCCACAAGCAGCAGCTCAACCATCCTCTTCTTAAGCTGACAGCACCAGAGAGCGAGCAGCTGCCCCAGGTCCCCCCAGCCCTCACCCCCTTTTTCTTTTTTCTTTCCAACCCCAATTGTGTGGTACCTCTGCCCCTCTGAGAGAAACCCTCAGATAGGAGAGTAGCCAGCTACACCCTTCCTGGGGCAACTCCTTTTATCTCTCTTAAGTACCCTGTTCATATTATGTTTTAGCAACATAATGGGAGAAAATTCCCTAAAAAGATGAAAATAAAAGGAAAATCTCTAACCTCCAATGTTCTCCTTGTAGTAGTCAGGCAAGTAACATCAGTAATTGAAATTAATTAGGACATTGTTGGTGTATATCAGTAACACAAAAGACACACCATCATTTATTTCTATTATATTTTATATATTTATTTTTTTATATATTTCTATATATTATATTCCATCTTTCCCACTATGAAACTCCAAAACCCTATGAAAAATTACTGAAAAAATGAAGGAATCATGTCGTGGATAGGACTTGATGACCTCTTAAGGTCCTTTCTAACCCTATATTTCACTGATAGTAGAATGACTTAATTTAAGTTCCAAGTGAGGCTCCATAGGGCCCTATGCCTGATAAGCAATTTTTTTTTTTTTTTCTTGGAAGGGAAGTTAATGTTCTCAAGATATTAGCCATATACATAATAAGAAACCCAGATGGTAGCCAGGTAAGGAATTTCTGGAAAAGTAATTTCAAGAGAGATGAAGACAGCATTCAATGTTAGGCAAGGAAGCAATAGTTCCAGTTATCTCAGCAAGTCTATCATGTTTCATAAATCAATAGGTCTAAGTCCCTTAAAGATCCTGAGAGTCTAAATGAGGGGAAAATTCCTTTCTCAAGCACAGAATAAAGATATGTCTGGAGTTTACCTGTAGTTGGTAGAGTCTAGCTGTCATGAACACAGACATGGTCAGGACTGATACGCACCTCAAAGGAAAAACTCACTCCCAGAGGTTGAACTGTCCATCAAAGACAATACTTTCTTGACCCTATAGGTTATTAAGGAATCTTTCAAGTATGAAATGTGACTACATTCAGTAGCATAATATAAAACTGCAGCTGTTAGTGATGTCACTGTCTTGGTTTGAAAGACAGGTATCTGCGAAGAAAGGGAGCAGCCTCTCTTGAAATGAAAAATGTAAACCCCATCACTAAAAAGTATTATAATTTTGAAATTAAGGGGCTCTCAGGCAAAGACATAGGAAGAGAAATAAGAGTTTTTTAGCAGGAAAAATTAAAATAGAAATATAGTATTGCAAAAAAACCAAACCCAAAACACTGACAGAGTCAGAATACAACCTGACGTCCCATCAGTCAGGGTGTTGGTAGCAGTCCAATTAAATGATGGCTGCAGTCTTTCTGCAGTGACAAATGTGGTTCAGTTGAAGCAGTGGTCCTGTAGAAGGGTGCAGTTTTTCTCTGAAGGTCCAGTGATAATGTGAAAAGGTCTGTTTTCCCTCTGGAATCCGGTGGGTAAAAGGGCTGCTTTGGTGCTCCAAATCTCAGTTTTTATTTACATAAGAAATGCTTGGCTCTCCTCCTGGCTGGAGCATCTCCCAATGGGATGATGTAATTTTATCAGTCATATAGTGGGACTTGATGGCCTATTAACAGAGGATACCTCCATAGAGGAAGGATGATTGTGGAAAAGATAAAGATCACTGCCCCACCTAGTTTTAACAGATGGTGATAGAATACATGCTTTCGGTCACATCCTGTATTGCAACCAAATACAGTCATTCTTCATCTTTTTTAGTAAAATATATGTAAGAAATTATATCTTACCGGTTAGCACTATTTAATTCACTTGTGATTCCCAGTTTTAATTCAGATGTAAATGCTGATATCAAAATGAATCCAGCTGGAAACTAGATTTGGATGTAGCTTCCATCACTCCATTTTTAATAAAAGTGTAATTTTTTTCTTGCTACGAAAAAGAGATAAACAATTTATTGCAATGATTTTGGTCCTCTTCCCTACCCACATTTTAAGCAGTGATATTTTTGAGGATTTTTATTCTTAAAATTCCATTAATCTCAGTTTGTCTAAGAAATAGAGAGTCTATTTAGCCAAAATTAATACTTACATAAAGTAATCTGGTTGTGGGTCAGCATGATTTTGTGCGTTTCTTTACAAATATGATTGCTGCTGCCAAGCATTAGAAAATCTTAATCTTCCTTCTGCAATCATTCAGAGTAGTGATAGCGAAGGTACTGGGACCTGTGGGGGAAAAAAAAGCCTACTGTTGATTCACAAATTTGATTCCACATATTCACAATGTTGATTTCATAAATCTTCAGAAGTCCATTAAGGGTAAGGCAAGGTTTCTTTGAGCTATTTCATGCCTTTTGAACTCTAGTAGACTTCTGAGTATCTGTCATGCATAGCTTTATATCTGAGAAGTAGTATTAAATGTTCTAGAAGTTACTGAATTCCTGTGGATAAGAAGATCTATTAGCATTTACTTTGTTTGCAAGGCCATTAGACTCCTTTGTGATCTGGCCCGAGGTCCCTTTAGTCACTTAGGACATAAACTGCTGGATGAAAATGAGCAGCACTTCTATTAACAGGGTAAGTGCTTAGCTACAAGTCCTCGATGTTTTTAAATACATCCAATCAGGCAACTGCTCTGCATAACTTATTCAACCTGCTGGAAATATCTGCTCCTTGTACATGCCAAATGATGCATGATCCATTAGTAATGGTCCTTTATTAGCTCAGCCACATCTTCACTTACCCTTACATTTCTCTGCAATAGTAAGTACATCTGTACATGCTATTTGTCCTTGTGGGGCTCCTATCTTCACAGGTGTCTTATTTTGATTTGGGTTTGCCAATTTTAATATATTCAATTTCTTTTAGAGACAGGATTTAGGAGCAAAGACAAGGCAGGCCTAAAACTTCAAAGGGTATAAGAAAAAAAGTTATTAATAACACAGAAAAAAAGAAATTCAGAATAAGATCCAGATCATTCCCTCTTCCCCACTTCTTTACCTTCTACATTTCTCAACAACGACATACAGAGAACACTTCAGTTAGTTTTCCACTTAAATAATCATTTCAGTTCACTCTAGAGAGAAAAGTTTTGGTTTTTTGGGTTTTGGTTTTTTTTGGTTTTTTTGTTTTTTTGTTTTTTTGTTTTTTTGTTTTTTTTTTTTGTTTAGGCATAGGGGTATCGCATCCTCCCAGAGAAAAATCTGCAAGTTGTGAACTTCCTCCCATCTTCACAGTCTTTCCAGAGCTGTGCTATGGGTTATGCTACACACATGGGGTATTACTTTTAAGGATAAGCTGTTCAAAGACAAAATTCTCCTAATCTCTTTTTCCATTAAATGTCTCTGTCCATCTTTCCAGTCTCTGAAACAGACACCCCATTCCCTCAGGGCAAAAGATCTTTTTCTTCAAGCTCTGTAACTCCCCCAAGCAGTTTTTCGCAGTTTAAAGGAATTTCAGTGTAGTCCAGTCCCCCACAGCCCACAGAAAAAGGTTTTTCAGCTACTTATTAGTGGCATCTCTTCAATTTCTTCCTATCTGGAAACTTAGCTTTCATTTCACTGACTTCAGTAGACTCCTTGCTTTATTCTTTTCATTCAGGGGAGCTCAGGAGATCTGCAGTCTTATTCAGGCATTAGAAGGGTTAAAATTGCACCCAGAAGGTGAAGAGCTGGGCCAGACCACACTGGAAAAAACGTGCCAGGGCTTCTCAGGCCACACGGGCCACATGGAGGAGGCCAGATGAAACCACAAAGCTCAGCTGCACCTCCCCACACTTTGTGGTCAGCTGGGAGCCTCTCCCCCTCTTGGCTGCTTCCAAAACAGCGGCAGAAGCTCTGGCCGAGCCATGGCCACACTGGGGGGAACTAAGACCCCAGCAAAGGCCTCCTCCCTGGCCACCAGGGCCCCCAGCTGAGAACATCGGGAGGAGAGCCTCAGTGGGCTCCCCACACCTGCCCAGCCAGGATCATGGGGAGGGGGCTGGCCCAGGCCAGGCCAGCCCCGGGCCCAGCTGGTTGTTACCTGCACCACAGACAGAAGTGAAAAAAAGCAGATTAACTCTGCCGGTGTAATTAATGAAAGTGAAATAACCCTTCAGTTGGCTACCCGGACTCTCAACCACCAAATCAGCCCTCTGACTGGTCCCTGCATCTCACAGAGGAAGTTCTCATAGACGAAACAGCCTCTCTGTGTCTCTGTGCTTTTGTGCTCTTCCTCTCAGGTGACCTTCCTCCATGCAAAACCAGCACAACAGGTTCCTTAGTTTTTTAATGCTGAGTATATGTTGGATACTAAGTATAATGTAAGAATGATAATATTGAGTAAAATATTAGAAAGCAAAAACATACCGAAATAAATTTGTGGCATAGGCCTATATTACAATAACACAATGAAATCATGCAATTGATTTAGTATAGATTTCCTGGGTTTTATGCTTCAAACTGGTCTTCAGAAAAGCAAAGGGACTTTTCTTTGTTAATGCCTCCTGCATTCTCAAAATGTTCAGCTGTATTGTTGAAGCCTGCATATCAAGTACTGATTGCTTCCAGAAGCAGGAGACTAATTGACTAAGAATCAGATCTATTATATATACATTAGCTCAAAGAGATTTGGAATATCTTGACTTTTTTGGGAAAGGGAACAATATTTTGACAAAAATCTAGCCTGAGTTATGTCTTGCAATCTCATTATTGTCATCTTATCTTTACCAATGACTACATTTAGCCCAAGTAGAGTTAAAAAGCGTGGAATGAAATTTCCACTATTTATTTTACATGTTGTCCTGGTTTGGAGGACAGGTATTTGCCAAGAAAGGCAGGAACTCCTTCCGAGATGATTACTTTCCCTCCTGATTATTATAATTTTGGACTCTCAGGGACTCTCAGGCAGAGATATAGGTGTAGGAATAACAGCTCTTTAATAATATATTTAACCAGATAAACTGAAACAACAGCAGCTATGAAAATCAACATGACACAGAACAGTAACTTATCTGCAGTTCCTTTCTGACTGCAGGCACACTCTGCCCGCGCTCGGTGCCGGTGCTGCTGGCGGGCAGAGCCTGTGCAGCTGCAGAGGAAGCAGGCTGGAGAGTTGGGGGGAGGCGGCAGCGCAGTGTCCCAGTGGGAGAAAGGTGGAGGGAGGGCTCCCCACTCACTGTGTGGGTCGTGGTGCTCGGCTGCGTGCTCAGAGGTATCAGATTGGAGCAGGGAAGGATGGCAGTGCAGTGTCCAACAGCAGAGAACCTGTCTCCTGGAGTTGGGATGGCGTGCGCGCTGGAAGCGCTCAGCCCCTGGGCTTCTCCGACCCTGCTGGAGAGTGAAAAAGGGAGACAGCCCCCACCCATCCCTTTGTCTTGAGCCATCAAGAGCTAGAGTGCACTCCGACAAGCTTTCTTAGCATAATAAAGGGAAAAATTCCCCAGAGAGAAAAAAAGTAAGGCAGTAAACCTCCAACCCCCAACACATGTTCATGTAAATTTGTCTATTAGAAGTTAATGTTAACGGAGACTTCATTCTTTTTAATTTTTACTTGCTGTTAAGGATTTTGATCCAGAATATTTTAACATTTCAGCATGATCTCTAAAACATTTTTAAGGTAATTTTCTGGTTGTGAGGGAGATTTCCCTCTACTGAATTGTCCGGTATGCCAACTATCTACACAAATACTTGATAGATTTACTTGCTTTCTCTTGGATCATTTCTCGGATTAGTAGACTGCACACTTCCATACCAAGTCGGTGTGAGACCATCTTTACAAAATCTAGGGAATTTTACTTTTATCAGGATCATATGTTTACTTGAGGTAGATGTTTAAACCACAGAATTAACTAAAGTATTTTTACAAAGCATGTTGGTTTGACACTCTTGCACAAAACCTGCCTATGCATTTTTGTTTTGATCTGCTCTTAGCACAAAATACCATTGATGCAGAAAACACTGCTATCTTAATTTTCTCTGCATTAAGGCTACTGAGAGAAAATACTGTGATTGTATAGCTGTGAGGAGGAAAATCGTAACAACAAAGTAGGAAAAAAAACTATGTTGCCTTTGAAATACCAGTCATTGAAATCCTTATTTCCTGTAAACAGTGCTCATATGCCACAACCTAAAACTGATCTTTCCATTCAGATGAACAATTGTATTCCTCAGATGTACAAGCAGTATTTTGTTTAGATATAAACATAATTAAACATTCATAGGCCTTTATCTTGAATAATTTATTTCCATGAGATGCAAGTTAAAACAACACTTCACAAGATGCATGCAGGCTCTATGGATATCAGAAAACCTTTATTGTGATGTTTGAGTGTTTGTTTCTGTCTGCTGTATGGGCAGATGCTGTAACTACCTGCTGACTAGTGAAGAAGGCTTTCAGAAGGTTAATAAATCAATTGAGCTGTTCATAGTAGTGCCCTTCATAAGAGGTCTTGTGGCTAATAATATTCAGTTTTTTATTGTTACACAGCTGATATGACAGTGACCACAAGCTACCTTTTTTCCTCCTTAGGTCCTGGCAAGAACCCTTCTGATGCAGTAACAGTTACTTTTATATTTTATATACTTTTATATTCTAAAGAGGTTGAAAAAATCCTCTCGGATTGAAATTACCTTCCTGATAGTTTTACCTGTTTTGCTTTTCCTTTGGGGGCTGGTACATGTGTCCTCCTCTCATTTTAAGAAATAGTTAGCATTTTCCTATTTGTGTTCTGAATTGGATCTAGAGAACTTCCCATTAACACCACTCAGAAACATCTAAAGCCCTAAGCTTATAATACCGCAATCTTAAGGTTCCTTATTCAATGTGTGAATTTATGGCATCACTGCTGTGGTCTCTTAGACCATTCTGAGGATTTCTGGGATAAGGAAATAGCCCATGTGAGTTGACAATGGGTGCTATATGCCAGATGATTATTTTTGTTTTCTTCAATAGGCTGAGTTCAAATCTTCCCAGTGCTCTATTTTCTCTAGCCAAAGAGCAGGAACATAATTTTGAACTAAGTGATTGCAGCACCAGCATTCAGTTATCTTTAAAGATCATATAATTCATAATAGTTACATTATGCTATATATAAACATTCTTCCTGGAATGTTTAAAAGAGTGCCTTTTTGCGACACAGCGATTTTTTATTTTGGCTATGTTATATTTGTTGTTTTGTTTGGTGGTTTTGCATTTCTTTTTTTTTTTTCTTGTTGCTAGCTAAGCTCAGGAAGGAGTTCATTTGCAATGTTAAGCCCCTGGCCTGGTCCAAAGGCACAAGGGTTGGCAACTCTTAATGGAAACACCTTTAATTTATTGTAACCCAAGATTTGAGTTATCCAGTATAGGAATTGCTATAACAAGAACTATGTGGACCAGTGGTGGACACTGCAAATGCAGCCCCATGACCTGATCTGAATTGGCTTTGGTGCCCAGTAGCTTCACAAAACACATACCTCTATTGTCCTGAGTGGCTACTAAGACAGGTCATGGATTGAACGAACATGGTGGACAATTGTTGGAATTTTACAGGCATTTTATAGGGGTGGTCTGGGAAGTGGGGAAATCATATCAGCATATCCATATTGTGGCAGCAAGGAGGAAAGGGAGTGACATTTGGGGTGATGCTTACCTTCCCAGGTCACAGTTAGACGTGATGGAGCTCTGCTCTCCGGGAACACCTCTCTGCCCATAAGGAGCAATGAATGAATTCTTAAGTTTTGGTTTGCTTGCATGTATGGCTTTTGCTTTGTTTACTGAACTGTTTTGATCTCAATTCATGGGTTTCTCAAGGACTGCTAGACAGAGTATGAATTGTCTGGATGGCTGCATTCAGTTATAGTCAATGACTTAATGACCAAGTGGTAACTTGTAAGTAACCACAACCCTTAATGCAGCAATACTATTTAATATCTTCCTTAATGATATAGACAGTGAGAGTTAATTCAACCTCAACAAGTTTGCAGATGATGCCAAGCTGACCAGTGTGGTTGATCTGGTAGAATGAAGGGACCATCTAGAGGGTCCTTGGCAGACTTAAAGAGTGGCCCACAAAAAACTTCATTAGCCCTAACAAAACCCATTCCTAGATCCAAGATACTGCATCTGAATTAGGGTGATACAATATCCATATAGATATCCCTGTCCATATCCCCAATATCCATACAGCATGGATGATTCCTTGACTGAGAGGAGCTTTGAGGGGAAGTACTTGGGAATACTGCTTGATGTAAAATTGTACATTATCTGGCAATGTGTGCTTGCAGCCCAGAAAGTCAATCATATAGTGGTGCCTCCAATGAAGTGTTAATGGAGGCGATTGTTCCCCTCTACTCCACCCTTGTGAGACCTCACTTGAGTACTGAGTCCAGCTCAAAGATTTGGATCTGTTTGAGCCATCCAGAGGAGGCCACAAAAATGACCAGGGTCAGAGCACCTCTCCTAAGAAGACGGGCTGAGACACTTGGGGTTGCTCAGCCTGGAGAGGAGAAGGGTCTGAGGACAACTTGTTAGAGACAATATATGTAAAACGGACTTGCAAGAAAGGTGGACAAGACTTTCTACCAAGTCCTGTAGTGAAAGGACAAGGGTTATTTGTTTTAAGCTAAACCTGTATCAGTTTGTACTATATGTCATGAGGAAAGGTTTTTTTACATTGAAAATGGCAAAACACTCCAACCGAATGCAGGAAAAAGTTAGTTGTCCGATTGCTAGCAGTGGTCGAAGTCAGATTAGATGGGGCTTTGAGTGACCTGATCTGTCGTAATATATCCTTGCCCATGATAGGAGACTTGGACTAGATGATCTTTAAATGTCCCTCCCAAACCAAAACGGAAGCATTCTCTAATTCCATAGATCTGGGATTCTCTGATAGGCATGAAGCAGCTTAGTCATTAAAGACTATTTTTGTTAACCCAGATTTTTATTCATCTCTCTCTGTGTCACTAAGGACTTATTCTACTTCTTAATGAACATTTTTTTTTACCTTGTTAACTTCTTTATCCTTGTCTTGTTGTACAGTCTTTTAAATGATTCCTTTACACCTGATGCAGAAATAATTAGTGTAAATGTTCATTAGATTTAAGTACACTTTAAGATTAATAATGTAAGCATTATTCAAAATTTGCTTGTGTATATCACATGTATATGTAAATGTCACATGTATCACATGTATATGTACATGAAAATAATTTAGACATACCAGAAATTCTGATAAGTTTCTAAACTCAGGGAAGGAAGATATAGCACAGCAAACTTACGTTATTTTTAAAATGATTAGGAGAGTTTCCAATGGATCAGCCAAATATTTTGGATTATGTTTGAAGGTAGGTGTTTAAGTGGAAAACAATGTGTTCCTGGTTTTGATACAAATTAAGACAATTTTTTTATGATACTGTGATTTTCTTATAGAATGTATGTCTAAACTTTATTTTGTCTTTCATATGAAGTCACATAGAAACCAATAGTAAACATCAAGGTACTAAAGCTTGTTTATTCACATTATGTTTAAGATTTTTTAAGATTATTTTAAAATCTGTTGTCTGCTTTTATAATGTTTCCAAATAAAATATTCTTCCTGACTGGTTTATTCTGAAGGTGGGCATAACATTTTCTTCTCGTACAAGTATATGAGATTTAACAGTTAGTGGAATTTAAGGCATTTTTCTATTGGAATAAGATAAATTTGTTAAGACAGATTAAAAGCAGAAAACCCATTCCCAAAACCCCAAATAAAACAAAAAATAAATTTAGAAAAAATAATCGAGTAACCCTTGGGCTACTCAAGTATTAGTAACATCTTGCTTGTTAAAAGAGGGATCATGCTCCATCCATGGTCACAGAATGAGAGCTGACAGTGATAGATTACCACACCAGGGAACAATTTGCCCTTCCATTGAGTACCTCAACTGATGGAAAAGAAGTTTGGAAAAAGAGTTATGATGATGACATGTTTATACCAGATTTACTTGGGTTTTGAGTAACTTTCTTCTGTCCATTTATTTTCAGAGAATTTCACCACTTACATGAAAGATGACTTTGATCTCATGGACTGAAATTCTATAGTCAGTCAAAGAAAAGTCAACAACATCAACATGGGATGAAGAATAAGACCTTGCCTTGACAACTTAATATACTTTTCCACGTAGTGAAGAGAGTAAGATAATATCTTGCACCATTTTCTTGTTTCACTAAGCTCAAAATAAAAAGCTCTTTTTCCCCGCAGCAGCTTTAATTCAAAGAAGTGAGGACTAGACCTGAATAATTTTCTTCCTCTGGTGAAGGAATCTCCAACTCTGAAAATACTCTTTATCTTACCTCTTCTACCATTGGATTCTCCCTCTCCCTGCTTAAGCCCACAGGAGCTCCTTTTCACATTAGTATCATTCAGAAGTGGAAAACAGAGAACAGCTTGAGGGTGAAATTGAATTACCAAACTGATTGTCCCCTGTGATTTGCTACTTCATGCAGGCTAGTTTTTGGCCCACAGCATACATGTGACAAATATCAGTATAAGAGCTAAGTAAATGTTGGACATTAAGAATTTCAAAATAACTGGGACATTATAATCTTTTTCATTCTCCCAACACTTCCTCTGTAGTCATTCTATGCTTTCAGATCTGTTGAGGCACATTTAAAATGCAGGCTTCTAGCTACCATTTTTCACCACTTATATATGTTAAACATTCTTACTGAAGTCACTTTATTCTTCACTTTGTTCTCTTAAGCTATTGTTATTCTTATGGTGTTTAAGTACACATTTTGTTGTTCTCAGTTGTTCAAATTCCTTTCAGGTTGGCAGTCTTCTTTCCAAGGACAAAAGTAAAATGATATAGTGAAAAATAGCAGCAGACAGTCCTTCAGAAAGTCCTTGAAATGCTCAAATTTAAGATGCTTTATATATTTATTTTTTAAAATGTTTGATTTGCCATGCAGTTATGATCCTACTGAAACATTATTCCTTATTTCTCAACAGTCTAGCAGTCTGTGTCCCAGAATATGGCTAAACAATTTTATGCTTCCCCTTTTATGTGGCCAACCTGTGCTAATTGAAATGTTTATAAAATGCTGATACTGAAATATTGCAGTTTAAGAGTTAACAGTTCTTTAATGAGCCCTCTGTTTTATTAATAAAATGATTTACAGAAATGTTTAATCTCACTGATTCACCATTAGTATTAATGAGTCTAGTTATAAAGCACTTTATTGCAGAATGCCACAAAGATACAAACCCTGTAAAACATGCAGTATCTTGTAGTAAGTTATTTTGTACTGTATGAATGGTTTTGAAATCTCACAACTTTTCCTCAATGAAACAGTTGCTCATTAGCATAAAACTAATTGACTCTTTTATATGCAGTAATTTTGTACTAAGTTATTTTATATTTAGAGGAGGTCAATGGTGTGAAATCTCACAATTTTTCCTCCATGAAGCAGTTTTTCATTACCATGGAACTAGAAGACTCTTTGTATAATCTCCTTGCCATTATTATCAGGTTTTATGAAAATAATTTAGCACAAGGCCAATCACAAAGTAATCCAAAAGACTGAAAATAGAAGTGTATAATGAGTCAGTAGAAATAAAAGTCCTTACTATGAAGAAAGGCGTTTTTGGTTATCAACTCTTAGTAATAATCTGATCCTTTATTATTCTTAATCTAATTTCTTGAAAGAAAATAAACCAAAACCAAACTACAACTCACTCTTTCCTCTCCCTGCCCTGCCCCCACTGCCTCCCTCCCTCTCTCTCTCTTTCTCATTCCACTCTCTTTATCAGAACACTATCTAGCAAAAACAAATCTGAAAATTTTTCTATTACATTTGTTACATGAGAAGCTGTTCAGCACTGCTCTGAACAATTTTTGGCTCTGTGTAGTAAGGGTTCTCTTTACAGGTGATATAACCTGACTTAAGGCAGAAAGTCCTGCAGAAGTTGAAGCAAGCATTGCATAATATGAATCACAAAACATGAAATACTTGCTTCTGGTCAGAACTAGGATAGCTTCAGGCTGGAAGCACAGAATCTCTGAAGGAAAAACGGAAAGAATCAACTGTATCTTTAATAAAAATCTAGGGAAAGATTAATCCTAATGCCAAAACAGGTTGTTTTTGTTGTTGTTGTTGTTGCTGTTGTTGTTGTTGTTGAAGACACAATCCACAAATCATAGTGCAATGTCTGTTATCAAAGAAATTATAAAAGCTAAAACTGAGCTTACACCATGATGATTACTAGGAAATTTAGGAAATTGTGGCTACTTGTGACTCTGAATTAATTAGAATAATTTCCAAGTAATCTCAACACTATGCTCATACTGAACGCAAAGCCAGCGTTGGACCAGATACTGAGAAAAACTTTATCCCAGTTGAAACCAGTGCAACCTTTAATCCATTTCTCATGTAACTTAGCCTACTATAACTCCCAGATGCTGTGCATCTAAACTATCAATTTTTTTTTTAATGAATCAGAGTACACCATTTAAATTAAAAGATAACAGGAATACCAGTTTGTTCTTAGTGGGATTTAACACTGTCATGCTGATAGCAAAATATCTGACAGTGACTTTGACCACCAGATTCTCACTCTCTGTAAATCTCCCAGTTTCTAATAATTCAAACAGGATTAAGAGTTACATCAAACAGAAAAGGAGAAAAAAATAATCTTTCTTTCACATTTCTTCTCCTGGCTATAGTGTTCATACCACTGGTGGAAAAAATGTCCCATTAATCATGTACTGCTAGCTTCTGGAATAAGATGTTGGATGGTTTTAGGCAGTAGGCTACTGTTTTCTGGTGGTTTCAGGAGCATGAAAACAGCCACTTATCAGGGTTACTCTTAGAGAAAAGGCATAGCAGAGTTATCTCTCAAAAGGTGGTATCAGTTAAGCAAACAGAAGTTTCTGACTGGTTAAAATGGAAGGGAAATACACATCCAGAAAATACCTGTTTACACCCATAAACATCAAAACATTGTTGTATCCTCTTTCTGAAAAGCTACAGAACTGTGCTTTTCCTCTTTTCAAAGCATGTTAAAATATTGTTTTGTTTAATCTTTTCTTCTCTTTTCCCAGAGTATTTAGGAAATTGAAGAATCAAAAAACCTAGTGGAATGGTGCACAACTGAGAGTAAAAATGAGCCATCATCCCTTAATAAGACCCCTCACATGTACTTGTACTTTCTTAGGTTAAGGCCTATTGCAGTTAAATTATGAAAAGTATCAAGTGCTTTAGACAAAAATATTAAGAAAAAGAACTCCAGCATCCAACAGATCAAAGCCCTCAATCAGAGTTTCTGGTATCTTGTAGGTTTACAATTTCTTCCAAAAAATAAGTAAAAGCAGGTAAATTATGTTACTTCAGTGAAAACTAGAGACCCATTTTCAGTCAGTCCTTTTCTCATCACGAGCTTGAATTTTATTATATTTTAAAAATTTTGATTCCTCATTATCAAAGGATCTGGGCACTTCTTAAAATCCATATGTCCTCAGAATACTCATATGAGACAGGATATTGTTTTCATCACTTATCAAGTTAGTTGGGATTAGGTTTGGATCCTTGGTGTTCATCTATTTTTATGGCAATAGAGGTCAGGTATAAAAGGAAGTTTAATTTAAGTTTCCTCTTAAAATTTTTCTTTTGTTTTTTGCTTTTTTGTGTTTCCCTCCTTCCCTCCCTCCTCCCCTGCCCCCATCTCACCTCATCTAGTCCTTCCACAGTTATCCATAGATGGTTTCAAAAACAACTGGATGCATATTAAGTTATTGATGTGTATTAGGGAGCTACACAGTCCTCAGCACTTGTCTGCTGCTGGACTGAGGCTGCCTGTGTCTCTGCAGATCAGATATTTGCTGCAGAACCTGGTAGCATCAAGACCAAGGTACAGCATGTGGCTTTCTGCTGGAAGCATATCTGGAGAGAGGCTAGATGCCCAGTTTCTCCATCAGCCCTGCTTCAGTGTGACTGTAAGAGGGAAAATAATATCATCTCATTCTCATCCTTGTTCACATATACATATGAATGAGTGGACAGCTCTCTGACTTTCAACAAGGAATTAAACTTTAAGCTATCTTCTCCTGATCTCAGAGATGCAAAGAGACACTTCTAAACCTGTAAAAACCCCAGGATTTACTTTAAGTTATTCTACATTTTCAAGAAAAACAAGCAAGGTGTTCCTTTTGTTGTTGTTCTGAATGTATATGTAATGCAATTTCCCATTTCTTGTGAATGGTATATTTCTTTTCTTTTTTTTCTTTTTTTTTTTTTTTTTTTTTTTCCTTATGAATGGTATATTTCATTACTCTTGTAAGTTGATAGCTCCTCAATTCAGCATTTTACAAGAACAGAAAATGTCTGAGACCAAGAAAAACAAAAGTGGAATTTCTGGAAGAAAAAAAATTGCATCCACAGCTTTTGAAAGCTTTGAGACTCAAGTGTCTGCAGCTTTCTAAACTTTCTGAAGGTTTATTTGGTTCAATTATACACATTTTTTTGCTGTACTTTCTAAATGACTATTGCTTTTGAATCTTCTTTTTATGCATGTTCAGGATAAGCTGAAGCATTCCTTTTTTGTGCTCAGTGAACAATGTGTTTTATAGCATTAGTAAATAAAAGTGACTGAATCCTTTGAATTAAAGTTGTGTAAACATTTGATTTCACAATTCCTTAATACATTATAAAGCTTTTCAGATTAAACCATAAATAAGCAAATTCTTAAAGACTGTTCAAACCTTTTGGCACTGCACAATTACATTCAGACTTAGTGTAGGTAATTGTGTGTGTGAGTCTGCTGTAATTTCTACTAAACTTATACACAAGAACAGAGGTAACCTTTCCTGTCATTCCAGGTGCAAAGAGATACTTTAAAACTTACAAAGCAACAAAGGGACTCAAATTGAAACAGTTTTTAAAATGACAGCCTAATGAAAGCAGTGTGAAAATACTGTAGTTGGATAGAAAATATCTGTCCTCAACTCTTCCTGAATGGTGGAATATTATGAGATATTAAAGATATGAGATACTTTAAGTATCAAAAGTAGTTCAGGCATGACGTGCTCCCTATAATGTCACAGAAGTGACACTCCACAAAACCTCATATGAGCTGTAGATTCTGTAGTGGATCTTCTTCATGAAAGAAATCCTTCAGAAGTACTGTATTACATGATTAATGGATGCATGATTAAATCTTGTGGTTTTGTTTTAAATAAAAATCTGGGAGTGTAAAATAATTACAGAGACTTATGGTGTAGTGTTGGGGGTTGAGTGTTTTTCTGTTACTGCGTCAATTGAAAGAATTTTTCCCATTATCATGCCAATGGAGCTGGCCGGGTTACACTCAGCGTCTCTGATGGGTCCAGACAAAAGGGGTGGGTGGGAACGGCTCCCGCAGGGGCCTCTGAGGTTTCCGGGAGGGCACTCGGGTTTCTGGGGAGCTCGGAGGAGGACGCCCAGGATCTTCAGCCACGTGGTCGAGCACAGGAGAGCCAGACCCTCTGCGATCACCTGCCCTGCATCTGCCCCTGCCCCGTTCCAGCCTCCTGCCTCTGTGGACACAGCTGATCCCCCGGACACACACGGTGAGTGAGGAGCCGCCACTCCAGCCCGTTCCCACCGAGACCGGCGTGGCCGCTGCTGCCCCTCCCCCCTCCCTCCTGCCTCCGTTCCCGTCTGCCCTCGGCAGATCCGGGCTCTGGACTAAGCACAGAGACAGCGTGCTTGCATCTAAAGGGACTGACACCAAGTTCTCTATTTCGTTCTGTTAGCAATTTTAACTGTTATTGTTTTCTGTTTGTATAGTTAGATATATTAGTAAAAGAGCTGTTATTCCCACCCCCTTATCTCTGCCTCAGAGTCCTTGATTCAAACAATTATAATACTTGGAGGGGGAGTGAAACCAAAGTCTCTATTCCAAAGGGAAACTTCTGCCCTTACTGGCAGACACCTGTCCTTTCAAACCAGGACATGTAGTAATGTTATTCAGGAAAAATGAAAATGAGAACTTCAATAAATGGCATTACATAAATCTAATACGTTAACTATCATTGTATATTAATCCATAAATTCCAACTATAAATTCTGATGAAAGCCATGCTTACAGATTTCCTCAATTTGTTTATGTCTATTTAATGGTTTCAAGTAATCTTTCCAGTTAATAATTTTCCGTTTCTGTCCAGTGTTTTATACTCCACCTTGCATTTTCAGAGTAGTAATACATATCCAAATTGTGCTCTCATTGTAACACAAAACCATCCTTGATTGACAGCAGCAGCAAGTTGATCACTTCTTCAATTCATTTTTTACAGGGTGATATAAATGGTGTGATACTGGCAACAAGCATAAAATCATTTGCAACTCTAGCTGAGCCATTCATGCTGCTGGTGTCAAGGGTATGCCATTACTTCAAGTTTAAAATCCTCTGATATAACTTAACCGTGCAAATTTGCTTCAGGCAGAAGCTCAGAGGTTCTCAGGTTTTATTTTTTTTCCTCCAAAAAAGGAAATTAATTGGTCATTTCATTGTGTTCTGAAAGGGAAAGAAAAAAGCAAGAAGAGGTTTGGAACAATTTGAAAGTGACTCTAACAAGTACTCCTACAAAGTTCTATCTGGGCAGGCGATTAGCCCATTCTTTATAGACAGAACACTGGGCAGGGAAGACCAGTTAAATGAGAACAGATAATGGGGATAATATTCTGCAAAACTGTTTGAATCTTAGTAATTATTAGATAATGTAACTTCATTTATTATGTACCTTATCTTATACATTTTCACATACACATTTCTAAATTTACTTCCATGGGATTGGTGTTAATCAGACCCGTGCTTTGAGAAGAACTGTCAAGCGAATTTTGGCCTTGACAATGCCATTGCTGGCAGGCTGCTATCTGTTTCTATGGGTGTGTTCCTTGTTTATGGTTTTATTTTGCTGTTGCATTTGTTTAGATTTTATTTTTTGAGGGTTCTGTAGTTATTTGGGTGGGATTGCTTATTTTTAAAATATTTTATATTTTATTGTGACCTGTTCGTCTTGTCTCACTCTCTGTATTCCTTCTCTCCCCATCCCTGTCTTGCAGAGCACTGGTAGCAAGGAGCTGTTTGGGTGCTTGGCCACCAGCTGAGGTCAGACCACCATGATTACAGTCAGATTGATATACATATCTAATAAAATATGCACATATACCTAAAAATATGAAAATTTCTGTAAAGCTCACTGTTAAGGTCTACTATGAATCCTGGTGTGCCTGTTATTTTTGTCAAGTTCTGTTAGTTTTGTAAAGTTCTGGTTCAATGAAGTATAGGCTCATCTTTTGAATTTGATGTAGTTTTCATATTCACCCAGCCAAATGGCAAATTGTGAGATCCAGTGAAAGCATTTTTGAAGCCATAAAATGTTGTTATCTCAGCACTTCATTGTCAATGTGTTGAGGAAATATGAATGTTTACAACTGAGGTGTGATTTCAAACCCCAGCATTAAAAATAATGTGAAACATTAGGGTCCTTGAATCAGTGATCAGCTGCCTGCACCAAGGCATATTTTTAATTTCTGATGATTTTCAGATATTTGCTATCTGTTTAATAGAAAAGAATGACAAAAACATTGCAGTGTCCAAGGAAGATAGGTCACAGCTTCAGTTTAGTTGCAGGTTAATTTAAGAGCAAGTGCTAATACTACTGATACTAATGGGACAAAACTTTCACCCTGTACAAATGAAACCACTGAGTTCCAGCATGAGTTAGAAACTCCAGAAGAAGGCAGGGTCATTTCATAGTCAACCTCCTTTAAACCCTTGGTCTTCCATGGCTCTTTCTCTCAGGTGAGACTTCTGGTCACTCGGCCAGCCAGGAGCTGGGTGAGCACTGCCCCTGCTATGTGCTTGATTGATTGATTGATTGATTGATTGATTGATTGGTCTCCTAGTCCAGGAGGCCTGGGATCAGGGCACTGTCTCACCAGAAGCACTGCCTGACTGCCCCCAACCACACACACACACCGGCTCAAGACACCAGTCTTTTTCTATCTCTGACACACATTCAGCACTCTGGAACAATCCTCCCCAGATGGAAACAATGCACAGATGCAGTGTCCTTTTTATACCACAGGCATTATAATTATCTATCAATCAAATAAATTTTAACTTTATAATGAAAATATAAATGTATTTTTCTGATAAGTGTTGCTGGTGTAAAGTTAGGCCTTTCAAGCTGAATTTAAATCTATTTTAGGAGTCAGTCCTGGGATTTATCCTGAAATTATCTTTTATATGCACATCTTCCTGTGTGCCCCCTGACTGTGTCCAAGTGGATGGTTTAGCATGGTTTTACTAAAAGGTAATATTAGTTGTAATACCTTTCCTCAGAAATGTACATTTATAAATGTAATACTTTAGGACACTGTGCTGTATATTTGGAGAAAGTGGTGCAGTGTGCACCATGTTAGAGGGCTCTTGCACCATGAATGCTCATTTCTGAGAACTTCAGCTGGTTAAAACACGATTGGTGTACCTTGCTGGTCTAGGGTGAGTCCTAGATCAGTGTTATGGGCTGATGTTTGGACTGGCTCCTCTCCTTGCTTCCCCCGTGCAGCTGCCGGTCCCTCCCTCGGATGGTTTTATCTAGGCTGGTGTTTTCCGGCTCTCTCTCTCTCTTGCTTCGCTTCGGTTGTGGGCTGTGTCTTGCTCTCTGCCGTCTGCTCAGCTGTGACCCCCTCCCCTGGCTGCTTTGGCTGTTTTTTTCCCTTTTCCCCCAGCTGTTTTGTCTTTGCCCCTGTGTTGGCTTGTCTTGGGTTTGCTTTTGCTTGTCTTGGGCTCGCTTTAGCTTGTCTTGGACTTGCTTTGGGCCTGCTCCCGGCTGCCCCTCCCCCTCTCTCCCTTCTCCCTGCTCCAGGGTTTTGCACCAACTCCCGAGGACAAGGATCTGGACTTCGGGGGCCGCTGCTGGAGGTCAGCTTGGGAGGCTCTGCCGCTCTCCCCGGCGAGGACTGGCTGGGTTCGTCTCATCTGGGTTTGGGTTGGGGGAGTGTTTCTTTTGTATTTTTGTTAATAAAAAAGTTTTTTCCATTTTCACCACAAGAACAATTCTTTCTGAGCTCAGTGAAGGAAGGAATTGTAAAAAAGAAAGGGGGGAGGGGGGGCCCTTTGGAGCTCTTTTTCCCCAAATTTGTCCTAAACTTGGACATACTTTTTGGCGCCCCGTGTGAGGAACTCACGACCTTCAGATTATCAGCACCAGAAAAAAGTGGAAAAAACTTTTATCTAATACTATGTTGGTTTCAGCTGTCAGCATGGCTAAGTTTCTTAAATCCATAATGTCTTTCGTTGTGGGGACCTGTTTGTATGTCGGCTCGTTAGGTTTCTTTGATGTTTTGATGCCTTTGTGGTCAATGGGTCTGTTTACTCATCCGGAGATAGCTCCGGTGTTGTCTTTGATGCGTAGTTTTTGTATGAAAGGAATATTGACGAAAATGCTCATCGGGCTAGGCTTGGTTGCAATGGCTTACAGGAGATTTATGAGAATGTTGGAATCTGCTTCAGGAATGTATAAATCATGGTTTGTGTTATTTATTAGAGGAGAAGCAGGCAAAGAAGATTTCCTGCCTTTATTTCCTTTCCTCTCCTCTGAATCGGTTACATCTTTATTAGAAAACATTCAGATCTCCCTGAGTATTAAGGAAATCATCTTTATGGTAATTAATTTAGTAAGTCTTTGTTGCACCATTTACAGTCTATATAGAATGAAGGCTGAGATTTCTAAAGGGGCTGGGAAGACTCCTGATTTAGGAGTCAAGCTCGGCAGGAGGAATCTTGAGTGGAATGGCAAATGGGAGAAAATGGGCCAGATTTTAAAGGAATTTTCTGACCCCATAATCTGGGAATTCCCAACTGAAAAGATTCAGGATCCAATCGAGGTTGCAAGCTACTTAAAAGGGAAGTGCCAGGATGGTTCTAAAGAGAAAAGGATTATTACAGTGAGCTGGGCCCTAGCACATGCATATCGCACCCTGCTAGGCACTATAGAGCAGGAGACAGAGGAGAGGGAACAGGGAGATAAATTGTCTCCTATCCCAGTTACGCAGGTTGTTGCCAACACCCTAGGCCAAAACCCAGCAACTAAACTGGAGAATAAGCCCCAACCAATGGCTGTGGCTACCAGTACAAGAAGTGGGAAACGCACCAAGAAGACCGATCGGCCGGTGGAGGATGATGATGATGATGATGCTGGAGAGGGACCCTCGACACCTCCTGATGTAAAATTAGGAGTCAAGACAACTGGTGGGAGAGCAGAGACCAATAATGAGTCTTTTTCCCTGAAGGATCTTCGTGGATTAAGAAAAGATTACACCCGGAGACCTGATGAATCTATTATCAGCTGGCTGGTTCGTCTCTGGGATGCGGCAGGTGAGGCCACAGTTTTGGATGGCTCTGAGGCGAGACATTTGGGGTCTCTGTCTCATGATCCTGTTATCGACCAGGGCGTGATGAGAGGGGCTAACCCTCAAAGTCTCTGGGAACGGGTCCTGGATAGTGTGGCACAAAGATATCTGTGTGCAGATGACTTATATGTTCAGCAGACCCGATGGAAAACCATAGAGCAGGGGGTCCAACGCCTCAGGGAAATGGCAGTAACAGAAATTATTTTTTCGGATGATGTAACAACTAGAAATCCAGACCTGGTACCATGCACACCGGTGATGTGGAGAAAGCTCGTGCGGCTTGGGCCACCTGAATATGCGTCTGCCTTAGCGATAATGAAGAGAGATAAGGTGTATGAGACAGTACTCGATATGGCAAAGAAGCTTCGTGCATATGCGGATGCAGTACATGGCCCGACTCATGCTAGGATTGCAGCTGTGGAAACACGCTTGCAAAACTTAGAAGATAAAATAGAGAAAAATCATCGGAGACTCAGGGAGGAGATTAAGGAGGACCTCCTCCAAATTTCAGCTGTACAGATTAGAAACCCTGATATCCAACGCAGACGTTACCCCAGTTGGGAGAGAGGGTACACTCCCCGAGCTGAGTTGTGGTTCTTCTTGCGAGATTCTGGAGAGAACATGAGAAGATGGGATGGGAAGCCTACGGCTGTTCTGGCACAACGAGTGCGGGATTTGAAGGAAGAAAAAATTTCCAAAAGGAAAGCCGCTCCTGTTTCTCGCAGCCAAAGTGCCGAATGTGATACTGATAATGACATGTCTGACCCTCTTGAGGGAACTTCTAAGATGTATGCCTCAGAAAAGAAGGAGCAACAGGCTTAGAGGGGCCCTGCCTCTAGCCAGGGGGAGGCAAGGGAGAACCGTGTTTTTTGGACCGTGTGGATTCGATGGCCTGGCACTTCGAAACCACGGAAATATAAAGCTTTAGTGGACACAGGTGCACAGTGTACGATACTTCCATCAAGACACGTAGGAGTAGAATCTGTTTCAATTGCTGGTGTGACAGGTGGATCGCAGGACTTCACCCTGGTGGAAGCGGAAGTAAGTTTAACTGGAAAGGATTGGAAGAAACATTTTATTGCGACTGGTCCAGAGGCCCCATGTATTTTGGGCATAGATTACCTTCGGAGTGGATATTTTAAGGACCCAAAGGGACTAAGATGGGCATTTGGAATTGCAACTGTGATGGCAGAGCGCATCCAGCAATTGAACACCTTGCCTGGACTATCTGAGAATCCAATTACAGTAGGACTTCTGCAGTACCAATTGCCACTTCAATAGTGCACCGTCGGCAGTACAGAACAACGCGAGATGCCGTGATTCCTATTCATAAGATGATCCGAGAGCTGGAGAGCCAAGGGGTGGTCAGTAAAACCCACTCACCCTTTAACAGCCCCATTTGGCCTGTGCGTAAATCTGATGGGGAATGAAGACTGACTGTGGACTATCGGGCATTGAATGAAGTGACTCCACCGCTGAGCGCTGCCGTGCCGGACATGCTGGAACTCCAGTACGAGCTGGAGTCCAAGGCAGCAAGGTGGTATGCCACCATTGACATTGCAAATGCATTTTTCTCCATTCCTTTGGCAGCAGAATGCAGGCCTCAATTTGCTTTCACCTGGAGGGGCGTGCAGTACACCTGGAACCGACTACCCCAGGGGTGGAAGCACAGTCCTACCATCTGTCATGGACTGATCCAGGCTGCACTGGAAAAGGGTGAAGCTCCGGAACATCTACAATATATTGATGATATCATCGTATGGGGAAACACAGCAGCGGAAGTGTTTGAGAAAGGAGAAAAAATTATTCAAATTCTTCTGGAAGCCGGCTTCGCCATCAAGAAGAGTAAAGTTAAAGGACCTGCTCGAGAGATTCAGTTCCTGGGAGTGAAATGGCAAGATGGACGGCGTCAGATTCCTACTGATGTTATTAACAAGATTACAGCTATGTCCCCACCTACTAACAAAAAGGAGACACAAGCTTTTCTAGGTGCCATCGGTTTTTGGAGAATGCACATTCCTGAGTACAGCCAGATTGTGAGCCCTCTTTACCTTATTACCCGCAAGAAGAATGATTTCCACTGGGGCCCTGAACAGCAGCAAGCCTTTGCTCAGATTAAACAGGAGATTGCCCATGCAGTAGCCCTTGGCCCAGTCAGGAGGGGACCAGATGTGAAGAACGTACTTTACTCAGCACCTGGGAGCCATGGTTTGTCTTGGAGCCTGTGGCAGAAGGTGCCTGGTGAGACCCGAGGCCGACCCCTAGGATTCTGGAGCAGAAGCTACAGAGGGTCCGAAGCCAACTACACTCCCACAGAGAAGGAAATCTTGGCTGCCTATGAAGGAGTTCAAGCTGCCTCAGAGGTGATTGGCACAGAAGCACAACTTCTCCTGGCACCCCGACTGCCAGTGCTGGGGTGGATGTTCAAAGGAAAGGTTCCCTCTACTCACCATGCCACTGACGCCACATGGAGCAAGTGGATTGCCCTCATCACGCAGCGTGCTCGTATTGGTAACCCAAATCGCCCTGGGATTTTAGAGATAATTACAAACTGGCCAGAAGGTGAAGATTTTGGTCTCTCTGATGAAGAGGAGCAGGAGCAAGTGACCCGGGCTGAAGAAGCTCCACCGTACAACCAGCTGCCAGCAGATGAAACACGCTACGCCCTTTTCACCGATGGTTCCTGCCGCATTGTGGGGATGAACCGGAAGTGGAAAGCTGCCGTATGGAGCCCCACACGACAGGTTGCACAAGCTACCGAAGGAGAAGGTGGATCGAGTCAACTTGCTAAACTCAAAGCTGTTCAGCTAGCCTTGGACATTGCTGAGAGAGAGAAATGGCCAAAGCTCTACCTTTACACTGATTCGTGGATGGTAGCCAATGCTCTGTGGGGTTGGCTGGAAAGGTGGAAAAAGGCTGACTGGCAACGTAGAGGAAAACCAATCTGGGCTGCTGATGAGTGGAAAGACATTGCCACTCGGGTAGAGAAGCTCCCTGTGAAAGTCCGTCATGTGGATGCCCATGTTCCCAAGAGTCGGGCTAATGAAGAACACAGGCACAACAAGCAGGTAGATCAGGCTGCACAGATAGAGGTCTCAAAGATAGACTTAGATTGGGAACATAAGGGAGAGTTGTTCCTGGCTCGATGGGCCCATGATGCCTCAGGCCATCAGGGTAGGGATGCCACCTATAAGTGGGCATGAGACCGAGGGGTGGATCTTACCATGGACAGCATTACCCAAGTCATTCATGACTGTGACACTTGCACTGCCATCAAGCAGGCCAAGCGGGTAAAACCCCTCTGGTATGGTGGATGGTGGTCCAAATACAAGTATGGGGAGGCCTGGCAGATTGATTACATCACACTGCCTCAGACCCACCAGGGAAAACGTTATGTGCTGACCATGGTGGAAGCCACCACTGGATGGTTGGAGACTTACCCTGTGTCCCATGCTACTGCTCGCAGCACCATCCTGGGCCTGGAAAAGCAGGTCCTTTGGAGGCATGGTACCCCTGAGAGAATTGAGTCAGACAATGGGACGCATTTTAAAAATAAGCTTGTTGACACCTGGGCTAGGGAACATGGTATTGAGTGGGTGTACCATATCCCTTACCATGCACCAGCTGCAGGTAAAGTGGAGAGGTACAATGGATTGTTGAAGACCACATTAAAGGCATTGGGTGGGGGATCTTTAAAAAACTGGGAGCAGCACCTGGCAAAAGCCACTTGGTTAGTCAACACTCGAGGTTCCACCAACCGAGCAGGTCCCGCCCAGTCTGAAGGCCTTAATGTAGTAGATGGAGACAAAGTCCCAGTGGCCCATGTTAGAGGGTTGCTAGGAAAGACAGTATGGATTCATCCTGCCTCGAGTACAGGCAAACCCATTCGTGGGATTGCCTTTGCTCAAGGACCAGGATGTACTTGGTGGATAATGCAGAAGGATGGAACAACCCGCTGTGTACCTCAGGGAGATCTGACTATAGGATGAAGTATAGACAAATGTTATTGTTGAGTGTTGCCACCATTGTATACTAGATTCTATGAATAGAAAGAAATGTGTAAGTATTGAAGGTTTAAGCAAGTCAGAGGAAATTTTCATATCGTGTTTAGTGAGTGTGTATCCCAATCGTGTGTCAATGATCACGATGTGGGATAAGGGGTGGAATGTTATGGGCTGATGTTTGGACTGGCTCCTCTCCTTGCTTCCCCCGTGCAGCTGCCGGTCCCTCCCTCGGATGGTTTTATCTAGGCTGGTGTTTTCCGGCTCTCTCTCTCTTGCTGCGCTTCGGTTGTGGGCTGTGTCTTGCTCTCTGCCGTCTGCTCAGCTGTGACCCCCTCCCCTGGCTGCTTTGGCCGTTTTTTTCCCTTTTCCCCCAGCTGTTTTGTCTTTGCCCCTGTGTTGGCTTGTCTTGGGTTTGCTTTTGCTTGTCTTGGGCTCGCTTTAGCTTGTCTTGGGCTTGCTTTGGGCCTGTTCCCAGCTGCCCCTCCCCCTCTCTCCCTTCTCCCTGCTCCAGGGTTTTGCACCAACTCCGGAGGACAAGGATCTGGACTTCGGGGGCCGCTGCTGGAGGTCGGCTTGGGAGGCTCTGCCGCTCTCCCCGGCGAGGACCAGCTGGGTTCGTCTCATCTGGGTTTGGGTTGGGGGAGTGTTTCTTTTGTATTTTTTTTAATAAAAAGTTTTTTCCATTTTCACCACAAGAACAATTCTTTCTGAGCTCAGTGAAGGAAGGAATTGTAAAAAAGAAAGGGGGGAGGGGGGGCCCTTTGGAGCTCTTTTTCCCCAAATTTGTCCTGAACTTGGACAATGATCTAATGCATAAATGGAAGGATCAGCATTAGTCTTTCATTAAGAAGCTGCCTGAAATGCCCTAGGTACCCAGTAATGTGCTGACAGCTACAACAATTGCCTAGCAACAAGGGGGGAAAAACCCCCTGGCTTAGGCGAAGTCACAGATCTGCAAGCAGATACCAGAATTTAAAGTCCCTAAAATGCAGGAGCAAAGTTTGTAAGCAAAGTTCTCAGGCTAAAGATTAGAAAGTTGAGTTACTGAGAAAGAGTGCCTTTTAATCCTTTGCTCAAAATTGAACCTTTAGAGTTATGTAAATTTGCATACAGTGTATGATCCATACATAAAAAAGAAAATAATTTAGAAGAATAAATAAAAGGAAATAATTAATATTTAAGCTGATCAGAAGGATAGAAAATATCTCCTTAGCAGAGAAATTGAATAGTAGTCTAATCCCCAGTGAGTGTTAGAAAAAAAATTATGACTATCATCTCAAGTGCTAGAGGCACTTTTCTGAAGGTCGGATGAAATAACTTTGCAAACCACTGCATAAAAGAATGTGCCATATTTAATGGTAACCTTTAGTTGTTTCAAACTTTCTAGCCTCCAAGCAATGGCAAATCCTTCTGTAGCAACTTATACAGGTTGAAACTGAGATCATACACAAGCGAGCAACTTATACCAGATAATGGTTTACATGTCATAGTTGCAACACAATTTCCTGCTAATTTAAGCACATCTGTGATGTCTAGTTAGACTGGGAAATGGCCATAGCAAGAGAAACTTTTTGCTACAGTAGTACATGTACAGTCACTCTACCTTAATTTCTTAAGCACACTAAACAGCATTTGCTGTTTAGCTTCTAAGCATCTCTTGGTAGGCTGACCTCTTTACATTTAAATAAGCTAGTTTGCTCAAAAGTAGTATGCATCTTCTATTTAAAGTTCAGCTAACTCCTGCATCTGATAGCAAATGCCATAACAATTTCAGTTATTCTGAACACTTACATGGACATGATATCTACTCAGATGCCATTAGCACATTAGAAAAGAAATATTTAAGGGATTACAATTTTGACTGAATCTTATTTTTTCTTCATTCAGTAAAGAACTTACTTTGAACATAAATATTCAATACTCTTTTTTTTAAACAGACATGTTTAGTGTAGCTGAAAATAAAGTGAAGGACAGGAGGTAAATAATCTGCGAAAGGGAAGGATGACTACCTGATTTGCAGGTGTGAACTGGTTTTTGACCATTGCCTTTGACTGCTGGTAGCTGAATTCAGAGTGACCTGCCAGTGACAGGGAGGAATGATAAATGAACCAGGAGACATTAAAAAAAAACCCCAAAATACCAAACCAACAAAAAAACAAAGAAACCAACCAACCAACCAACCAACCAACCATCCAACCAACCAACCAAAACTAGGAAAACAAATACCTGCAGCAGCACCTACATTTTAAGCACAACATCAACAACGTTCTCCTCTTTAAAAGCTATTTAAATTGTCAGGAAACCAATCCTTTGATGAAAGGCATGTGCTTCAAATTGAGCAACAACTATAAATTCATATTTTCTTAAAACACTCAGAATTCCTTTGTTTCTGAGGAAAATATTCAGAGACTTGAAATCTCCTGTAGCCTTAGCAGAAGACATCAATTACAAAAATATCTACTTAACGTCACATCTTAGTTAGATGGAACCTTGTATTAGCAGTACTTGCATACTGACACCCTTTTCAAAGAGGCAAACCTCAGTGTGAAGTTTAACCAGCTCTTCAGCTGGAAAGCTGGTAGTCATGGTAGAAGGGACACAAGGCTTTTTGCTAGGGCAACACTGTCTGTTGAGCTAACCATTTTGCCATTTGGACTCCTATATAGATAAAAGCTGTCTAAAGTTGACTTTCACTGCAGACTTGGCAGGCTCAGGTATGCAGGAGATGTAAAGCTTCTTCAGGGCTCTCATGGCACGTGCGCTCGGAGCAGCATCACTCTGCTCCAGGTCACCTCAGAGCCTTGTAAAGGCACAGTTCCCCACACCTCCCCTCCCTCCTGTATGCTTACCTGCAGTTTACAAAGATTAGAAGGCTGCTGAAGTAATTGATCTGATTCTGCTTCTGTTACAATACCAGTGAAAATCCAACTGATTTTGTTGGAAGTACCATAACAGTTGTAATAAAGACAGATGAGAGCTAAAGTGGCACATTAGGGAACCTAATCCTTTCACGAGCTTAAGTAGAATTATTTCTGATGGGAAAAGCATAGGTGGCTACCCTGATCAAAAATATAAGCTTAGTTTTATTTGCATCTAGGTCTGCTGGAAGAATCTGGATGTGTGAATAAAAATGCCTATGGAGTTTTAAATGTTTATTTAAGTTTGGCTATAGGAGTTCTGTAATATTAATGATCACATGATACCAAGATGAGATACCAATGTCTCATACAGTTTGTACTTGTAATGAGTTGCCCAGAGGTTCTTTGCACGTGGTAATTACACACCATCATTTCACAGTGGAAACAATGTGTTTGAGAAGGAACACTTGAGATCTCCAGAATGTTTGCTGAAAGAACAGAAGTAATTTTAGAATCAATGTGTCCTTTAAAAATAACAATTCTGTTGCTTAATATTTTACACTGAGAAGTAGTTATGCTGCATACAAAACCTGAGAAGGACATACATCCTGTAAATTTAATGAATCAACCAAAACACCTCGTATTGTCTGAAAATAACATGAAGGGTTTAGAAGAGTCTTTGAGCAAGCGAAACTGTTTTATAGTATTTCAAGCTGAAAACAAAGAGAACAACAGCATTTCTCGAGCTGTCTTCGGGAATCAATAGCTGTTCGGAAGATATGAAATCCATCTGATCATGTAGGACAAATCTATCTTTGTCAACAAGTATGCTTTGTAAAACACCTGATAGGGAGAGGCTCAGATTAGATATAACTGGGGAGGGAGAGATTTCCCTACAAGTAAAGAAGCTTTGTGTGTGGAGTAGGCAAACCAAAGGCCTGGAGCGATGGGAGCAAAACTGGACAAAGTAATTAACAAAACAGGAATGAAATGCCATCTGTTTTAGAACAAGCATGAAAAGAAGAAAGTATCACAAAAAACAGCCTTGTTGAGAGAGCTGTCAAGCCTGTATTCAGTAGTCAGCACAATTGAGTGCCTGTCTGTGGAGGTTTGACCCTGGTTGAATGTCAAGTGCCTACCAAAGCTGCTCTGTCACGCCCCTCCTGAACTGGACAGAGGGACAAAAATATAACAAATGGTTGAGATAAGAGCAGGGATGGATAGATCACTCACCAACTACTCTGATGGACAGAACTGATTTAACTTGTGGCATTAATTTTTTGGGAACCAAATGAGAATAAAATAATGCATAAAAAAAAGTCTTAAAAGACCTTCTCCTCATCCCTCCCTTCTTCCTAGACCTAATTTTACTGCCAAATTGTCTACCTCCTTCCCTGAAGCAGTGCAGGGGAATAAGAATGGGTGTTGTGGTCAGTTCAGCACGTCTCTCACACCTGTAAAGAAAGAATCTTGCAATCTCCTGCTCCAGCCTGTAGTTCTTCCTATAGAAGGCAGTATTTTGCAACTGTTCCTATGTAAATCCTTCCCATGGGCCACAAGAGATAGTCTTCTACAAACTTTTCCAAAATGAGTCTTTCCTGTGGGCTGCAGTTCATCATTAACTGTTCCAGCATAGGTCCATTCCACAGAGTTATCCTTTATGAATAGATTACTCCAACATGAGACTGCCTTGCTATGGATCACAAGTCCTGCCAGCAAACCGACTCCAATTAGAGCTCCTCTCTTCAGAGGTTAGAGGTCCTGACAGAAGCCTGGTCCAACATGGGCATTCTACAAGATCTCAGAATCTTTCGAGCATTTACTTGCTCTGTCATGAAGTTGTCTGGCAACTGGCACATGTGTCTCAGCATGCCTGTGAACCCCATGAGCTGCAGCCTCACCATGGGCTTCACTACAGGCTGCAGGGGAATCTGATACCAAGTGCCTGGAGAACTTCCTGCCTTTCCTTTTGCACTGAGCTGGCTGTCTGCAGAATTGTTCCTCTCTCACATTCTCACTGTTCTCTCCCAGCTGTTGTTGAGCAGTAATTCTTTCCATACTTAGCTCTGTTATCCTAGATCCCTACCATCATTGTGAGATGCTCAGCCGCGGGCAACAACAGTAAATCTATCTTAGTGCCAGCCTTGTTGAACATAAAGGAGTAACCTTCTCAGAGAGGCACCACTCTAACTGCCCTGCTACTAAATCTTCCCACACACCCCTAATGCAATATGTGAAATGCCTTTAGTGCATGCTATATGAAAAATAAAACATAACATAAAGAACAAACAAACCAGGAGTTAGAAGTCTGTATGCTGTCATAATACTACAGCAGTGGATCAGGGAAATATGGTCAGAGATCTCCCAAGAAAGGGGTGCTTTAATGGTTGGGTACAGGCTCCTTAGAAGGAACAGAGTGGGAAGGTGAAAACAGTGTTTTTTCCTGTATGTGAGTGACCAGCAGGAGTGTACAGAGCTATGCCCAGGAATGGATAAGGAGCCAGACGGGATTTTGTGGATGAAGATCAGCAGGTGGACCAGCATGGTTGCTGTTGCTGTTGGTATCTGCTACAGATCTCCTGAGCAGGAAGAAGTAGTAGATGAGGCCTTCTTCAGATGACTGGAAGAAACACCACATTTACAGGCCCTGGTCAGCATGGGAGACTTCAAGCACCCTGGTATCTTTTGGAAGGACAAAACAAAAGGATTCAAGCTGTCTTGAAGATTTTCTAGAGCATGTAGATGATGGGTGTTTGAAAAGCCAAGAAGGCAGGGTGTCGGGCTCTGGCTGCATTGCATGAATTTGATAGACTCTGACTATAAGAGAACTGCATGATTTTGTACTTTTCTGAGAGAATACTGACATTGAGCTATTCATGAAGGAGATACAAAGTAATAATAATGAGCTGATGGGAAAAAATCAGAGTAGCAACAGTAGGCGGCTGAGAAGGTACCTTAAAGTAGCAAGTAAGAAGGTAGACATGCAGAGAAAATATAGTAAAGTAGCAAATAGGTAGAAGAGACGTGACTGACTTAGGGTGCTAGATTGCTTGAGCCAAGAGGTGGAGAAATAGCCATAAAAAAGCTAACCAATTGGTGAAACCAATCAATAAATACCAAGTAATATATGGACGATGCTCAATAACCAATGATATGTTTGCTGGCCTCGTGTGTTGCAACAATGTTTAAGTATAAAAGAAGCACTGTATGTACAACTAATAAACGGATTAGGCTTGCATCATATTGATGTGTGAGTCTTTTTTCATCTGGCCATGAAGATCCTTCCCCAGTTATGGCTCCGACATCTGATGACCCACAACGTGATCCTGATGCCTGGTCAGACACAGTGGACAGAGGGCGAGGCATCCTGCATGGTGCTGTGAGCACAGCCGACCAGGGCATCCGAGAGAGACGCAGCGTGGCCACGGCTGACCGGAGAGTCAGGGGAGCAGCATGGGAATTGCCGCATCGGGAATGGAGCACGCTGCACTGGATAGCCTCATGAGGCTTGCAGAAAAGATTGATAAATGGCTGGATTGAGCTGCAGTTACAAGCTTGCTTTTATGGTGCAGGCTAAAAGGACTTGTAATGGATATTGCTCAGATGTATGATGTTGGTACCTGGGAGAAGGTGGGAAAAGAAATATGGGCACAGACACAGATCGAGGCTCCTGAAGCTAAGAAGTTAGCTCAAATTTACCGGGAGGTGTGCTTGGTAATTGAAAACTTGCACAGGGAGGCACATGTAGCAGCAGCACTAAGGGGAGTATTTCAGCAAGCGGGGAGGGAAGCTGAAGATCAACAAGATGTGAGTTCTGAAGCAGAAAGATATGTGGAAGAAGATGACGGAAGAATGGAAACAGAAAAAGAGTTTTTCCAGTTTCCCTAGCAGATCGACAAGCCTGGAGATGTGTAGATGAGGATTTACCCCCTGGACAGGAGAAGATTTACCCCATTCTGCAGAGCCCTCTGCTCCTCCAATGGAGGCTGATCCAGCAAATGTGCCACTCCCTGAAGAGCAAGGGGTGAATCTGGGAGAACATGCTAAGCTCATGATGCAATTATTAGCTGAAATGAAAAGGCTTGATGCTGGTTCTAAGAAAAGTGATGTGAAGGCAGCATATAAAAAGGCTCATGATGCATTTGGAACAGGAATCAAGAATGTTGAGGAACAATTGCATGAAATAGAGAGTAACAGGAATAGTGAAGGAAAAGTTTCTGCTGACTTAGCAGGACCTCAAAATAAAAGCCACTGGGTCCTAGAAAATGTGAAAGCAGGAGAATGGACTGTAGAAGAGGCTGATAATTATATCCAGTGAAAATATGGACAAAAGGAAGCAATTACTAAAGAAGAGCGGCTTTGGCTTAGTGATGGAAGAGACACAGAAGAGAACGCAGGAGAGGGACTGCTTGGTTCGCGTTTAAGCACCTGGCGAAAAACTGAGCAGAAAAGAAATGAGGAACCTCTACTGCCACCCAAGGATCCAGAATTTAATAACTGTAAACGCTGGAAGGGAGTAATAGAAAATGCTCAGTTAACAGGAGATTTTACTTCAATGCCTCTTACTCTGCCAATAGTAAGAGATGCACAAGGAGACCAATGGGAAGGCTTGGATTGGAAAACAGTCACTCAACTGCAGAAAAGTAATACAGTATGGCATTGAGAATAAATTAGTAAGGAATCTGATGACACTTTATTTAAATATACATCACTGATACCAACGGATATTAAGGCAATCATGGAGCTTGTGCTTACGTAGACGGCATGTATGTTATAGTTAAACAAATGGCAAGAACGTTTGGAATACAAGATGCTGAATAATCTTAATTTACCTGCTGATGACCCACTTAAATTTGCTAGCCTGGATCAGATGATGGGAACAGGCCTTTACCGTGATCCTCAAAGACAAGCTGCACTTCATAGTTGTATATTGACTCAAACTCAAAATGAAACAGTGGCAATATTTCTGCATTGCCACAACTTGAAACTCCACAACGTCCTTACACAAAAATTATGCAGAAACTAGAAAAACCTTTCATGAAATTTGTAGATACTCTTCAAGAAGCCATAGAGAACGCCCCAAATGTGCCTTTTGAATTAAAACCAACTTTAACAAAGGAATTGTTAATTGGAACGGAATTGTTACGAAGCATGTAAGCGACAGATAGCTACTCTTCAACCTAGTGTGTCTATTGCTCAAATGGCTGAAGCATGCAATCAAGCTCCATTATTATGGCAAGCTGAAAAGGCAAAAATTCATGCTTCTGCTATGGCTGTTGCCCTCAAACAAGGTCCAACTCAAGGAAAGGGCAATTGAGGAATGAAAGGAGCTTGTTATTCCTGTGGACAGGTAGGTTATTTGAAAAATAATTGTCCCCAGAGAAAAAAGCAGACCCAACCAGCAGAAAGTGAAGTTCCAAATGCTTTTCCCGGAGAAGGCATGCATTGTAATAAATGGGGACATCGAACAGATGAATGTCGTTCAAGATTTAAGAAAGATGGAACTCCTTTGTTGGGAAACTTGGTATCCCGCAGGCCGATGGACGCGGGGAAGCAATATCCTTGGGCTATGGCTGTCTCCATGTCTCTTGCCACTGCAACCAAAGGAAGTGCAGGAATCGACATGTGCAACAACAGTCATATCTGATGACAAAGTCCATGTCGTGCCACCCAGATATTCTGGACCCCTCAGGAATGGTCTCTCAGCACTCTTAGTAGGCAGATCATCTGCATCCAAAAAGGCATATTTGTTCTTCCTGGTTGTATTGATGCTGATTATCAAGGTCCTATAGGAATCCGGATTAAAATATTTGCTCCTCCAGTGACTATACAAGCTGGATCTAAAATAACACAACTTATTCCTTTTTGCAGCCAGGTTCCAGGCCAGAGTACCATCGAGAGAAAAGGAGGATTTGGATCAACTGGCTCTTTACAGGTTGCCTTCTGTGAACAAGTTACTATGCGAAGACCCCAGCGATGAGTGACCTTTATCAATTTCATCAACAAAATTAGCCATTCCATTTCTGGTATAGGTATGCTGGACACAGGATCTGATGTGACTATCATACCTGCTAGTGCATGGCCTTTGTTGGCAACGAAAAGGGCATCGTCAGTAGTAGGAATTGGAGGTGTTATGGTAACTCAAATCTCCCAACAAACAACAAAGGTTCATGATGATGAAGGTGATACTGCTTGGGTCAAATCCTATGAGATTCATACACCCTTATGGATCGTAGGTCAAGATGTATTGAGTCAGTGGGGAATTTCCCTTTCATCACATTTTTGATAGTGGTCGCTGATGGCAGCTCTCGCCCAATGATACAATTGCCCTGCAAAAAAATCTGAGCCAGTATGTGTTGATCAGTAGCTGCTTCCTCAAGAGAAGCTGCAACAGCTGGAAATATTAGTTCAAGAGCAATTGGACGTTGGTCAAATCCATCCTCCAACTAGTCCTTGAAACACAGCTGTCTTTACAATCCAGAAGAATTCTGGCAAATGGCAGTTGTTACATGATTTGCATGCTGTCAATAACTGCATGGAAGATATGGGAACTCTCCAACAAGGGTTACACTTGCCAGTGATGCTCGCTGAACATTGGGAAATACTGATTATTGATCTACATTCCTCTGACTGAGCAAAGTTTGCTTTTACTGTTCCAACAGTCAACCATCAGGGTCCAGCCAAAGGGTATGAGTGGATTATACTTCTACGAGGAATGAAGAATTTGCTGACAATTTGTCAATTGTATGTTGACTTGGCACTGAAACCCTGGCGAGAACAATTTCCAGAGTTTTGTACTTATCATTATATGGATGACATTTTAGTTGCCAGTCCTACTTCTCTTACTGAAGAGCAGGAGAAAATTTTGAGAAACTGTTTAGAGGCCTATGGCTTGATCATTGCTGTGAAAAAATACAGAGAACTGCTCCATGGAAAAATATGGTCATGATGATCACAGAGTCTAGAGTATGTCCACAAAAAACTCAACTGTCAGTTGATATATAGACATTAAATAATGTGCAGAAGTTTGTAGGTGATCTGCAGTGGATCAGAACATTCTGTGGTATCACAAATGAAGAATTAGCACTGCTACATGCATTGTTAAAGGGAGGATCAAGTCTGACAGAATCTCGTGAGCTGACCAATGAAGCAAAAGAGGCTATTATGCAAATTGAAAAGAAGATTGGATTAACAGCAGAGTATCAATATGAACCAAATTTGCCCATCACTTTAATTATATACAATAGAATCAAGGAGGTATCACTAATTATTGGTCAGATAGACAAGAAAAGAAGCTTAAGAATTCTGGAATGGTTTTTTGCTTCAAACAATTTGCATTAAACTGTTACTACTCAACATGAAGCAACTGGAGCTCTATTACTTAAAGGTAGAAAGAGAGTACGTACCATTGCAGGAACAGAACCAAAACAATGTATTTTACCAATTGAACCCATGACATTGGTAGAAGATTGGTCTTTACACAGTAATGCTTTTGCCTTAGCAGCAGCAGGATTGGAGATCGATAACCACTACCCAAGATATCTGCTTTTCCACACTGCAGTGATCTCAGAGACATACTCAGTGGTGGTACATAAGGCTACAGTAAAAGGTACAACAGTTTTCACGGATGCTAGTAAAAGGACAAATAAATATGGTTATGCTGTGCAAGTTTCAGGTGAATGGAAAGTGCACGTCGAGCAAAGAACTGGGTCTGCTCATGTGTTAGAGATGAGAGAGGTTACATGGGCCTTACAGGACTTTGCTGAAATGCCATTGAATTTGGTTGTTGATTCACTTTATAAAGTAGGAGTGGTGAACAGGATGTCCAGAGCATTGATTGGCCAAATAAACAACAAACAGCTGCAAGCTTTATTTATTCAGTTATGGAACTTATTGGAAGAAAGACATCAACCTTTGTTCTGCATGCATATTTGTAGTCACACTAGCATTCCAGGTTTCTTTACAGAAGCAAATAATATAATTGATCAAACAGTATCAGTACCAGTTCAAACTGATCATGATAACCTTCAAGATGCCTCAGAGTCATTCTTTTTTCCATCAGTCTGCTCATGCACTGAAACAGCAATTTGGCATTACTGGTCAGATGCGAGAGCGATTGCTGCAGCCTGCCCTGATTGTGCTAAATTGATTCCGATTCAGCGCAATGGAGTCAACCCACAAGGCTTACAACCTACGCAGATTTAGCAAGCACACACCACAGAGTTTGGACGGCTGAAGATACTTCAGGTCACTATAGACACCTCTTTGAAAATGATATGGGCTACAGCAGCCACATCAGCAAAAGCCAAAGCTTCTCGATCTCACTAGATGCAAGCCATTGCAATTTTTTGCAAGCCTGATGTCATCAACATAGATAATACACCTGCCTATGTTGGCCATATTATTAATTTTTCGAAAAATGGAAGATCAAGTATCTCACAGGTATTCTCCAAAATTCCACAGGTCAAGCTATCATAGAGAGAGCTCATCAGGACTTGATGAGACTGTTGTATGCATTGAAAAAAGAGAAGGAATTTGGTCCTCATGATTTGAGAGCAAAAGCCTGTTATGTCTTAAACTGCTTGAATCCTAGAGAAGATGACAAGAATCCCATTGAACAGCATTTTGTTGAAAATTTCAAAGACTTGAAAACATACCCTGCCCCTGTAGATGTGTATATCCCTCAGCTAAACACATGGGAAGGACCACAAAACCTACTAACATGGGGATGGGGCTATGCTTGTTTTTCCACAGGTACTCAAATGTGGTGGGTCCTGGCCAAATGGGTTCGATTGCATTTGACTTCTCATGGAACACAATGTAGAAGAAATCTTGCCATTGGTTCAGAGTGTAAACCTGACATTTGCTCACAGAGTGGCCCAAAGAGATGGTCTAATGCTGTTTGACATCACAGAAAAAGCAAAGAGGAGGGAAAAATATAGTTGGGCGTTATTAGATACAAAGATTAAGGAAAAAGCCAAAGAATTAGCCAAAGATAAAGGATAAAGCCACAAGAACCTTTACAATTGTTTCAAGAATTAATAAAGACAGGATCTACTTTGAGAATATATTACTTCAAGAATTGACAGGCAAGATGCTTACAGTGTTGGGAATTCAACACATGGGTTCACTATGAATGTGGAGAGTAGATCTAAAAAGATCTATTGGCACTATATTGGAAAATGTTCAGGGGCAGTCTGTGACAATTCCCGAAGAAAACTGACTATTCACTATAGGCATGCACTGCGTGAATATATTGGGATATCTCCTACACATCTGATGCAATGAACGGAAGAAACCATCAGCAGCACATGGCTTCCAAGACACGGACCAGTTCAGACCCAGCGCAGCAAGGAAAGGAACCTGCCAGGGCTCTGGAGGCTTCTGAGCTTTTATTGCCACTCCTACTGAAACTAAGGGCTGCAACTGAGTGTCTTCTGGCTACTTGATCATCTTCATCTTCCTCATTCTGTCTTCCAGCTGGTTTTTGGAGCACTGACACATCACAGCACGTCCGTGGCCAAGTTCTTCTGAGTCTCAGCTTGTTCTTTGATAGCTTCATTCTTATTTCTCCTTGAAGGATAATTCTGAACTAGCCTACATCAACAATACATCTACTCTTATCTGAACAATGCTGCATTAACAAAGCTTTCTAGACTCTACAGTCCTAACTAAAACCTAAGTAAACCTAAGAAAATCTGCAAACATGGAATGTCCTATGTCTGGCAGAGCTCCTTCTAAAACTCAGGGCATGGCTGAATCTCAGTCTAAACAGCATGCATCCCCTCTGCACTGCTCTCAGCGGGCAGGGCACAGGGTCTTCCTCAGGCGTAAGCGTCTCCTCTCCACTCTTTCTGCACTTCCTTGGCTGAGGTGATCAGAGCAGCCAGGTTGGAAGCAGGATCGCCTGAGGTCACAAAGGGATGCTGCCCAGAGGAAAAACACAACAAGAAAGAAACCCTTGTCACTTGGCAAGACCACAGGCTCCAGCAGGATTTATTTCTCTGGCTCCCGGGAAGAGGCACAAAGAGGACCGAGGGTGCCATCTGCCCCTGGGCCTTGCAGTGCCGCACCTGTCTCACCCAGGCCCACGTGGCCCACCCTCCTCTTCATCCCTTCCTGCAGGGCTCCTCAGCTCGCAGGCCCTTTGGCCGCTTTGCTTTTTCTCACCTGCAGCAGTTCCTGGGCAGACCAGCGCCTGTCCTCGTCTGCCTGCAGGCAGCACCGCAGGAAGTCGCGCAGGAGAGCCGAGTGGTGCCTGGGGTTCTGCAGTTTTGGGGGCCCGTTCCTTTCCATCAGTTCAAAAACCTTCAAGAAATGGCAGAGGACACTGCGGCTGATCCTTTCCTAGCCACAACAGCTCTGACCACACGCAGCCCCCTTTAGGAGCTCCACCTTACCCTCAGACGGGCTTCCCTCTGGTAAGGAGCTTCCCCTTCCACCATTTCCAGCCCCATGATCCCCAGCGACCAGATGTCCACTTTGGGGCCGTAGGCTTCTCCTCTCACCACTTGCGGTGCCATCCAGCTGGGAGTGCCCACCCTGGAGCTGCGCTTGCTGCGCTCGCGGCTCAGCTGAGCACAGAGGCCAAAGTCCGCTGAGGAGAAACACAAAGCCTGTCAGAGGCAGCTCCCCCTGCCAAACCGGCCAAAAGCATTGCCCACCCCAAGCCTGAAAAGACCACCACGCTGCAGCCGGCTGCAAAAGCAGCCCTGATCTGCTCCCACGGAGGAGCTGCAGCCCGCAAAATAAGGCTTTGGCTGCCACAAAAACACCCTCACCTTCCTCACACTGGCCCAGCAGCACTTCTGGGCAACTGGCAGTCACCCTGAAGCAGCCCCGGAGCACATGCTGGCAACGCTGCACCTGCCCAGGGATACCCACCCAATTTGACAGATCCGTCCATGCCCACGAGAACGTTGTCGCTTTTGACGTCTCTGTGGATGACTTGGCGGGAATGAAGGAAACGCAATCCTTGTAGGCACTGAGAGAGAAAGGACGGAGGCAAGGGGAAAAGTTCAGCACCTGATGACAAGCTACAGAAAAGGAGAGGGCTCCATGAGACTGCCAGCTCTGTCATGGAGTTGAGAGGCAGGGCACAACATCACGGTGAGAAAAGAGAAAGGGAAAGAGCATGCTGCTTCAACACTCTCTGAAGAGGTCTCTCTTCTTGGAAGGCATCTGAGATTCCTAAAGCCCTTGCTGGTTTTGGTAAAAAACACATGAAACTTGGCTAAGAGGCGGAATGGCAAAGATTTTCCTGAAAGCCTTGTGGCAGCAGAGGAGGAAGCAGCAAATTTGACCTGTGTCCAGAATGCCATCTGGCCTGAAAGCCTCTCCTTTGAGGCTGAGGACATCTCCATTGCCCCGAGCTTGGAAATTTGCAACCTGCAAGCCTTCTTAGAGGGGCAAGGAATGTAGCACAGCCAGATAGGCTGCATGCAAAGGTTGAGAGGAACAGCTGACAAGAGAAAAGAAGTGAAACCAAGCGAGCGAGCCAGCATAAGCACCAGAAGACAAACAGTATGCAAGCGTGCAAGAACAGAGCCAAGGGAGTGCAGGGACACCGGCAGGCAGCTCATTCCACATGTTCCTTCTTCTTCTGCGGGATGTGACATCAGCTCCAAAAGAAAGCCGTGAGCAAGAAATCTCTGCTGACGCCAGATGACAAGGGCCATGTTGGGCAGGCCAGGGCAAGCACAAGCGGCACCCCTCACCTCCCGACAGACAGCGCCGATCTGTCCTTCCTCCAGGAACACTGCCCTGAGCACACCAGACAAGGTGCCGCCATCCATGAACTCCATGGCCAGCCACAGTTCCCCATCGACCAGGTAGCTGGAAGAAGAAAACCAGAGCATGCTGAGAGAGCAATAGCCACAGCTCGCTCACCCCAGGGCCTGAGGCAGCCTTTTGCACCTGCCCTCCAAGCTACGTATGCCACAAGAGATCATTGCATGCTGAGTGCCACCTCCTGCCATGCCCTGGCAATTACTAGGGAAATCATCAACAGCTCCCTTCTCTGCCACACACCTAAGGGCTTGCTCTCTTCTACCTTGCCCTGTCTAAAGGAACAGCAACGTGACAAGAGCCCAACCTGTCTAAGTAGGTGACAATATTGGCATTCCTGTTGTTCCTCATGGCCAGGATTTCACTGACCGCCAGCTCCTCGGATGCCTCCTCCTGAAGGCTCATTTTCTTGATGGCCACCTGAAAGGACATTGAAAACCAGTAACTAGAGAAATCGCTCCTTGCCCGAGATCTCAGGGAGCACAGAGCAAGTGCTTGCGCAAAGACACAGCGAGCTGTGCCAAACTGCCCTGCTACTGGACAGCAGAGTTTAGGAGAGGCACCACAGCCCATCCCAAGTGCATACTGCAGTCCCAGCACAGACTGTGCTTCAGAGCAACAGCCTCTTCTGCAGACATGCAGCGGCCACCCAGAGCTCCAGGCTGAGCTCACAGCAGTGGGGAAAGCGCTCCAGAGCTGCAAAATCTGCTGGGGGTGTCGACCCTTTACCTGTCGTCCTGTGCTGGCATCGAGTGCTTTATAAACAGTTCCAAATCCCCTGGAAAGAAAACAGCAGCAGAGAAAGGCCTTCAGTCTGTGGCAGTGAAGGCAAGGCCAGGCAGGAGACGTCCCCAGGCTGCCTGGCCTCTCTAGAAAATGCCTGGCTGCGGAGTCACTTGGGCCCGTAGCTCATCAGCCCACCAGCCTCTGCCATGCAGGGCAGGGTGCGCAAGAGCAAACTCAGCTCCAGCATGAAGACCAAGGGCTGCTGCAAAGCTCCAAGGCACACGCCCAGTAAGGTCTGTTCCAGACCTAATGGCAACTGTACTCATGAGTGGGTGTGCATGCATGCGCGCGCAAAAAAGCGGAGAAAAATCGTATTGCAAACACTGTGGTTGAGAGTCTGACGATTCTTGGGTGCCAAGGTGCTCTTCCTAGGCCATAAAGCTGCAGAGGAAGGGGATCTTCCACGTCCTGCTCTTTGCCGCAAGCAGGACATTGCCGGCAGCCAGTTGGCTTTGATGATCCCTTTGGACTGCCCTGACTCAGCAGTCCTGAGAAGCGGCAGGAGGGCAAGGCTGAGTTTGACCGTGTTTGGAGCTTGCCTGATTTCACGCTTGATATTGCACCAGCCAAAGACCTGGCCCACGCTTTTGTATAAGGAGCAGGCGTCACACTTACCCTCGTCCAAGTTCTTCAAAGGCCGTGTATCTCTGCTTTGGCTGGCTCACACTCACAATGCTCCCTGAAAGACAAAAGCAGTGCACGGCACTCACTGTCAAACAGACATGCCACTGCACACATGATCCCAAGTGCAGCCCAACTGTGGCGAGCTCAAGCAGAAACAATCCTCTCTGCTTTTGTCTTTGGCACAGAAAGCAGCCCAGGCAGAGCCAAGGCAGTCCCAGCTGCCCTCAGGGGCACCAGGAGCAGCCCCAGCGCTCTGACACTGTCTCAGAGCACAGGCACAGGTTCTGCAGGGAGTCCCAAGTGCCTGTGAGACACTGAACCCAGGAGGAGCTTCTGCCACGGCCAACAGCGAGACATGCAGACAACACAGTGCCCTGGCCGACAAGAAATGACACCAGACGTACTCAGCGTCTTCAGGCTCTGCTCCTCTCTCGTCTGGGGCTGCCGGGCTGGGCTGCTGGACCAAGCACTGGCAGCTGGGGCAGCGCCGGATGCCACAGGTGCTGCTGCTCCGGCAGCATGCTGAAGTGCAGAGGCTGTGTGGAGCTGGAGAGGAAAGGATTGCCCGTCAGAAGGGTGGCTGGCACACGTGCTCCGCAGAGCACATGGCAAAGGCAAGGCCTTAGGGCGCTGCTGTCAGCCTCCCTCAGGCCGCTTTGGCTGGGGGCTTCTGGATGTCCCCTACTCAGCGGCAATGGGAAAACCCCAAAGGCTACTTGGATACAGGAGCTCATGGAGTGACTGTTCTATGCAACATTTTATCAGCTTTTCTGTAAGATGCCTGCCACAATGTATTGAGGCATTTGCAAAAATCCAGAAGGAGCTCAGAGCTCAGCCCCAGAGCATTGTTGCTTTTCTACTTCCTTGTTCTCCTGAGCAACTAACATAGCCTGCAGCTGGCATGTAGGTGTCTAAGAAGACAGTCCAGACATGTGCCTTTTTAGATCTCTTGCATTCATTTCCCCTCTGCATTTCAGGCTTGAAGGAGTGAGGCTTGAACGATGCTGAGCTGCCTGGGATTCTCCTCAGCAAACTCTGCTTGGACCTTGCGCAAGTGCAGCCCAGTCTATGTTGCATCTGCAGCTAATTAGCCCCTGCAGAGGGGTAGGGTCCTTCCAGGGGCCCGTGTCTCCTAAGTATCCCGCAAGGCTGTGATCTGCACCTTTGGACCCCTCTGACCGCTGAGCACAGGCGGCCTGCACAGACTCGGGGCACCAAGGGGCTCACTTCTACACTGCTCCTAATTTAATGCTGCCCGTTGCCTGATGCCAAGAGACATTCTCGGGCCCTCTCAGCATCCCAGCAAAGAGATGCTTCCATGTCCAAATTCAAAACTTATCAGCCAGGGGTGCCTGGCTTGGCTGAAGCAGCACTAGGTCATGGCAGACATAGAGCCGCCAGCATCCTCAGCCACAAGGACCAAGGGTTGACTCATCCAAAACCTGAAGCTTGTCTCTGCACCAAAGGCACTGGCAAGCACAGGTGCAACTCACTGGCTCTGCATGCAGTGGCTGTGGAGGGACAGCAGCTGGCGTCTTGATGTCTCTTTGCTTCTCTTTTGCCTCTTCCTCAGCAAGAGAGGGAGCCAGAGGAGATGCTGAGCCTGCTGTTGAGGCCTGCAGACAGAGAGCAGTGAGAGAGACTGGGAGCAGGCAAACCTTTAGGAGCTGGTTTCTGTTGACTTGCGTATACAGGAAGAGGACGGGAATCACAGAGTTTGACGCAAGTGCATTCAGAGTCATGAAAATCCTACGAGGATGGGTGAATTAGCTGGGACTCCATCTTGCTGTGCATTTTGGCTGCCGCACTTGGCTTTCATCTCTGCAAAGGCTTTTCATTGGAAAATGAGGGCAGAGCCAGTGCTCCCTTTGCTACTGCTGAGGCCAACAGCCACTTGGGCTTTCTATCAGCCTCGCAGGCTGGCACTCTACGCTCTCCTGCAACAGGCCAAGCTCACAGCTTGCCCCACAATTCTTAACACGCCAGCAACGTCACAAGTTCCTTCGCCACTCACCAAAGGACCGTCTTGTCTCCATGTGCGTCTGAGGTGACCTGCAGCGAGCAAAGGAAAAGGAGACAGATGCCCTTAGAAATGTGCCAGTCTTGTGGAGTAGCACAGAACAATTTAGTCCCAACAGAGAATATTTCCCCTTTCCCAACATGCCTCCAGGAGCAACCGTTCTTTCCCACGGCAAGTAAGAGAACAAGAAGGGACACTACCCTAGGCTCAGTCTACATTTGGACCTCTTGTGCCAGGAGGGAAATAAAAACATGGTCACGGAATTGCCTGCTGCTTTTTAACAAGCCGGACTTTCTCATCTGCCCAACAGCTCAAGCCATGTTTTCCTCTCCTCCTTGCTGCATTTGATGGACTTCTTCAGAAACTGCGTGCAGTAATCCCCATCCATTTTCTGAAGACCATACCCAAGGAAAGCTTCCCCTCGGGCCCTCTTCCCTGTGCCAGCTCTCTGCTGAAGAGCCCTGGGAACGCCTCCTGGCTTCAGCAGCAAACCCTAAACTGGTGGAACTTGTGCTGCATCGCCAAGGCAATCAGTGTCTTGGCACACCATAAAGGCTGGAGTCAGACGGCCAAGGCCCCTAAATGGCAGAATGTGCAGCCAAAGATGCTTTCCCTCACTCCCAGAGAGAACCGCAGCACG